>NC_080688.1:1720995-2413307 GCF_030445035.2 Dasypus novemcinctus
CTAAAGGCAGATCTCTGAGACTTGGGGACTTGTATATCCAAAATGGGTCCTGGAAGGTAACTTGAATCATAGAGGTGCCTGTGTGTATGTGCACATTCCAGTTAGAGACTCTCAGACATGAAAAGTGGTTCATATAAATGAAAATATTGGATGCCTTTGTTAACCAACTTCAACTGGCTCTATGGAAGACTGATTCAGGGCATAAGTTGGGTTATAAGTTCAAAGGGACAGAAAATCAGTGAATTAAGAAGGCTTGAGCCACAGAGTAATCACAGTGCTGAAAGTAGAGTGAAAAGGCAAACCAGGGTCTAAGGATGTAGCTGAGCTGACTGCAGCTCCCAGAGATTAAAAAAACAACAACACCAAAACTGTAATGAAAACAAAAAGAACAACCCAGAATCCATGGAAGAGAACCCAGAGAAAGAAAATTCTTTCCTGGAAGAGGAACAATTTTACGCAGTGAATATTTATTGAAAGCTACCAAACATGCCTAAGAAAAGCAGTAACAACTGGGCTAAGTGTTGGATAAGTGTTGGAGAAAGGTTGTTGATGTGGGAGGAATGGGGTGGGATATATGGGAATCTCTTATATTTTTTAATGTAACATTTTTTGTGTGTGTGATTTATGTATCTTTAAAAAAAGACAAATAATTTTTTTAAAAAAAATTACAAAACACTTAAGACAGAATCAACCTTCAGTAAAACCTTAGGAAAGAGGGAAAATCTGACATACAGAGTTAGTAAATCAAAATAAGGAAATACCCGGACTTTAACAAAAATTCACAAGACACACAAAAAACAGGAAGAGATGACCATTCAAAAGAACAAAATAAAACAACAGAGGAAGTTTAAACATTGGAACAGCTAATAAAGGAAAGTAAGTCATCTCTTCTATATAAGGTCAATGAGCTGAAGGAGAAATGAACAAAGAGCAAAAGAAAATCTAGAAGGTGATATATCAACAGAAAGAGGAATTAGAAATTTTTAAAAGGTGAGTGATGGGCTCAAAATGAACTTCTCTGAAAGAAAAACCCAGAAACAGATGATAAAAATACACTAGAAGCATTCAAAAGCAGAATTAAATATAAATCAGAAGCAATTAGTGAACTAGCAGAAAGGGTGACTGAAATGATTCAATTAGAAAAGCAGAAAGAAAAAAGAATTGCAAAAGTAGGCAGAACCCAACGTGCCTGTGGGACAACGTAAAGAGTACCAGCATATGCAATACAGGAATCCCAGATGGAGAAGAGAGAAAAAGAAAGTGGAAAAAAGGATATTTACAGATACCGTGGCTAAAAACAAATCCAAATTGACCAAACACTGGAATATACATATTCAAGAGGCTCAATGAAATTGAAACATGATAAATCCAAATGGGCCTACTCCAATACATATAAAAATAAGTATTGAGTGAATAATAAAAAAATATGAAAATAGTAAGAAAGAAGTGACTGGTTACATACAAGCAATCCTCATTAAGATTAAGGAGTGATTTCTCATCACAAACACTGGAGTTAAAAAGGCAGTGGTATGACAGATTTAAAGTATGAATAGAGAAACAATGCTGGGTAATAATTCTATGTCTGGTAAATCTACATTTCAAAAATGTTGGAGATTTTAAGATGTTTACAGATAAACAAATTTGAGGGAGTTCATCACCATTTTTCCCTAAAAGAAATGCTAAAGGATATTGTTTATGTTGAAAGGAAAATACATAGTAGCTTTAAGCTCAATGAAGAAAAAAGACCTTTGGTAAAGGTAACCATAGGATAAATGCATATTTCAATATTATTTTATTTATGGTATGTGTATGCAGGTGTAATAAAAATGTTAATAGTAAGGAAAACTGCCTGGGTGCAGAGAATATGAGATCTCTGCCTCTTCTGCCTGAATTTTCTGTAAGACTACAACTTGTCTAAATAAGAAAACCTTAATGGGCAAGTGATGTAACAAAAGTGCTTTGAGAATATCTCACATTAGAAAGAGTGAATAAAAAGCAAAAGAAATTTTCTCAAGATATTGGTAGATGACAGAGCCAGAGAACAATTCAACAAAAAACAAATTAGGGGAAAAAAAATGTCTAAACTTCTTCAGAGATCCTCCAGAAAATTTCACCCGACTGGGTCTCTCTACCAACCTCTGATGTGATTGGAAGTTTGTGTGTTCCTACAGTGATTTGCATTAAAAGTCAGGTCTCTGAGACTGATAAAACTATGATGACGACTTGGGCACCTGCATATCCTATATGGGTCTATAAAGGGAGATCAACTCATGGGGGTGGCTGAGTGGTCCTGTTAGGGTCTCTCAGATATGAATTGTGGTTCACCTAAATGACAATATTGGGTGACATTGATTGCCAAACTCAATTGGCTCCATGGAAGGCAGATTAAGACCATAGCCCTGGTTCTTGAACCGGAAACTTTAGAGGGGCATGAAAGCAATGAATTAAGGGGGCCTGAACCATAGAGAAATTATAGTCTGAAAAGGCAAAACAGAGGGCAGGAAGTGAAGCTGAGCTTACTGCAGCTCCCAGGGAGGACAAAGAAACAAACAACAATAACAAAAAAAAAAACCCCACCACAACTGTAATTAAAAGAAAAAACGTATAGCCCAGAGCCCTTGGAAAAGAAGCTTGAAAAAGGAACTACTTTTAAAGATGGGAAACAAACCCACTGGAGAATTATTGAACACACAACACATGCCCTGAGAAAGTCATAAAATTTGGCTAATTATCCTATGTGCATTTTTTTTGGAGGGGAAACCTCAACATGAAATATGTTTGTGTTGTTTCTATGTTTTATCATAATACAGTGACTATATCTTCGAACACGTTTGGCCCCCCAAAGTCCAAAATAGGCAAAAAAGTTAATTTTTAAGCATTTTGCGACTCACTTCATCAATGTGGGAATAATATTAAATGAATATTAAGATAAATATCCTATCACTTTCTTGAATAAAGCTTTTTTCTCATAATTCTCTTTACAGCCTCTTTTATTTGCTTATTTCTAAGACTATAGATAATGGGATTCAAGAAAGGAGGAACTATAGAATAGAGCACAGAAGTGATCATGTCCTGAACTGTGGGTGAATGGGAAGTTGGCTTCATATATACTGCAGCTATTGAGCTTACAAAGACGGTCACCACAGTGATGTGAGGGACACAGGTGGAAAATGCCTTTCCTCGTTCTCCTCTGGTTGGAAACTTGATAACAGTTTGAAATATGTGAATATAAGACATAGTAATGAAAGCAAAGCAGCCACCAGCAACCACCACTGCAGAGATAAAAATTAAAATTTCATTGCTTAAAGTTTCAGAACAGGAGAGCCTCAGTAGAGAGGGGACATCACAGAAGAACTGATGGATCAGGTTGGACTGACAGAAGGACAGGCGGAATGTGTTTGCAGTGTGAAATCCTGCATAGATCACACTACTGAATACAGAAAATAGTGTCATCTGGATACAAATACGAGGGTTCATGATCATAGAATAGTGGAGTGGTTGGGAGATGGCCACATAACGGTCACGGGCCATGATGCTGAGGAAGAGCAGCTCTGTACAAGCAAACATAAACACAAAAAAGATCTGAGCTGCACATTCAACCTTGGAGATTACTGTGTTATCAAGCAGGAAGATGACACATGCCTTGGGAATGGTAACAGAAATGTAGCACATGTCTAAAACAGACAGATTCCTAAGGAAAAAGAACATGGGGGTGTGAAGTTTCTTGTCCAGGGTGGTTACTGAGACAATGAGAAAGTTCCCCATAAGAGTTGCCAAGTACATCAGTAGGAAGAGCATGGCATGCAAGACTCTGTACTCCCACACTTCAGAAAATCTTGTAAGCAGAAATTCAGTCACCATGGTAGAATTGGGCATCTTTGAGGAATGTGCTTAAGGAATGGAGAGACAAAGGCAGATAACCCATTAAAAAACATGAAGAATCAACATGAAGAAAAAAATATTCCAAGTATGTTTATCAACCTATATTTACCCAATTTTGTTCTTTGTAGTTGAAATTCATCAGTAAGAAGAGACAGTGTTGCCTTAAGCTCCTTTTAGTCTTGTTGTTTCTACATTTAACTTCCAGAGTGGGGATAACAACAAAGCAAATTTCATAGACAGATAAATGCAAGATTACCAGGGACAGGGGGATGAAGAGTCAGGAAGATTTATTGCTTACTGAGTGCAGAGTTTCTGTTTCAGGTAATAAAGTTGTTGGGGTAATGGATGTTGGTAATGGTAGCACAATATTTTCAGTTTAACTAATAAAACTGGAATGTACACATTGTACAAATGTGGGAAATTTTGAGTCATGTACACATTAGTAAATAAAAAGTTGAAAAAAGTCTCTTTTAGATCATGTAATTATGTTCCATCAATTTTCTTCACATTCTAGCAGTACAATGGGTTTGTTGTGGGCCAGTGTTCAACTGGAAGATTGAGTTAGTATAAGTAATGGCTTTATATAGTAACACATTAGAAATATTCTTTAAGTGTTAAAACTGAAGGTCATTAACTACTAAGCAAACACAATCTGGACAGATATACAAGACTACTGTTGCTTCAGAGCCCTTTCAAAATTTATGTTTTAATCCATTACTGGCTTTTAAGTGGGAAATTATTTTAACTCCACTACTGCCAATATAATTTTGATACTAATTTCATTTGGATAAATGTCTATGATGACCACATTCTTATTAGCTACATGTTTCTGCCTTGAAACTATTAACATATACTCTTAATTTTGACTTTGAGTTCTTCAATCAAGCTTTACCTTCTCTCCTCTCTCTTTCTCTCTCTCAAAATTTATTAGAACAATGTGGCCTGTGTTTCTGTTCTTTTCTTAGCCTATAATGCATAATCAATCAATTGAATATGTACACCATCTTTTATTTATTATTCCCTATGTAATTTATATCATATGCTATTATTCACACATTATATACTATAATTCCCATTACAAATCTGCCAACTGGGTATAAATTATACAATTTTAATGTGAAATGCTGGGGCAGCTAAAAGTCAAGAAAATTATTAATTCATGGAAACACAAGGGGAAAGACAGGCAGTCAATGTTAGGTTCGTCTGTGTGGCTATCCCTTGAGACATGGCATATTTCCTTCAGCAGAACTCCTTAGTTTGCTCAAAAATTCTCTGTTCCACAACACCAATTCCCTTGTGGAAGTTGACACTTTACATGTAAAATTCCTTCACAGTCTGTCAAATACTGCATGAACCATGAGAAAATGTTTTTGGATTTTTTAAATCATGGTGTTCCATAGAGGAAACATTGCTGCATTGGTTTCCTACTTATTGAATAGTAAGTGCTACATAATGACTTAAAATAAATTTCCATATGACTTCATATTTCCATATTTTCTAACCTTTCACTATAATATGTAAGAGTTTCAAATCAGGCTAATTTATTATAATCCATTTATAATCCATCTGGTTCAGTAAAATATCTACATTCCCCAGACTCTTCCAAATATCAACATAGTGTTATATCCATTTAAACTTCATAAGATATTTTATCTTAATAACTCCAATATTTAAAAAAAATAATTTCTACATATTTTCATTCAATTTTTCTCTCTTATTTGCAGATTTAAATGAATAAAAGTATACATTTCTAAGACTAATTCACCAAAGAAGTGCTCATTCAGTCTCCTCTTGTAAGGATGCCAATGTTTACCATTAAATGATGTTTTATTTTTCATACATTTACATATGATAGAACTTAAAAAAATGCTGACTCCCTTTATTCAGAAATTCTGATCCATTAATTAAATATCTTGTATTTCAGCTACTTTCTTTCATTAACCTTTTTCAAACAATGATTTATCCATACAAAACTTTTTCTTTATTTAATACTTAATCTAGCTCTTGTCAAAATCTAAGTATCTCACTTCAGTAACATCTACATCTGAAGTCCAATTGGCTGTTACTTCAATACTTAGCCTACTGACCCTCCTCAACTCTAAAGTGTGCTATAAATGTTTCAACCCCTTGTTCTACATCTTTGCTCTCCCTTGATCCACCTTTATATTGGTTTAGTCACTCATTTCATTTAAAAGTAAATAGGGGTGGGACACAAAGTTTAATTTCTCAGTAGTGGTGCTTAAAGTGCATTTTTAATGACATTCTAAAATTTTAGTTTGGAATTCTCTTCTTTCAGCTCCTCCCATGCATTCTTCTGCTTCCACTTTAACTTGTACATTATTTTGCTTTCATCTAACTTTCCACCATTGTATCCCAGTATTTTCTCCTTCTTGAAAACTTCAATCATGTTTCCCTTTTATATTCTATACAGATTGCATTTGATAGCTGTAATGATTCTAGTCAGCAATTAAGATGAATTTCACATTACAGTTCTTAAACTACTCTTGTCATGAATGATGCACTCATGGTATAACTTTTTGACTTCTCATAATAATTCACTTGCAATAATCTTTTTCCAAAGGATTTCATACTACTTAAATTTAATGTACTTGATTATGTTTTGGATCTCTACCAGTTTATTATAAAATACATTAGGTCAGCCAATGAATTATTGAACTAAGATCAACTTAGATATAATACATGACATTATTGAAATCTGTAGATAAAAGACTTCCAAGATATGTTTCATATAACATTAATTTCATTGATTTAATATTATTACCATATTTCAAAATGAAGATCTCTGAAAATGTAACAAATTAATCAAAACACATAATTTTGGGGTGAGCTAATCTGAGATAGGTATACATCTTTTTGTTTCTCTTGTACTATTTGAAATTTCTAAGTCTTTTAATACCTTTGATGTATATTTTAATATTTGGGGAATGATCACCTTACCTAAAGAAGCAGTGGATTGATGGATTGATTAATTTGTTGTTACAGGCAATTCTTAATTTTGCCACATTCTTTCAGTTTCTAGAAAAGAGGAAAAATAATTACTAGTATTTTCCTTGCATCTTATAAGTAGATATTAAATGTGGGAATGAGTATTTATTGAATAACATTATAAAACAGAATTAAATGAAATGTGATATACTATAGGTTGCATAAAATATTATGGTTTTCCATAAATCCTGAATTTATTCCAGAACTTGCATAAGCTCAATCAGAAAGAGATAATTTTCTGCTCATGGACAAACCTATCCACAGTTGTTGTCATAATTAGTTAAACTGCAAAAATATACACAAATAATAATTTATAATTTTAAGATAAAACACAATCTACCATAATTAAATTTGTTTCAGTAACTTAAATTAGCATTCTGAACACAGAAACCACTTTGCTTGCTGCCCTTACCTTCTCCGTTGCCATTGACTCCATCAGGTGCTGTTGTCCACTCACTCTGCACATCCATTAATAGCTATAAATTTTGTTAAATATTCTAGAATGACTTTAATCTTATGAATGGAATTGAATATGGTGAACATAAAATAAGTTGTTAGTCTGATTTTGCATGTATCTTCTTTGTCTACATTTTCTCTTTATTTTAATTTGCAATCTCTCTCAAAAAAAGTTAGCAGTTCAGGAGAGAAGTGGTGATGATTCATGGAGAGATGGGAAGAAGAGGAAAAGAAGAAATTAACACCAACCACACACAAGTAAACAGTTTTTTCTTTATGCAAATAGATAAGTCTGGATTTCTGTTGTGGGTCCTATATTATTTAAGGTGCAGACAAGGAAGAAATGGCATATTTATTTGAGATGTCTGAGATTATTGCAGGAAACATTCCGCTTCAAAACAGCAGCTTCTGTATTTAGGTTTAGTTTTAAATGTGTGGACAAAATGGCATTAGAGAAAACACCGAGAACATAGCCCTTGTTATCACTAATAGCCATTTCCCAGAGGAAATTTCAAGGAAATAATTGGTCCCAGTTGGTGAGAAAAGAGGTCCAAAGTAAAAGCTGTGCATATTAAAATATTTTTGTATCAACAAATATTGGTATATCATGAATCTGATTTTCCTGTGGATCCTAGAGAACAGGTAGTAGAGGAGAGTTCCAGATCTCAGCCTCTGTCAGATGCCTGGAAAGGAGGTTTTCCACTAAACTTCATGGTTTCCCTATAGCAAATGAAATGATTTTCATTCTCACTACTAAGGCCAAACTTACATTATTTGTTAATGGGCAAAACAGCCTGTTTTAGTTTCTTGGCTGCTCAAAGAAATACCATGAAGTTGGTCAACATAAACAATGGAAATTTATTAGATCACAGTTTTGATTCTTAAAAAAAAATCCAAATCAAGGGATTGTCAAGTCAATGCTTTCTTCCCAAAGTCTAGCATTCTTGGGCTAGCTGTTGTCCTTTATTTCTTGGCTTCTCTGTCACATGGAAGTGCATATGGCAGCATCTCCTGGCCTCTTTTCTTTTGTACTGTTGAATTTCAGCTTTAGGCTTCCTGTGGCTTTCTCTGTCTGAATTTCATTCCACTAAAAAAGGATTCCAGTAATTCAGTTAATCTAGTAATTAAGACCCATCCTGATTGAGGTGGGCCATTGTTTAACTGAAGTGACCTCATCCAAGATTCTACTTACAAAGGATTCACACCACAGTAGTCAATTAAATTTAATAACATTTTTCTGGGGTACATATATCATCAAACAACCATACAACTCTTGTGGGATTATCCAAATTCTGACATTAAGGGATCAAATGTCATTTCCCAGCCTGAGCCTAAAGCCCAGCACAGTTGTCTGTAAAAATTGTGGTCAATGCCCTTAATTTCCTGTGCCTCAGTTCTTCATCTTTTAACATGTAAGCATCAGTGCCCACTGCAGGATCCTGTAGAGAGTGTGACACATGGGAGGGCCTAAAATGTTATAAATTGTTACTGCCACATTTTGTATATTAGGAAATGTCAACAATACCTGTTCTACAGTTTTCACAGTTTGGATTTGATTGGATCAGTCAGATCTTGTCAGCAAAACAGAAACCTTGCCATGAACTTCAAAGTACAACTTACATTTCCGGCATTGGCTTTCAATTTAAATCAACTATGTTAAAACAACACACTCACCATAAATTTTTAAGTATACCATTTATGCATGAACATACATAAGTGTATAGTAAAAGTTGTGAACCTATAAAACAAATGTGCATAACATCGTCCAGAGGTTCTATACATCACCCCTCCATCAACACCTTGCATTGTTTTGATACATTTGTTAAAGTCTATGCAAGAGCATTGTCAAAATATCATTACTAAATATAGTCCATATCTTATATTTCATGTATTTTCCCCAAACCCACCCTATTTTTTAAACACATCAATTTTATTGATACATATTAATAAAGCATACAATTTATCGAAAGTGCACAATCAATGATATTTGGTATAATCACGCAGTTGTGCATCCTCTCTACAATCATCACTAAAGCGTTTTCATTATGTAAAAAATAATAATAAACAAAAAACAGACAAACAAGGAAATTCCTCCCCTCTCAATCTCTGTTTCCCCTGATGCACACAGCTACAATTTCTGGTTATTCTTTCACAAAATAATTTATTTGTTTATTAAGCAGTTTTATTGAGATATATTCACATACCATATGATCTATCCAAAGTGTATAACTGATGGCTTTTTTTCAAGCTGTTAAAAAGATCTTTATTTTAAAACTATAAATAGAAAATTAGATTTGAAAAAATTACAAATTTTAAAAGAGATTGCATGGCCAAGGTTAGATTTAATATAATCAATTATAAGAAATAGTATAACATCTAATGTATATAAATGTAAATAATAATTAAAATATAATTGAAATTTATTATAACATAATTCTTATTTTTATATTACAGCTCTAAATATTGGACATAATAATCTCTAAATAAAATAAATTGTTGATTTAGTTATTTAATTTCCATTTTGGTCATAATTCTTTCTGGATAATCAAGTTACTATTTGGTAATTGTTCACACCTTATTGGAATGAATTACGCAGATACCAATATGCCAACTTATAGTTTTGTGAGAAAGAAAAACTGAAAATCTTTTTCAAAAGTAGTCATGCTAAACCATTAGTAATCTAGATGGATTATTTTCATTAGTGAGTTTGCATGTGAAAGAGTTAAAGAAAAATGATGTATCCAATAAATTACTTCTCTATTCCTCCTTAATTAAAAGCAAGGGTTTAATTTATATAAAGAAACACATAGAATAATGATCACAAGAAAAATTTGCTAGTTGCACTGAGTAATATTTTTCATACACTATAATACTGTTATTTTACATTTCTCTGGTCTATTTCATTTCTTTTTAGATTACTGTTTGAATGGAATGCATTTCTCCAACCTTTCAATTTTAGCCTGGTTGTGTTTTTATAACTGAGGTAGGTCTCTGGTACACAACATATAGACAAGTCATACATTTTGTCCATTCAAACAGTCTATGTCTTTTGTTTGGAAGTTTGATCCATTAACATTCAGTAGTACTACTGTTAAGGCATTAGTTACTTCATCAAATTTGCCCCCTAGTTCTCTTTTGTCAGACTATTCTATTGTCTGTCTTCTTATCCATTAGTATCATTTCTAATAATTTTCATTTCTAAACTCTTCTCTAAATCTCTCACTTTTTTTTTTCCTTTCAGGTTGCAGCACCCCTTTAGTAGCTCTTATAAATCAGGTCGTTTGGTAACATATTCTAGCAGTTTTTGTTTGTCTGTGAAAATTTTGAACTCAACCTCAATTTGAAGGACAGCTTTGCAAGATACAGAATTCTTGGTGGGCAGTTTTTCTCTTTCAGTACCTTAACTACATCACACCACTTTCTTCTCTCCACCATGGTTTCTGATGAGAGGTCTGCACTTACTCTTATTGAGTTTCCCACATATGTGAGGCTTTGCTTTTCTCTTTCTGCTTTCAGAATCCTCATTTTAAAACTGATATTTGCCAGTCTAATAGGTGTCATAGGGAAGAACTACTTGGAATTTTCTGTTTGGGGTGCATTTTTCTTCTTGGTTACTGATATTTATGTCTTTAATGAGGGTTGGGAAGTTTTCAATCATTATTTCCTCAAATATTCATTCTGCTCCTTTTTCATTTTCTTCTCCTTCTGTGTCACCAATAATGGGAATGTTTGTGAAATTCACATTATCATTCATATCGCTGAGACTCTCTTCCATCTTTTCCATTCTCTTCTATTTCTATTCTCCTATCTTTTCCAGTTCAGATGTTCTGCCTTTGAAGCCTCTATTCTGTCCTCAGGTAATTTGAATTTGCTCCTATGTGCCTCTAATATATTTTTAATCTCATCCATTGCATTTTTCATTCCCATAAAGTCTGTTACTTTTGTTTGTAGGCTTTCAAATTATTCTTTTTGCTTTCCTAGTATCTTCTTAATATATTTCTTTAGACATACTTTTTATAAATTATTTGAAGTGATTTAGGAGAGTTGTGTGATTATCACTGATTAATTGTCTTAAATCCTTTATCTCATCAGCATATTTGGTTTGCTCTTTTGACCAGGCCATATCTTCCTGTTTCCTAGTATAGCTTGCAATTTTTTTGCCGGTGTCTCAGCATCTGAACATATTGATGAATTTATTCTGATGGCCAATTTCTCTCTCTTTTGTTGTTTCTTCACAGCATTTCTTTGATGTTTGGTTCAATTTATTCTCAGTCTTCAAAATTGCCCAGCCTAAGTTTTCAAAATTGGGCCGAGGACTCAATAGTGGTGCACAAATTTTGTCCCAGAGGTTGGAGACAGAAAGCATGAAAAGTTTTTTCCATGCAATTTCAAAAACAGGCAGCAGATGGTGCTATTTAATAAACCTTTCCACTGAGGTGTTTCAGTCTTGGTTTTCCTATGTTTCTGTGTTGAATCTCCAGAATGTGGATACAAAGTGGGCTCTGCTGCCTGAATTCACTGAAGAAAATCACTGTGAATGCTACTCCCTTTTCCCTTCAAAGAGCTGATATGAAGGAATCTGTCTGTTTCCCTTAGTTGGCTGCAGCAAACCAGTGGTTTTACCTCAGATTAATATATTGAGGAGGGGAAGGAGACCACTTTCTAACTGCAATGGGGGCTTGGTAACTTACATTTGTCATTTTAGCTTTTTCATCTCTCTGTCCCTCCCCTACTGAGAGTTGTGTAGCACTGTCTTGGTATGCTGACACCCAAAGCATTTCCCTCAGGCAGCTTTTGCCTCTCTCTGTTGTTTTTGTGATAACATTCCACTCTGCCTTTTAGTCCTTTGTCAGCTTCACAGTATAATTTTAAAACACTGAAATGTGTTAATTTTTAGCCCACTGTATGTTCTATTTTGAAACATACTCAAACTGCCTTGAAAATGGTGAGCAATGCCCTGGGAATTATAATCTATATATGTCTAATTATAAAAATATATTCAGTTATACACGTCAAGTTCTTTTTTTTTTTTTTTAAAGATTTATTTATTTAATTCTCCCCCACACCCCCGGTTGTCTGTTCTCTGTGTCTATTTTGCTGCATCTTGTTTCTTTGTTCGCTTCTGTTGTCCTCAGCGGCACGGGAAGTGTGGGAAGTGTGGGCGGTGCCATTCCTGGGCAGGCCGCACTCTCTTTCACGCTGGGCAGCTCTCCTCCCAGGCGCACTCCTTGCGCGTGGGGCTCCCCTACACGGGGGACACCCCTGGGTGGCATGGCACTCCTTGCGAGGATCAGCTGTGCATGGGCCAACTCCACACGGGTCGAGGAGGTCCATGGTTTGAACTGCAGACCTCCCATGTGGTAGACGGACGCCCTAACCACTGGGCCAAGTCCGCCACCCCCACTTCAAGTTCTTTATACTTTTACTGGTGTTCTCATGTTTTATGTACTGACTAAATTGAATTTACATCTCCAATTATGGTTTTGGATGATTTAAAAGTCTTTCTTTTTGTAATGTCTTTTTATGCAAAATACATTAGGTGCTCTGAGGGTATATGCATAGAAGTTTGGAATTGTTATATCTTCCTGTTAAATATACTTTAACAACTTCTTTATCCCACATATTTATGTCCTCAGTTTCTTCATTACATTTTGCAACTAGTTGTTTCCATGATGGGATGGTATTTCCACAGACTGAAAAAGTTCTGTTAACATTTCTTGAAACATTAGACTGATGGCACTAGTTTTTTCTATCCTTCTGTTTGAATATACCTTTATTTTTTCCAATGTTTCAATACTTTCAGATGTATCTATTACATTGACTTCTTTCATTGAGTAGTATGACCACTCAAACTTCTTAAAAAAAATTGAAGCTTACAATATGTTGGGTGTATGTATGTGTGTATTTTGTTGCTGAGTGTTTGCTCATCTTAAATTATATCAGGTTTTTAAACGTATTGTGTTAGTACTTTTTTTGTTTCAGAGAATATTATATCATAAAAATAGTTAACATTTTATTTATTCATTCACTTAATAATTTATATTTGGTTGTTATGGATTTGGCTAATAGGAAAATAAATTTCCTACATGTTTTGGCAGACATAAATGGTCATTCTTCATGAGAGTGGAAGAGGTACTCCTAGATCAAAAGTTCATGTCTATAGAGTTCTGGGAAGATGGTGTCAGAGTTGGCAGGCAGAGATCAACTGTCTCACAGCAATAATGGAGAAAGAACCAAAAGCTGTACAAGGGACATGCTTTGGGGGTCATCAGACCAAGAAAGTGGTATACAACTCCCAGGAGGGTGAGGGTCAGAAAGATGAAGAGCCCTCACAACAAACATGAGTCACCAAATCCCTGTGTGATTGTGAATGGATCCTATCCCCCACCTTCAAGACATTAAGCTGGAATAAAACTGGCTCACTGCAGCAACCTGAGAGGGAAACAGATGTCTTCTTACCTGTCAACTGTTACAAGTAAAAAGGAAGGGGAGACAGGATACTTCTCCTCAGTAAATTCTGTCAGCAGAGGCTGCTTTGAATCTTGGTTCTGACTAGAACAGAAACTCAGGAAAGCAGAGATTGAAAGAAACAACTCCTTGGAAAGGATCACTGATATCACCACCTACTGGCTGGTCAGAAAATTGCACTGAGAAAAACTGTTCTTGATCTCTCTTAACCCAACTCTTAGGAGAATATCTGGACCCCATTATGGAGTCCCTGGCCTAATTTTGATAAATTAAGTTTGGCAGTGTTAAAGCCTCAGAAGAGCTTGAAACAAATATCCAAGAAGAGCTGTGGGGAAAAAAAATAACATTAGGCCAGGGAAAGAAATTGGAAATCAATGTAAATTCACCAACATATACAGATGCCTAGATATAAACAAAAAATTACACACTGAACTAGGAAACAAGAAGAGATGGCCCAGCAAAGCAATTTTTCAAATATCTTTTGACATACAGGATTTAAGAAAACTAGTCATGATAAATAAACAACTCTCCTAAATCAATCCAAAGAATTGAAGAAAAATTTAAGTGAAGTGAAAAGGGATATTAATAAGACACTAAGTGAGCATAAAGAATAATTTAAAAGCCTGCAAATAAAAGTAGCAGGGCTTATAGGAATGAAAGACATCATGGATTAGATTAAAAATATACTTTTCTTGTTTTGTCTTCCTTTTTTTCCTTCTCAGCTTATATTTCTGGTCTTTGATTCTATTTTTTTCTCATTTCATTTTTTATTCTAACTTTTCAATTCTTATTTATTTGTAATTTTTATGAATTTTCACTCTTATTACTTATTTTTCTGGCTCTTTTGTGGTTTATTTTCTATCACTTTTAAAGGATACTTGACAATTACCAGACATTGTGTGTCCTCCCATGGCCTCCTGGATGGAATGTTGGAGAGTGTGGGCTATGATGTGGACCATTGACCATGGGGTGCACTGGTGCTCAGAGATATGTTCACCAAATGCAGTGAATGTCTCATGATGATGGGGGAGATTGTTGCTGGTGGGGGAGTGGGGTGAGGGGAGTGGGGGGTATATGGGGACCTCATATTTTCTGAAAGTAATAAAAAATAAATTAATTAATTTAAAAAATGGTACTTGGATTACATAAATGTTACATAAAAAACAGGGGATTTCCATATTCCCCACTCCCTACCACTCCCACATTTTCCCACATTAACAACATCCTTCATTAGTGTGGTACATTTGTTACAATTGATGATCCTATATCTTTCCTTTTCTATGGTCTTACTATCTTTTCAAAGTAACATGGACAATTTCAAGGATATAGAATAATTGGAACCATGGGTCAAAAGGATTCTTAATATAAAAACAAAAAATTTTTAAAATATAAGGAAAAAAAATAAAACAAGCTAATCATGTGAATAATCCCTTAAGGTAAACAGATGTCTAGACACTAAAAAAAAAAAAAATGCTAGCCATACTAAGAACCAGGAAGACATGGCCCAGGCTAGTGAACAAATGAAAAAACAGGAGAAGATGCAGAAAGTGGAAAAATTGATAAAGGATATCCAAATAAATATCATGAATCAACTTAATGAAAGAAAGGGAAAAATAAAGGAAATTAAGAAGACACTGGGGAAATGTGGTCACCCCTCGGGCTGAAGTGTGGTTTGCTGGCCTGGCGGGGGAGCAGCCGCAGCAGGCCAAGCCGCTGCCCCCATAATAGGGTGGCTGGTCGGACTCACTGCCACCCCTGAAGGGAGCTCGGCATGGGCGCAGAGTGCCCTCGGGTCTCCCCTTCTCGGCAGCCATGCTTCCACGGCCGCCCCTCCTCCCGGATGGCGCCACACGATGCCTGTGGGGCAGCACCCTTCTTCTTCTTTCTCCCTGCACAGGCGCAGGGTGGAAAATTCCAGTCTGCCCTTTTCCCCTCCCCCGACAGCAGCAACAGCCAGGCGTGGGCGGGAAACTCAAGTCTGCCCTCCACCCCAGCAACAGCAGCCACCAATCCTTAGACCCTGCCCCTGCCCCCAGCAACAGTGACAGCCAATCCCTAACCACCACCCCTCCCCCGTCCAGTACCGCCCACTGACCTTTCACCGGCAACCAATCAGAACAGGGCGTGGCTTCGACCAATCAGCCTTCCCCAGCCCCTATAAAACTGTTGCCTCTCCCTCAATAAAGTTGGACTTGCGTGTTTACCTTGTCTCCGCGGTAGTTCTGCCGTGCGCCCTCCAGTCCTGAGAGCCCCCAACAAGGGCCTGGCCTCCCTTGTCCCCAGTTCGTTGCCTGCTTCTCCGGGCGACCCCTTCATCGCCGGCTTCTCCGGGCGACCCCTTCGTCGCCGGCTTTGCCGGGCGACCCCGTCAGCCGAACCACGCAACCCCTGTGAGACCGATCCCTTGTCTGCTGCCGGACCGACCCCTCGTCCCAAGTAGGACCGACCCCTCATCCCAAGCGGGACCGACCCCTCGTCCAGAGCTGGACCGACCCCTCGTCCGCAGCCAGACCCCACCTCTACCGACCGAGCAAGCCGCCGCAGTTGGCGCCCAACGTGGGGCAAGGCAACTCCACCACAGCCTCACTCCATAACCTGGCGGCCCCCCCCTCCTCTCTTCTCACCGTGGGACTTCTCTCGTGCAACATTGCTGCTACCTGAGCCTTGGCTACCTCATATGATCCACGGCAGTCTGGGAGAATTGCTGGATGGCTTTCTCCTTCCATGTCGGGGGCTTATACCGACCCGCTATGATTAAGAGGAGCCTTGGATTTCTCGGGAGTGCACGCTTGCACGTCTGAAGTAATCCTACCACAGCCCTACGCCCTCCTCTCTTCTCACCTTGGGACTTCTCTCGTGCAACATTGCTGCTACCTGAGCCTTGGCTACCTAATACGATCCACGGCAGTCTGGGAGAATCGCTGGATGGCTTTCTCATTTCATGTCGGGGGTTTATACCAACCCACTATGATTAAGAGGAGCCTTGGATTTCTCGGGAGCGTGCGCTTGCACGTCTGAAGTAACCCTACCACAGCCCTACACTCTCCTCTCTTCTCACCCCTATCTTTTTGCTCTGCATTGCTGCTCCTGAACCTTGGTGACCTCATATGATCCACGGTGGTCTGGGAGAATCGCTGGATGGCTTTCTCCTTCCACGTCGGGGGCTTATACCGACCCGCTATGTTTAAGAGGCACCAATAAAACTCTCAGGAGCGCATGACTGAGCACCCCTACCCCTGCCTTCACCTCTGCCTCCTCCCCTCCGCGCTTGCTCCCCTTTGCCTTGCTCCACTGCTCATTGTCCCGCCCTCCCCTCGTCGGGGCCTTCTCTTGGCCCGTGACCACCGTCGGAGTCCCTTCGGCTCCGACCCCTCGTCTCACTGCGCACCTTGGCTCCCATCGCCGTGCTCTCAAGGTAAGGGCCCCTTTTCTTATCAGCTCCAAAAGGCCATTAGCAATGGGTAACATCCTATCTGCTAAGCAAGCCCCACAAGTTCGGGCCCTCGCCGGTCTCCTAGACACTCACCGGTGTAAGATCTCTTTCAAACAGTTTCAAGTATATTGGGACCTTCTTCTCCCCTTTAATCCATGGCTTACCACGTGTCAGCTTTGGGACCCGGACACCTATACTTGCCTTATAGATAGGGTCACTTTTGCTGTGGAGCAGGAAGGTAAAAGATTCCCTCCTGGCTTATTACAGGCAACATGAAGTCCAGAAGAAATCTTGAAGGGTATAATCTATGATATGCTATATAAAAAAGGATTTAAAAGCAGCTATACCAAGAAAGTAAGAATTATGAGTCAACTGTAAATAAATTATATATTTCTGTTAATGTGTTGTAATTGTTCTGTGTTTGTCTGTCTGTTCGTTCAATGTCAACATATATTGTGATACCTCCGGATGGTAAATATAAATTACTAGAAATCTTTAAAAGAGCTCTATTCAAATGGCCAAAAATTAAATAAGTGCTTATATTAATACTTAAGTTTATTATATTAATACATAAGTTTAAATGTTAATAAGATATCTACAATTTAAAAAATTGTAAGTCTTAATTAACAAAATTAACTGTACGTCTTCATAAAAAGTTGTTCTTGCCTAGATTAAAATGAATAACTTATTTTTCTTCACAGGATAATATAAAGAATGTAAAACTTATATGAATATTTAAAAGGTTGAAAGTTTGTAAAAATGCTAACGGAAATGTAATAAGTTTTGCAAAAAGACATATTTTGTCCTAAAGTAGGATGGCTAATTTTTCATAAACTCTTGAAACTTAATTTGCATGCGGCAAGTGTAAAAGGTATTGTGATAACTTTACGTAAGGGAATGTGTTCTGTAAAGATAAAATTTATCTTCAATAGTTTACATTAAGGTATTAAATGGCTAATTCCAAAAGGTCATTCTTAAATATATATATATATATAACTAAATTGATGATAATAATAATAAAAGGTAATTTTATAACAGGAAAGATTAACAGCAACCAAGCTCCCCTGCCAACTTGCTTTTAGGAAACAGTTTCTAATATTGCATGCTACTAAGTATTTAAAGAAAAGTTATTCTTAAGGAAACAGAAGATGATTTTGTCTTTGCAGCCATTGTCTATTTAGCAACACCCCTCGCTATCAGCCTAGCCACTGTTGCACCAGACAATTGGAACCTTAAACAAAGACTCCTCCTCACTGTCATCTTCCTATCTATCGTTACTATATTTACTGCCCTCATTCTCCTTCGTTTATAAAGCAGTCTCCTACAAACCACAAAGCTTCTGTCTTAAACATACCATTCTCAACCCTATCCTCTAAATGATCTTCTCACTTCCCCCACAGCCTTTAATACTTTATTTCTTCTTCGTAACCTTTGCTTTCTTGATAATATTTTCCGCCATCTGTCTAGCCGCTACCGCCCCAGAAGATTGGAACCTTGGCCAACAAATTCTACTCTCCATCGCCTTTCTGTTTATTATCCTCTTTTATGCTTTACTCCTTATCTTCCTCCCATAATGACTTCACCAAGCCTCCTCTTGTCCAAAACCATCACCCTTCTTTTCCTCACACTCCCCATTGCACTCACCAACCCCAGCCATCAGCCTTTTAATTGGACAGTAAGCCTCTGGCAGGAAAAAGTAATCCTCTCCTACAATGTCTTCGCTGCCAAGGAGAGATCAACTACCTGCAACGCGCTGTCATCCTGGACTTTTAACAACAGATGGATCTTATAGCCGCCGAGATCAACAAGAATTGGACATTGGCCACCCTTGCTTGCAACGGCAAGATACCACCCCCTAAATTGTACATTTATATCCCCGTCATACTCACCTCCCTCTTCAGCCCCACTTCCCTCATTGCTTACTGCCTCTTGGGCCTCAGCTACTTGTTGCTGCTGCCATCCTGGTCCTTATTTGAAAAGGGGGAAATGCGGTCACCCCTCGGGCTGAAGTGTGGTTTGCTGGCCTGGCGGGGGAGCAGCCGCAGCAGGCCAAGCCGCTGCCCCCATAATAGGGTGGCTGGTCGGACTCACCGCCACCCCTGAAGGGAGCTCGGCATGGGCGCAGAGTGCCCTCAGGTCTCCCCTTCTCGGCAGCCATGCTTCCACGGCCACCCCTCCTCCCGGATGGTGCCACACGATGCCTGTGGGGCAGCACCCTTCTTCTTCTTTCTCCCTGCACAGGCGTAGGGTGGAAAATTCCAGTCTGCCCTTTTCCCCTCCCCCGACAGCAGCAACAGCCAGGCGTGGGCGGGAAACTCAAGTCTGCCCTCCACCCCAGCAACAGCAGCCACCAATCCCTAAACCCTGCCCCTTCCCCCAGCAACAGTGACAGCCAATCCCTAACCACCACCCCTCCCCCGTCCAGTACCGCCCACTGACCTTTCACCGGCAACCAATCAGAACAGGGCGTGGCTTCGACCAATCAGCCTTCCCCAGCCCCTATAAAACTGTTGCCTCTCCCTCAATAAAGTTGGACTTGCGTGTTTACCTTGTCTCCGCGGTAGTTCTGCCGTGCGCCCTCCAGTCCTGAGAGCCCCCAACAAGGGCCTGGCCTCCCTTGTCCCCAGTTCGTTGCCTGCTTCTCCGGGCGACCCCTTCGTTGCCGGCTTCTCCGGGCGACCCCTTCGTCACCGGCTTCGCTGGGCGACCCCGTCAGCCGAACCGCGCAACCCCTGTGAGACCGATCCCTCGTCTGCTGCCGGACCGACCCCTCGTCCCAAGTGGGACTGACCCCTCGTCCCAAGCGGGACCGACCCCTCGTCCAGAGCTGGACCGACCCCTCGTCCGCAGCCAGACCCCACCTCTACCGACCGAGCAAGCCGCCGCAGGGAAACATACTGAAGGGGGTAATATATCAAGAAGAAAGAACAACCATAAATATTTATGCACCTAACCAGGGTGCCCAAGAATTCATGAGGCAAACATTGGAAAAACTAAGTGGAGAGATAGATACCTCTATAATTATACTGTGGGACTTAAAACACAATTATCACTATTAGACAGAACATCTTGACAGGTCAATAAACCACAGAGGCTTTGAATAATACATTAGAAGATCGAGACCTAATAGAAATACACAGAACATTACACCCAAATACAGTAGGATATACATTCTTCCCAACTTTTCATGGCTCATTCTCCAGGAAAAACCACATGATATGTCACAAAACAACTCTATAACTTTAGAAATATTGAAATTCTACCAAGTAATTTCTCTGAATCAAATGGAAAGAAGCTGGAAATCAGTAAGGAATAGAGACCCGGAAGAGGCACAAAGATATGGATGTTAAACAACACTACTCTTAGACAATCAGTGGGGAAAGGAGGAAATTGCAAAATAAATCAGTAACTACCTTGAAATGTATGAAAATGACAACACAACATATGAAAACTTATGAGATGCAACAAAGCAGTGCTGAAAAGGAAAGTTATAGGCATAAATGCCTATATTAAAAAAGATGAAAGTAAAATTCAAAAACCTAACTGCAAACCCTAAGGAATAAAAAAAGAACAACAAACAAATCCCACAGCAAGTAGAAAAAGGAAATAACAAAGATTAGAGCACAGTTACATGGAATTAAGAATAAAAAAAGTGAAAAATTACAAAACCAAAAGATTGTTTGAGGAGATTAATAAAATTGACAAATTATTAGATAAACTAACAAAGGAAAAAGAAAGAAGGTACAAATACATAAAATAAAAATGAGGGAGGGGGTATCACTACCAATCCTACAGAAATAAAGAGTATCATAAGAGGATACTTTGAAATTTGTATGCCTAAATGATGTATAACTTTGATGAAATGGAAAAATTTCTAGAACCACATAAGCAGCATAAATAGACCAAAGAAGAAACTGATGAACTCAACAGAACAATCACAAGTAATGATATTGAATTAGTAATAAAAAACCTCCCATCTAAGAGCACAGGAGCCAATGGCTTCACAGGTAAAGCCTACCAATCATTCCAGAAAAAAATAATACCAATCCTGCTTAAAGTCTTCCAAAAATTGTAAGTCAAGGGAATATTGCTGACCTCATTTTATGATGCCAAATTCACCTTAATATCAAAGCCACATAAAGATGCCATAAGAAAAGAACACAACAGACCAATCTCTCTAATAAACCTGGAAACTAAAATCTCAACAAAATACTTGCTAATCTTATTCAACAACTGTTTAACAATGTGAAAACTTATGTAAAACACAAATATGGGTGATACTGCATATATGAGTGTCTTTGCAAAATACATCTTCAAATAAACTAGAGAGTTGTAAAGAGAAAAAAAATCCCAGATGTTTTTCTTATCAGCTTTGTGAACGTGGTCAAATTTCTTAACCTTTTAAATATATTAATTATTAAATATCAATAAAGCAACAGTTCTCCTAGGCTTTCTGGGAGGATCGAATTAAATTATGCAGCTAGGAATGGAAAATATAAATGCTTCATGTGCATAAGATAGATACTTAGATACCAGCAGCTCTGTTTATAATGTGGAAGAATTGTAAATAAGCCATATCTCTCAGTGAAATTGATAAATAATATAAAGTATATTCCTATGGTACAATGCAGATCAGCTGTTAAAATGAATAGACTTCATTTCAAAATGAAGACTTAAAATTTAATTTTGAGTAAAAATTGCAGAAGAATACATAATATGATATCATTAAAGCAATAAAAGTTATGAAAATAAAAAAGTACTTATATGTTACTTTCATAGTATACAGTGATATATCACTTCTGAAATTGAATGTAATCTTTTATATAGTCCCCAGGAGTATATGAGAATTTCATTTCCTCCACATACATGACAAAATGTATATGCAAATTCCCTAAAATTTAAAAAATCTAGAGAGTACATAACGGTATATCAAAACAGCATTAACTTTTATTTTTTAGGTAAATATTCACATTTACTATCTACCCACATGCTTATTAAACCTATCCTCTTTTGTGACATACCTCTAAAATACTTTTATCCATTTTATTATTGGAATTTTCATGAGTTTTTCATACACTGGGATTGAAACTGTTGTCAGATATAATATATTGTTTCATAATTCATTATTTTACTTTAAAAAATCTTTTATTTATGCAATTCTATGAACTGAAATTAATAGTTTTCATAATAGCCAGTTTTATTTGTTTTTATTTTATGTTTAGTGCCTTCACAATAATAATTTTTAAAAATCCTTATCTATGCCATATCAGGGAAACACTTTCTTATAATTAACAAATTAATGTATTATGAAAGTCTACTGGTGACTTTACTCAGATTACAATTAATTGCAGAGATAGTTTGGTAAAATCTGATATTTTAACAATATGGAATGTTTCCATATAAACTTCTAATTTTAGGTTTTCTGTATTTTTACAGCAATATTTTCTACTTTTCTTTAAGAAATCATATACAATTTTCATTATATTTATTTCTACATTTATACTAGGATATCTTTTATGTTTATTTTTTGTCATTTAATGACTGTTTCTTATAATCTGTAAAGTATATATACGATCGGGAAGAAATGTCAGCCAAAACACTGCAGTATGCATCTCCAATGGCCTTTACCTATACAGAAGCAGAGGACAATCAAAAGTTGTCCAAATCAATGTGCAAAGGAAAGTCAAATATTCACAGCAACAAAACAAGGCTTGAATCAATAAAGAGGCAACTTAAAAATGGTAGTAGATTCAGAAAGTTAACTACACAATTTCCATGTTTCCCAACTGTCCCCCTTCTAGGCATATACCCAAAAGAATTGAAAGCTGGTAGTCAGATATTTGCCAACCAAAGTTCATTGCAACATTACTCAAAATTGCTATAAGCTGAAAGTAAACCAAATGTACATCAACATTTAAATGAATAAACAAAATATACACCTAAAATGGACTATTTTTTACCTAGAAAAATAATGAAATTTTCATTCATGCTGCCACATGGATGAACTTTGAAAACAGCATAGTGAATGAAATAAACCAGTCACAAAATTACAAAAATTGATGATCTCAATTATATTAAATAAAGTGAAGATGAGTCATAATCTCAGAAACTAGGAAACAAGCTATTGGGGGCAAAATGGGGTGGGGGGGTGAATGGAATGTTATTGTTTAATTTATAAAGAGTTTCTACTTGGGATGAAGGAAAATATTTGCCAATATATGATAGCGGTGGAGATACAACATTGTGAATATAATTAACAATGCTCAAGTGCTGAATTGTATGATTGAAAATGGATTAAAAAGGAATCTAAGTTGTATGTAAGTTAAACAGTGAAAAAAACATGTGGACCTAAAAAACTCAAAAATTTTCAACATCAGTGTAGAGTGGGCTAAAGTAAATAGCATAATTATAATAATATACTTCATCAGTTATAATTACTGTCCTAATGCAAATTTTTATCAATAGGGAAATTGTGGGTGTGAGAAGGGACATATTTAGGAACACACTGTTTTCTGATTTTTCTTTTAAGCTGTAATTGCTCAAATAAAGAAAAATTAATAGTGTGGGACTGATATGAAATATTTAGAATAAGCATATTTATGGAAACAGAAATTAGAATGTAATTTACCAGTGCTCAAGTTGGGAACAGGGAATGGGGAGTTAATGCTTCTAGAAGTTTGGTTAGGGGTGATAGAAAACTTTTTGTAATGGAAGTTGGAGATAGTGGCACAATATTTTGAATGAAAGTAACCCCCACTGAATTACATATCTGTGGTTAAAAGAGGAAATTTATAATAGTGTGTATATATAACTATATCTGAAATAATATTGTTTTAAAAAGTTATAAGAATTTACAGGACATAAATTGAACCTTCATATATACCATGCACTATAGTTACTAGTATAACTATAGCATAACAATCTTGATTCATAAATTATAACATTTATCACTCTAATGGAAAACTTTAATAATAGGGAAAACTATGTTTGTGATGGGGGTATATGGTAACTCTATATTTTTTGCAGGATATTTCTCTAAACCAAAACTGTCTAATATAAATAAACATTAATTAATTAGTATTTGCAGAGTTTGTGGCATGTTGTCTTAGCTTTCCTTTACCCATACTGTCATGTGTAGTGGCAATCTGCTGGGTGACAGCACCAAATTGCCATATGAGTACTTGGTTACAGAGGGATCTGGGTGGTTCTTTTATACAATTGCCTCTTTTGTTCTGTCTGGGAGTAACTCCAAGTAATAATGCAAGGTGTTAGCCTTTGTAACATCTCTCTTTTGACATTATTATAGAGGAAAGAAACTATATATATATGGAATTAATAAAAAATATAGAAAGGACAAATGAACAGGTGCTGATGCATGAGGAAAAACATTAGAATTTGAGAAAACCACAAACATTTTTGAATACTGGGATGAAAGTTGGGGAAAGAGAAACAAATACTACCACATATAATAGGGAATTCAGAAAGTCACACACAAGCCTGAGTATGCATGCAGAGAAAGACGATTTTTGAAGAACCTGAACTTTCTGCTCCAGTTGATATGTTGACTTAGCACATACAAAAAGTGAATGACAGGGCAGCTTTTTAAACACCCTGAATAAGTGTGAAGGAGTTCTCCAATACAAGAACAATTTGTAAAGATTGGGAGAGATTTTCTCCCTTCTTTTTTGCCTTGTTCAATATGTTAAAAGAATATTTGTCATACCACTAGTTGACAACAAACAGATAACAAGGAATATAATTCTTAAATATAGATTAAGACAGTCATGAAAAATAATAATAACAATCCACAGCAATAAAAAAACCTTTGACTGGAGGAAATATTTGATTTCCAGGATTACTATGTTCTAATATTCAGAATGTTCAACTTTCAACAAAAACAGCAGAAATATAAGACATGCAATGGAGCAAGGAAGTATATTCCATGCAAAGAAAAAAAGAAATTGAAGGTTTCAGGGGTCAGAGGTAATTCTGCTCCCACATCATGCCCTCCATTTTCCCCTAGTCTCCACTGCAGACCTGGAGTAAAGTCTTCAGGAATACTCTCCCCATAATTTACAAGCCCTGACCTGATCTAGGGAGCTCTAACCTGCCAGCCATGTATTCAATCACAGGATCCAAATCTTTAAAATAAAATCTCTCTATTTCTTTGTATGTAGTATTTATATGTGTGTGTGAGTTTGTGCGTGTGTGTATATTCTATTTTTCCAGAGAAACCCGTGAAGATTTTTGTACCTGGAAAGTTTCTTGAGAATATAAAGTGTGATTTGGAAAACATTCTTTAATTGGATTAAACTGAAAGTACCAAACGCCTCTATTTCTAGTGGTAAAGTGAACACTGCTTGTGCATAGTAGAAAGCCTTAATAGAACTATACAAAATATTGCAATTAGATATTTTCAACAAAATAAAAAGAACTCAAAGCTTTAAATTCTCAGATCAAACATCACCTGAATGACATAAAAATTTCTACATGTCTTAAAAATAATGCATATCTTCTGCAGCTATAGCTGAAATTTTTGAAAATCAAACTCAGAGCCATATTTGAGTAGCTGAATTACAACTCAAATTGAATCCACAAACTCTACGTGTAACTACTGTAAAAGCGAGGTCATTGATTGATTGGGAAGTATCTTTTTAATTCCTTTGGATAGTCTACGTTGGCATTCATTTTGTATAAAAAACAAGGACCTTTGAATCCCTTTCATACAATATACATAACTTCCACTTTTACTGCTGTCTTGTCAAATAGATTTGGACTTCTCTGGGTTATGGAAGTTCCACTCTATCCTTAGTTTATTGGAGAATTTTAGTTGAAATTTATCAAATGCATTATTATATCAATTGATATGACCATGGTATTTTTTTTCCAGCATAAAATGATAAAATGTTGGATTACATTGACTGATTTTCAAATATCTTTGGACAAGAAGTCAATTACCTGTATAATTCTTTTACACTTTCCAGGGTTTTTTACTGTCCTCTGGATGGATTGAGAATCTACTAGTAATATGAAAAAGATTTACAAAAATTATTTGTAATACCACACCTGGATTTTTATTTTGGGGTTTCCTCCTTAGCTTTCTAGAAAATATCATCATTTCAGAATCTTTCCTTTGTTTATTTAAGATGGAAAGGCGTTTGGTTTGTGTAGGAGTTTTTTTGCCCCACATGGTGTAAGTTTAAGACTCAAACCAGGCTAAAAGATGTATAATTGGGAAACTCACACAATGACATTCTAATCTTCAAAATATTTACTCCCACAACTATATGTTAGCCTAATGTATTTTTCTATATTCTTTAGACAGGCATTTATTTTCTGTAGTAGTCATACTCATTTTAAGTGGGAAAGGTGCTCCTATGGGAATTTGCTCAGGCTCCCAATGTGGAAGTTCTGAATATTTATGAATAATTTTTATAAATACATGGGGGCTTATGTTACTTTTATTTTGATGAAATGTTTTAACTTGAATGAAATTTGACTTTTATCAAATATTTTTCCTGAATATAATATGAAGATTAAACTTTCTCCTTTTTTTGGCGTTATAGTGGTTAAATATTTTGATTATTTTTAATGTTTTCCTAAAATGACATTCTTAAAATAAATACTTGTTCATGATGCACATCCTTTTATTATATTCCACTAGATTAAATTTTATGATATTTTGATTAGAATTGTTTATGTATGTTCTTCAGAAATATTTATTCCTGATATTTTTGTCAGATTGTGGTAAACCAAATATGGAAGCCATTTTCTTTTCTAATTTGTGGAAATTTTGTTATTCTTTTCTAAATTGTTTGGAGCCATTTAACAGTGAATCTCAATGGGTGTGAAATTATCTTGGTGGGCAGATATTTAAAAATGGGTTTTAATTTTTTAATAGACATAGAATTTCATGTGATTTCCATTCCTTCCTGCATCAGTTTTAAAAATTGTGTGGATTTGATTTTTGTAGAATTTGTGTTGGTAGACAGCTATATGTCAGCAATAAATTTATTTTATTTTTCCAAAAATTTCTAACATTGCTTCAAAGGAAGTATACCTTTGTGATAAAAATTTTTATGAAATTGTCTATTATAGATGTATATAAATAGTTCATGTAATTAATTGACATTTTTCACTGATTTACTTTTGTAAATATTTTTGGTATACTTAATTTCTTCATTTTATGAAGTTATTTTGAAGAAATCTTTTGAAGATGATGTAGTTATACCTATTAACATGTATAAAGTTTTTATTTATTTGTTTTTTTATGTTAAAGAAACTTTAGATTATATAAATGTTACATTAAAAATATGAGGGTTTCCCATATACCCTACTCCCTCTCCATCCCACACTTTCCCACATTAACATCCTTCATTACTGTGGTATGTTTGTTCCATTTGATGAACACATACTGAAGCATTGCCACTAACCATGGATTATAGTTTACATTATAGGCTACACTCTGTTCTGCACAATTTGTATGTTATGACAAAATATATAAAGGCCTGTATTCATCATTGCAACTTTATGCAGGGTTTTTTAATGTCCCAAATTTTCCCCATATTACACCTGTTTTTCCCTCTCCCTCCCCTCTGAACCTCCATTGGCCACATCCATGGTAACAGTTCTTCCATTGCTAGAATAACAATAAGTCTATAGTACAATAATAGTAACTTCACTTTAGTCCAATTTTCCTTCCTCAATCTTGACTATTTGGGGATGATGATGCCGACTGTGCCTCTAATTGAAAGGGGGCTTAGATGCCATGGGGTAGATGGGTGGGACAATCTTGCTTACAGGAGCAGACACCCTCTGTTCCTTGGGATGGGCATTGTCCATCATCATCTCTTCGTTAGTTGTTGTGGATGAATCCAGTGATCTGGAGAGTAGATATTGTAACTGTCCTACAATTCAGGGCCAAACTGGCACATGAATGGACCAAAGATTTAAGTCTCTTGGACAAACACCTATCAACTATAGTACTACCTATAGGTTCAAATAGAAGGGGCAGAAGAGCCATGTGTAGGGAAATCACAAATTAGTCCAACTCTGCCATACAGGGGAGCATAAATTCCAAGGTAAGGCCCAATGACAGGTCACCAAACTCCTGAGCTGTCTGCAATACCTGTAGTGTCTGGATGTCTCTAGAGCTCTCAGGAATCTCCCTATTTGAGACAATATTTGAGGCATTACAACATATATATTATCTTCTCATAATTTCAGCTGTACAAAAATTTTAACTAGTTATTATATTTATTAATATATATATGATTTAAGTTTTGGTGACCTCTAAATTATACTAGAATAATAGTAACTGCCTTTCTCAACTCCGTTAATATGCTTTTTTATTTCTTCAAACTATATGAATTAAATTCTGTGATCTACATGGATCATGTCCAATGTTTACCAAACTATCAGATTCTAAATACCAGACATTTGACTGCAGGCAACAGGGACAAGCATTATATTTTACTCTTCCATTATCTCTATAGCATCTATGTCCTTGTATATTAATGTTGGAATAGGATTTCCCCAGGGAACTCTCAATCAACAAGGGAACAACATAATTGGAACATCCTGATTTTTCCTCAATAAGTTCTGCTTTCAGGAAATGCTGTGTCTAGGGGATATGCTAGAAATTAATATTCTACATTGATTAAGAATAGTTCATTTTGATCTGATGAGTCTCTACTTGCAGACCCCCTGATCCCAGCGCTCTCTCTCTCTTTCTCTTTTTCTTTCTCTCTCTCTTTGTCTCCCTATTTCTCTCTTTCTTTCTTTCTCTCTTTTTCACTCTCCTTTTTCTCTTTCTTTCATTCCCGATACCCTTCGGGCCCAAATCTCCAACAAATGGCACCCAATGTGGAGCCAGAAGAAGTGAGTCTTCCAAAACAGTTATCAGGAACCACGGAAAGGACTCTTACAAGGGACGTGAATGACATCCAAAGGAGTGTGACTTGAGTCTTCTTTTCGTGCTATCAATTTGCAGGTTTGAAGGAAATGGAGCTAACTATCCAGTGCCTTGATGAGACTGCATGGAGATAACAAGGGGGGAGTGGGGGGCGGGGGCGGTGGGGTTGAATGGGACCTCATATATATTTTTTAATGTAATTAAAATAATAATAATAATAATAAATAAATATTTAAAAAAAAGAAGCAAATTACAAGGAGATGGAACCAGAATGATTCTCCAGACAAAGCCAGCAAGAGTGCTCTGATTTTCTTATGCAGATATTTCCTCAAGAATTGAAAGCCTTTCCTGGCTTCGACCCTGAGTGTGGAGACTGCTGTGCAGCTGTTCTCACCTCTGCCTGCACTGGCCCTTTGGGCAGTGTGCTGTGCCTGCTCCCTGCATGATGACATGGTGTAGATGACTCTCTTGTCCAGCCTCTCACCCATTTCCTGGGGGAGCTCTGCTAAGACAGTGCCCAGCAGTCAGGCCTGGAGGCATCCTGTCCCTGCTTGTCCATCACATGATGTCCATCTCCCCAGATTAGAAACAGAACCCTGTCTTCACAGACCTGCAGCCCTTGAGGGAGAAGAGGAAGCCAGAAAGCTTGAAAGAATGAGAGGGACTCCAGGTGCCTCTGCTGCCCTGAAGATGGAGGGAGGTGTGGAAAGCATGAGAAAGAAACAGAATTTGCCAACCTCCTGAATGGCCTTAGAAGTTTTAAAGCCTGTAGCACCACCCAGGACAACTCTAAGTCCTGAAAATGGCCCCACATCACATCTCTTCCTCCCACTCCCTACCCCCAGCAGCCACCATGGCCACTTTCTCCACACCAATGCCTCATTTTCTTTGATTACTAATCACAATAGTTCATGAATAGAATATCAGTAAGTCCACTCTAATCCATACTCTATTCTTCCATCCTGTGGACTTTAGAATGGTTGTGCCCACTCCACATCTATATCAGGAGGGGGCTTAGATTCCACATGGATGCTGGATGCTCCTGTTACTTTTAATGGACCTGTGGTTGGTGCTGGGGTTTAGTGTATACTCAGGGGACCTGAATCTCTGGACTGTCCATGTGATAGCCAGGCCCTGAACCTCAACAGACTTGCAACTCCTACCCTCTGGTTTATTGGACTTAACCAGCCAGCTAACAGGCAGGTGAAGAAGGTCAACCACCACACCAGGGAGCCAAGAGTACCTACCACTGCAAACAGGAGTATTGCATACATCATCCAATCTAAGCACCCTTTTGATATAGAGGTGGAGTGTACACAACCATCCCAGAGGCCACAGAATGGAAGAATAGAGTATGGATTAGAGTAGACTTATTGATATTCTATTCTGGAACTATTGTGATTAGTAATGCAAGTAAATGTAGCATTGAGGTGGAGAAAGTGGCCATGGTAGCTGCTGAGGGTGGGGAGTAGAAAGAAGAGATGTGATGTGGGGGCATTTTCAGGACTTGGAGTTGTCCTGGGTGGTACTGCAGGGACAGTTACTGGAAATTGTATGTCCTCCCATGGCCCACTGGGTGGTAGCCCTGGAAACAGGTGGAGCAGGGAGAAGGTCCTCCCTACAACTATCTCATCATGAAGACCAAGCTCCAATTTATTTTGATGCCAATGGCCAGGTCCAAGGAGGGAATTGAACATTCATGTACCAAACGTTCACTACCACCAACCTCTTTAACTGGGAAAGTCACACCCCATCATGTTCAGAGAAGCCTCAAGCTATGACAGATCTCTTCCAGTCCATCATACAAACCCACAGACCCACCTGGGCCAACTCCTCATGACCTTGCTCAACTTCAAGGAGAGGATGTGGATCACCAGAAGCCCTTATCTGGCTCAAAAAGCACCCACCCATGGGAACCTGGGCAATGACCAATAAGCCCACACACAGTTCCCAGATGAGGACCCCTGATGGGATCCCAATGACACAACTAGGCTCAACTGACTAGAAACTTTCCATAGGGCCTTTGTTGAAGGGTTCAAAGCTGGAATTTGAAAGGCAGTAAACATGGCTAGAACCACCCAGGTCCTGCAGGCTCTCAATGAAAGTCCTACTCAGTTCTATGAGTGACTGTGTGGGGCATTTCATATTTACACACCATTCAACACAGACACTCCTGGAAGTCAAACAATGGTAAACACAGCATTTGTCACCCAAATCACAGGTTGATATCTGAAGGAAGCTACAGAAGTTGGAAAGGTTCACTGGTATGAACATCTCCCAGCTAATGGAGCTGGCCACCAAGGTCTATGTCAACCACAATGCAGAGACCAATAAAGAGGAAAACTGGAAAAGGAAAAGGAAAGCAGAACTTCTAGCAGCAGCAATAGTGGATAGAAGCAACTCTGTGTCAAGGAGTATGTACTGGAATGCCCCTGTCGCAAGGAGGGATCTCCTACCCCTAGGATGAAATCAATGTGTATACTGCAAGAAGGAAGGGCACTGGAAGCGGGAGTGCCCCAACATACCACTCAAACCACTCATTTCCAAGAAGGTGGCCAAAACGTTGGTCAGGAAAGCAAATAAGAGACCACAAGCTGAACCCTGGGCTCACAGAAATTCAGGAAGAAAACATGCAAACCAGCTCACTGGACTTGTGGGAATAGAGGGCTCTGGTGAGGATTATTAGAACAGACTAAGCTCCTATTCTCTTGGCCCCACAGAGCCTATGGTCAAAGTCCAAATTGGGGGCCACACCGTAGATATGATGATCAACACAAGAGCTCAACACTCTATGATAACCAGGCCAGTCAGGCCATTATCAAAAAAGACAAGACACTATTGTAGGGGCAACTGGTAAAAGTACCCAGTGGCCCTTCCTCCAAGCCAGAACCTGATAAATAACATTAGGGTAAAGAAGTCACTCATGAGTTACTGTATCTTCCGGGATTCCCAGTCCCCCTCCTGGGTCAGGACCTGTTGTCTAAACTACAAGCTCAAATTACCTTTGATGCCATGGGGCAATCTACGCTAATACTCAGACCACCAAAGCCCTCATTGAAGCAAGCCAATCCATGGCCATATTGCTTCCCTGTGTCCAAAGTATGGGCAGAAGGAAACCTGATAGGGATGGCACACACCATACCCCCAATTGTTGTTGAAATAATGCCCACTGCCAACCCAGTATGCTTAAAACAATATCCCATTCCATGTGAGGCACAAGAGAGAATCTGGTTACATAGTCAAGGGTTGTTGAATGAAGGCATACTAAGACTGTGCCAGTCCTCATGGAATATCCCATTCTTCCCAGTTAAAAAGACTGGTAGGGATTACCACCTGGCCCAGGACCTGCAAGCAGTCAACTCAGTGGTAGTGACCCTACATTCAGCAGTCCCCAACCCTTACAATCCCCCCAGCTTGAAACTCTCATTGGCAGCCTACTTTTCATGCCTAGACCTCAAGGATACTCTCTTCTGAATTCAGGTGGCACACCGAAGTCAACCAATCTTCACCTTTACATGGGGCAATCCAAGTTCTGGCAAAAAGCAACAACTTACCTGGACATGGCACCCTCCAGGATTCAAAAATGCACCCAACATTTTTGGCCAAGCCCTGGCCAAGGATCTTAAGTCATTTGAACCAAAAAGCCATAATTGTTTCCTCCTCCAATATGTAGATGATCTCCTCCTCAGAAGTTCCACCTACCAAGACTGCCAGTGGAACCCATGCCCTCTTAGAGAATCTGCAACAAAAAGGTTATTGGGTGTCCAAAAGCAAAGCCCAGCTATCACATGGTCAGTCCAGAGATTCAGGTCCCCTAGGTATACATTAAACCCCAGCACCAACTACAGTTCCAGTAAAAGTAAAAGGAGAGACCTGTGGACAAAGATCACATCTAAGTCCAGCTCCATCACACAGAAACACAAACTCCAAAGTAGGGCCAACTGATATGTCACTGAACTCCATCTACCATGACCATAGAACCTGTGGGTCTCTGTAGCCCTCAGCAGAACCAATACCTGGGATTGTATCTACTTTATCTGTCTCTGGGACTTTACTGAGGTGTGCATAAGGGCAACCCCTCTGATAACCTCCCGGCTCTTTTTGGAGACTCATAGCCATATAAACTCATTTGCCCTTTCCATTTCCCCCTTTTCTTCAGGTCCTGAGCCTGAACAGACTTGCAACTCCTACACTTGGGTTTATTAGACTTACCCCACTCAGATAATATGGAGGTGAAGAAGGTCAACCACCACACCAGGGAGCCAAGACTGCCTGCAATTGAAAGCAGGAGAATTGCATCCAGCATCCATCTGGAATCTAAGCCCCCTCTTGATATAGATGTGGAGTGGACACAACCATTCTAAGGTCCACAGGATGGAGGAATAGAGTATGGAGTAGAGTGGACTTACTGATATTCTATTCATGAACTATTGTGATTAGTAATCAAAGAAAATGAGGCATTGGTGTGGAGAAAGTGGCCACAGTAGCTGCTGGGGGTAGGGATGGGGAGGAAGAGATGAGATGTGGGGGCATTTTGGGACTTGGAGTTGTCCTGGGTGGTGCTGCTGGGACAGTTACGGGACATTGTATGTCCTCCCATGGCCCACTGGGTGGACTGTGGGAGAGTGTGGGCTATGATGTTAACCATTGGCCATGAGGTGCAGCAGTGCTCAGAGATGTACTCACCAAATGCAATGAATGTCTCATGATGATGGAGGAGATTGTTGTTATGGGGGGAGGAGTGGGGCGAGAGGGTTGGTGTTACATGGAGACCTCATATTTTTTTAATGTAATATTAAAAAAAATAAATAAAGACAATAATAAAAAAGATAAACAAAAGCAAAGCCCAAATCTGCCTACCTCAAGTCAAATATCTGTGTTACAAGACAGCACAGGGGCTCCATGAATTAGGGCTTGAAAGAAAAGAGGCAATCTGTAGCTTCCCTGAATTGAGCACACACCAAAAGTTATGAGAATTCCTTGGAGCTGCTGGATTCTGCCACATTTGGATCCCCAATTTTGGAATCCTCACATGCCCTTTGTATGAAGCCACAAAGGGGGGAGATCATGAACCCCTTCTCTGGGAGAGCTGACAGAAAACTGCTTTCACTGCTTTCAAGCAGGCACTAATGGAAACGCCGAGTCTAGGGCTTCCAGATATCAGTAAACCATTCTACCTCTACAACCATAATTGCCAGGACATCGCAGTAGGAGTACTCACTCATTACCTGGGTTCCTGGCAAAGACCTGCAGCCTACCTATCCAAACAACTGGACATTATAGCCCAAGGATGGCCCTCGTGCCTACAAGCTGCAGCAATGCTAACACTGGAAGCCATAAAATTAACTCGTGGGCAACCTATGATTGTTCACGTGCCACACGTGGTGTTAGGAATCTTAGAGGACAAAGGAATACACTGGCTTACCAACAGCTGTCTAGTTAAATAGCAAACCCTAATATGTGAAAACATATCCATCCAACTAGAACTAGTAAAACCTCTGAATCCTGCTACTCTCCTACCTGTTGAGCCAGAAGTTTCAAGCCATGACTACCTTGAAACATTACAAGAGGTGTAATCCAGCAGACCACACCTCCAAGACCATCCACTACCTAATCCCAACATGGAGTTCTTCATGGATGGGAGTAGCTTTGTTTAGGGCAGTGACCAGCAAGCTGGATATGCTGTAGTAACCTCCAAGACTACAGTAGAGGCCCAGCATCTCCTGAATAACACCTCGGTGCAAAAAGTCAAACTTATTGCCCTTACCTGAGCCCTACAATTTGCAGCTGGAGCCAAAGTTAACATCTACACAGACTCTGAATATGCCTTCCTTATCCTGCACATACATGGAGCCTTATAAAAGCAAAATGGACTCATCAACTCAGGAGGTAGGGCATGAAATATGGCACACAAATTCTAAAACTACTAGAAGCATTTGGGAGCCCACCAAAGTGGCCATGATGCACTGCAAGGGACACCAAACAGGCCACAGTCCCATCACTCTAGGGAATCAAAGGGCAGATGCTGAAGCAAATAGAGCTGCATGGGAAGTATCCCTATCCAAGGACCTGGCACTTCCCTCATTCCCCAACCACTTCATTATCAAAAACTCCATTATATACAGTCTGCTTTCATCCTTCAGCCTCTAAATCATTGAGAGCTGCAATATACTAGAGTTGAGAGGGAATGAATATTCTCTGAGAGTGGAACACAAAGAGCAGATGGGTGGTGGACTTTGCCTGATCACAGAATCATGGTGCCTCATGTATTAGCCACAACCATATTACAAGACTACCATGAAATCTCACACTTAGGAAAACTCCATCTTAAAAAAATATGGGAAAGATTCTTCTATATCCCAAATCTGGCCACTATCACCCATGCCATATGCTAGCAGTGCACGACGTGCAAAATTAACCCTTGCCAAGGACCCAAGGGAGCCCCAGGAATCCAGCAAAGCCACAGCATACCTCTCAAAGATCTAGTAGTTGATTTCACCAAAATACCATGATCTGGAGGCTACAAATATCTCCTAGTCCTCATCTGCACCTTTTCTGGCTTGGTGGAAGCTTTCCCTACTTGAACTGAGAAGTCAGAAGTAGTGACCAAAATTTTGCTCAGGGAAATTATCCATTGCTATGTGCTACCCCTCTCAATTGGCTCTGACAGTGGATTTGCTCCTGTCTCCCAGATCACCCAAAAGATTGCCAAAGTACTGCACATCCTATGGAAACTGCATCCCGCTTACCATTCTCAAAGCTCAGGGAGAGTGAATGAACCATACAATACATTTTATTGTCAAAATCTGACAAGAAACTGGACTAACATGGGTTCAAGTGCTCCCAAGTGCCCTCCTCCAAGTTTGAGCCAGCCCAAGCCAAAAGCTAGGTCTTGCCCCTTATAAAATCCTCTTTGGGAAGTCCCCCTTAATCTGAAGTATAGAAGGGGTCCTCAGAGAAAGAAGGAATTTATCAACAGCTCAACAAATGATCAGCTTAGGAAAAACCCTACAAAATCTGCATCATTAGGTCCAAGAAAGGATCCCCATTAGCATAAGAAACTTCATATACCTGTATCAACTGGGAGATGTGGTCTGGGCCAAAGACTGGAAATCAACCCCACTAACCTCCTGATGGCAAGGAAACTCTCTTGTCATTTCATCCACCCCCATTGCAGTTACAGTGGCTGAAGTCACCCCATGGATATACCATGGTCAGGCCAAATGAGCTGACCCACACAGTCCTGGACCTGTATTCTGGATACCCACAACTCAACTAAATTCCTCTTGTGAAAGTACAAAATGCTGAGCCCTGCTCCAGTCACACTTTGGAAGCTGACTGATACATGCATGGCCAAATGTTAAGAACAGAACACCGAGCTCTGCTCCAATCACACCCTGGAAGCTGATTGGTCTACACACAGCCAAAGATCAAAAGTCCCAATCTTAGTTAAAACGCTGTGTTGCCTACTCCCCCTAATTCTGGTCATAACCCTCCCTTGGTTCCAGGTTGATGCCACAAAGTATGAGCCATGTATCCAACAGGTGCAAACAGAGGCCCATGTCAATAACACATTAATATCATAGCCATTACACCTGTAAGGGCCATACAACCACCTGCCATTTTCAGGGAGTCACCTATAGTGTCTGTAACATGTCCAGCCAAATAATCTGCTTTGATCCCAAGCCCCAAACAATCTCTCACCAATGGGAAATAAGGGTAACTGACCAAGATGGAAAATTGCTCAATACCACCCCAGTCACTTCCAAATCCCAGAGTGTGTCCCTCTTATTTAATGCCTGCACAACTTTAAATGTTAACATGTGGGATGCCTTGGGTACTTCTGGGGGCCATGGCTGGGAGCAAGAATATGCATTAAATGACAAATATGTGCACAACCCTAAGGAAACATAGGGGGATATGTGTAAAAACCCCTATTAGTACCACTGCCCATCCTGGAAATGTGTCACTGCAGCCACCTGGAGTCAGAGCAAAATAGGATGGTCTGCTATCCTTATCAAAGGCAAACCCCCAACACATTGTGCTCCTATACACTGTAACCCCTTAAATTTCACTATCTTAAGGCCTGAAACTTACAAGGCAAGGAGTCTAAATGGACCTCTTCCTACACAGCTGAGCAATGGACCCAGGAATCCTTATCTGGATGGGGTATCAGTAATCCTCCCTCACAAGTAAAACCCATTCCTTGTTCCACTCCTTCTTTGAGGAGATAGAAAAGCCCTTTTCCTTTCCACAAGTGGCAAAGAATCTCTTCATAAATTTAACTAAAATAGTATGTGTGGCCCTAAATGTCTCTTCATGCTATATATGTGGAGGCACTAATATAGGAGAACAATGGCCCTGGGAAATTAGAGAATATAACTACAACCAACCTTATAATGAGACTGGCCTCCCAGTAGTTCCCCAAGGTGGTATGTGGCCCTTGTACTCTTCTGTCATTGGGAGATACTGTACTTCAAATGCATGCCTAAACTCTATATCTGTTGAAAACCTAACATGTACAGGAGGAAGGTTTCAAAATCACACCACCAATACAACAGAATCATGGGGAAAATAGAATGAATCTGACCTCATGCTCATGAATTGGACCTTCCCCAAATTAATTGCAGTATGAAACTCCACTGCAAGTGGCCCCTTACCACCCCAAATGATCTGGCCTTGTTGGAAGGTTGCACTCTGAGAACTTTCCTAAAATTGGTGTGGCACTTGTATACTTGGTACAATAAAACCCTCCTTCTTCCTCATTCCCCTAAAAGAAGGGGAAAGGCTGAGCCAACAAGTATATCAAAACATAAAAAGGGAAAAAAGCTGTCACTACTTAGGTGGATAATGAATGGGCCCCCAAATGCAAGATCCAGTACTATGAGTCAGGAACCTGGGCAGAGGATGAATTTGGTTATTGAACCTCTATTTATATGCTAAACTGAATCATCCACCTGTAAACTGTGGTGGAAATAATAAGTAATAAGACAGTTCATGCTCTAACCTTGCTAGCCCAACAACAAACCAAATTCAGAAATGCCATCTACCAGAACCACCTCTCCCTGGACTATCTCTTTGTGGCAGAGGGGGAAACTGTGCAGAAAATTCAATCTAACTTCTGCCTCAAACTAGAAGCAATGGGAAGGTCATTGAAGAGATTACAAATAAAATGGTAAAAGTTGCCCATGTTCTGGCGAAAACTTGGAATGGTTGGAATCCAGATACTCTCTTTGAGGGATGGCAGTTGATAGCAAAAAACTTTAAACTGCTAGTAGGGATAATTGCCTTCTTTGTAGGAGGATGCACTGCACTCCCTTGCCTCCTCCCCCTCATCATAAACAGGGTACATGTGCAGTAAAAACACAAACAGCTGCCCACCTCATGGCCCTGTATACACCAGCCGGTCCAGGAGGGCTCTGATAATGGTGATGCTGAAGCTTAATAGTTTAAGCAGGAATCAAAAGAGGTAATGATATGGTGTTGTGGAATTTAAGAGAAGTTCAATTATTCGAGTATAGAGAGGCCAGGACTCAGGAATGATTTTGAGAAGGAAAAATGGTTTATTGACGGCCGGCCAGACTCGGGAGCTTTCTGTTTGAATCCCGAGCCCGGAACAAGATTTTCAAACGTCTTTTATACAGAGAGGAAAGGCCAAATGGTCCCTTTGTTTCAGTTCTCAATAGGCTTCAATTAGCATATATCTCTTTCACATCTTAGGTAAGCTTTTAGCAAGGACTCCAGACATTTTAGATAAGCCTTGGCTTTTGCATTTCCCCTAAATACTTAAAGTTTATAGCCCTTGCTTTGTTAAACATTTCCTGGGACTGGAGCCTGCTGGTCCCTAAGAGCAGGACTGCAGCCTCTTACCGTTTCACACCCACAAGTCAAACAACTTAGTTATCTCTGAAGAGACAAAGAGCCTTCCACCCATAGCCCACATCATTCCCCCCCTTTGTCAAAGTTTACTTGCTAAGCTTTGGCATAATTATGTTGTAGCTATGAGGTGGATGACTGTTTGTTGTCTTGACTGATTATTTATCAGTCTTTAGTACAGCATCAAGGACCGTTTTTAGAAGTTTAGAACTTTTCATTCTGGACAGCAGAATCTTGGGCAGGGGCCTCCCGCAGTTATTCTGCTGCCACTGGCACTCACGTGGATTTCCAGTCAGGTTCCAGATCCATCTATTACTTTTATTTTACTCTTAAAGAGTTTACACCTTTAATTTAAAAGGGGTGCTGAAGGGAGACGATCTCTTTTCTGTAACTGCTTCCTGCTGGCCATGGGCTGTAGTCATTGCCTAATAAGGTGTAAAACTCTTTAATTTATTCTAACTGGAGGAAGATGGATCTGGAATTCTGTACGAAGTTGGATGAAGTTTTCATATGGTTAATAAGATGTTCACTCTGAAAGAAACAAACTTAATTAAAATTTTGGAATACCTGTTTTTAAAAGAGGACACATTGGATTACAGAGGTAGACAAGGTTAGGTGCCTATAAAGATGGCACTCCTTAAAAAGCTGGTGGGAACAGCATATATATTCTTTTTTAAGTTATCCATCTTTAGAGAGAAATTGCAACAGACACTTAGCTTTGTCTGAAGACACATTCCAAGCTGTTCAATGATTGACACTCATTCGCTCTGTCAGATGCTCCTGGTGAACTGGCACTCCTTGGGCAACTGGCTTCACTCAGGATTAGAACACTAATTTGGAAATACTCAGTTTTCACCTGTGGGAGTGATCAGAACTACAGAATAAAGATTTTTACACCTTGGTTTTCATTGTACAATTTCTAGCAATTTTGACTTGTTCAATAGGTGACTCACCATCAGCAAGCAAGCCTCACTTTTGCTAACTTGAGACTGGCTGAGACTGCCACCTTATTCTATAGACATGTTATTAACTGTTTAGAAAATGATTTTACCAGGAATTTAACATGTCTAATATACTTCTGCACTTGATCCAAAATAGAAAAGATAACATTACAATTATTAGGCATATATTTAGTACAGGATAAAAGTACAGCACTTAATATTAACTAATGTATTACTTAATGCATAAGGATTCAGAGTTGCCATTATTAGTTTTGAGTTTCAGGTTTGTAATACTTTACATGTTATCTCTCCATGAGAGCAGGCCATAATGCCAATTGTGTTTAAGTTTTACTTACAGTCTCCTGGTATCATGGCTCCACTTAGCATGTTCTTCAACGCAGTGAGCAAGTTGCAGCATCCTTCCAGTATTCCAGAGATTTTCCAGTATTCTACTAGCCTGGTGCATAGTGCTCTCTGGCAGCATGGAACAGTGCCAGTCTGGAGGCGATATCCATTGTACACTTGGCTGTACCGAGTCATTATTGGCTGCAGGAGCTTGAAACTGCAATATAGTTTCCATCGACTTCAGGAGCAGAACCAGAGACTGATATAGCACATATTTTTAATTGAGGGGTCAGTGACCAGCCTAGCCAATAACTCACATGGAGAGGCCACCTGTAATGTATACAAGGCCTGGTTCGAATGCACAAGAGTTTGACAATGTTAAAGTTTATTCCTTGTTTTATATATATTTTAAACAACTTAACGCAATACATATATCAAATGACTATTTACTTACACAATTTTACTATGAAGATAACAGTAGGTGCTTTACTTTAGTAATAGAGGAAAAATATTATTTTTCATTGTTAGAATGAAAACAATTTTTCCAATAGAATCAAGACAACTTTTTATTACCATTTACTTAAATGTGTATTTTGCAGTGGCCTTCAGACAGGTTTATTATCATGAAGTTATTTCTGCTACCAATACCAATCTAAGTTTCTTTAGTTAACAATGACTTCTACAACTAGAACTATTTAAACATTTTCAGTTTGGAAGATGTTTTACAAACTCTTTATAATTGACTATAACCACATTGACTAGCCACCTCATGTTTAAATAAACTTACTAAATTACAATTACCAATGAAAGAAATTTACTCTTTATTTAAGAGAGCATATCTACAATCTTTTCCCTTTAGCCTAATTTCACCAATGTGAACTTACAATTTTCACTTACAATTTTCATTACTGTAAAGATTTTGTACATATGTTAATTTAGTTTATAAATTAACTATGGGAGATTACACTCAAGTTAAATAAAATTGAAACCATAATAGTTTATGCAAGGAATGTTCTCTTTTTCCCTTACAGGAAGCTAAAAACTTCTTTTCTTTAAGTTATGAAAATTATTAATTTAAAAGCATAACTGACTACCAGGTTTTAAAACACATGCATACTGACTTCCAGGTTTCAAAACACATTACACAATTACTTAATTTTTTAAAATCATAACCCAGGAAAGATCTCTCCATAGTTTTTATGGACTTTCCTTTACTTACTGAAATTTGTTAATAGAGCCACTAATTACCTTATTTTGTTGGAAAGAAATCTTCTGGAAGAAAATAAGGCTCACCAGATTGTGGAGAAGAAAATACTTTATTCTCAATCTTGCAAGAAGGGGCGCAGAGCCAGATATGGCTGGTGCCCCGAACAAAGAAAAATGACACAATTTATACCCCTAAGCCTAGCATGCAAGCTCTTCCTGTTTTTCCATAGATTGGATACTTCAGAAGTTACAGCTTATCTGAGATTTAACTTTCCCACGCAAAAGTTTGATTTAACTGCTTCTTCTATCACATTCCAACCATTTTAGTTTTTACCTGCTCCCCCCCTTTGTCAAATAAGGAATAGAATTTAGTGCTGAAATGGCACCGACTTAGTTAGCTCCTTCTTGGGCATCCTTCCACTGCCCATAGGACTGGCCTAAACTGGTCTCCTCCACTGCTGTCCAACCCGGGAGTGGGAGACTGAGGCAGCAGGCCGCCGGGTTACATCAACATTTTTCTTCTGCGAAAATTAACCTAATCTTTGTTTTGTTTTTTTTTTTCCAATTTATGGCTGACAAAGGTTTAAACTGGGAAATTACCAGGCAAACTGATTCTTAATTCCCTAGCCTAGTAGATAGGTTTAATCTGCCACACCTAGTCTTGCCTTAAAAGCTCTTGCAAAGAGGAGGCCCTTTCCCAATTGTTTCCATAATCAGATTTCTATGACTTTTTCATCCTGCTTAGTTCAATTTGGGCTTTAAGAATATTTATAAATATAACTGCATATTTTTTAACAATTTGAGCAAATAGGCAGACATGAATAGTTTGACACAACAACATGACTTTAGTTACTTTAAACTTTTCAAAGACTTTTGAAACTCTTCTTAATTTGCACTATGACCATGCAGTTTACCACAAGAATTTTCTTTCTTACTTAATGGATTGTAATAACCAAAATGTTCTCAATGCCTTAGCACCATTTTGTTTTAGAACTTTATATTTTACCTTGAAATTAGCAGAATTTTGGATAAGCAACAAGATTAGTTTTATATATATTTACTGAGGCTATTTGAAGCCTCAGGGAGACAGACTGCTTTCTCTCATGAATTGCCACTCTTAGGAACACTGACCATCAAGGCAGGAGACTTCTCCCCCTCCACCCCCCTTTTGGTTTTGGAGATAATAAAACTCCAGTGGTCATTTAACCTTATTCTATCAGGCAGCAATTTATTTAGTTTACACTTGAATTCATGAGAGAAAGGGTTACTAATACCAGAAGAGGAGACAGTGATGTCCCAGCTCTTCTCAATTATGAAATAACCACAGGCAAAGGCAAAGGGCGAGGTTAGGCCTGAAGCAACCATAAACAAAGGAAAGGTTAGTGTAGAATTTACACTTAAATAATAGTTTCAGGCTAAATTCACGCAGCTATAATCTCAGTTATTGTCTTTCCACTGTTTTACAATATAAATGCATTTATAAATGATTTTAACTCTTAGTTACAGTTTTTATTAATTTTTTAAAACCTATTAATTTTATAACACCTTTAAATACCTTTCATTCAACTTATAACATATTAAATGAACTTAACCATTACTTTAATTTTTCCTTTAAAGTGAAAGAATAAATCTCTTGCAGTTAGTTTGAAATAAAAGGCTACTTTTCAGGATTTGATTTCTAGAACATAAAATTTTCTTTTAAAAGAACTCTTCTTCAAACATTGAGGATATGATGAGGTTAAAGCACAAGAAGCTATTGATAAAATATTTTCTTTGTATATTGATCTTACTCAATTTAATCATAAAAATTTCCCTTCCACAAACCTTCTACACTTTCAGTATTCATTCAGGTTCTGTCCCACACTCTACTCTTTCCAATAATCAATCATTTTATCTTAGGACAAAATCATCTTCTGTTGCCTTAACAATAAAAACACACTCCATATATCCCACATACTAAGTTACCAGGCAAACGTCTTGCAACATATAATTGCCATTAATACTAACCAAGTTTGTTAAAATAATGAACTTTTCTTCACTTTAAATACTTAGTAGCATGTAATACCAGAAACAGTTTTTTTGGAAGCAAGTTGGCAGGGGAGATTGGCTGCCGAATAAGTTTGTTATAAAATTGCCTTTTAATATTATTATTATCAATTCAGTTTTGTTAAATAATGACTTTCTGCAATTAGCCACTTAAATACCTTAAACAATGCTTTGTAAAACTTTTATATTTATACCCTTAACACAAATTTTACCTTCACAGAACATTCTCTTACTTAAGGTTACTACAATACCTTCTAAGAACCTGAGCAGAATGCAAACGTATTTTGGCTTTGACACCCTAAGGAGGGAACTTTACTGCATTTATTCTGATTCTGCTTTTCACCTCCTTCACTTCCCCCCCTTCCAGGCAGTCGGGTGCACAACAAACAGGAATGCGGCTTATGAATAGAAGGGTGGACTCACTGGAAAGGGGCAAGCCGCTCCCCCCTTTCCAGCTTTCAGCCAAAATGGGCAGACAGAACCTACTCAAATTTGGCAACTTTCCCAGGAACCCAGCCGCCCTGACTGGGACATTCCCAACAGACTTGGGTGCTTGGCGCAGACACAGATGGCCTCCAAGCCCCGGCAAAGGGCCAGACCAGAGACAAGACAGCAGAACATGCACAAACATCTAGACTCCTCAGCTTTTGCCCCAGAATCATTTCACCCCCTTGCCAATGGCAAGGGAGGGCTCCAGCTCAGCTGTAATTCTACTTCATGTAAGGACACAACTCCAACACTAACATTGAGCTGACACAGACAGAAGCACAAAGGTCACTAATCTGACCCACAAGTTTATATATTTATTTTCACCACGGCTGCCCCCACAGCCATCACAAACCTCAGAACACTTAACATTTGGTATAAAGCAAATTCATTCACAAATCAGCACCATAACAAAAGATTTCAGCTAGACTTTTCCACTGTTTAAACTTTACACCCAGACCAAGCTCCACCAGAAAAGCCGATCCATTTTCCTGTAACCAAGTTTTGTTTTCCTTAATCTAGACCAATTTCCAGGATATTAGGACTCGAACCTATAAATACCCTTCCTATTAAAATCGAGACTCCACTCCTTTAGTGGATATAAGACCAGTACCAGATTCTAACATGCAGTTAGACAAACCCAAAACACCAGGGCTTTTCCCCGGTTTTCCTCCTTTTCCCAAGCCTAGAGAGAACGGCTTCCCCCCAGCCTTCTGGGGCTACTAGGGTTCTCTCGGGAGGTGATCAGCCTCCCCTTCCTAGCCAATTAAAGCTAGGGCCTTCCAGACTCTGCTCACCCGGGGAGTCTTACCTTCTTCCCTGTTCGGAGCTCTTTTTCGTTCCCAGAATCTTTCTCTTCAGACCTTCCATTGCCCCTTGATTTTGTCGGGAAGATTCTGGTGGCGCCCACATCTTTTCTGGATTAAATTTAATCCAGGGGCGCCCAGATTTGGGGTTCACCCGAGTCCTCCCGGCTTCCTCGGGGATTTGGAAGGGGCAGCAAAATGCTACCGTCTCTGGCCTTCATTTATTGTCCCTTCGCGGTCGCCATTAATGTTGTGGAATTTAAGAGAAGTTCAATTATTCGAGTATAGAGAGGCCAGGACTCAGGAATGATTTTGAGAAGGAAAAATGGTTTATTGACGGCCGGCCAGACTCGGGAGCTTTCTGTTTGAATCCCGAGCCCGGAACAAGATTTTCAAACGTCTTTTATACAGAGAGGAAAGGCCAAATGGTCCCTTTGTTTCAGTTCTCAATAGGCTTCAATTAGCATATATCTCTTTCACATCTTAGGTAAGCTTTTAGCAAGGACTCCAGACATTTTAGATAAGCCTTGGCTTTTGCATTTCCCCTAAATACTTAAAGTTTATAGCCCTTGCTTTGTTAAACATTTCCTGGGACTGGAGCCTGCTGGTCCCTAAGAGCAGGACTGCAGCCTCTTACCGTTTCACACCCACAAGTCAAACAACTTAGTTATCGCTGAAGAGACAAAGAGCCTTCCACCCATAGCCCACATCAATGGGCTGTGCGTGTATTCAAACAAATTAAGTGATATGGGGTGGGTGTGTACTTAAGCTTATCTAGTGATATGGGCTGTGTGTGTATTTAAGCTTATCTATTGATAGGGGATGTGTGTATTCAAGCTTATCTATTGATATGGACTATGTGTATTCAAGCTTATCTAGTGATATGGGCTATGTGTGTATTCAAGGTTATCTAGTTTCTGGAAATCTCTGAAGCCCTGAGAAGGTGAAACATAAATCTTTCACACCAAATGCTTCTTATCCTACCCCTCCCATACTATCTTGTATAAAGGCAACATGAAAATTCTGCTCTAGGCTCAGTCTTTGGACATAATTCCCCTGAGCCTGGCCAGCTGATAATAAAACTTCCTCCTCAGAAGAGTCTCACATACTTGTCTTCAATACTGCAATCAGTGAATCCTTCAATACTGCAATCACTGCCACAACATTTCAAGAAAGAAATTAAAGTTTCCACTTCAGAATTAGTTCTCTATTAGATCGGATTCCCTTTATAGGAAGAAAAATGCAAGGACAATTTCTCTAACTGAGCCATTAGGATTTTAGTTCTTTGGTTCCTAAATATGATAAAAACTTGAAGCCCCATAATACAAACTTTCTCTATAATATGAATAGATAAAATAATTAAATGAGTTAGAATATTTTCCAAATAATAACTTGATAGCATAATCAAATGAACTAATTTTTAAGTTCAATAAATTCACACTAGCTAATGGACAACATGTGAAATTTGTTGGAGGGATAAACAAATATTGGGACTGCCACTCCATTTGGCATTTCAGGGGAGAAGAAATAATGAATTTAGGGAAGCGGACTTGGCCCAGTGTTTAGGGTGTTCGTCTACTACATGGGAGGTCTGCAGTTCAAACCCCGGGCCTCCTTGACCCGTGTGGAGCTGGCCCATGTATAGCGCTGATGCTCACAAGGAGTGCCGTGCCATGCAGGGGTGTCCCCTGTGTAGGAGAACCCCACTCACAAGGAGTGTGCCCCATAAGGAGAGTTGCCCAGCATGAAAGAAAGTGCAGCCTGCCCAGGAATGACACTGCACGGCAAGATGATGCAACAAAAATAAACACAGATTCCCGTGCCACTGACAACAACAGAAGGGGACAAAAACAAGAACATGCAGCAAATGGACACAGAGAATAGACAACTGGGTGGGGTGGGGGGAGAGGAAGTGGAGAGAAATAAATAAAATAAATCTTTAAAAAAAAATAATGAATTTATAGATGAGCTTCAGATTTTGAAATCAAACAGAGAGTATACCTTGAAGGTTTTTGGAACTGTTAGGAAACTGTGACCCTTGTTTTCTTTTCAATTTCTCCTTTTGGCAATGAGAATATTTATCTTCCTATTGTCCCTCCATTCTATATTGGAAGCAGATAACTTGTTTCGTAAGTTTCACAGGTCCAAGCTAGAGGAGAACTTTTACCCAGGACAGACTGCTGGTTTAACTACAACCAGTTTTGGTGAGATTTTGCACTTAGTTACTGAAATGATTTAAGCTTTTTGAAATAAATATTGTGATGAAATAAATGTATTTTGCATTTGAAAGGAGCATTTATTTTAAAAGAGAGTGGGGTGTGACAGTTTGAAGTTTTGTGGACCCCAGAAAATCCTATTGTTAAAGCTAATCCATTGTGTGCATGTAAAACTAGTGTAGATGGAAACTTTTGATTAAATTCCCTCTGTTAAGGGATTAGATTGTGTGACCCAAGTTGGATCCTAATTCTCTTCAGGGAGTCCTCTATATTTGGAAAATAAAAAGCCATAGAGACAGAAAAAAAGTGCAGAGACAGAGAACCATCCATAAATTTAAATAACCAAACTGGGTGAAAGTGAGTCTGGAAGACAAGGGATAAGTAGATGGCCACTATTACAATATAAGCATCTGAAAAAATGTGTTGAAAGATTCAATAATATACTAAGATATATTTTGGGAAGAGTTTTATTAATTCATACCTACTTGCAATTTGTTGACTTAGCATGATTGAAGTGAGTCATGTGTAAAGAATATAATGTGATCAGTTATTACCAATACATTATTAGCTAGTGTGCAGTAGAAATATATGTGGTATTAAATAAATAAAATTAATAAATAATATGTGATCCAAAAATCAAGGAATTTATACAAATTTGTGTGTACAATCTGCAAAACTGATTTCCTGTAATTCAGTATGGTAAGTGGATTTTTTAAAATTAAAAAGTAGTGGGATAAATTTGGGACTACCAAGAAATGTTGCAGAACAAAAGTTGTATTGTGGCTGGAATTAAAGAACTGATAGATCAAAACTAAAGTAGATTATTTTATAGGTGAAGAATAAAAGTGGTGTTATGAATAAAATGTAAAAATTTCTAAGTGTAACTTCCGACTAAGGAGTACAGTAATATGAGAGCTCCGGTCTCCTCTAGGAAAGGAAAGGGAAATGCAGATGAAAGAATAAATGATGACCAGATTTAGCAATATAATTTTATTCTATGCTTCCAAAATGAAATGTAACAAATATATACTTGGAGCTGACTACAAATGACCTTAGAGAACACATGAAATTTCAGAGGTTGCTTGGGAAATCTATATAGAGTTGTGGCTCCATTAGTGAAGATGATGGTTAGTATGAGAATATGCTGAAGATGCCAAAAGAGTTGTGTAAGGCAGGAAAAATAACCATTTTGTTCACTCAGAGGATGCAATTATTAAGAGGAGTTTCAGAATTAGTAAGGTTTTTAATGGAAAAAACTTTATAGTTAAACTTAGGTATAATTAATTTATTAATGATAAAGATGAAAAATAGAAAAATAGTTAATTTAGAGTTTCAACAGAAACATGGAAAGTCATTTCACAGATAGAGGAATTTAAACTTTATGTAGGCAAAGCATTGAGTATAATGTTACAATTTAAGTAAAGGGTGAGAAAGTAAATCTAGCACCAATTAAGTATGAGAGGAGGAAGGAGAAAGAAAATGTGGTTAATATTAGGGAGTTATTTAAATGTTAATGGCATGAATATTTTTCTTTTTAACAAAATGATGTTTTGATGATTAGTATCAGATTTGGGAATATAATATAATAAGGATAACAACTGTCATATTCAGGTAATGAAAGTGAACAAATTAAACCACAGGGAACTTATTGGATAATAAAAAGATGATATGATACAGATAACTATAATGAGCAATAAATGGTTGTGCTTAGCATGTGAAAATTTAAAATTATTATCATCTTAAAGTTCAATTTGCTGGTAGGATTATTGTTACAGTTAATAGTAATTTATAAATATAAATGTGTAAAAAATAGAATACATAAGACAGAAAATGATATTCAGAAGAAAATTTTTTTTAAAACCTTTCTATTTTTTTTAATTACAGTTACACATGATTCAGTAATATTAACTCTAGGTTCTTCAGATAAAACATTTACAAAATTTACCACAGTATAAGTTGAGAATGTGTTCTCATATGAATATATGGAAATCTTTGTTAGCAAGATTTACTTCAATTCAATGAGTGCCTCCCAAAATTGCTCTAGCAAACCCTTGTTTTTCCCCACCCTACATTTTTGAGTGACTTTTTCAAGAATTAAATGCAAATGAATTAGTAGAAAAAATGATATTTAAATATGACACACAAAATTCAAGGCTACTGATACCCCTCTGTGAAGACATGACCATGCAAACTTGTAAAAGTGTGGAACTATTAATCTCAATTTCTGTAGTTGTGTTGGTAAGACAAATATAAAGCAAGACATAGCTTCCTACTAATTTGTTTTTTGCTTCCTGAATTTCATGACTTTTTCTCTTCTGTTTTCCAGGTCAAGCAGAATTTCTATAAAATGACAGATTCCACTAAGTGACTGAGTATCCTCATGGACTTTGCCAAAGGGTAGGGACTAAGATTGTTGCAAGCAGTGCTACTCCTACTGAGACACTTGGCCACTCTGTTAGAAAATCTCATTGTCTCTGCCACAACCATCAAACAGAATTTTCACACACCCAAGTGCTTTCTCCTCAGGAATCTGTTCAAATTAGACATCTGCTTCATTTCTATTACTGTCCCCAAGTCTTCTGGCAACACTTTCACTGACAATAGGGCAATTTCTGTGGCTGAGTGTTTCACTAAAGTCTTCATGGTCCTTTATTGTGTGTGTATAGGTGAAGATCATGTTCCTCCCAATCATGTCTCTTGACGGTCATGTGGCCATCTCTCAGCCCCTCCATTATCCTCTGATTATGAACACTCTGGAATGTGTCTAAATGTTACTGGCATTCCTACTGAGTGGTATAGCTTGCTCATTATTGCACAGAAATGACACATTCTGGCTACCCTTCTGTCAGTCCAACATTGTCCAGTTGTTCTTCTGTGGTGTACATTCTGCTGAAGCTCTCTTCAATAATGAGATTGTAATTCTTGTCTCTGCCATGGTGTTAGCGGTTGGCTGCTTTACCTTTAACATCATATCGTTTTTAAAAATTTTATTTATTTATTTATTTTTATTGTCTTTTTATTATAGGTACATAAATCACAGAAAATGTTACATTAAAAAGTAGACAGGTTCCCATATACCCCACTCCCCACACCATCTATCTCTTCCCACATCAACCACCTCTTTCATCATTGTGGCACATTCATTGCAGTTGGTGATTACATTTTGGAGCACCGCTGCACTGCATGAATTATAGTTTATATTGTAGTTTACAATTCCCCCCCCCACTACATTCAGTGGGTTATCGCACGATATATAATGTCCAGCATCTGTCCTTGCAATATAATTTAGGATAACTCCAAGTCCTGAAAATGCCCCCACATCACATCTCTTCTTCCCTTTCCCTGCCCTCAGCAACTACCATGACCACTCTCTTCACATCAATATTACAATTTCTTCCATTGTTAGCCACAATAGTTCTATAGTAGTAATAAGGAAATTTCATTCAAGGAAATTATAAAGATATATTTTAGGTTATCCAATATCACTGAGTAAAATTCAAGGAAATATGTTTATATGCATGCACTCTTTCTCTGAGTTTCATTTATTAGACTTCTATGAGTGTAACTCTATTGAAACCTGATGCTATCCAATAAAATATGAATATTTGAATAGCATTTTACTTAAACAAGGCAATTTAAGTACTTGGAACTATTATAATCCACTATATATGTAACCAAAATTAATATTTTATTCCATCTGAAAAGTGAAAAAATATGATGAAAATTAAAAACTAAGGAAATGTTATTTCAGCTTCCTTATTTGCATGAATGAAAACTTTACAAGTATTTGAGAAAATGCTCTTTATATTCTATGGCTGAGAATTGGTTGAAAAAGTGTTGACACAGAGAGGAAACCAGAAATAGAGAAACGTATCCAGGAGACAGAAGCTGAAATCAATTGAACAGAGAAGCTGAGAGGAAGCCTCAGTCAGAAGCTGAAAGAAACAAGTCCCAGGGGAGAGGGGAGAGAATAGTAAATATTACTGTGTGACTGATTGCCCAAAGCTGCAGTTGATGATGCCTTGATTTGGACACTTTCACAAGCCCAGAAGTGTAAGCCTTTAATCTAATTAATCCCATTCTTAAAATCAACCAATTTCTGGTATATTGCTCCTAGCTTCTTTTAACAAACTAAAAAAATATTGATAATGGAAGAATGGGTGTGTTCTGCTATGCAAATACCAAAAATGTTAAAAGGGGGGGATTTAAAATGCCTAAGGAGAAGACTCTGGAATAATTGTGAGAAACTTGATAAGAAAAGACTTGGATTGTTTTGAAGAGACTGTTGGTAGAAATATGAATACCACAGATATTTATGATTAGCCTTAGAAATGGTGAATGTGCCATTACAAACGGGAAGAAATGGAATCCTTGTTTTAAAGTACAGAGAGCTAGCCAAAATTGGCTACTGATGTTAGATGGGAAGTGTAATTTAAAAATGAGAAATTTATGGGAAGCAGACTTGGCCCAGTGGTTAGAGCATCCGTCTACCACATGGGAGGTCCATGGTTCCAACCCTGGGCCCCTGTGACCCATGTGGACCTGGCCCATGTGCAGTGCTGATGCATGCAGAGTGCCATGCCATGGAGGGGTGTCCCCATGCAGGGAGCCCCATGTGCAAGGAGTGCACCCCATAAGGAGAGTCACCTAGCATGAAAGAAAAGTTCAGCCTGCCCAGGAATGGTGCTGCACACACAGAGAGCTAACACAAGATGATGCAACACAAAAAGAAACACAAATTCCTGTGCCACTGACAACAACAGAAGCAGACAAAGAACACCCAGCAAATAGGCACAGGGAACAGACAACTGGGGTGGGGACAGAAGGGGAGAGAAATAAATAAATAAATCTTTTTAAATAAATAAATAAATTTTTAAAAATGAGAAATTTAGATATTTAGCTGAGGAGATTTCCACAACACATGAAAAGAGTGGCTTGACGTCTCTATTTAGCTCACAGTGAATTGTGTGAGGAAAGTGAGAAACTAAGAACTGAATTTCTGGCCGCAAAGAATCCCCAAATATTGATGGTTTCTGTTAGAGGCTTGCAATACTTAAGCTGTAGCTCAGTTTCACCTGATATACATTGGGGAAAAGGCAAACCCCCTCCTTTGTGCCTAAGGGCATGACACTTCTCCACAGATTAAACAAAGAAACCACATAGAGATGGGAGTAAAGGGAAATGGAAACCTTCTCTACCTGCATATCAGAGAGAGATAAAATCCCTATGGATCAAAGAAACATCCGCTCCTGCAACATGCCAAGAAATCGTAACTCCCTAACCCACTATCTTCTAGTCAGTATCAGGGATTTCACCTCTAGGACTTTCTATTGGCCACTACACCTCACTCAGACCCTCAACCCCCTCCCACCAACTATCATTTCCCCACCCAGGAAAGTTCTTTATAAATTCAAATCCCCCCTTCCAGGAGTGGGCTGAAGTCTCTCTTCAGACCCCTACATGTTGGTGGGGGGGGGCTTATGTCTGTTCTTCAAACCACCTCTGTTGGGAGAGCTTCCCAATAAATTCTTTCTCTGCCTGTGGTCACTTTACTCTCCTTTTCCCAATATGTGCCATTTTTCTCCAACAGTTTCATAATGTCTGCATTTTCAAGAATTGAATCCTCAGAGAATAGTGCCCCATGGGAGGATTTATTTGAACTTTGAATCAACCAGTCATTTACCTCAGTGTAGGTCAGGATTGGAAATGCATTTACTTCGGAAGGAGCTGTGGAAAGTTATAATGTCTTTTGACTTGGACCCCTTTTTACTACAGGCAAAACCAACCAGTTTTTGTGAGATATGTACAAACATAACTATTGTCAGTCCTGACTAAAAGACACAGAAAATGGAGAGATTGATGGAAAAGCTGACTTCAAAGTCAGAACCATAGAAACTGAGGTCTAGTCTGCAGACATCTTCTTGGGCAAAGAGAGTGGACCAACCCATGTGTGCAGAAAGCATATATATGCTCAAGCAATTGAAGAGGGCAGCCTTCTGCCCCACTCTTCAGGTAATGTGCCATTGCCCCAGGTATAAGCATTGGTAGAGCACATTCTCAAGGAAATATGTAGAGATGGCCCCTACCTCACTGTTCTGAGGGGACTGAGTCTGTGCACCAGAGAATGGGGAGATTCTGGCCATCACTCCAATGTTCTTGAAGGGTGAAACCTCAAGCTCAATCACCACTCAGATGCTTGATGAGGGTGGAGCCAAGAACATGACACTTACTGAGCCCTAGGAAATGGAACAGAGGTGTTCCATTGAGCCCATGTGAAAGATGTCATTCCATAGATAACTCTTAGACCTTGAAATCGAATGGAGCATGCCCTACAGATTTTCAGAACTGTTTTGAACGTATGACCCCTGTACTCCTTCTAATTCTGCCTATGGCAATGGGAACATTTATCCTCTGTCTTTTCCTCCATTGTATACTGGAAGCTAATTAATCACTTGTAAGTTTCACAGATTCACAGCCTGAGGAGAGCTTTGCCACAGGGCACAATTCATGTCTGTAACTCATTTTTTTTGCATGTGGGATTTTATACTTAGCATTATTACTGAAAGATTTAAGACTTCTTCAAATATTATCATGAATTAATGTATTTTGCATTTGGAAAGGACATTTACTTTTTGTGCCTAGTTGGTGGAATGCAGCAGTTTTAAACTTTCATGGACACCAAAAAATCCTGTTCTTAGTTCTAATTCATGCCTATGGATTTGAACTTTTGTAGGCGGAAATATTTTATTAAATTATTTCAGTTAAGGGCTTGATTAGATTGTGTGGATCTTAATCCTTTTCCTGGATACTTTTGTAAATGAAGAAATGAAAAGTTGCAGGAAACCAGAAGCTGAAGAAACAATTTTAGGAAGAAACTGAAAACAATGAGGTCCAGAGAAGAAGGGCTAGATGAGCAGGTACCACTGTAACCATATTTTGTCTAGGTTCTTGACTACACTACAGAAATGAATTTCAAGGGCATTATAGATATGTAGGCCAGTAATTTATTAAGATAAGAAGGGAAGAGAAATGGGAGAAAATAACAGATCATGGGTTCCAGGTAGAGAAGAAGGGACCAAAAATGATAAAGTGGACTGATTCACTGGCTACAGTTTCCCATTGTAAATTATAAATGTCCAGATTTTACTTGCATGTTGATCCATGTGGGTGGACATGGTGAGAGCAGGGCACAGAAGGCAGGAATAGGGTAGGAACAGGGTATGGTCAGCACCAGGACTGGCATCAGGATGGGGTGATGGCAAGACAGCAAGAGAGCTGGGTGCTTGCTTTTTAAAACCATTAATTATTCTGCCCCTTTTCTAATGGCAGGGGAGGAGTTCCAGCTGTTTGCTGTTTTGATTGATTACCCCATCCACCAATCCCCTAGGAGGGTCCAATTATAAAGTTCTTGGGGAATATCCAGGGCTTCTCCTGGCTTCTGGAGGAAATCTTGTTTTGAATGGCAGAATCTTGTGGGGAGTGTCTTCCAGCAGCCATCTTGGGGATACTGATGTCCATGTGGACTTCTTGCCAAGTTCCAAATCCATCTATTGATTCCCTATCTTACTAGCCTGGTTTCACCGTCATGTATGAGATCACCCACAGCTCCACCTTGGAGGGAAAGGAACTCTTGATGATAATATAGCCTGTGCATGAATTCAAACTTATCTAATTCTGTATCCAAGTGTGCCTAGTTTCTAGAAAGCCCATTAAGTGATATACGCCCTAAGGCCTTGAATAGTCAGAAAGGATGTAGACTGAAATTGTACTCAAAGTTACATCTAGACAGAACGGGGGCAATATGTTAATTCAAGCTTACCTGGAAAGTGGGTGAAATGTTAATTCAAGCTTACCTGTAATATGGGTGATATGCTAATTCAAGCTTAGCTGGTATTCAAACAAATGGCTAGACACTAAATAACTAACAGAGAGTCTTTTTGGCTCCTAAACCTCTCCTGGTCCCACCACATGTGTCTCTTGCATAAAAATAACCTGAAGCCTCTACTCGAGGCTCAGTTTTTTTGACAGGAGTCCTCCAGGCCTGGCTGGTCATAATAAACCTTCCTTCTCAGAGAATTCCTGAGTCCTAGCCTTCAATATGTGATCACTGAATCCTCTCTGCTTCCACTACAATGATGTCTTGATTTGGATATTTCCATGGCCTCAAAACTGTGCTTTTAACCTAATAAATCCTCATTATATGAGTTAATTCATTTCTCATAAATTGCTCCCAGTGGCTCTTAGAAAATTAAAATATTGCCTCAAATAAAATGCTGTAATCTTCACATTTTATTCTGTTTTGTCTTTCAACAAGTTTGGAAGTCTCCAGCTACTTAGAAGATGACTATCTCGGGCTACAGTCTCTGGTGACTGGGAAGATGAGGTACCCACAAAAGACCCATTGTGTCTGCTGTCCTTTTGCCAAAATGGCATATCCCCTAGGCCACCCCTTCCCAAATGGAACCCCACAATTTGTCCTTTACTTATGGCTTTGGTTTAGGTACCTGTTCTTTGGGTTTTGTTGTGGTTTTATAGTCAGACCTTCCATTTGGTTTCATTTCATTTCCTCCCCCAGCTCTCCAGTTTTCTTACTATCTTTCAGAGACATAGGTTTTGGCAATTCATGAGACCTAACGTACTGACTCACAACCTGCTTCCTATGGCTAATGGCATGCCAGATTTCTCACTTCTGTGTGGGAAACTTCAAGAACAGGATTTTCTTCAGTCCATGAAAGCTTAAAACTGCTGCATTCCAACAACTGGACCTGAAAAGTAAATGTCCTTTCCAAATGCAAAATACATGCATTCCATCACAATATTTGAAAAAAATCCTAAATAATTTCAGTAATAATGCTAAATTCAAAACCTCACATGCACAAAAGTTATGGGAATGAATTCCACCCTGTGGCAAAACTCCCCTCAGGTTGTGAATCTGTGAAACTTTTTAAATGAGTAATTTGTTTGCAATATACATGGATAGAGCTTCTTTTTCTATCCATTATGTTGCTTGTGAATTGTTCCAGACACCTGTTTGGAAGTTCCATTCACTGGGGGATCCTCTTATGGTAGGAGAATTATCTGAGTGGTTGAGTAAAAGCCCATGACCTGAAATTCATTTTATCTGAGAGCAGTATAATGAGATCCTGTTGCTCTAAAGTTCTCTCTCCTCTTCCTTCTAAAACTCCTGCTTTTTATATATTCTCACACTGTTTACCTGCTTCTTTTGATTTTCTTTTCATACTTGAATCTGATGAATGGTAATTTGCAATTGTAGTAGCCACTTTAAGAAATTTTATATGAACAAAATCTTGCCCTTAAGAGAGGACAAATAAAAGGAATATCCAAGATTAGTATGTGGAGGTTGATTGATCACAATCTGTCTCCACAATAGCTTCAGTTAAAGATTCATTAGAAAGAGAAAAAGCCATAAAGAAAACAAAGGGAATGAACTAAAAACCAAAACCTATTGATGTGGGCTATGGGTGGAAGGCTCTTTGTCTCTTCAGAGATAACTAAGTTGTTTGACTTGTGGTGTGAAACGGTAAGAGGCTGCAGTCCTGCTCTTAGGGACCAGCAGGCTCCAGTCCCAGGAAATGTTTAACAAAGCAAGGGCTATAAACTTTAAGTATTTAGGGGAAATGCAAAAACCAAGGCTTATCTAAAATGTCTGGAGTCCTTGCTAAAAGCTTACCTAAGATGTGAAAGAGATATATGCTAATTGAAGCCTATTGAGAACTGAAACAAAGGGACCATTTGGCCTTTCCTCTCTGTATAAAAGACGTTTGAAAATCTTGTTCCGGGCTCGGGATTCAAACAGAAAGCTCCCGAGTCTGGCCGGCCGTCAATAAACCATTTTTCCTTCTCAAAATCATTCCTGAGTCCTGGCCTCTCTATACTCGAATAATTGAACTTCTCTTAAATTCCACAACATTAATGGCGACCGCGAAGGGACAATAAATGAAGGCCAGAGACGGTAGCATTTTGCTGCCCCTTCCAAATCCCCGAGGAAGCCGGGAGGACTCGGGTGAACCCCAAATCTGGGCGCCCCTGGATTAAATTTAATCCAGAAAAGATGTGGGCGCCACCAGAATCTTCCCGACAAAATCAAGGGGCAATGGAAGGTCTGAAGAGAAAGATTCTGGGAACGAAAAAGAGCTCCGAACAGGGAAGAAGGTAAGACTCCCTGGGTGAGCAGAGTCTGGAAGGCCCTAGCTTTAATTGCTAGGAAGGGGAGGCTGATCACCTCCTGAGAGAACCCTAGTAGCCCCAGAAGGCTGGGGGGAAGCCGTTCTCTCTAGGCTTGGGAAAAGAAGGAAAACCGGGGAAAAGCCCTGGTGTTTTGGGTTTGTCTAACTGCATGTTAGAATCTGGTACTGGTCTTATATCCACTAAAGGAGTGGAGTCTCGATTTTAATAGGAAGGGTATTTATAGGATCGAGTCCTAATATCCTGGAAATTGGTCTAGATTAAGGAAAACAAAACTTGGTTACAGGAAAATGGATCGGCTTTTCTGGTGGAGCTTGGTCTGGGTGTAAAGTTTAAACAGTGGAAAAGTCTAGCTGATATCTTTTGTTATGGTGCTAATTTGTGAATGAATTTGCTTTATACCAAATGTTAAGTGTTCTGAGGTTTGTGATGGCTGTGGGGGCAGCCGTGGTGAAAATAAATATATAAACTTGTGAGTCAGATTAGTGACCTTTGTGCTTCTGTCTATGTCAGCTCAATGTTAGTGTTGGAGTTGTGTCCTTACATGAAGTAGAATTACAGCTGAGCTGGAGCCCTCCCTTGCCATTGGCAAGGGGGTGAAATGATTCTGGGGCAAAAGCTGAGGAGTCTAGATGTTTGTGCATGCTCTGCTGTCTTGTCTCTGGTCTGGCCCTTTGCTGGGGCTTGGAGGCCATCTGTGTCTGTGCCACGCACCCAAGTTTGTTGGGGATGTCCCAGTCAGGGTGGCTGGGTCCCTGGGAGAGTTGCCAAATTTGAGTAGGTTCTGTCTGCCCATTTTGGCTGAAAGCTGGAAAGGGGGGAGCGGCTTGCCCCTTTCCAGTGAGTCCACCCTTCTATCCATAAGCTGCATTCCTGTTTGTTGTTCACCCGACTGCCTGGAAGGGGGGGAAGTGAAGGGGGTGAAAAGCAGAATCAGAATAAATGCAGTAAAGTTCCCTCCTTAGGGTGTCAAAGTCAAAATACGTTTGCATTCTGCTCAGGTTCTTAGAAGGTATTGTAGTAACCTTAAGTAAGAGAATGTGTTCTGTGAAGGTAAAATCTGTCTTAAGGGTATAAATATAAAAGTTTTACAAAGCATTGTTTAAGGTATTTAAGTGGCTAATTGCAGAAAGTCATTACTGAATTGATAATAATAATAATAAAAGGCAATTTTATAACAAACTTATTCGGCAGCCAATCTCCCCTGCCAACTTACTTCCAAAAAACTGTTTCTGGTATTACATGCTACTAAGTATTTAAAGTGAAGAAAAGTTCATTATTTTAACAAACTTGTTTAGTATTAATGGCAATTATATGTTGCAAGAAGTTTGCCTGGTAACTTAGTATGTGGGATATATGGAGTGTGTTTTTATTGTTAAGGAAACAGAAGATGATTTTGTCCTAAGATAAAATGATTGATTATTGGAAAGAGTAGAGTGTGGGACAGAACCTGAATGAATACTGAAAGTGTAGAAGGTTTGTGGAAGGGAAATTTTTATGATTAAAATTGAGTAAGATCAATATACAAAGAAAATCTTTTATCAATGGCTTCTTGTGCTTTAACCTCATCATTTCCTCAGTGTTTGAAGAAGACTCTTACCTCTTTTAAAAGAACACTTTATGTTCTAGAAATCAAATCCTGAAAAGTAGCCTTTTATTTCAAACTAACTGCAAGAGATTTATTCTTTTACTTTAAAGGAAAATTAAAGTAATGGTTAAGTTCATTTAATATGTTATAAGTTGAATGAAAGGTATTTAAAGGTGTTATAAAATTAATAGGTTTTTAAAAAAATTAATAAGAACTGTAACTAAGAGTTAAAATCATTTATAAATGCATTTATATTATAAAACAGTGGAAAGACAATAACTGAGATTATAGCTGGGTGAATTTAGCCTGAAACTATTATTTAAGTGTAAATTCTACACTAACCTTTCCTTTGTTTATGGTTGCTTCAGGCCTAACCTCGCCCTTTGCCTTTGCCTGTGGTTATTTCATAATTGAGAAGAGCTGGGACATCACTGTCTCCTCTTCTGGTATTAGTAACCCTTTCTCTCATGAATTCAAGTGTAAACTAAATAAATTGCTGCCTGATAGAATAAGGTTAAATGGCCACTGGAGTTTTATTATCTCCAAAATCAAAAAGGGGGGTGGAGGGGGAGAAGTCTCCTGCCTTGACGGTCAGTGTTCCTAAGAGTGGCAATTCATGAGAGAAAGCAGTCTGTCTCCCTGAGGCTTCAAATAGCCTCAGTAAATATATATAAAGTTAATCTTGTTGCTTATCCAAAATTCTGCTAATTTCAAAGTAAAATATAAAGTTCTAAAACAAAATGGTGCTAAGGCATTGAGAACATTTTGGTTATTACAATCCATTAAGTAAGAAAGAAAATTCTTGTGGTAAACTGCATGGTCATAGTGCAAATTAAGAAGAGTTTCAAAAGTCTTTGAAAAGTTTAAAGTAACTAAAGTCATGTTGTTGTGTCAAACTATTCATGTCTGCCTATTTGCTCAAATTGTTGAGGTTAAATATGCAGTTATATAAGTAATATGTATTTCTGAACCCCTAATTAATTAAGCTAAACAGTATATAAAATAATGCAAATTACAAGTAATATCAATGAGTTGTGTTTGTGTCTAACTCTTTGTGTCTGCCCATTTTTAAAAAAAAAAGCTCAATGTATGTCTTCATACATCAGGATAATATCAAATTAACAAATAAAAATTCTTAAAAGAGGTCTATTCAAATTGTTAAAAATTAAATATGCAGTTATATTTATAAATATTCTTAAAGCCCAAATTGAACTAAGCAGGATGAAAAAGTCATAGAAATCTGATTATGGAAACAATTGGGAAAGGGCCTCCTCTTTGCAAGAGCTTTTAAGGCAAGACTAGGTGTGGCAGATTAAACCTATCTTACTAGGCTAGGGAATTAAGAATCAGTTTGCCTGGTAATTTCCCAGTTTAAACCTTTGTCAGCCATAAATTGCAAAAAAAAAAAACAAAAAAAAACAAAAAACAAAACAAAGATTAGGTTAATTTTCACAGAAGAAAAATGTTGATGTAACCCGGCGGCCTGCTGCCTCAGTCTCCCACTCCCGGGTTGGACAGCAGTGGAGGAGACCAGTTTAGGCCAGTCCTATGGGCAGTGGAAGGATGCCCAAGAAGGAGCTAACTAAGTCGGTGCCATTTCAGCACTAAATTCTATTCCTTATTTGACAAAGGGGGGGAGCAGGTAAAAACTAAAATGGTTGGAATGTGATAGAAGAAGCAGTTAAATCAAACTTTTGCGTGGGAAAGTTAAATCTCAGATAAGCTGTAACTTCTGAAGTATCCAATCTATGGAAAAACAGGAAGAGCTTGCATGCTAGGCTTAGGGGTATAAATTGTGTCATTTTTCTTTGTTCGGGGCACCAGCCATATCTGGCTCTGCGCCCCTTCTTGCAAGATTGAGAATAAAGTATTTTCTTCTCCACAATCTGGTGAGCCTTATTTTCTTCCAGAAGATTTCTTTCCAACAAAATAAGGTAATTAGTGGCTCTATTAACAAATTTCAGTAAGTAAAGGAAAGTCCATAAAAACTATGGAGAGATCTTTCCTGGGTTATGATTTTAAAAAATTAAGTAATTGTGTAATGTGTTTTGAAACCTGGAAGTCAGTATGCATGTGTTTTAAAACCTGGTAGTCAGTTATGCTTTTAAATTAATAATTTTCATAACTTAAAGAAAAGAAGGTTTTAGCTTCCTGTAAGGGAAAAAGAGAACATTCCTTGCATAAACTATTATGGTTTCAATTTTATTTAACTTGAGTGTAATCTCCCATAGTTAATTTATAAACTAAATTAACATATGTACAAAATCTTTACAGTAATGAAAATTGTAAGTTCACATTGGTGAAATTAGGCTAAAGGAAAAAGATTGTAGATATGCTCTCTTAAATAAAGAGTAAATTTCTTTCATCGGTAATTGTAATTTAGTAAGTTTATTTAAACATGAGGTGTCTAGTCAATGCGGTTATAGTCAATTATAAAGAGTTTGTAAAACATCTTCCAAACTGAAAATGTTTAAATAGTTCTAGTTGTAGAAGTCATTGTTAACTAAAGAAACTTAGATTGGTATTGGTAGATTCTATTGGAAATATTGTTTTCATTCTAACAATGAAAAATAATATTTTTCCTCTATTACTAAAGTAAAGCACCTACTGTTATCTTCATAGTAAAATTGTGTAAGTAAATAGTCATTTGATATATGTATTGCGTTAAGTTGTTTAAAATATATATAAAACAAGGAATAAACTTTAACATTGTCAAACTCTTGTGCATTCGAACCAGGCCTTGTATATATTACAGGTGGCCTTCCATGTGAGTTATTGGCTAGGCTGGTCACTGACCCCTCAATTAAAAATATGTGCTATATCAGTCTCTGGTTCTGCTCCTGAAGTCGATGGAAACTATATTGCAGTTTCAAGCTCCTGCAGCCAATAATGACTCGGTACAGCCAAGTGTACAATGGATATCGCCTCCAGACTGGCACTGTTCCATGGTGCCAGAGAGCACTATGCACCAGGCTAGTAGAATACTGGAAAATCTCTGGAATACTGGAAGGATGCTGCAACTTGCTCACTGCGTTGAAGAACATGCTAAGTGGAGCCATGATACCAGGAGACTGTAAGTAAAACTTAAACACAATTGGCATTATGGCCTGCTCTCATGGAGAGATAACATGTAAAGTATTACAAACCTGAAACTCAAAACTAATAATGGCAACTCTGAATCCTTATGCATTAAGTAATACATTAGTTAATATTAAGTGCTGCACTTTTATCCTGTACTAAATATATGCCTAATAATTGTAATGTTATCTTTTCTATTTTGGATCAAGTGCAGAAGTATATTAGACATGTTAAATTCCTGGTAAAATCATTTTCTAAACAGTTAATAACATGTCTATAGAATAAGGTGGCAGTCTCAGCCAGTCTCAGTTAGCAAAAGTGAGGCTTGCTTGCTGATGGTGAGTCACCTATTGAACAAGTCAAAATTGCTAGAAATTGTACAATGAAAACCAAGGTGTAAAAATCTTTTATTCTGTAGTTCTGATCACTCCCACAGGTGAAAACTAAGAGTATTTCCAAATTAGTGTTCTAATCCTGAGTGAAGCCAGTTGCCCAAGGAGTGCCAGTTCACCAGGAGCATCTGACAGAGCGAATGAGTGTCAATCATTGAACAGCTTGGAATGTGTCTTCAGACAAAGCTAAGTGTCTGTTGCAATTTCTCTCTAAAGATGGATAACTTAAAAAAGAGCGTATATGCTGTTCCCACCAGCTTTTGGGGAATGCCATCTTTATAGGCACCTGACCTTGTCTACCTCTGTAATCCAATGTGTCCTCTTTTAAAAACAGGTATTCCAAAATTTTAATTAAGTTTGTTTCTTCCAGAGTGAACATCTTATTAACCATATGAAAACTTCATCCAACTTCGTACAGAATGCCAGATCCATCTTCCTCCAGTTAGAATAAATTAAAGAGTTTTACACCTTATTAGGCAATGACTACAGCCCATGGCCAGCAGGAAGCAGTTACAGAAAAGAGATTGTCTCCCTTCAGCACCCCTTTTAAATTAAAGGTGTAAACTCTTTAAGAGTAAAATAAAAGTAATAGATGGATCTGGAACCTGACTGGAAATCCACGTGAGTGCCAGTGGCAGCAGAATAACTGCGGGAGGCCCCTGCCCAAGATTCTGCTGTCCAGAATGAAAAGTTCTAAACTTCTAAAAACGGTCCTTGATGCTGTACTAAAGACTGATAAATAATCAGTCAAGACAACAAACAGTCATCCACCTCATAGCTACAACAATAATTTTGCCAAAGCTTAGCAAGTAAACTTTGACAAAGGGGGGGAATGATGTGGGCTATGGGTGGAAGGCTCTTTGTCTCTTCAGAGATAACTAAGTTGTTTGACTTGTGGGTGTGAAACGGTAAGAGGCTGCAGTCCTGCTCTTAGGGACCAGCAGGCTCCAGTCCCAGGAAATGTTTAACAAAGCAAGGGCTATAAACTTTAAGTATTTAGGGGAAATGCAAAAACCAAGGCTTATCTAAAATGTCTGGAGTCCTTGCTAAAAGCTTACCTAAGATGTGAAAGAGATATATGCTAATTGAAGCCTATTGAGAACTGAAACAAAGGGACCATTTGGCCTTTCCTCTCTGTATAAAAGACGTTTGAAAATCTTGTTCCGGGCTCGGGATTCAAACAGAAAGCTCCCGAGTCCGGCCGGCCGTCAATAAACCATTTTTCCTTCTCAAAATCATTCCTGAGTCCTGGCCTCTCTATACTCAAATAATTGAACTTCTCTTAAATTCCACAACACTATATCTCCCCAGTCTTCTTCAACCCAGTCCCTCTCCATAGCTTTCCAACTGGTTCCTCTTGACCACCTGAAGAAAATGATCTAGTCAGATTCCATTAAAAATTATGCCTTCAATCAAAATGGGATTGCCCTTTATAGCAGAACTTAAGCCTTGGACAGAAAGTAAAGTAAGAGTTATAATTACAGAATTCTCCAAATAAGACCAGCAAATAGAGAATAATTTTGAACTTATTTGGAGGCATATGACCCAAGGTTAAATGATTGTGGCAGTTTGAAATTATTTCATGAATCCCAAAATGATAAAGATTATGTCTTTGGGCTGGTTCATTTCTGTGGGTTTAAGATGTTTTCCTTCAATTGGACTAGATCAGTGACACTTGACTCAGGTTGAGTGTCTTCTTGCTGCATTTGATAAAAAGTGGAAACACATTGGAAAAGAGTGCTCTGCCATATTTGATTCTGCCATGTAACAGAAAGGAGAAGCTTAAGGGTCTGAGGCCCAGAAAAGGGATATGCAATTTGCCTAAGAGACTGTGACTGAAATCAGGAAGAAAGCAGGCAGCAGAGCTTGAGAAAACAGACCAAGTAAGAGACAAGTGTTATGTCTGGTTACCTTCAGCTGAATTTTAGGAGATGGTACCATCGAGAGGGGAAGGCAGAAACTAGGCAGAGATCACCAAACATCTTGCTTCTATACATGGCAATTGATTTGGGTGAGCAAACACCTCTTATGGTGACTTGAGCTGGACTTTTCACAGCCTTGGACCTATAAGTGAATACCACAAGTAAATAAAAGTTAGCACTCTTCTGTTATGTTGCATTGACAGCCCTTTGTCAAGTTAAAACCCTGACCAATGTCTGCTTGTACATATTTAGTCAGAACCTAACTATTAAATTCTGGATAGCAAATTCTAGTTGGACTAACCCAGAAAGGGACCTATAAGATCCTACTTTCCACAATAAATCTGAGGGTTAATTAGACCTGAGAAAAAGGGTAAAGATACTATCAGATGGCACATTAAGGCAAAGAAGATCTTAAAGTCTCTTCCACAAATCACAGTGGCAAATTTGATGTGATATTAAATATTAACTTCAAGTTGTCCCATCTTCAAAGCACAAAATCCAGATAATGTGGAGAAGTAGGAGCCTGTGACCACCCCCACCCAAGAGGAAAATTCCACAGCCCCCTAACCGCCTATATCTCGCTTCTGTAACAAGCTTGCTTGACTGTAAAACCTTATCTCAAGGCCTCCTCCTGTAGAAAGTGTCATCAGCCCCTACCAAAAGACCAACCTGACCCAGACCCTTGTAAATAACAAGAACTCCCCAACCGCTTATCTCTCCTGATAGAATTCCCAGCGCTTGATTAACCGCAAACACCTGCTTCTGTACGTGCTTGCTTGCTGAGCTATTGCCCCCCGCCCTGAACCTAAAAGCCTATATAAGCAAACTCCCCCCCCACCCCGTGACTCAGAGCTGCTCTCCCCTCTGTGTAGGAGGAGGCAGTCGCTGCACGGTTAATAAAGCTCTCAATTGGAACTTTATTCAGAGTCTGAGTCTGGTCGATATCGCTGGTCTATAACATTTGGAGGCCCCAGCGAGATAGATCGACAAGATCCCCCACTCCAGTGAGGTTGATCTCCTCAGACTCAGGGAGACAGGTACATTCCAGGGACGGACCGGCAGTCTAGGGGAAGGCCTTGGAGAGACATTCCTCCGCCCTGGATGCCACCCAGCCCTGGAAATTTTCTCCACCTAAATTCTATCTGGAGAGCATCAGGAGTTCCTGGGCCCAGGGTCAGCAAATGGGATGCCCCTCAGTAAGTCTGTTTTCTGGAAAACCTCTGCAGAGTCTGTGGAATGTGGGTAAGGGGATCTGCTGGATGCAGCAAATAAATCCCACCCACCGGTCAGAGCAAGACCTCACTCTTGACTTCGGTTCAGGCTGTCTGGTTTGTCTCTTCGTCTGTCTTAAATATTTGTCTTTTTGTATTTCTGTTTTGTGTAATTTGTGAAGAATTATGAGTCAATTGTAAACTGTGTTTCTACTAGTGTGTTGTAATTGTTTTGTATTTATCTGTTTGTTCAATGTCGGTGTGTATTTTGATACCTCCGGATGGTGATATAAATTAATGAATAAAGATTTTTAGGAGAGCTCTATTCAAATGGCCAAATATTAAATAAGCGCTTATATTAATACATAAGTTTGAATGTTAAATGGAATTTCTACAATGACAAAAATTGTAAGTCTTAACAAAATTCCTGTGTCTTTTCATTAAAAAATAGTTCTTGCTTAAATTAAAATGAATAGTTTATTTTTCCTCACAGAATAAAATGACGGATGTAAAAAATGAATATTAAAGAAAGTTAAAAATTTGTGGGAATGCTAACTGAAATTTAGTAAGTTTTTCATAAAGGTGTGTTTTGCCCTAAAATAGCATGGCTAATTTTCATAAACTCATGAAACTTAAATGCATATGGTGAATTGTGGAAGATATTGTGGTGATTTTAAGTAAGAAAATGTGTTCTGTCAAAATAAAATTTGTCTTAAAGTAATGTGGGCTATGAGTGGGAGGCTCTTTGTCTCTTCAGCGGTAACCTTAACCTAGACTGTCTGTCCTGACTTGCGGGAGTAGAACAGTAAGAGGCTGCAGTCCTGCTCTTAGTGACCATGGCAACAACTCCAGTCCCAGGAGGCAATTTAGCAATGCAAACTCTATACATACCAGTCAGTCCAGGGAAGCTCTGATGGTGGTAATGCAAAAACTTAAGAGAACTTGAACTTAGCCTCAAATAAAAAATATAATATAGCCTGTGCATAAATTCAAAATCATCTAATTCTATATCCAAGTGTGCCTAGTCTCTAGAAATCCAGTTAAGTAATATAGGCTTTAAATGTTCAGAAAAGATATGACTGAATGTGTATTCAAAGCTGCATCCAGACAGAATGAGGGCAAGATGCTAATTCAAGCTCACCTGAAGTATGAGCGATATGTTAATTCAAAACCAACCTGGTACTCAGGCAAAGACTTAACTAACAAAGAAAGTAGTTTTCTTTGATTTGATTAAAAGCACCATTAACTCCCCATCCTGTATAAAAAGAACTTAAAAATCTTGTTCAGGGCTTGGGTTTGGAACAGAAAGCACCCGAGTCTGGCCAGCTTTCAATAAACCATTTTTTCCTTCTCAAAATCATTCTTGAGTCCTGGCCTTTCTATACACAAATAATTAAACCTCTCTCAAATTCTACAACAGAAGTAGTATAATTATGGTCTATATAGTTATAAATAATTATAAGAAGTTTAACAAAGCATTGTTTAAGTTAAAGTGTTTAAATGACTAAATCCAGAAAGTCACTATTAAACAACAACTGAAATGATAAAAATAATAAAAAGTAATTTTATAACAGGAGGATTTGTCGGCGGCCAGCCTCCCCTGCCAACTTGCTTCTGGGAGACTGTTTCTGGTATTGCATGTTACTAAGTTTAAAGTGAAGAAAAGTTTAATGTTAATAGTAATTATATGTTACAAAAAGTTTGCCTGGTAACTTATGTATGTGAGATGTATGGAATGTGTTTTTATTGTTAAGGAAACAGGAGAAGATTTTGTCCTGAGATAAAATGATTATGGGGAACAATTGAGTGTGGGATGAAGCCTGAGTGAATGCAGAAAGTATAGAAGGTTTATGAAGGGGAAATTTTTGTGATTAAGGTTGAGTGAGATTTAGTGGGTCTGTCCGTAAAGTTTTGAAAGGTTTGGTATCGGGTAGTATACTGATGCAAGGTTGGAAATTTTGTTCTTTCTCAAAATCTCTCAAGTCATTAGTCTGTTTTGGTAAAAGTTTTCTGAATAATCAGTATACAAAGAAAATGTGTTTTACCAAAGTAGCTTCTTGTGCTTTAACCTCATCATTTCCTCAGTGTTTGAAGGAAAAAAGGTCTTATCTCTTTTACAGGAACATAATGTTCAAACCTGCTTTCTCAAAATCAAATCCTGAAAAGTAGTTTTTTATTTCAAACTAATTGCAAGAGATGAGTTCTTTTACCTTAAAAGAAAAATTAAAGTAATTGTTCAGTTCATTGGATGGTGCTGCAGGGGCAATCACTGGACATTGTAAATCCTCCCAGGGCCCACTGGATGGAATGTGGGAGAGTATGGGCCATGATGTGGACCATTGACCATGAGGTGCAGAGATGCCCAGAGATGTACTTACCAAATGCAATGGATGTATCATGATGATGGGAGTGAGTGTTGCTGGGGGGGGGGGGGCAGTGGTGGGGTAGGGGTAGTAGGGTTGAATGGGACCTCATATTGTTTTTTTAATGTAATATTTTTACAAAATCAATTTAAAAATATGCTATGAGTTGAATGGAAGGTGTTTAAAACTGTTATAAAATTAACAGGTTTTTTTCTTTAACCCTCTGTTAAAGTTGTATGAATAAAAGGTTCAAATGAATACTTAAGAGTGTATAAATTTACCAATATTTCAGCATAATATTAAACAGAAGTTCAATGTGGTTAATTATGGTTTTAATTATTATAAAAATGTATCACAGAAACAATCTCTTATCATAAATTAAAATAACAACACTGTAGTATGCAGCAGTCCAAATATTGTTAGTTTGTTGCAAAAAGTTAATGTCTGGCTGTGTCACTATCACTTTGTTTTAAAACTTGCTAGAACTTTCTTTAGTGTCTTCTTTGACAGGTCAAGCCAGCCTGCATTCCTCTATCTGTGAAAAACCCAACAATGGACTTTTGCAGTGCTTTTTGGGGCTGTGTGGATAGCCCAACCATCTCTTCTGGCATGGTAATATTAATCTGGCTGTGTAGCAAAAAATCTGTGGCTAAAACCCTACTGGTAATGTTACTAACCAGTAATCCTTTTTTCAAAATTAAAGGAAACATTAGAGACAGTAATATCTTATCTTAAAGGCCTGAACTACGCAAACAATTAAAACAAGCTGCAAAGTACCTGCTGCTCTATCAAATTCTTAAGTGTTGTTTGGTTGAGTAAAATAAAACTATACTTTCTGCTGTAATTGATAAAGTACAATGTAAAAAATCAATTATGTGCAGCATAAGAGGTCCTGCTAAAAGTGAAAGATTTACCCCAATAGTGTCTGGTCACTCTGAAAACTGCCATCCCTGTCCAGGGGTGGATTGCAGGTACTGAAAGCAAGACAGAAATAGTAAACTGTTGTAAATCACCCTAAAATCTATGAAGGAACATCCGGGATGCCTGCCAGTAGTAACAAGTTACTGTCTATCATGTCCCTGCCCACCCCACTAACATTCCTTTTAAAACTGTTAATGCAGATGCCTTTATAAAGATCCAGGGCCCTACCACTAAAACCTGGAAAAAGGCAGGGTAGCTCCACTGAAAAAAGCAGGCATAGTGAATACCGAACCTTGTGGTGCCTAGCCTGGCAGTTCTAGCTACCTGTTACTCGCCAATGCCAATAACTAATGTTGAGTCCCTCCTGCTCTTGAAGAATGAGCCCTCAGATAACCTGTGGCAATTGCTGCCATGCATCACATTGGCTTTGCCGATTCTGGAACTGTGAGCTTGCAGCTTGTGTCTGCCTGTGGGCTTTGGGCCTGTGTGCTCTCTCCTTACGCTATTGTAGCAAGAACTGTTAACATTGCAAAAAAGGTAAATACTGGCCCCTTGATCTAATAGCACTCATAATCATGACCTGCAAAAGAGGTTGTGAAAAATATTTCTTGGAATTGCCCCTCCATATGAATGGCTGAGAAATATAAACAAAACAGGACAGTATTTAACCCTTAAACATATAATTTTAAAGTCTGTATTAAAAATCCATGTGTTTTCATGACTTGTAAAGTAACTATTAAAAATAACTCATTGTTTTATGAAAATAGTGCCTTGTATACATGTCTACCAAAAAGTGTGTTGCAGGATGGAGAAACAATGGCGATGGCCAGAAGAAGAAAAGGCATCTGGGTACCTGTGAGAATAATGTGGATTTGGCGGTCGTCTCCTGAAAGTCAGTTATTGCTACATATAGTACAAGAATTCTTGAAATGGACTAAACGCTTTATTGGACTGCTTATTATAAGCATTTTGAGACTAATTGGAATCATTACAGCTGCTGCTACCACTATGGTAACTTTACATAAAAGTACTAGACTCAATAATACATGGCATGATTAGCATAAAATGCTAGTAATTTATGGCATAGCCAAGATCACATTGATAAACAGTTAAATAATTGAGTTAATGAGTTAGAATCGGCAGTTTTGCATATTGAGGATCAATTGTATAGTTTAAACTTGTTGAAAGGATTGAAGTGTGATTAGAATGAAATTTTCTGTATAACTCTGCATGTAATTCATCAGATATAGTATAAGGGTTGGGAATCATTTGTTAGGCCATGAAAGTAATATCTCTCTGGAAATAGTGGAATTACAAAAAATATATTAAAAAAGTCTCAAAATCAAATTCATGTAACCAATGATAATAATATTTTCTCAAATATGATTTCTCATATTGCAGGGTTTAACCTAGTTGATTAGTAGAGGTCACAGCATTTCCCATCAGCTTTGAAAATAAGGCCGATCGTGTTTGTTCTGTTGCTCATAATTTTCACCTGTGCCAGACGGTGTTTTCAGAGAAAATTGCAAAGGGTAACAGCTATAAAACATGCAAGTAATCTGGTGCTTGCAAAAGAACTTCAGTAACTTCCCCAAGTCGAAGAGCTTGGCCGGTAGCCAATGATGGGTAAGACTCTCAAAGGAGGGCAACCTAAGACAGGCATGGTCACCTCTACTAAAACAAAAAGGGGAAAATGCTAAAAACTGAGGCATAGTAGCCCATACATTACTTCTCTGAAAAAACTGAGAGAAAATATCTTGAAACATTGAGTCTTAAGCACCACTGGTACAAGAGGGCCCCAATCCTAGTTCCCCTTCTAATTAGGCTGAGCATTGCTGGATCAAACACAGTAAAATCAGCAGCTCTCATAAAAAGTCACTCTGATGTCAGCCACTTGTCAGCCCTAGTTACCCAAGGCCTCAAGAACCTTGAATATCAAATTTCACATTTAAAAAAGGCACTTGATTCCTTAACTGAGGTAGTCCTCCAGAACTGGCGGGTACTGGACTTATTCCTCCAACAAGAAGGCCTCTGTTTAGCTTTAGGATAAACTTGTTGCTTTTATGCTAACCACTCTGGCATCATTAAAGAAAGCTTAAACTTAGTATGGAAACTATTAGAAAAATGAGAAAAGGCTCAGTCAGCCACCAAAAATTGGTATGAAAGTTTATTTAATTAGTCCCCGTGGCTTATAACCCTTATCACTGCCCTTTCAGGCCCCTTACTCCTCCTACTGTTGCTGTTAACCTGCGGCCCACTCATAATCAATCATTTAGTTCAATTTATCTGAAAGAGAGTGCAAACTGCTAAGCTCTTAATCCTGAACACCCCATACCAAAGCTTGCCTATGCAAGACACTGGAGAGTACTCAGATGCAAAGGTTTGAATCTCCCCAAAAGAGAAGTAGGGAATGTGGAGAAGTAGGAGCCTGTGACCACCCTCACCTGAGAGGAAAATTCCACAGCCCCCTAACCGCCTATATCTCGATTCTGTAACAAGCTTGCTTGACTGTAAAACCTTATCTCAAGGCCTCCTCCTGTAGAAAGTGTCATCAGCCCCACCAAAAGACCAACCTGACCCAGACCCTTGTAAATAACAAGAACTCCCCAACTGCTTATCTCTCCTGATAGAATTCCCAGCGCTTGATTAACCGCAAACACCTGCTTCTGTACGTGCTTGCTTGCTGAGCTATTGCCCCCCACCCTGAACCTAAAAGTCTATATAAGCAAACTCCCCCCATGACTCGGGGCTGCTCTCCCCTCCGTGTAGGAGAGGCAGTCACTGCATGGCTAATAAAGCTCTCAATTGGAACTTTATTCAGAGTCTGAGTCTGGTCGTTATCACAATAAAAAGATGAGTGAAGCAAGGAAGAAAGCTAAATCTTTCATAGAAATAAGTGTTTTGTATTTTCTCTCTATATATAGAAACTTTATATTTAGAGAAGTCAGTTTATGGAAAAGTTACATCAAAAGTATAGTGTATCCCATATAACCCACCACCTACCCCTCCCACATTTCTTCCTATTAATAACATCTTACATTAGTGTGCTACTTTGGTTTACACTGATGAAAAATTACTGAAGCATGCTATTAACCAAGCTCTATAGTTTACATTAATAGTTTACACTTTGTCCTGTACAGTTTTATAGATTTTGACAAAATGTATAATGACTTGAATTCATCACCACTATACCATGTGGAACAATTTTCCAATATCAGAAAAATCCCCTAGATTACCCATACTCTTTCCTCCTACTCCCCTCAGAACCTCTGGGAACTTGTTATCTTTATATAAATGTTGTAAGTTTTTCTGTTATTGTAATAAGAAGGTTATTTTGGTCTGTGGTTGCATTTTCCTGTTGTGTTTGTTCATTCCTAAATTCTGAGACTTTGAGGATGATCATGTCCACCATGCCTCAGATTGACTGGTAATTTAGGTCTAATTGAACAGATGGAAGGAAATGTTTTGCTTGTAGATGTAGATATTCTTTGTTTTTTTATTTTATTTTTTTGAGATGGGGTTGACTATCTCATCGTTTTGTTAGTTGTCCTCGGTGAGTCTGATAAATTGGATGGAATGGTTGGTCGGGCTTTCTGTTGTAGACATTCTCTGTTTGGGGGGATGGGCATTGCCTATTATCATCCTTTTATCAGTTGCCTTGAGTGGGTGCAATAAACTGGAGAGTATGTATTGGCCACAACTCTGCTGAGATTCAGGGCTCAACTGACATATGATTAAACAAAAATTTAAGCCTTTGGAACATATATTTAAGGGATATAGAGCTAATTTTAGGTTCAAATAAAAGGGATGGAAGAATCATTTTTAGGGAAATTATAAAGAGTCTAATTCTGTTATATGAGAAATAGATTATAATTTATTTTGAGAAAAGGTGCAATAAATATGTCCTGATTTTATGTGATTGCATGACTTGACTCTAGTTTCCAAACATCTACAGCCATCTGGATCAACATTATTTGAGGCTTTATTTTCTTTGACGGTTAGTGAGACCTAATTGGGACATGCATAAACATAACTTCTGAAATGACCTCTAGACTCATTTTGAAATTTCTTAGCCATAAAAAAAATTTTCTACCTAATGTTTCCCCTTTTAGGTCAATGCCATTTTCTAAATTCATGGCTGGTTCACATCTGGTATTAATTCCTTCTTTCCAGGGCATCTTGTCCCCAGTAGTCATGTTCCATGTTGGGGGAAAGGAAATGAGTTTATTTGCTAAGTTTGACATAGAGAGAGGTTTCATTTGAGTAACAAGGAGGATTCAGAAGGTTACACTTTGGTGTTAATTAGTATTAAGCAAAGTTTCAATTTTATGACAATACGGTTCATATATAAAAGAATTATAATTAATGGCTTGGCATATTAGTCTGTTTTCTTTTATTAGGCAATACCTATATACTCCAGCGAGTCATACCATCTTTTTTAAACAGTAACAGGTCTAACTGGACTGTGAGTTTACTATTTCTTCAATATTGTTTCTTCACCCACTGACAAAATACCATATGGCAACATGAACACATTCATATCCCATAGAGGCATGTCCCAGGAGCACCTCTCCCCAAACATACCTCTAGCACTGAAACCCTACACCAGAGACCTTCCATATACAGAGAAAATGAAATAGCATAACCACAATTTCCAACTTCCCTAGATGTCACCTGCTCCTCCATTCCTACCCCCAGCTACATGGATGACCCACCAACCCCAAAATCCATTCATATTCACACTCCAGCACCATTGACCCCATACACATCACTGGACCTCCATGACTTCTGTCCATTGCCATTCTGCCAACATTCACTTTATTATAGATTCTGCCCAGATTGAGCATGGGCTCAACACTCTCTACTTCTTTTATATCTCCTGATAAGTTATCCCTACTTCCATGAGTCTGCACAATATCTTTAATTCATATGAGTGAGATCATTCAACATTTGTCCTTTAGTAACTGGCTTAGTGTACATAACATAAGGTCTCAGAGTTTCCTCCATGTTGCTGTATGTGTAAATACATAATTCCTTCTTACAGCTGAGTAATATTCTGTAGTATGTACACGTATATGCCACATTTTGTTTATCCATTCATCAATGGACGTTTATCCAAGATATCAATTCCTTGCAACTTTTGGCAATTGTGAATAAAGCTGTGATGAATATTGGTGTTATGTCTGTTTGCATCCAGGTTTTCAATTTTTCTGGGTATATTCTTAGTATTGGATATTTCTATACTTAGCTTCCTGAGGAACTTGCACATGATATTCCAGAGATGCTGTACCATTCTGCATTCCCATCAGCAGTGTGATGCTTGTTATTCCTCCATATCTCCTTCAACACTTCCTGTTCTTTTAGTAGTAGCCTAGTATATATAAAATGATATCTCACTGTCTTTGCTTTTGCATTTCCCTAAAAATTAATGATGCTCAGCATCTTTTCATGTGCTTTTATACCTGAGACTGAACCTGGTGCCTTATATGTGGGAAGCCAGCACAAATCAGCTTCCCTGAGTTGGTTTTGCTTGTTGAGTTCATTTTGCTTGTTGTTTTTGTTTTTTTCAGGAGGCACTAAGAACCATTTCCAGAACCTCCCATGTGGGAAGCACGTGCTCAATGACTTGAGCCACATCGACTCCCATTCTGAGTACTTTAGAGTATCTTCATTGGAAAACTGTCTATTCAAATCTCTTGCCATTTTTAAAAATGAGTTATTAATTTTGTTTTTTAATTGGGATGTAAGATTTATTTATATGCTGGATATTAAGCCACTTTCAGGTAATGGTTCCCAAACATTTTCTCCCATTGAACAGCTGCATTTTTATTCTCTTGATAAACTCTTTGAGGACCAAAAGTTTTTCATTCCAAGGAGGTCCCACTTATCAATTTTTGTTCATTGCTTGCACTTTTGCTGTAAAGTTTATGAAATTGTTTCCTATCATATGATATCCTAGATGCTTCCCTAAATTAAGTTCTAGGATCTTTATGGTATTTTCTCTTCTTGAGTAAATTTTTGTTTAAGGCTTGAGATGGTGAGCCTTTTTCGTTCTTTTGGATATGACTATCCATTTCTTCCAGGACCAATTATTGAAGAGACTATTTTGTCCTAGTTGAGTAGACTTGATGTCTCATTGAATAACTGTTGGCCATAAATGTTTGGGTCTATATCTTAATTATCATTTTGGTTTGATTGTGCCAATACCTTACAGTTTTGACCGCATGATTCTTCCAATTTTATTTTTCTTTTTCAAGATATTTTATTTTTTCATGGCCCCTTAGAATTCCAAATTTGATAACTGACTTTTCCATTTCTGCAACAACAACAAAAAAATGCTGCTGGAACTTTTATTGGGATTGTGTGAATCTGTAAAGAAATTTGGATATGATAGACAACTTAATGGTTTTTAGACTTCCAATCCATTAACCTGAAATATTCTTCCATTTATTTGGGTCTTCTTTAATTTATTTTGGCAATGATGTGTAATTTTCTGTGTACAAGTCCTTTACAATCTTAGTTAAGTTTCTTCCTAGATATTTGATTCTTTTAGTTGTATTAGAAATGGAATTTTTTCTTGATTTCTTCCTCAGATTAATATTTATTTTTGTACAGAAATGCTGATATTTACATCTTGATATATCCTCCCACTTTACTAATCTCATTTATCAACTCTTGAAGTTTGCTGTAGAACTTTTGAATTTTCTGTCATGTTATCTGCAAATAGTGAAAGTTTGAACATTTTCTTTCCAATTTGAATGACTTTTCTTTCTTTTTCTTGCATAAGAGCTAGAGCAGCTACCCTAATACAATGTTTTCTAAGAGTGATGAGAATGGGCATCCTTGTCTTGTTGCAGATCAAAGAGGGACCAGTTATAATTTCATCATTGAGTTTGGTGTTAGTTGTAGGGTTTTTTATATTCCCTTTAAAATGTTGAGGATGCTTCTTTCTATTCCTATTTTTCAAAATGCTTTTACCAAAAAAACATTGCTGAATTATGTTGAATGCCTTTTCTGCATCTGCCCCTGCAATGTCATTCAGGACAACTCCAAGGCCTGAAAATTTTCCCATATTACACCACTTTTCCCTCTCCCTGCCTTCAGCAACTCCAGTGGCCCTGTCTCTACATCAATGATAAAAAAATCTTCCAGTGCTAGGATCACAAGAAATCTATAATAGAATGCCTGTAAGTCTACTCTTGTCCATAACTTATTCCTGAATCTTGTTCTGGGAGGATGGTGCCTACTCCACCTCTTAATTGAGAGGAAGCTTCAATCCCACGTGGCTGACAGATGGCTCTCCTGCTTGCTGTAGTAGACTCTCTTGGTTCCTTGGTGTGGATGGTTGGGAGATTTTGATGACTGATTTAATCTCATTACTTGTAATTGATCTGTTGAGTCTAGTTCTTCTTTCACCACTGTAGGATGTTTATGTGTTTCAAGAAATTTGTCCATTTCACCTGAATTTTCTCTTGTTTGCATACAGTTTTTCAAGAGACTCTGTTATGATACTCTTTATTTCATTGGGGTCATTGGTGATATTCTCACTCTAATATCTGATTTTATTTATTTACATCTTCCCTCTTTGTATCTTTGATAATCTAGCTAAGGGTTTTTCAATTTCTTTCATCTTCTCAAGGTATCAGCTCTTGATAATAATTTCTAACGTTTTTTAAATTTTCAATTTAGTATAATTCTGCCTTAAGCTTTGTCATTTTCTTCCTTTTGCTTGCTTTGTGATGTTTGTTGTTCTTTTTCTATTCCTCTTGAAATGCAGTTAGGTATTTAATTTTAGTTATTTCTTCTTTTTTAATATAGGCATTTAGGACTATAAATTTCCCTCTCACAATGGTTTTAGCTGCCTCCCATTAATTTTTTATATGCCCCCCCGCAGCTTATTGCTTGCTGTCTTCTCTCTGTGTCCATTGGCTGTATGTTCTTCTGTGTCTGTATTACATTTTTATTTATAACCCCCTCCTCCCTTGTGGCTTGCTTGCTGTCTGCTCTCTGTGTTCATTCACTGCACGTTCTCCTGTGGTTTCTTTTTTATGTTTGTTTGTCTCCCTCCCCCCCCTTTTTTTTTTTTGCCTTACCTTGCTGAGTCAACATGGCTCTCTGCAGTGCCTGTGAGCTGGCAGCTCTGCAGCATGTGGGCAAGCCTGCCTTCACTAGGAGGCCTGGGAACTATGAACCCATGCCCATGTTAGATGGGAGCCCAACAGATTGAGCCACAGCACCTTCCCCTCTCATTAGTTTTTCTGTTTTGTTTTATTTTTGCTTAGTTTTTTGTTTCTGTCCCATAATATTTGATAAGTTTGTTCTCATTTTTATTTGCTTTGAGGAAGTTACTGATTTCTCTGACAATTTCCTCCTTGACAGACTGTTTAATAGTGTGCTGTTTAACTTACATATATTTGTGCATATATTTGTACTTACATATATTTGTGCTGTTTAACTTACATATATTTGTGCTTCATTCCATTGTTGTCAGAGACTTTTCTTCACCCAATTTTAATATTTCTAAATTTGTTGAGACTTTATCTATGACCTAACATGGTCTTTCTGGGAGAAAGATCACTGAGCACTTGAGAAGAAGGTATATTTTGCTGTCTGGGAGTGTAATATATGACTACTATGTCTAGTTCCTTTAGATTATTATTAACATACTGCTTTCTTATTAATCCTCTGCTGAGATGTTCTCTGTAATGACGGTAACGGTGTATAGAAGTCCACTATGATTATAGAGACAACTATTTATCTCCATGTTTTTGCCAGTATTTTCTCATGTACTTTTGGACATCATGATGAGGTATGTAAATATTTATGATTGTCCTTTCTTCTTGGTATATTACTGCTTTCATATTTATACTATCCTTCTTCTTTGTCTCCTAGAACAGTTTTTCATTTAAAGTCTATTTAGTACAATTTTAATAAAAGAACACTTCCATTTTCAGTTATTGTTTGAATGTAAAACCATTTTTCAAACTTTCATTTTTAATGTATTTCTGCCCCCAGCATCAAGGTGAACTTCTTGTAAATAGCCTATAGATGGATCAAATTTCTTGCCAATTCTGTCAATATGTGCCTTTTGATTGGGGAGTTTAATCCATTAACATTCACTGTTATTATTGTAAAGCAGTGTTTAGCCATTTTTTCTTTAGGCTTATATATCTTATTTTATTTCTCTTTTTATGGTTTTAGTTACTCATACAAATACTCTTCTTTTCTACGCTCTCTTTCCTGTTTTGTTTTTTTTTTTTCCCTTTCAATCTGCAGAAATTCCTTTCATATTTCTTGAAGGGTCAGATTCTTATTGACAAATTCTCTTTTTCTGTTTATCTGCGACTAGTTTTAACTCTCCCTCATATTTGAATGGCAATTTTTCTGAATACAGAATTCATGGCTAAGAGTTTTTTTGTTTGTTTGTTTTCAGCACTTTAACTATTCCATATCCCTTCCTTCTCACCTTCATGGTTTCAGATGAGAAATCTGCACTTAATTTTTTTGAGATTCCCTTATATGTGATGGGTCTCTTTTCTCTTGCTGCATTCAGGTTTCTGTTTAAAGCCATTGATATTGTTTATGAATTTAAATATATATTTTGGATTATGTTTGTAAACTGGACTGTTACTCTGGGCATAGTAGATTGTATGGGATTCAGAGTTTTCACATTTTCTTGATTGAATAATGTTTAAGGTTTTTTTTGGCCACATTAGTAGGATGTGAGAGGGACTCATAGATAAACCTCACTACAGAGAAGGGAGGTTAGAGTTTTGATATTGGAACCCTGGGAAGTAAACACATAGAGAAGCAGATACATGAGGAAGGAGGAAAGGCTCCATTAGACACAGCAGAGGCCCCAGGAAGAGAGATAAGTTGATAGCCTGCAAATCTCAAACTGGCCTTGTGAAGAGAGAAAAACAGCTGAACCTGGAGAAAAATGAACCCTAGAAAAGAAAAACTTGTACCAGCCTGTGGCTGAGATTGGAAGAAGCTGGAACAACAAAGCTTTGGGATGAGGAGGAAGACTGAACCCTGGAAGACATCACCTGCCATCTTTCATCAAGACATGGCAACAAACTCTGGATCAAAAAGTACCCTTATGGTACCATGGTTTGGACTATTTTAAGGACCTTGTGACTGTAAGATTCTACACCAAATAAATACCCATTTTAAAAACCAACCAATTTCTGATATTTTGCATCAGCATCCCTTTGGCTGACTAATACAGAATTTGGTACTAGAGAACGGGATCAAGCTTTTACAATTACCTAAATGCTGGAAAGCTTTTATATATGGAAAGGGCTATTTTTGGAGGAATTATGAGATGTTTGATAGAAAAGGGCTAGAGTGATTTGAGGAGACTTTTTATGAAGACTTAGAAGTAAATGATGAAACTATTACTGAAAACTGGAGGAAAGGTGATCTGTGTTATAAAATTGCAGAGAACTTAGCAAGATTAACTTCTGATGTTTTATGGAGGGCAGAAATTGAAAATGGTAGGCCTAGACATTTAACTGAAGAACTTTCCAAAGTAATCTCAGAGAATGCTACTTGGCTTCTCCTTCTGGTTTATAGTAAAATGTTAGATGAAAGAAATAAGATGAGAATTGAATTATTTGGCACAAGGAAACCAGAACCTGATTCCAGAAATTTCAAGTCCCTGGAAATCAAGATTCTAGATGATAGTGAGAGTGCCCATTTTGAGGACTTAACTAAATTTGCAACTTGTAAATCTGGATGGAAAATGCAGTAATATAGGAAAGACTTGTAGAATCTTCCTGTCTGATGGCTTGAACCCATGCTTCCTGCAAACAAAACCAACACACATTTGAGACAATTGTATTTTAAAAATTGCTACCAGCCTAGAATAAAAGGGACATTGACGGGAGACAATGAAGGAGAAAGAGGTTTAAAAGGTAAACCATGGAAGCTTGAGGTCTGGAATTAAGGTATCTCCTTGGGCTAAGAGAGGAACCCCACCCATGTGTACAGAGAGGGTAAATTTGCCCCAGCAGTTGAAAAGAGTGGATGTTACTGCCCACTGTCCAGGGAGAGTTTTGCCACCCCAAGGTAGAGAGCAGGTGGGGTACATTCCCCAAAGATTATAGAGGATGAAGTTACCAATCAATAGGTCTGAGAATGGTGGGCCTGTTCTCCATGGATTAGGGAAGGCCAGGTCACCAACTTGTTGCTCTGAGAGGGTTGGGCTTGTATGCCAAATGTTGCCTTCTCTTCACAGTACCAGCACGGGTTAAGACTAACACAAACTTTGGGTAAAAGTTGGTCATTTCCCCAATGCTCTTGGAGGGTGATGTCTGGAGTTTGGTCACCACCCAGATGTTTCATGAGAGTGGAACTAAGAAAATAGCTATTGGGCTAGCCTGTGGAAAGAGTGCATGCCCCATGTGGCCCAGGGAGAAGAAAACATTATCTTAAGAGTGACTGTCAGAATTTGGCATCTAATGAAGTATGCCCTGCAGGCTTATGGAAATGTAAGCTACTTGTGTCTCAAGTTTCCCCCTGCAAATTCTGTGAGAATGCAAATGTTTATCCTTTGTCTATTTGTGTTTTGGAAGCAGATAAATGATTTTGTAAGTTGCAGAGGTCTACAGAAGATGGAACTGTGCCCCAAGAAAAGCTATTTTCATAATCTGATTGTGATATGATTTTGTGTATTGCTACTGAAATAAAGTTCCTTGAATATTTTCTTTTCTTTTTGGACTTCAGAGTGTGGAGTGTAGCAGTTTGATATTGCTTGTGAATTCAAAAGTAGATATTGGATCATGTTTCTAAAACGATCTATTCTGGACATAATAGATTGTATTAGATTCAGAGTATCACTTTTACTGATTAAATAATGATTAAAGCTTTGATTGGGTCATATCAGTAGGATGTTGAATTTCTGCACCTTGGTGGGTGGGGACTAGAAGAGAAACAGCACCACAGAGAAGGGATATGGTTTTGATATAGGAGCCCTGGGAAATAAACACAGAGAAGCAAATATATGAGGAAGGAGGGTAGGCCCCATTAGACATGGAAGAGGCAGTGGAAAGAAAGGGAAACTGTTAGCCTGAGAATCTACAGCTGGCCTTGTGTAGAGAGCAGAGCAGCTGACTCCAGAGAGAAATGAGATCTGGGAGAGAGACAAGAATTTTTCACAGCTTATGACTGAAACTGGGACCACAGAGCCTCAAGAGGAGGAGTGTATTAGTCAACCAAAGGGGTGCTGATCCAAAATACCAGAAATTGGTTGATTTTTATTAAGGGCATTTATTTGGGGTGGGCACTTACAGATACCAGGCCATAAAGCATAAGTTACTTCCCTCATCAAAGTCTATTTTCACCTGCTGGAGCAAGATGGCTACCGATATCTGTGAGGGTTTAGGCTTCCTGGGTTCCTCACTTCCAGGATCTTGCTTTTCTCTGGGTTAAGGGTTCTTCTCTCTCCAGGGCTTGCTTCTTCCTGGGCTCAGAGTTCCTCTCTTCCTAGGGTTTGCTTCTCTTTCCTCTGTGAGCTTATTTCCTGGGGCCCCAACTTAAGGCCTCAGCATCAAACTCCAATATCAAATCTCCAACATTAATAACCCTCAACTCAGCCCTTTGCATGCATTTTATCTGTGAGTAGCCACCTACCAAGGGGTGGGGACACAATGCCCTAATGATGTGGCCCAATCAAAGCCCTAATCATAACTTAATCATGCCCATGTACAGCCCAGATTATAAAAATAACCCAATATCTATTTTTGGAATTCATAAACATCAAATTTCTACACTCCACCCCTTGAATTCCAAAAAGACATATGACACTCAAAAAAGTCTTAAATCAGTAACTATGCAAGTACTAAATCATATCACAATCAATTTAAAGAAATATAGTTTGTCTTGGGGCAAAATTCTGTCTGCTATAGATCTCTGAAATTTACAAAGCAATTTATGTTTTCAATACACAAATGGACAAAGGATAAACGTTTTCATTACAATAAGGAGAAATTGGCAGGGAAACATGAGTCATAGGTCCTCTACAGTTCTGAAAACCTTCAGGACATCCTCCATTCAATTTCCATCTGACAGTCATTCTTAAGATGATGGTTTCTTCTCCTTGGGGCCATATGGGGACTCACTCTTTCCACAGGCTTGCCTAATGGCCATTTTATTGGTTCCACCATCATCAAACATCTGGGAGTCAACCAAGTCCCAGATGTCCCTCTCCAAGAGTGCTAGGGTGATTGCCATACCTTATGATTCTTTGGGTTAGAGTTTTAAGCCCCCTAGTACAGTGACATTAGACAACATCTTCCCTAACCTTTGGCATACAGGCTCAACCCTCAGAGCAATGAACTGGCCACCTGACCTTCCCTAACTTTAGCATGCAGGCTCAAATCTCCTAGAGCAATAAGTTGGCTGCCTGGCCTTCCCTAACATTTGAAGGACCAGTCCACCCATCTCAGACCTGTGAGGTGCTGACCTTAACCACCCCAAACCTTGGGGAATGTGCTCTACCCTCTCTGCACCTTGGGTCAGTAAAACTATCCCAGAACATCAGACAGGAACATTCACCTCTTCAACTGCTGGGGCAAGCTCACCCTCTTTGTACACATGTGTGGGGTTCCTCTCTTGGCCCAAGGTGATGGCCTAATTCCAGATCTCAGCTTCCATGTTTTTACTCTTAAAGCTGTTTCTCCTTCAATCTCTCCTTTCCATGTCCCTTTTGCTTCATGCCAACAGTGGTTTTGTTCATACAGCTCTTGCAAAAAGCCTGTGGGTTTATCATGCAGGAAGCAGGGGTCCAAGCCATCAGATAGTAAGACATTTCATAAGTTTTTCCTAGAGAACTGATTCGTCAATCTTGATTTACCAGTTCCAAGTTTAGTTAAGTACTCCAATGGGACATATTCATCTGGGAGCTTGATTTCCAGAATCTTGTAATTTCCAAAATTAGTTTCCTTCTTTGTGCCTGACAGTTCAGGCTTCAGTATATCCCTGTCATCTAGCATTTTTCTACAAGCTGCTAGCAGAAGCCACGCCACAGTCTCTGGGTTTCCTTTGGAAATTTCTTCAGCTAAATGCCCAGGTTCACCATTTTCAAATTCTACCTTCTATAAAACACCAGGAGTTGATCTTGCCAAGTTCTCTGCAACTCTGAAACATGGCTCACCTTTCCTCCAGTTCCCAATCATAGCTTAATCATTTACTTCTAAGACATCATAAAAAGTCTCTTTAGCATCCATATTCCTATCAACAGTCTCTTCAAAGTGATCTAGGCCTTTTCCATCAAGCATCTCACAATTGCTTCAAAAAAAAAAAAATACCCCTTACCCATTTATAGAAACTTTCTAGCATTTGGATCATTGCAAAAGCACTTCCCCACTACTTGGTACCAAATTTTGTATTAGTCAGCCAAAGGGGTGCTGATGCAAAATACCAGAAATTGCTTGGTTTTTATAAAGGGTATTTATTTGGGATAGGAGCTTACAGATACCAGGCCATAAAGTATAAGTTACTTCCCTCACCAAACTCTATTTTCATGGCTGAAGCAAGATGGCTGCCAATGTCTCTGAGGGTTCAGTCTTAGTGGGTTCCTCCTGTCTAGGGTCTTGCTTCTCTCTGGGTTCAGGGTTCATCTCTTCCCAGGGCTTGCTTCTTCCTGGGCTCAGCATTCCTCTCTTCCTGGGGCTTGATTCTCTTTCCTCTGTGAGATTATTTCCTGGGGCTCCAACTTACGGCTTCAGCATCAAATTCCAACATCAAAACTCCAACATTAAGAACCTTCAACTCTGTTCTTTGCCATGCCTTTTATCTGTGAGTCCCCACTTCAATGCCCTTATGATGTGGCCCAATCAAAGCCCTAATAATAACTTAATCATGCCCAGGTACAGGCCAGATTACAAACATAATCCAATATCTATTTTTGAAATTCATAGCCATATCAAACTGCTACCAGTAAGAAGATTGTTGTTGCTGTCCTCCCGGAACACTGCAGCTGGCACACATGGGAAGGGGGCAATGAAGACCAGCCAGGAGGCTTAAGCCTCGATGAGTGATGAACAGAGCAAAGATTCACACACAGTGACCACTCTGGAGACACGGGCTTGTGGCGCAGGTCTAGTTTATTGAAAAAGTGCAGTGGTATATATGGGTGAGTGAGGGGAGGTAGGATGGTATGTAAGAACTGGATTGGTTATGTTAATTTGATAAGGCTGATTGGCACCAGAGGTTTTGTTACCGAAGGCAGGGGCAGTTTAGGCGGGCTCAGTCATTGTTTACTTGAGCGCTTCAGGGCCATCTTTGAGGAGTGGGTCTTTTGTCTCGCTCACAATTCCTCCATTTTTGTTTTTTAAAAGGCATAAGGAAGCAGCATTGGAACTAGTGATTGGGTAGACGTCAGGGTGACTGGGCCTGTCTAAGGTTGTCACCATTTAAAGAGAATCTTAGGTTGATTCTCCTGCAGGTGATTTTACCCATCATTGACTACCAGCCAAGCGCATTGACATGAATATCAGGGGTGACTGTGACAGACTTAGGTTGTCACCATCTAAGGAGAACTTTACCTGTCATTGGCTAAAGGACAAGTTAAATGGCCGCGCCTGTCTTAGGTTGCTTCTTCCTGCAGGTGATCAACCTGTTACGGACTGCTAGTCGTTGCATTGATGCTGCTCTCCAATCATGTTGATAGGCTCACTATATACACATTATATTGTTTTTCGGTGAAGTTGTGGAGCCCTTATTACAGCCTGTTATGAAGGTTGGGAAGTACACAGCTTGTGAGGGGGAATGGGGAGCAGGTGTATGAGGGGAAAGAGTGCGGGTAGAATGCATGCTGGTGGTGGAAGGGGATGCTCTTCACATAGTGGTCTCGCATTCGGGGTCTGCTTGTGGGAGTCGCTGGTAGAGAGTGAGCTGTAACTGAAAAAATGTTAGTCTGGAGATGTCTTGCAGCTTCTTTTGGAGGAATTTAATGAAAAAGGGTGCTATAATGAGAAGAAACATGATTAGAATGAGGGGACTGAGTATGGGGCCAATCCATGCCATGAGAGGGGAGGAAACCCAATCGAGGAAGGAATTTTGACTTCGTTGTTGTTTTATTAATTCATTGCGTAGATTATTTATCAATATTTTGTTCTATGATTCCAGATTCATTAACATAATAGCAGCACTCTTCCCGGAGGAAAAGACAGATTCCTCCTTTTTCAGCTGTGAGCAAATCTAAAGCCCTTCGATTTTGTAGGGTAACTTGGGCAAGAGAGGTTAATTGCCGCTGTAGGGAGTTGAGAGAGTTTGTGGTGGTTTCTACCGCTAATTGCAGCTGATGTTCAAAATTTTGGGAGGTGATTATGTTGTGACCTAAAGCGCCACCAGCAGTGGCAGCTGCCACAACTGAGGCTGTGAGGCTCACTCTCACTAAAATGGGGAGAAAGGCGGCTCTCTTTTGTTTATTTGGGGAGAGCAGGATTTTTAATTCGCCCTCTTCATAAGGGTTAGTTGAGGAGTGATGGCAACTAGAAAGCATGGTCCTGTAAGATTAAAATTAGGGCAGGTAGTTAAGGTGTGATTGCACCAAGTGATATCCTGGGCGTGCTTGGGTTCCCTGAGGAAGACTTTTATTATTTGTACATTGGATGGAGAGACCATTTTTACTGGTAAGAAAACAGGAGATATTCCCGGAATTTACATTCCACAAGGGAATGTCAGGTATCGGGCGTTCACAGGGGAGGGTGCGTGTGAGCTTATTATTATTGGGAGATAGGGATATTGCGGCTAGCAATGGGTGGTTGAACGCAGCACAAAGGAAGCAGCGAGAAGGGTTGCGGATAATGCCGGAGTTGTTAAGGAATGAAAGAGTGTAATTGAGTATAAGAGGCCAAGAAGGAGTGGAGGTAGAGAAAGGATGTGGACTATATTGGTTAAGGGTTTCTTCAAGAGATTTTTCTGCTCCTTGGATTTTGTCTCTTGCACCGAGAAGGCGTTGATGGAAGGTGTTGTACAGGACATAGGCTCGATAGATGTCCAAGTGACTACTGGGGAGTTTTACCCATTCATTAGGATAAAGAGCTACTTTGACGCCAGTGGCCCATCTGGGGTACCAAGGGTCACGAATATAAATGTGAATGGAGTTATTTGATGGCACAGTGAAAAAAATACAGCTTGGATCTGGTGGTAGTTGTGGTCTTACGAAGGAGATTGAACAATGGTCACGAGTGAGGACGAGACAAGACCAATAAGGGCATCCTCTGTAAGTGGCATCATAGTTAGATTGGTTACAGTACCTTTGTATTTGTTGAAACGGGAAACAGGCATATGGCCAATGATTAGTACCACTGAAGCTATCAATGGCGAATTGTATTCTTGTTGCTGTTCTCCCTGCACACTGTGGCTGGTGCGCGTGGGGAGGGGGCGACCGGGACGAGCGAGGAGGCTTAAGCCGGGATGAGTGATGAACAGAGCAAAGATTCTCACACAGTGACCACTCTGGAGACGCAGGCTCATGGCAGAGGTCTAGTTTATTGAAAAAGTGCAGTGGTATGTACGGGTGAGTGAGGGGAGGTAGGATTGTGTGTAAGAACCGGATTGGCTATGTTAATTTGATGAGGCTGACTGGCTCCAGAGGTCTTGTTACTGAGGGCAGGGGCAGTTTAGGCGGGCTCAGTGGTTGTTTACTTGAGCGCTTCGGTGCCGTCTTTGAGGAGTGGGTCTTTTGTCTCACTCACAGATTGTATCTTCACAGACAGTGCCTGCCACCTCATGTCAGCATGGAGCAACAGATTCTGTGTGAGAAATTACCTCTTATGGTACCTTGAGTTGGACTTTTTAGGACCTTGTGACTTTAACCTTCTACCCCAAATAAATACCCTTTATAAAAACAACTGATTTCTGGTATTTTGCAATAGCAGCCCTTTGGCTGCCTAGTACACTGAAAATTTGACAATCTGATAACTATATGCCTCAGTGTAGGTCTGATAGAAGTTATTCCATTTGGTGTATGCTGGCCTTCATGGATATATACATCCATGCCCTTCATAAGGGTTTGGAAATTTTCAGCTATTATTTCCTCAAATATTCCTTCTACAACTTTCCCCTTCTCTTCTCCCTCTTGGATGCCCTTAATGCATATGTTTGTGTGTTCTGTGCTTTCATTCAATTTCTGATATCCTGCTGATTTTCCCTCCATTTTTCTCTGAGTGATTTCACATATTCTATGTTTGATATTGCTAATTGTTTTCTCTGCCTGCTAAAATCTGTTTTTATGTGCTTTTAGTTTAATTTTAAATAAATAATTTTACTGATACATATTAGTAAAGAATGAATCCATCCAAAGTGTACAATCAATTTTATTGAGTGTAGTCATACATTTGTGTATTCATCAATTCATTCTTAGAGCACTTTCATTATTCAAATAATAATAACAATAAAACAACCAAAACTCATCAACTCTCAATCTGTTTCCCCTGCCATTCATAGCTGCTATTCTCTTTTCTTCTCCCTAGAATATTTGAATTTATATTTTGTAAAAAGAATATTATACATGCAACATCTCCCATATTAATGTTTTGATGTGGTTTCACTCTCCTATATACTCTTATGTTACACTTTTTAGCTTTACTTCTAATAATATGCATGACCTTTTACTTTCTCTTTAAACCTATTTCATTCCCATGCAGTAGTATCACTAGTTTGAAACACCATGATATCATTCTTTAACCACTTCTATTCATTTCCAAAGATTTACAACATTTTACCAGCAGATTTCTAATATTTTGCATGTACCTTTCATCATGATATGATCTATTATCTATTTTGCATTTTTATAATTTCATCTGTATATTCCCCAGTGTCTTCTTTTTCTTTATATCTTTCTTCATTTCATTGAATTAATTAAGAATATTTGTTCATCCTTGATTAGTTTTTCCACATTGTGTACCTCCTCCCGCTTTTTACTTTGTTCAGTATACTGGGCCATGAATTCTTAAAACTTATTATTTCTTGTAGATTTTTTGACTGATGTCTAGGCATCTTTTCATTTTGATGGGCTTTTTAAGTTTATTAGTTTCTTTTTCTAGTCTAGGGATTTACTTTTATTTAGTTTTGTGTCGTGTCCTCTTTGAAATGTGGCTCCATTTATTCTATATCTTTTCAATTGTACATGTTAAATTTCCCACAATTTCATGAAGAAGAGTCAGCCAGCCATTACCTATACCATCATTGATTTGCATTCCCTAGGTTATATGTGAACATCGCTCCTGATTTTAAATCATATTGAGGCTAGATTCTGCTACAGAAATAAATCATTTCTCATTTTTTCATAAGCTTACAACTAAAATAATTCTATTAAAAATACAGTCCAAAGGGTTGTATTCAGAAATGCTATAAAAATAGAATCAGAATTTCCCATTTTAAAGAGTTTTAGCAATTAGTAACTGATTAGGAACACTAGAAAAACACTAATGAAATATTGCACCAATCAACTATTTAAATAGAAGCATATTTACTATATGGAAGTAATACACCAAATAATTAAACAGACACTTAACACTTGTTACATTTAAGTAACACACCATTAACAATCAGACATTGTATACTTACTTTTAGTAAATATCAATTAATTACTATATTATTTCTATTTCAACAGAAAAATTCAGATCAGTGCCTTAAAGCCCAGACAGAATGGTACTAAGAAACTAGAAAATTGAAGAAGTCAGAGAAAGGAGAATCATTCTCAAAGTGAGACCCAGGGTCTTAAAATCAAGATCTAGGAGTGTTGACTATGCAAACAACTTCCTGGTTACCATTTATCTTGCTGATCTACTCACCTAGTTAGATGTCCCTATCTGGAAAAGGAAATTGTTTCCTTCTTTGAAACTTTAAGGAACCAAAGGGTCTGGAGGTCAATAAGTTAAAAAACACCTGTCTAATGAGCTTTTAGGCCAACAGGATCAATCAGCAGTAAAAGGTTAGTTTATCATGCTTATCTCTCTTGGTAGGATTCTAGAAACTTGGGCTGCTGGACTCCTTATTCTTCTGGGAACTTTACTTCCACCAGAGTTGCTAAAGTGTTTATTTCTGCCTGATGCACTCCAGTAACCAATTCCTGAGACACTGGGATTTAAGAGAGAGTTTACTGCTTAGCAGCAAATCAAGGAATTTAGATGGTCTTTCTACCTAAAATCTGTCTCACTGTATCTGTGGATATTTATGGGTTCAAATGGGGAAGGTTCAATTGTTACCATTACAATAACAAGTAAAAACAATTGAGAAACAGTCTGGAAAAACTACCATAATAGTAAGTATGAATGAAGCAGAGATTAGTTTAGAATAACCATCACAAAAGTGTATATGAACAAGACTGTTTAGTCTAACAAGTTTCAGTAATTTCAGGTATTAACTTTTGGCTATTTTATAATATATTAGAAAATAAGAAAAACAATTATAAAATCATGCAGTAATCATAATCATATCTTAATTCTTATCCCATGTCAAGAAAGAGTCATAAAACCATGATGTAGTTGTGTATATGTGTGTGAGTGTCTGTGTGTGTGTATGTGTATAGAAGAGAGTTAGGTGTTTAAAAAGAGACTAAAAATTAGACCCTATTTTAAGACTATGTATCTGTTAAGAGTTTCCATCCATATTATAGGAAACAAGTAAGTCTGGCAGACATATTATTTATTTTAATAAACTTTATCATCATTGCAATCTCTCTGCTATTTACAGATGAATCTTTTATCCAAATGATTAATTGAGTTCATGTGCAATGAAAAACACTCCTTCTCACACTCATTCAGAACACAGACAAGTAGAACCTCATGTTTGTTGTGTTTATAGCCATCAATATTTTCACCTTAATAAGAAAATTACTCATTGTAATGACTATTGCTGTGAGCCCTTTCATGGGATCCCCCATGGGCTTTTTCTGTCTTTATGTAGATGCCCGTTGCTCGTTCACTGTGGACTCTGTCTTAGTTTGTCAAAGGGCTGCCAATGAAAAGTTCCAGAGATATGTTGGCTTTTATAAAAGGAGTTTTTTGGAGTAAAATCTTACAGTTTCAAGGTTGTATAAAAGGCCAGCTCAGGGCAACATAAGAGATGCTTTTTCACCAAAGCCAGCTACCATGTGTTGAAGCAAGATGGTGGATGATCTCTGCTCAGGTTTTTCCTTTACCTCTAGGCTCAGTCTTTCCACTTGAGCTCTGTGGGCCCAGCCTCTTGAGGCTTCATACTTAAGTGTCCCTGCAGTCCTCTCATTGCATAGGGCTTGTGTCCTTCTGGTTCTCCTATATTAGAGTTGGCTGTTCTGCTCTCTTCCCAATTATAACTGTAATCTCTCAGGCAAATAGCTCATCTCTCATTGAGAGCTGAAATATTCAAATATTCTACTTCCTGTATCATGTCAGGATAAAAAATGACATATCTTTCTCTTATTCTTCTTGCCTCAGTCATTCTTTCTCAGTGTTTCCATTTATATCAGAACCATTAAGGGGGTGGAGACTCAACCTGAGTTATGCCTCCCAGACCTATTCCAATCATAAGCACTAAATCAATCTTATCAACTGGTCTTTCAAAGGTACCTCTGCTGAATTTAGTGCAATCAAAGTGAACTACAACCAGATGAATAGATTAGTTTATAAATATAATCTTTCTCTTTTGGGGATTCATAAAATAAGCTGAAACTGCCACAGACCTCAAAAGATATTTGACTTACTCCCTGGAATAGAATTTTCCTCAGTTTGTATATTAGACACATTTTTTGTGAAATATTTCCATGAAAGAATTAAGATAATCATTCTCATGGTAATAGTTTATGACTGCAATATGGCCATCTGCAGGTCCCTGTATTATATATATGATCCCAATAAAATGGAGGGTGTTGGCCTTTCATTCATGGGAGATTTTTACATGCTATATTAACATTATTTTTATAGTGTGGCTACTCTATTGTGATCCCAAACTATCCAGCAATGATACTCACAATTTTGGAAACATTTTTTTTTTGTCACAAAGAGTTGGTAAATTCACTTTTTCAATAGCTGTAACTTTCTATGTCCTCATCCTAAACTCCCTCAGAACTCATAGCTCTAGTAAGCATCAAAAGACTTTCTCATCCTTGCCCCCATAATACTGTGTTCATCTTATTTTTTGCACATTTATATCTCTATACCATCCACCCATGGCTAATTCCCTTCTTGATAATGCAGTAGTTATGTATGTAACACCTATGTTAACTCTTTTAGTATACACCCTTAGAAATAAAGAGGTGAAATATGAAATGTAGTGAGAAAACCCTGAAGCCAAAGATTTGTCTTTGGTAACAATTAATATGAATAGATAGTGTAAAAACAAAGCATTCATTTTTAACAAGTTTGGATAATTCAAAGGATAATGTTCTTCAATTCAGAATATGAGATTTTAAGTATATGCCATCTCTTCCTATTTAGAATCTTTAATGTTTTCTCTTTCATAAAATATCAATATTTTGTTTGGATGAAATTATCAAATCTTCCAAAAAGAAACTTCTAGGCATTTACAAATGACTGATCAAAGGAACATTGCTAATTGTTCTAAAATTATCACAATATTTTAATAATCCATGTCTTTATATGTTCAATAGAATACTTTTTTACAAAACTTCTAGTATGTTATGTATAAACTATCATGCATTACTAAAACACCAAATATAAGATAGGTACATATTTTATTGAAAATTCATCCATTTTAATCCCAACTTCTGAAGTTAAGGAATAACATATATTGTGAGAGTTAGGGATCAGCCAGAAAAGAATGAGTTTGAAAGGATGAGAGTGAATAAACAGGACTTGAAACAGTTAATCAATGAGGTTCATGTAATTAGAGTGTGTCCAGGATAATTTCTCACTTTATTGAAATTACAGAGGTATTCTGCAAATTGAGAAAGAACATATATAAGAACATATATATATATACATACATGGAGATGTTGTTACAAATATCATATCATTAGGGTCAGGAACATGTAACATGAGAAATAAAGAGCTTCACAGCCATTATGTACCTATTGCCAGTCCAAAATAAAATAGCAACTTAGTTTTCCCTAATGAAAGTGATAACTTTTCATATATTACTCCACTTTGCCATTGCAACTTTTTCTTTATTTCAGTAATGCTGTTTTCTCTTCCTTGAAATCTGGTTATATTTTTATCTAGAGATACATTTTCTCTCCAATTTACATGTAATAATTTATTATTTTTCAATTATTTATTATTTTAGAAATTTTATTAAACACCAATTTTGTGTCAGATACTGTACTATGGATGAAATAATTAATAAAATGGGAAAAAACAAGAAAAGTCATAATCCCAGCATTGACCATATAATCCTGTAAAACAGTCAAATAATTAAAAGGAAACTGATGAATAAAATAATCATTGACTGTGATAAGTGTTATTAAGACAGCAAACAGGGAATTAAAAGAAAATAAAAGGAATAAATCTGTTGATGAACTTATCAGAGAAGGTCCTTTCAAAGGTGATATTTTGACTGTGATCTAAATGATGAGAAGCATGTCTTATATGTGGAAGGACCCAATTGAGGGGCAAGTTGTGATATGGTGCATCATGGGAATACAAGCTCAGGTACAACAAAGTTTTTTTTAGCAATTTCCCACTTTATTTCTTACAAAGCACAAAGGGTCTAAAAAGATCATGGGAAGAAATCCCATCATCATGCCATGGCTGGTTCCCTTGGCAGGTCAACTGCTAAGATTTGGGTCAGCAACTCTGTACATCTCATTTCATTTTGGAGATGAGGGGCATATGTGCTAAGTGTCGGTTTTTATACATTCCCAGTATGTAGGAGTCTGACCAGTGAGCAAAAAGCATTATTAGGTAATTTTTTTCCCCCTAGCAAACAGCAGGTAATGGTTGAGATTTAACACCTCCCCAAGGCTGCTTGTAGTCTCATATGTAATGGAAAAATACTAATTATCTGCACACAGAAAAGCAAAAATGGAAACAAACAAATACATGCATTCTTATGCAAAAATGAAACCGTATCAAACACCTGCATGCCCACAAACAAGAATAGAAAAAGATAGTATAGGAAAGGGCTGGGAGATATTTGCTGAATGTGATCATGATTTCCCCAGCAAGAAAGCATTTTCTAATAGTGATATTCATGCTGAGATTCAAAAGATGAGAAATTGCTACCATGGGAACGGCTATTAACATGCATAAAGATCCAACTTTCAAAACAGCTAGGTAATTTCAGATACTGAAAGATCAGTATTGCAGAAGTTTTGTAGGAAAGAGACAGACTAGAATAAACTGAGGTTAATGAAATCAACAGGAAACAAACCATGTAGGGAAGTAAATACTAAGGTAAGAAATACAGATTTTATTTTATGCACCTTTAAAATAAGAGTCAATAAAGTTTGATAAGCACTTTTTATTAAGGAAATCTTCCATTTAATGAAATATGTCAAAATTAAGTAGATGAGAATTTGAAAGTTGCTACCAAAGCACTTGCTATCCCAAATATTCTCCAGTATTACCATAAAATTAAAACCATCCTATTCCTTAATTTTTTTCTATTTCAGCACTAGACTTGATGCCTTTTGCAGAAGGTCAAACTTAAAAAGATAGGACTTCTGGGAAGATGGAGGACTAGAGAAGTGGAAGGATCACTCTTTCCCAGAAAATAAAAATAGCTAGAAGACAGGTGGAGACTGTCTGGAGGGCTGCTCTGGGAATCAATGCAGCAGGGGAAAGAAAGACACCACCCAGGCCCCCACCTATGGATCATTTGCCAGTCTGCACCTGTGGTGGCTATGGACAACAGTGGATGCTGACTGAGGGGGTTTCAGGAGTCCCCTTCCCTAAGAAAGGGGAGAGGGATGGACACGGCCTATAGCAAATTCAGATTTTGGCCAGGGAACTTGGCCTGCTGCAATGAAATGGTAGCACACTTTCAGGCCATTTATGCCTATGACTTTGTTTTCTCTGAGGGCAGGGAGGGAGCTAAAGATAATTTGCCTTCTCAAACACATTCTGTACTGCTCCCTGTTGACTCCTGAAGATGCAGTTAGGGAGGGTGTGGCAAACCAGGCTAATATTCATAGCATAAAGTTTTGCAAACAGAGGAGAACTGTATAGGACTGAAAAATTATTAATATAGTTAATGCCTTAAGATCACTGGAATATGTTACGAGATGTAAACAAAAAGACTCAAACATGTGAGAAAATATCAAGGGGAATAAATTCAAAGAAATCCACATTAAGAGGCATCATAATCAAATTCTCAAAACTAAATCAAAGACAATATTTTCAAAGAAGGAAGAAAGAAATGGCTACTTTACTTGAATGTAGATTATTTGAAAAATTTTTGAACAGTTTTTATAATGAAATTTTGATTCATCTATAGTGTTACTTTGTCTTTCTTGATCAATAGAGAGGAATTGATAAAGGAAGAATATTGGAAAATCAAGAAGGAAGAAAGAAAAATAGAGTGAGTTAAAAGTGTGCTAAAACTTTTTTCTTCTAGTGGATATTATAAATTATGTTTGGTATTTAATGCAATAATTGTAACACTGATATGGTTCTTAAAGAAAGTAGGAGTGATAGCATAGCATTTTTATATAATTGATGAATTCTGAAAAGAAATAATGGATTATCCTTGTAACCTTATCTGTACCTGGGCATGACTGAGTTATGATTAGGGCATTGAGTCCCCACACCTTGGTGGGTGGAGACTCAGATAAAAGGCATAGTGAAGAACAGGGTTGAGGGCTTTAATACTGGAGTTTTGTTTTTTTTTTCAAGTTTATGCTTTATTTTTTTATTTTTTTATTTTTTTTGGTGTTCCCATTGACCTTTATTTTTTTTTATTGACTTTGTAATAATATTACATTAAAAATATATATGTGAGGTCCCATTCAACCCCACCCCCCCACCCCCCTCTCCCCCCCCAACAACACTTGTTCCCATCATCATGACACATCCATTGGATTTGGTAAGTACATCTTTGGGCACCTCTGCACCTCATAGACAATGGTCCACATCATGGCCCATACTCTCCTCCATTCCATCCAGTGGGCCCTGTGAGGATTTACAATGTCCGGTGATTACCTCTGAAGCACCATCCAGGGCAGCTCCATGTCCCAAAGACGCCTCCACCTCTCATCTCTTCCTGCCTTTCCCCATACCCATCGTCCACCATGTCCACTTTTTTTTGATGTTGGAGTTTGATGCTGAAGACTTAACCTGGAGCCCCAGGAAGTAAGCTTACAGAAGAAAGAGAAACCAGCCCCAGGAAGAAAGGAACCTTGAACCCAGAGAAAAGCAAGCCCCGGGATCGTAGGAACCCAGGAAACTTGAACTCTTGCAGACATCGGCAGCCATCTTGCTCCAAATAGACTTTGTTGAGGGAAGTAACTTATGCTTTATGGCCTAGTATCTGTAAGCTCCTACCTCAAATAAATACCTTTTAAAACACCAAGCAGATTTCTGGTGTTTTGCATCAGCCCTCCTTTGGCTGACTAATATAGATAGTTTATATAATTATATTATACATGGAAAAGTTAAAGATATGTATAGGGAAAAAAGATATGTACACCATGCTTGAGTTATTAAAATGTTGATTCCAGTAGACCATGAAAAATTGCTTATATATAAAGTAACATGTAAAACAATCATTAAAATTCTATATGAAAACACTATAGATGTTCTAAAATGTCATTATAAATACTGTTCAAATAATCCACAGGATGATAGGAAAGGAAAAATAATAGTAAAACAAAGAAAAAGAGTAAACAAGAAGTAAGCTCATGGACTTAAGCCCAAACATATGAAAATTCAATTAAATGTAAATTGTCTAAACACACTAATTAATTTGTAGCATGGATTAAATAAAATCAATGCTTCTTTATGCTGATTACAACCTTCCTTCATATATAAGTTCAAAGTAGAGGAGGAATAAAAGGTATATCATGAAAGCAATAAAATAAGGCACAAATGGCTCAGTTAGTAACACAGAAAATAGACGTCAAAAAAAGATTAGTAGGACAGAGAAGGGCACTATGTAATTATAAAAAGATCGAACTACCAGGAAGACAAAGCAGTCATAAATGTTATTGCCTCAGAGCCAGAGAACTGCAGAAAAAGAGAATAAAAATGCTAGCACTGAAAAGAGAATTAGACAAATGTGCTACTTAATACATTAGAGAATTCAACAACTTTGTATCAATAATAAAACTCTTAAAAAGAGTAAATTTAAATTAATAAGAATGTAGAACTCAACAACAAAATCAAACAACAAGATCTAATTGATGTTTATAGAACACTACACTAAACAACAATGGAATACATATTATTTTCATGGAATGTATGTCACAATAATTCATATCTTTTGTCATAAAACTATTCTCAAAAATTTATAGGAGTTGGAATCAGACTATGTAATCTGGCAATAATGTAATCAAATAAAAAATCAAACAATAAGGGGAAAATCTGCATAAAACTTTCTATGTAATTCTTAGTAATCAATATGTAGTGTTCATGTAAATGTATGTGTATCTGTATTTGAAAATGTATGTGTGTGTAATTGAGGTACCAATGTGAGTAATTAGAAAATTCCATCCATAAAAATCCAGTTTATTATTCATATGATCAAACTCTTCTGTCCAAGTATAAAATAGCCAATTTCCACAAGGTTTTCAAAATTTGTCATTAAATATATGATTATTTGATTTATAATTTTCTTTTTTCCTTATTAGGGATATTTTGTGTTATAGAACAATCACGCATTACATTCAGAATACCCATATAATACCCTATTATTAACACATTGCATTGGTATGTAAGATTTGCTACAAATTATGATAGCATGTTTTTATAACTGAACTCATTTCTGTTACACTTTTTATTTATTTTTAGAAGATACTTGGTTTATCTGCAATATTACATAAAAAATATAAGCGATTCTCATAAGCCCCACATCTCTCAAGTTTCTGCACATAATCAAATTCTTTCATTAGCATGGTACATTCATAACAATTGATGAATATAATTTGGAGCATTTCCACTAAGCATGGATTATACTTTACATTGTAGTTCACACTCTTTCCCACTCAATACTGTAGATTATGGCAGGATATACAATGATCTGTACCTGTTGTTGCAATGTCATTCAGGATTATTCCATGTCCTGAAATTGCCCCCATATTACATCTCTTTTCCCTCTTCCTGACTTCAGCACCTCCAGTAGTCACTGTCTTCACATCAACGATATAATTTCTTCTGTTGCTAGAATCCCATTAAGTGTATTGTAGAATACCAGTAATTCCACTTTAGTCCATATTTTATTCTCCAGTCCTGAGTATTTTTGGATGGTGATGCTGACTCCACCTCTAATTGAGAGAGGGCTTCAATCTTATAGGACTGATGGATGAGACTCTTTTGCTTGCAATTGTAGATTATCTTGGGTACTTGAGGTAGTTGTCCATGTTCATCACCTTGTTAGGTGTCCTGGATGAGTGCAATGAGCTGATGAGTAGGTGTTGACACTCTGCTAAGGCACAGGGCCCAGCTGGCACATGGAAAGCCCAGATATTCAAATCTCATGGACACACACCTACCACCTCCAGCACCAATTATAGGCATAAATAAAAGGGACAGAAGAGGCATTTGTGGAGAAGTCACATGTAAGTCCAGCTCTATTACAATTGGGAGCACAGTCTCCAAAGTAGGGCCCACAGGCAAGGCCCCAAACTTGGAAGCTATCTGCCATGACCATAAGTACATGGGTGTCTCCGGAGCCCTCATGAATCCATTCTTTGGGGTAGTATCTACTTTGGCAGTCCATGCTGAGATGTGAATAACCATTGTCTCTTGATGACCTCAACTCACTTTGAAGTCTCAGCCTTATAAATTCATTTGTCTTTACATGTCCCTCTTTTATTCAAGATGTTTTTCCAGTTGCATAACAACTAGTTCTTAGTAGTGATCCCTTGGTGCAAGGGATGTTCAACACCAGGAGTCATGTCCCATGCTGTGGGGAATTTAATGCATTTATACACTGAGTTTGACTTAGAGAGAGGCCACGTTTCAGCGACACAGAGGCTCTCAGGAGGTAACTCTTAAGTGCCCTACAATACTAAGCTAAATTGCAATTTCAAGAGGAGAGTCTCAAAAGCGTTATTATCAATATCAAGGGCCCATTAATGGATCATGCTTCTTCACTAGTCATTGCTCCTCTACTTGGGGAATTGTTGCTGTTCCATTAGAGAATGTGGCAGAGTTCCCCAGGATGGGGATTCAATATTCTTTCAGTTGTTATTGAAATATTTACCCACTGTGGCAATGCCCCATGAATTTGACCACATTTACACACATTATATGTAGGCCCAGGTGAACTTTCTCCAGTGTATCCCCAATCACTGACACCATATAACTATGATCCCCCCCTGCCATAGTTGTAACACTTTTGTGAGCCAAAACTTCTTCAAAAATGAAGCCAAGAATATTACCAAATACAATTGATAGGTAAATGAAAATATAATGAAAGCTTTAAACATAAGAAGTAAATAACATAAGAATTTAGAAAAACTAGAACTAAAATAAAGTAAAAATATTGGGATATTAAAAAATAATGAAAAATATTTTTTTTTGACATTTTGCCTTTCATCATTGCAGTATCTGTTGTTCTATGTGTATAGTGGCATTTTCTTCCATTTCTTCTCCAGTGCCTTATTTCATTTTGTTTTCAAAGAAGTTTTAGGTCACATTAAAGTCATATAGAGCATATAAAAGACTCCCATATATCCAACATGATCCCCCTCTTCCAACTTCCAATATCAATTACCTTTTCTTTTTATATATACCATATTTTTATTAACTTTTTAAAAGATATATAAATCACACAAAATATTACAATAAAAAATATGAGGTTCCCATACACCCTGCTCCCCACACTCCCCACTCCTCCCATACCAACAACTTCTTCATTAGTGTGGTACATTCATTGTATTTGATGAGTACATTTTGGGGCATTGCTGTACAACATGGATTATAGTTTATGTTGTAGTTTACATTCTCTCTCAGTCCATTCAGTGGACCATGGCAGAATATATAATGTCCTGCATCTGTCTCTGCAATATCATGCCGGACAATGCTAAGTCCCTAAAATACCCCCAATATCACTCCTCTTTTTCCCTCTTCCTACCTTCAACAAATCCTGTGGCCACCATCTCCACATCAATGATAAAATTTCTTCCATTGCTAGAGTCATAATACTTCTATAGTAGGATACCAGTAAGTCCACCATAATCCATAGTTTACTCCTTTATCCTGAGGACCCTGGGATGGCAATGTCCACTCCACCTCTAAATTGAGAGGAGGCTTAGATCCCACATGGCTGATGGATGGAATTCTCCTGCTTGCAGCTGTAGACTCTCTCAGTTCCTTGGTGTGGTGGTGTTGTGGTTGAAAATCATCACCTCCCTGTCAACTGACCTGGGTAAGTCCAACAAATCAGAGAGTAGGTGTTACAACTCTTGTGAGTTTCAGAGTCCAGCTGGCACATAGTCCAAAGATTCAAGTCTCCTAAGCATACACCAACCCCAGCACCAGTCAGAGACTCAATAACCTTTTTACATTTGGATAGTATATTTGCTATAAATGATATATGGATATTGAAACAGCTGACAAATGTGGCCAATGGTTTACATCAAGGTTTACATTTTAGACCATACACTTTTATAAGTTTTTGATGAAATTTCACATGACCTGTGTATTAGTCAGCCAAAGGGGTGGTGGTGCAAAATACCAGAAAATGGTTGATTTTTATAAAAGGTATTTATTTTGGGTAGGAGCCTACGATACTTCCCTCACCAAAGTCTACTTTCACATTTTGGAGCAAGATGGCTGTCGATGTCTGCAAGGGTTCAGCCTTCCTGGGTTCCTCACTTCATCAGGCTTCTTTTCCCTGGACTTAGTGTTTCTCTCTTCCTGGGTCTTGCTTCTGTTTCTTCTGTGAGCTTACTTCCCAGAACTCTGGGTTAAGGCTTCAGCATCAAACTCCAACATCAAAACCCTCAACTCTGTTCTTTGATATGCCTTTTATCTGTGATTCCCCACCCACCAGGGGACTCAGTCATGCCCAGGTGCAGATTAGATTACAAACATAATCCAATATCTGTTTTTGGAATTCATAACAATATCAGACTGCTACAGCCTTTATGCATCATTGCAAGATCATGCAGAATTATTCCATTTTCCCCTAAATATCCCCTCTTCTGTATATTCTATTCTTCCCACCCCCTCCCCTCAGGACCCAAGCGGACCACCTGGCTTCACTCCTTCAGTGACAAGATTCATAGATACTTGTAACAATGTTAAGGACTTGACACAGTAGTCTATCTACCCCTTATAAGTAACCACCTATGCTCTCAAGAGACACCCTTCCCTCTGTTTGAGAACATATCAGTCCTCCCCAGGATGGGAGCCCATCTACTTCCCGCTCATTATGTGGGTCTCCACCGACTGATACAACACATTATGACAAAATGAGTTATGCCCATTTGTGCCCTGTCCCAAATGCCCCATATCCAGCATCCTAAACCAGTAACCCTTCCTTGTCCTACTGCCAAAAGAGCTTTCTCCACATTGCAGTTTCAATCACGTACCTGCCAATCACCAGTGTTCACTTGCTCCCTCCTTAACCCTCCTCCCTTGCTCCATGGGCCATCCAAACCATCCTCCCCACCCAACTCTGACAAACTTGCACTGTGCAACCAAATAGTATCTCTACACCCTTGTCATATTCCTTCACTGAACAACTATTCACTTCCACCTTATTATAGATTTCTCCTCTATGGGCATTACTCACAATTTTTATCTCCCTATTTCCTGTAAACCTATCTTTTAGATGTTAGCTCTGCATCTGCACAATTTTCATAAGTCATATCAGAGAGGTTAAGTAATATTTGTCCTTCAATGCATGGCTTGCTTCACTCAACATAAAGTCCTCAAGATTCATCTTTGTTTTCCCATTTGTTAGTACTGTATTCCTCATTACAGCTGAATAATATTCCATTTTATGTATATACTACATTGTGTTTATCCATTCATCTGTTGATGGGCTTTTGGGTTGATTACAACTTTTGGCAATAGTGAATAATGCCATTATGAACACTGGTATGCATATATCTGATCCTGTCTTTGCTTTCCATTCTTTTGAGTATATACCCAGCAGTGGAATTGCTGGATCATATGGAACATCCATAGTTAGTTTTTGAGGAACCACCAATATGTCCTCCAAAATGGCTGGGCCATTCTACATTCCCACCAGCAGTGTATAAGAGTTCCCATTCCTCCATATCCTTTCCAACACTTGTTGTTTTAATGGCTAACAGTCTAATGTGTGTAAGATGCTATCTCACTGTAGTTTTGGTTTGCATTTCCCTAATAGCTAGTGATGCTGAACATCATTTTGTGTGCTTTTTATCCATTTTTATTACTTCTTTGGTGAAGTAATATAAATGGATGTGTCTGTTTGAATTATTTCACATTTTTTAATGAATTGTTTGTCTTTTTATTTTTGAGATATACAACTTAATTATATATGCTGGCTATTAGGCTCCTATGAGGTACATGGTTACCAAATATTTTTTCTCATTGGGTAGGCTATATTTTCACTTTCTTGATGAACTTCTCTGAGATGCAAACTCCTTAAATTTGAGGGGGTCTCTTTTATCTGTTTTTTCTTTTGCTGTTCATGCTTTGGTTATGAAGATCATGAAGCCATTTCCTATTACAAGATGCTTGTAGATGCTTCCTTATATTATCTTCCAAGGTCTTTATTGTCTTCACTCTTATATTTATATCTTTGATCCATCTTAAGTTGATTTTTGTATAAGGTCTGAGAGGGTGTTCCTCTCCCATTTTTTTGGATGTGAATATTCAGTTCTCTAAGCACCATTTGTTGAAGAGGCTATTCTCTCCCAGTTAAGTGGGCTTGGTGGCCTCATTGAGTGGGCTTGGTGGCTGTATAAGTGAGGATTTATATCAGATTTCTCATTTTGGTTCCATTGGTTGTTATGCCTATATTTGTGAAAATTACATGCAGGTTTGACCACTGTAGTTTTGTAGTATGTTTTAAAGTCAGGTAGTGTTATTCCTCTAATTTCAACATGTCTTTGTCTATTCAGGCCCTCTTAGCCATTGAAATAAATTTCATAGTTTTTGTAATATTGTAAAAAATGCAGTGTTGATTTTTATTGAGATTGAAATAAATCTGTATATTAGTTTGGGTAGGATAAACATCTTAGTGATATTTAGACTTCCTATCCATGAACAGGGAATATGCTTTCATTTATTTAAATCTTCTTTGATTTCCTTTAGTAATAGTTTTGTAGATTTCTGTGTATAAATCATTTACATCTTTAGTTAAATTTATTCCTATTTATATGAAAATTTTAGTTACTCTTGTAAATGGTATTTTTTTCTTAATTTCCACCTCAAATTGCTTATTATTGTTCTACAGAAATGCTACTGATTTTTGAGCATTGATCTTATAATCTGCAACATTACCGAACTCATTTATAAGTTCCAGAAGCTTTGATGTAGATTTCCTGGGGCTTTCTATGTATACAATAATGCCTTCTGCAAATAGTGAACTTGAACTTCTTCCTTTCAAATTTGGATGACTTTTATATCATTTTCTTGCCTCAGTGCTCAAGAAAGTACTTCTAACACAATGTTATATATGGAGTGATGATAATGGGTATCTCTGTCTTATTCCTGATTTTACAGGGAGAGCTTTTAGGATTTCACCAATATATATGATGTTAAAAGTAGGTTTTTTATATATACTCTAATCATGCTCAGATAGTTTCTTTCTATTACTACTTTTGCTGTGTTTTTATCAAGAAAGTTTGCTGTATTTTTTATTTTATTTAATTTATTTCTCTCCCCTTCCTCCCCAAGCCCCCGTTGTCTGCTCTCTGTGTCCATTCATTGTGTGTTCTTCTGTGACTGCTTCTATCCTTATCAGCAGCACCAGGAATCTGTGTTTCTTTTTGTTGTGTCATCTTGCTGTGTCAGCTCTCCATGTGTGTGGTGCCCTTCCTGGGATGGTTGCACTTTTTTCACGTTGGGCGGCTCTCCTTATGGGGCAAACTCCATGCATGTGGGGCTCTCCTATGGGGGGCACACCCTGGCATGGCATGGCACTCCTTGCATGCATCAGCACTGTGCATGAGCCAGCTTCACATGGGTCAAGAAGGCCCAGGGTTTGAACCATGGACCTCCCATGTGGTAGGTGGACACCCTATCCATTGGGCCAAGTCTGCTTCCCTGCTGTAATTTTTTAATGCTTTTTCTGCTTCAATGGAGATAATCATGTGATTTTTCTTTTGATCTGTATATGTGGTATATTACATTGATTTATTTTCTTATGTTGAACCATGCTTATATAGCCAGGATGAAACCTACTGGGTCATGCTGTATAATTAATTCTATGTGTTGTTGAATATGAGTAACAAGTATTTTGTTGAGGATTTTAGCATCTAATTTCATTAGATAGATAGGTCCATAATTTTCCTTTCTTATGGTGTCTTTGCCTTTGGTATTAGGGTAATGTTGGCATCATAGAATGAGTTAGGCAATGTTCCTTCTACTAATTTTTTTTGGAAGAGTTTAAGAAGATAGGTGTTAGTTCTTTCCAGAATGTTTGTTAGAATTCACCTGTGACTCTGTCTGGTTCCTGGGTTCTTCTTAGTTGGGAGGTATTTGATAACTAATTATATCTCTTTACTTGTGATTGGTCTGTTAAGTTCATCAATTTTTTCTTTTGGCAAAGTAAGCTGCTTGTGTGTTTCTAGGAATTTGTCCATTTCTTCAAAATTATACTTTTTGATTGCATATAATTTTTCAAAGTTTCCTCTTCTGATACTCTTTATTTCATTGGGGTTAGTGGTAACATCCCCTTCCTCATTTCATTTTTGTGTATTTGCATCTTCTCTCATTTTTCTTTGTTGGTCTAGCTAAACATTTGCCATTTTATTGATATTCACAAAGAACCAGCTTTTTTTTTAATGCTTTCTAGTGCTTTTTTATCCTCCATTTCATTTAGTTCTGCTCTAAACGTTTTTTTATTTTTTAATTTTTTTACTTTTATCCTTCTGCTTCCTTTGGGGTTAGTTGTTGTTCTTTCTCTAATTTCTCCAGGCATACAGTTAGGTCTTTGACTTTAGCTCTCTCATCTTTTTGATATATGCATTTATGGTTTTGAATTTCCCTCTCAGTACAGTTTTTGCTATATCCCATAAGTTTTGATATGCTACCTTGTCATTCTCATTCATTTCAATGTAGTTACTGCTATCTTATGAGATTCCCTCCTTGACCCACTGTCTAAACGTGTGTTGTATAACTTCCACATATTTGTGCCTAATCTGGTTCTCTAGCCCTTACTGATGTCCAGCTTCATTCCATTGTGATCAGATAAATTATTTTGTATAATTTCACACCTTCTGAGTTCACTGAGAATTTTTCTGTGATCTACTGTGTGCTTTATCTTGGAGAATGAACCATGTGCACTCAAGGAAAATGTATATTCCACTGTATGTGTGTAATGTTCTGTATATGTCTATTATGTCCAGGTCTTCTAATATATTGTTCAGTCTTTGTTTCTTTATTTATTCTCTGTGGAGATGTTCTTCTACTGGTGATAATGGTTTGTTAAAGTCCCCAAATATAATTGTAAAAGGATCAATTTCTCCACTTAGTTTTTCCATTGTTTGCATAATTTATTTGAGGTGCCCTAGTTAGGTGCATAAATGATTATGATTGTTATTCTTGAAAATTTATCCCTTTTCCTAATATATAGTGTCCATATTCATCTCTTACAATAGTTTTGCATTAAAGTCTATTTTGACTGATATAAAAATAGCTACTCCCACCCTTATTTGGGTATGCTTTTCTTGTAAGATTATTTTCCAGTCATTCACTTTCAGCATCCTTGAATCCTTTTGCCTAAGGTGGGATTTTGTAGGCAGCACATAGATGGGTCAGATTTCCTTATTCTCTTGACTGGTGAATTTAATCATTAACATTCAGTGTTATTACTCTCAAGGAATTACTTACATTGGCCATATATTTTTATAGTTTCTGTATGTCATATATTTCTTTTTATTTCTCTTTTGTGTCTTCTTAGTTGTTCTTATACTGTCCTCCAACTCTTTCTCTCTCCTGTTTTTTCTTTCAACCTGCAGAGCTCCCTTTAATATTTCTTGAAGGGCAGATTTCTTATTGGTATTCTTTCTTAATTTCTGTTTATCTGTGAATATTTTGAATTCTCCATCATTTTTCAATGCCATCTTTGCCAGATAGAGAATTTTGAGCTGCAATTTTTTTTTCTTTTATTACTTTGACTATGTCATATACCACTGCCTTCTTACTGAAAAGGTTTCAGATGAGGAATCAGCACTTAATCTTATTGGGTTTTCCTTATATGTGATGGTTTTCTTTCTTTCTTTCTTTCTTTTTTTTTTTTTTTGCTGCTTTCAGTTGCGGTCACCCCTCGGGCTGAAGCGTGGTTTGCTGGCCTGGCGGGGGAGCGGCCGCGGTAGGCCAAGCCGCTGCCCCCATAATAGGGTGGCTGGTCGAACTCACCGCCACCCCTGAAGGAAGCTCGGCATGGGCGCAGAGTGCCCTCGGGTCTCCCCTTCTTGGCAGCCATGCTTCCGCGGCCGCCCCTCCTCCCGGATGGCGCCACACGATGCCTTCTTTCTCCCTGCGCAGGCGCAGGGCGGAAAATTCCAGTCTGCCCTTTTCCCCTCCCCCGACAGCAGCAACAGCCAGGTGTGGGTGGAAAAATCCAGCCCGCCCTTTTCCCCTCCCCCGACAGCAGCAACAGCCAGGTGTGGGCGGAAAAATCCAGCCCGCCCTTTTCCCTTCCCCCGACAGCAGCAACAGCCAGGCGTGGGCGGGAAACTCAAGTCTGCCCTCCACCCCAGCAACAGCAGCCACCAATCCCTAAACCCTGCCCCTTCCCCCAGCAACAGCGACAGCCAATCCCTAACCACCACCCCTCCCCCATCCAGTACCGCCCACTGACCTTTTGCCGGCAACCAATCAGAACAGGGCGTGGCTTCGACCAATCAGCCTTCCCCAGCCCCTATAAAACTGTTGCCTCTCCCTCAGTAAAGTGGACTTGCGTGTTTACCTTGTCTCCGCGGTAGTTCTTCTGCCGTGCGCCCTCCAGTCCTGAGAGCCCCCGACAAGGGCCTGGCCTCCCTTGTTCCCAGTTCGTCGCCTGCTTCTCCAGGCGACCCCTTCGTCGCCTGCTTCTCCGGGCGACCCCTTCGTCGCCGGCTTCGCCGGGCGACCCCGTCAGCCGATCCGCGCAACCCCTTGTGAGACCGATCCCTCGTCTGCTGCCGGACCAACCCCTCGTCCCAGGTGGGACCGACCCCTCGTCCCAAGCGGGACCGACCCCTCGTCCAGAGCTGGACCGACCCCTCATCCGCAGCCAGACCCCACCTCTACTGACCGAGCAAGCCGCCGCATCAGTGTTCACATTTTTTTCTTGAGCATTGGGCAATTTGACCATTTAATATCTTGGGATAACCCTGTTGGGATTTGTACTGTTTAGGGTGCTTTGCACTTCCTGGACATGTATATCAATCTCCCTCAACAGGCTTGGAAATTTTTCAGCTTTTATTTCTTCCCCAACTCCTTGTGTCCACTTTCCCTTCTCTCCTCCATCTGGGATATCTTTAATGTGTAAGCTTTTGTGTTTTTTTGTTGTCATTTAAATTCTTAAGTCCCTTCTGGATTTTTTCTATCTTTTTATCTATCTGTTCTACTATCTGATTTCAGGTGTACTGTCTTCCACATTACTATTTTTTTCCTCTGCTTCTTTAAATCTTCTTTTATGTGCTTCCATTGTATTTTTCATATTTTGGATTGTACCACTCATCACTATCTTATCCATTATCTCTTTATATATGTTTAGAATTTCTTCAGTATGTTCCCCCAGTGTCTTCTTAATATCCTTAATCTCTTCCTTCACTTCATTAAATTGGTCAATGATATTTGTTTGGAAAGCTTTGATTAGTTGTTCAATGATTTGCCTCTTTTCCTGGTTTTTAATTTTTTCATTGATATGGGCCATGTCTTCCTGTTTCTTGGTATGGTTTGTAATTTTTTGTTGCTGTCTGGTCATCTTTTTATCTTGTGATTTCATTCAAGTGATTAGCTTCTCTCTATACTCTAGGGTTGTATTTATTTGCTGTTTTTGTGTCTGTGTTAGAGTTCTTTTGACATTGTGTTCCTCTTTTTCTATTTCTTTGTTGTTTTCTCTGTTTCCTTGAAGGAAAAAGATTAGGGACAGAGGAAGTGAAAGAAGTAAGAAAAGGAAAGGGATAATAGTAGGAATAATAGTAAAATATAGAAGAGAACCATATAAGACCTAGAAAAATGAAAATTTAACTCATGTAAGCAGTGTAGAGTAACAGGAATAAAAAAGTGGAGTACCTATTATGAAATGGGCTACCAAATATAGAAAAAAATACTTAGAATAAAATAAAAAGCCAGAACAATGAGGCTAGAGAGGAAGTTAAAAGAAAGGACAAAAGGAAACAAAATAAAGAAAACAGAGTAGATGAGATAGAAATAAAAACCCCAAAATTGAGGACTAAACAAAGAGTGGTAGAATGTAGGAACAATAACAGAAAGCAGAATGTAGAAAGATGAAGGAAGGAAAAGAGGGTGTTGGTAGACAAAATTGGTATACACAGAAAATGGGACATCAAGGAAGGCAAAACACAGTAAACAATGAACAAGCCAGGTGTACCTAATTTTTAAAAAGGGGGGAGGGAAAAAGAGGAAAGTAAAAGAAAACAAAAAACAAACAAATAAAGAACACACAAGTAAGCAGTCAAACAAAAAAGAAGGAAAAATATCCTTCCCTCCTAGGCCCTGAAGAGCTTCTCAGGGCTGCCAGGGCTCATCACTCAATTACCATGCAGTCTGCCCTCTGCAGATTTTGAAGTGGGTTTTAGTGTGTAATCCAAGTTAAATAAATTTTTTAAAAAATAGCCTTTTTATGAAAAATAAGAGACCCAAAAGAAGCTAACACAAAAATAATGTCTATGTTTTTTCTACCCTAAAGTATCACCTGGATGATTGATATCCCAGTGGATCACTACTCAAAAGAGAAGCCAGGAATTGAACTAGGGACCTTGTAAATTCAAGGCAGAAAATCATCCACTGAGCTACACTTTCTCTTTGGGTCAGTTAGCTCTGCATACATCTATCCTGTTACTTTGCCTTGTGCAGATTTGACTCTTTGCAGTTGGATAGATTCCTGCTGATTTGAGTTTGTCTCTGCACCCTTTCTATTATTATTGCTTTTTCTCCCAGGGCAGCAGGATGCAATAACCTGTGTGAAGGCATTCCTCTCTCACCTCTCTGGATCAGGTTGAATTCCCTTTTGATGTTCAAAAGGGTGACTGAATTCACCACAGAAAAATGACTCTCAACTCTCTTCCAGAACACTCGCCTCCTCCCAGGGAACCCTAAATAAGCTCTTGGAAGCTTATAAAGCTCTTGGAAGCTTATAAAGTGCTTTGTACTGTCTGCCTCCCTTAGGGGAGTGAAATTTTGATAGTTTTCAGCACAAGACTAGTCAATGGCCTGACTTTACCCTTTCCCAGGCCAAGTTTCTCTATCTCAGGGTGTTTAGGTAAATTAGGCTGCCACAGCAGATTCACTTCTCCCTTCTTCCTGGTGACACCACAAGATAGCTTGTTCCCCAAAGAAAAGTGGTGTTTCAGGTAACCAAACCCACAGAAAGGAAATCCCTCTCCAACTTTTGCCAGAACCCTTTCACTCTCAGAGTATGATCTTTGCAGCTGGGTGCACAGTGGGAGTTGGGACTCACTGGGTACTCAGTGGGCATTGGGAGCTGGATGCCTTGAGGATCCAGCCCCAGGGACAAGAAATTCATGGCTTTACCTTGACCAATTTATCTCTTTGTCCAGCTCCCTCCAGATCAATTCCCTGTATCATCCTGCTTTGTAGGTTCCCAAAAGAGCTCACTCAGGCAGGATCTTGCCCCCACTTAGCCACTTTTTGCAAGAGATAGTGAGTGGTTACTCAAACTGATGCCATTTTGCCCCTCTCCTATAATTTTATTTTAAGTGGACTCCATGGTTTAACTCAGTTCATGTAATGCAGGTCCATCAATTTTTAAAACTTTTATTCTGATAAAATCATTTTTATCAGAATCATTTCCCCATTTAAATCACACTTACATATATATATTTCAGTATTGTTAATTATGTTCACAATATTGTGCTAACATGATCACCATCCATTTATAAAACTTTGCCATCATTCCAAATAGGAAGCCTGTACATGTTGAGCCTTACTTCCAGTTCCCCTTTCCCACCCCTGGTAAACCATATGCTAGATGCTGACTTTATGAATTTGCTTATTCTAATTATTTCAAATCAGTGAGATCATACAATATTTGTCCTTTTGTGTCTGGCCTATTTCATGCAAAAATGTTCATCTATGTTGTTGCATGTACCAGGAATACATGACTTCTTATGACTAATGTTCCCTTGTATGTGTATACTACATTTTTAAAGTTTATTTTAGAGAAGATTTTGATTTACATTTAAAAAAATATACAGAAAATTTAAGGAATTTCTATATAACCCCACATACCCACACACATAGTTACCCCTATTACTGACATCTTTGATTAGTGTGCTACCTGTGTTATAGATAATGAAACCAATATTGAAGCACTGCTACTAACCAATGTCTACAGTTTACATTATGACTTACACTTTGTGCTGTACAGTTCCATAGGCTTTAATAAATGTGTAATATTATGTATTCATCATTGCAGTATCATACAGAAGAATCTCACCACCCCAATGTTCTGTGTTTCATCCATTCATTTCCCCAATCCCTTCCGAACCCCTGGCAAATACTATCTTTACATCGATGTTATAAGTTCTTCCATTAAACCAGAAAATGTTCACATAACAACTAATATACTTTGGTTCAGGGCCACACCCCACTTCCAAAATTGCTCATTCCTCAATCTGTAGAGACAAGGGCAACATTCATGCTGTTAGCCCAGTATTAGAAGGGACCCAGAAACCATGGGAAGGATGGAAGAAATTATTGTGCATACAACTGCAAGCACTCCTCATTTTGGGGTGGAACCTGTCCATTATGATGGTTTTGTTGGTGGTCCAGGGCAAGCCCAAATAACTGGCAAGTAGGAGTTGCTTGTTGCCCTGCTGGGCCTCAGGGTTCAATTGGAATATGAACAGTCCAAAAATTTAAGTCTCTGAGAAATATACTTACAAGTACATTGAAAGTTATAAGTTTAAGTGAAAGGAATAGAAGAATCATGATTAGGGGAATTAAAAATAAGTATAACTATGCTATATTGAGGAGAAAGTTTATCATACATTCCCAGGTAAGACCTACCTAAGGGGTATTGATTCCATCATGCTGTGTGCCTGTCTCTGTTGTGCAGATATCCCAAACCCCTCAGGAGCATTCTTTGAGGATTTGTTACTATGGCAGTTAGTGAAATCTGAAACCTGCATAACTGTAACTTCAGGAATGACCTCATTTTATTTACCAATTCATCATTTGATGGACACTTGAGTTTTTTCACCTTTCCACAGTCATGAACAATGCTGTGTGAAAATATCTGTTCAAGACCCTATTTTCAGTTCCTTGGAATATATACCTAGTTCTTGAATTGTGAGAATATATGGGGGTTTTATACTTAGCATTCTGAGGAATGCTGAACTCTCTTTCACAGTGGCTGACTCATTTTACATGGCTCTCAGCAATGGGTGCATCTTATTATTATTCTGCATACTATCCAAAACTTGAAATTTTCCAAATTTTTAATAGCAACCTTTTTAATGATCATGAAATGTTATCTAATTTTAGTTTTGTCTTGCATTTCCCTGATGGCTAATTATGTTGAGCATATTTTCCTCTGTTTCCTCTCCATTTGTTTATCTTCTTTAGAGGAATGTCTATTCATGTGCTTTGCCTATTTTTTTAGTTGGATTTTTTGTGTTGAAGAATTTCTTCATATATTCTGAGGATTGATCCTTTATTGAATATGTGGTTTCCAAATATTTTCTCCTATTGTGTAGGTTGTAATTTTATTTTTATGATAAACTCCTTTGAGACACAAATGTTTTTGTTTATTTTATTTTGATGAGGTCTCATTTATCTATTTTATTTTTCATTTGTTGCTTGTGCTTTGGGTATATAGTTTAAGAAACCAGTGCCTTAGTATATGCCCCTGAAGGTGCTTCCTTTTGTTTTTTCTGGGAGTTTGATAGTTCTGGATCATATATTTAGGTCTTTGATCTATTTTTGAATTGAATTTTGTATAAGGTTTAAAGTAGAGGATCCTCCTTTTCTGTTGTTTGCAAATGGAGATCCAGGTTTCCCAACGACATTTGTTAAAGAGATGATTCTTTCCCAATTGTCTTGTCTTTGACACCGTTTAAACTCAGTTTGCCAAAAATGTGAGGGTTGATTCCTGAGCCCTTACTTCTCTACCATGTCTGTCCTCATGCCCATATCATGACTTAAAAATTTTTTAAATTATATTTTGCTAAAGTTAATAGATCACACAAAATGTTACATTAAAAAACAAAAAGTTCCCACAGACCCCACTCCCCACCTCCCCACCCTCATATTTTTACCCCCCTTTTTAATTGCATTTTTTAAAAAATTATTTATTTATTATTATTTTTAAAATTACATTAAAAAAATATGAGGTCCCATTCAGCCCCACCACCCCCGCCCCCCACTCCCCCCACAGCAACACTCTCTCCCATCATCATGACACATCCATTGCACCTGGTAAGTTCATCTCTGAGCATCACTGCACCCCATAGTCAATGGTCCACATCATAGCCCAGACTCTCTCACGTTCCATCCAGTGGGCCCTGGGGGGATCTACAGTGTCCCGTAATTGTCCGTGAAGCACTATCCAGGACAACTCCACGTCCCGAAAACGCCTCCACATCTCATCTCTTCCTCCCATTCCCCACACCCAGCAGCCCCCATGGCTACCGTTCCCACACCCATTCCACATTTTCTCTGTGGACATTGGATTGGTTGTGTCCATTGCACACCTATGTCAAGTGAGGGCTTAGATTCCACATGGGTACTGGATGCACTCCTCCTGCTTCTAGTTGTAGACACTCTAGGCTCCATGTTGTGGTGGTTGACCTTCTTCAACTCCATGTTAGCTGAGTGGAGTAAGTCCAATAAATCAAAGTGTAGGAGCTGAAGTCTGTTGAGGCTCTGGGCCTGGGTGTCATATTACCTGTCCAGAGATTCAAATCCCCTACATATATCTTAAACCCAGCACCAACTACAATTCCAATAAAGTAGCATGCAAGTCTTGTGAAAAGAGATCCCCTCTGAGTCCATTTCCATCATGCAGAAACACCAGCTCCAAAGACGGGCCATCTGTCATGGCAGTGAACCCCTTCTGCCATGACCATAGAACCCGTGGGTCTCTTTATCCCTCAAAAGAACCAATACCTGGGGTTGTATCTACCTTATCTGTCTCTTAGACTCTGTTCAGTTGTACATAGGGGTATTCCTTCTGACAACCTCCAGACTCTTTTTTAGAGACTCACAGCCTTATAATCTCATTTCTCCTTTCCATTTCCCCCTTACATTAGGTCAAACCGCTTCCCGAAGTCATGTTATTATATGTAGACAGGTATATTCTGCTGTTCCACATTGAATCTTTAATTCAAGGTCATTTTCTAGTTGCTTCTTCAGCTGGTATGTGGTAGTGATCCCTCGGTGCCAGGGAGGCTCATCCCCGGGTGTCGTGTCCCACGCTGGGGGGAATGCATTGCATCTACATGCTGAGTTTGGCTGTGAGAGTGGCCACATTTGAGTAACATGAAGGCTGTCAGGAGGAAACCCCCAGGCACAATGCTACTCTAGGCCTTGTTCTTATTGCAGGTGTATAGGCTCAAAAGTGTAGCCATTAGTATCAAGAGCCCACTGTTGGGCCCTCCTTCCTTCCTGGTTCTTGCCGTTGCACCTGGAGGATAGCCGCTGCTCTCCCAGGGCCCACAACAGTGACCCCTGGCCAGGAGCCCAGTACCCCCCCAGCTGTTGTTTTTAATTGTTTCCACTATGAGTATATATAGACATTACCATATACCCTGGGCATATGCCCTGTATAACTCCCTGTCAACCATATATATCCTGTCAATAACATCCCATATCAGTATTCCTCCGCTGCCATTGTTGAACCACTCTGTGATCCAAAACTTCCCGTAAAGTGAATCCCAACATAATGTCAGCTTCAGAAGAGTCTTAGATCACCAAAATTCATATATACAATATACAGTATTTCCCCAGATCCACCATTAAACCTTTTCCCTTGCACAGCAATAATCTTTTAACTTATTCATATCATATTTCCTGAAACTGATGTACAGATTCCGAAAGTATAGTTTTCAAACAAGGTGACATTTGTGCTTACTATGTGGTCCATACTTTAGGTTGTACAGTTTTCTAAATTTTTTAGTTATCCTATGTTTTGTCTTATGGTTTTCATTATTAGTCTGTCATCCCCTATATGTTTTTGGTGTAATATTAGCTGTTTTATATTCATCCTCGTGTACTCTCACATAACTCCTCTTTTGCCCCCTTATTTACCTTTGTTCCATCCATTGGACATCCATTTTCCCCTCCCCTTAGGGCCCACAACACCTGCCTTAATTGCATTTTTTGAAGGCACATAGATAACAAAAATGTTTACCTTAAAAATAGAAGAGGTTTCCATATAACCCCCACCATCCACCCCACTCCTCCCACATCAACAACCTCTTTCATTATAGTGACAATTGATTTGATTACTATAGTTTTTAATAAACTTTTAAGTTGGGAAGTGTGAGCTCTCCAATTTCATTCTTCTTTTTAAAGAATGCTTTAGCTATTCAGAGCCTCTTACACATCCATATAAATTAGATAATAAACTTTTCCAGGTCTGCAAAGACATTGTTAGAATTTTGATTGATATTGTGCTGAATCTGCAAAGCATTTTGGGGAGTATTGCTATTATATGGACAGTCTACCAATACATGTGTATTAGTCAGCAAAAGTGGTGTTGATGCAAAATACCAGAAATTGTTTGGTTTTTGTAAAAGTATTTATCTGGGATAGAAACTTACAAGTACCAGGCCATGATGCATATTCTCTCACCAAAGTCTTTTGCTACATGTTGGAGCAAGATGGCTGCTGACATCTTCCAGGTTCAGGCTTCCTGGGTTCCTCTCTTCCTGGGGTTTGCTTCTCTTTCCTTACAACCAAGCTCTTCTGTGTCTCTAGTTCCCAAGGTTCCAGGTCAAGACTCCAGCATCAAAACTCTAGCATCAAAAACTCCAATCCTGTCCTTTGACATGACATTTCTATGAATCCATACTCACCAAGGGGTGGGGACTCAACATCCTACTGATGTAGTCCAATCAAAGCCCTAATATTATTTAATCAAGTAAAAGTAAAACCTCTGAGTCCAATAAACTCTAATATGCAAAGAGAAAAAGACCAGTTTACAAAAATTTCTTTTTGGAATTCATAATAATATCAAACTGCTACACTCCATCCTCTGAACTCAAAAAAGACATTGCAATATTCCAAAAACAAAATCCTTTGGTGATAGCAATGTTAAATATAGAATCACATCACAATCAATTTAAAGAAATACAGTTTGTCTTGGAGTTAATTTCCATCTGCTATGGACCTCTGAAACTTACAAAACAATTTATCTGCTTCGAATACACAAATGGACAGACAAAGGATAGATATTTTCATTATCATAAGGAGAAATTGGAAGGGAAACATGAGTCACTGTTTCCCTATACTTTAGTAAACCAGCAAGGCAATCTTCATTAGATATTGAAGTCTGAGAGTAATTCTTAAGTTGATGGTTTCTTCTTCCTTGGGCCTTATAGGAACCCACACATCCCACAGTTTTGTCCAATGACCATTTTTTGGTTCCACCGTCATCAAGCATTTGCTTGGTAACCATGATCCAGATCTCACCCTCAAAGATTGCCACACCTTACCTAATCACTGGGTTGGAGACTTAACCACTCCTAGTGCAGTGAGGTGAAGGCAACCTCCTCCCTAACCTTTGGCATACAGGTTCTACCCTCAGACCTATGGGGTGTTGATCTTAACTGCCTTAATCCTCGAGGGGCGTTTTTCACCCTCTCTGTACTCTGGCATGTCAAAACTCTCCTCAAACATTGGGTGGAAACATCCACCCTCTTCAATGGCTGGGGCATACTCACCCTCTCTGTACACATGGGTGGTTTTCCTTACTTGGCCCATGGTGATGTTTTAATTTCAGAACTCAGCTTCCATGCTTTTACTCTTAAAGCTGTTTCCCTTTCAATCTTTCCTTTCCATGTCACTCTTAGTCCAATATGACAGTGATTTTGTTCATACAGCTCTCTCAAAATGCTTGTTGGTTTAGCATACAAGAAGCAGGGGTCCAAGCCATCAGAGAGTAAGACTTTCCACAAGTCTTTCCAAGATAATGGCATCTTCAATCTTGATTTACAAGTTCCAAGTTTAGTTAATTCTTCAAATAGGGCACTATCATCTGGGGACTTGGTTTCCAGAGGCTTAGTATTTCCAGAATTAGTTTCTGATTTCTTTGTTCCCAGTAGTTCAATCTTCAGCATATTTCTCTCATTTAGCATTTTTGCTATAAGCTGCAAAGAGAAAGCAAGCCATGTTCTCCAAATTTATTTTGGAGAGTTCTTCAGCTAAATGCTTGGGCTCACCATGTTCAAATTATGCCTTCCATAGAACACCAGGAGATATTCTTGCTAAGTTATCAGCAACTTAAAAACACAGATCACTTTTCTTCCAGTTTCCAGTAATAGTTTTATTATTTACTTTTAAGACATCATAATAAATCTCTTTAGCATCTATATTGCTATCAACAGACTCTTAAAAGCAATCTGGGCCTTTTCCATCAAGCATTTCACAATTCCTTAAAAAAATACTCCTTACTTTTGAAAACCATTCCAACTTCTTGGTAATAGCAAATTACTTCCCTACTTCTTGGTACCAAATTCTGTGTTAGTCAGCCAAAGGGGTGCTGATGCAAAATACCAGAAATCAGTTGGCTTTTATAAAGGGTATTTATCTGGGCTAGAAGCTTATTATTACCAGGCCATAAAGCATAAATTATTTCCCTCACCAAAGTCTTTTGCCATATTTTGAAGCAAGATGGCTGCAAATGTATGCCAGGATCCTGATCCTAGGTCCTTCTTTTCTTCAGGCTTCTTTCTCCCTTGGCTCAGTGTTCCTCTCTTCCCTGGGCTTGCTTCTCTCCAGGTCCAGGGTTCCTCTGTCCTCAGAGCTTGCTTTTCTTTCCTCACAACCAAACACCTTTGGATATTTACTTCCCAGGACTACAGCTCAACTCCAGCTTCAAAATTCCAAAATCAAAAATTTCAACCCTATCCTTTTCCATGGCTTTTATCTATGAGTTCACATCCAGCAAGGCATGGGGACTCAATGCCCTGTTGACATGGCCGAATCAAAGCATTAGTCATTATATAATCAATTAAAATAAAACCTTAGAATCTAATATGCTCTAATACATCTAGAGGAAAATACCACTTTACAAATATAATCCAATATTTCTTTTGGGAATTTTTCAATAATAGCAAACTACTACAGCATGGTCTTGGAAAGAGCCCTTCCATTTATTTAGGTATGCTTTGATATTTTTTTTCTAGCAATGTTTTGTAAATTTCTGAGTAAACGTCCTTTACACAATTGGTTAGATTTATTGCTAGATATTTGATTCTTGTAGTTGCTATCATTAATTGATCTTTAAAGAATTCATTCTTATGATTGTTTTTTTGGTGTGTGTATATAAATACTACTGAATTTTGGTTGTAGGTCTTGTTCCCACCATTTTGATTAATTCATTTATTACCTCTAGTAACTTTGTTTTGGATTTTTCAGAATTGTCTATCTATAGGATCATATCATTAGCAAACAGGACAAGTCTACCTTTTCTCTTCCAACTCATAAGTCTTTTATTTCCTTTTCTTGCCTAATTGCTCTGGTAAAGACTTACAGTACAATGTTGAATAACACTGGTGACAATGCATCCTTATTTTATTCCTCTTCTTGGAGGGAATGCTTTCAGTCTTTCAACATTAAAATGTTTGTTAGCTGTGGGAATTTCATATATGCTTTTTATCATGTTGAGGAAGTTTCCTTCTATTCATGTTTTTTTATGAAGAGATCATACTGGATTTTGTCAAATGCATTTTCCAGACAGAAGTGTTTGCCTTGCCAATTTGCATACAGGGCAACACTTATTGCAGTGATGGAAGGCAAAAATTCAAAAACAAACTTTTGCATTTTTAAATTTTTTGATACCCCAATTTATTTTTACCTTAATCTATCTAAATTAATATGTACTCTAACATTTAAACTCAACACTATATTCCATTTTACTATTAATGGAACCTGGCAATATATTGGGCTTCACTTTTGAAGAAGTTTTGGATCACAGAGAGGTTCAACAATGGCAGTGGAGGAATACTGGTGTGGGATGTTATTGACAGGGGACACATGGTTGGCACGGAGTTCTGCAGGGTATATATCCAGGGTACATAAAAATATTTGGATATTTTCATAGTGGATACAATTAAAAACAACAACTGAGGGAGTGCTGAGTTCCTAGCCAGGGGAGCTCTATCACAGTCCCTAAAGGAACAGCAACAATCACCCAAGTGCAATGGCAAAGACCAAAAATGAAGGAAGTTCCAACAATAAGCCCTTGATAATGATGACTGTGCTTGTGAACCTGAGCACCTGAAATAAGAACAAGGCCTAGAGGTGCAGGGTGCCTAAGAGTTACCCACTGAGAGCCTCCGTGTTTCTCAAATGTGGCCAGTCTCAAAGCCAAACTCAGCATGTAAATGTGTTGCCTTCCCCCCAGCATGGGACATGACTCCTAGAGATGAGCTTCTCTGGTGCCAAGGGATTACTACCAAGTACCAGCTGATGATATATCTAGAAAATGACCTTGAATAAAAGGGTCAACTTGGACCAGCAGAATATGTCAGTCTACATATAATACCAGGTGTTAAAAATGCTTTTTGACCTGAATAAAAGGGGGAAATGGAAAGGACAAATGAGTTTATATGGCTATGAATCTCCAAAAAGAGCCAGGAGGTTATCAGAGGGGTCACCCTTATGCACACCTCAGCAAAGTCCCAGAGACAGATAAGGTAGGTACAACCTCAGGTTTTGGTTCTTCTGAGGGCTACAGAGACCCACAGGATCTATGGTCATGATGGATGGAGTTCAGTGCCATGTCAGTTGGCCCTACTTTGGAGTTTGTGTTTCTGTGTGATGGAGCTGGACTCAGATGATGATCTTTGTCCACAAGTCTCTCCTGTTACTTTTACCAGAACTGTAGTTGGTGCTGGGGTTTAATGTATACCCAGCGGACCTGAATCTCTGGGCTGACTATGTGATAGGTGCAGCAGTACTCAGAGATATATTCACCAAATGCAGTGAATGTCTCATGATGATGGAGGAGGTTGTTATGGGGGGAGGAGTGGGGTGAGGGGGGGTGTGGGTTTATGGGAACCTCATCTTTTTTGTATGCAACATTTAAAAAAGATAAAAAAATGAAAAAAAAATAAAGCACAAAAATGCCTTTTCCTTTTCATTTGAGATGACTTTATATTTTTCCATTCATTGGTTTAATGTGGTATAATTCATTTGCTGATATCTTCTATTTCTTTTGGATTTAATGTCAATATCCGTTTCTTCTAAGTTATCTAATTTATTGGTGTGTAGTTGATAATAATATCCTCGTATAGTCATTTTTATAACAGCAAGGTCAGCTTTTATGTCTCGTTATTCATTTCTAATTTTGGTAATTTGTACTCTCTTTTTCTTCTTTGTCTGTGTAGCTAAATATTGGTTACTATTTTTTAAAATTTCAAAGAACCAGTTTTTGCTTCTGTTGCTTCTGTCTATGTTTTGTTTTTTTATTTCATTTGTCTCCACTCTAACCTTTGCTATTTCCTTCCTTCTCAATTCTTTAAGTTTAGCTTGCTGTTCTGTTTCCCGTTCTTCCACTTTTGAGGTTCAGTCTCTGAATAAGTCTTTCTTCTTTCTTTAATTTAAGCATTTAGAACTATAAATATCCCTGTTAATGTTGTTTTTGCTGTATCCCATGAAGTTTATGTATGATGTATTTTCTTTTTTTTTTTATTGACTTTGTAATAATATTACATTAAAAATATATATGTGAGGTCCCATTCAACCCCACCCCCCCACCTCCTCTCTCCCCCCCAACAACACTCGTTCCCATCATCATGACACATCCATTGGATTTGGTAAGTACATCTTTGGGCACCTCTGCACCTCATAGACAATGGTTCACATCATGGCCCATACTCTCCTCCATTCCATCCGGTGGGCCCTGTGAGGATTTACAATGTCCGGTGATTACCTCTGAAGCACCATCCAGGGCAGCTCCAAGTCCCAAAGACACCTCCACCTCTCTGTATGATGTATTTTCATTCACCTAAAGACATTTCCTAAATTCTCTTCTGATTTCTTCTTTAAATCATTATTTAAGATTATGTTGTTTTTAATTTCCACATATTTGTGAATTATCCATTTATTCTTCTTTCATTTATGTCTAGCTTCAGTCTGTTGTGTTAGGAATATTTTTATTGTATAATTATAATATTTTTAAATTAGTTTTAACTTTTTGGTGACCTAATATATGATCTCTCCCAGAGAATGATCCATGTGCACTTGAGAAAAATTTATATTCTGTTTTTCTTGTGCAAAGTGTCCTAAATATGTCTTTTAGGTCTAGGTATTTTAGAGTGTCATTTTTTAAAAAGATTTATTTATTTATTTCTCTCCCCTACCCCGCCCCACCCAGGTTGTCTGTTCTCTGTGTCTATTTGCTGCATCTTGTTTCTTTGTCCACTTCTGTTGTTGTCAGCAGCATGGGAATCTGTGTTTCTTTTTATTGTGTCATCTTGTTGTATCAGCTCTTCATGTGTGCAGCACCATTCCTGGGCAGGCTGCACTTCTTTCATGCTGGGTGGCTCTCCTTACGGGGCGCACTCCTTGCACGTGGGGCTCCCCTATGAGGGGACACCCCTGCATGGCATGGCACTCCTTGCCCACATCAGCAGTGCATGTGGGCCAGCTGCACATGGGTCAAGGAGTTTGAACTGTGGACCTCCCATGTGATAGACGGATGCCCTAACCACTGGACCAAGTCTGTTTCCCTAGAGTGTCATTAACTCTTGTATTACTTTATTGATCTTCTTGATGTGGGCTATGGGTGGGAGGCTCTTTGTCTCTTCAGAGATGACCTAAGCTGTCTGACTTGTGGGTGTGAGATGGTAAGAGGCTGCAGTCCTGCCCTTGGTGGCCACGGCAATGACTCCAGTCCCAGGAAACAGTTTAACAATGCAAGGTCTATAAACTTCAAGTATTCAGGGGAAATGCAAACCAAATATGCTAAAAGCTTATCTAGGAAGTAGGAAGTCCATGCTAAAAGCTTACCTAAGATGTGGAAGATATATATGCTAATTTATACCTATTGAAAACTGAAATAAAGGGACCATTTAAGCTTTCCTCTCTGTATAAAAGAAACTCAAAAGTCTTGTTTGGGGCTCAGGATTGAAACAGAAAGCTCCCAAGTCTGGCCAGCCATCAAGAAACCATTTTTTCCTTCTCAAAATCATTCCTAGTCCTGGCCTTTCTATATGCAAATAATTGAACCTCTCTCAAATTCTACAACATTTTTGGTGACTACGAAGGGACTGCAAATGAAGGACAGAGATGGTAGCATTTTGCTGCCCCTTCCAAATCCCTGAGGAAGCCGGGAGGACTTGGGTGAACCCCAAATCTGGGCACCCCTGGATTAAATTTAATCCAGAAAAGATGTGGGCTCCACCAGAATCTTCCTGACAAAAATCGAGCGCAATGGAAGGTCTGAAGAGAAGGATTCTGGGAACAAAAAAGAGCTCCAAACATGGAAGAAAGTAAGACTCCCCAGGTGAACACAGTCTGGAAAGGCCTACCTTTAATTGCTAGGAAGGGGAGGCTGATCACCTCCCAAGAGAACCCTAGTAGCCCCAGAAAATTGGGGAGAAGCCATTCTCTCTCGGTCTGGAAAAAGGAGAAAAACCAGGAAAAAGCCTGGTGTTTTGGGTTTGTCTAAATGCATGTTAGAATCTGGTACTTGTCTTATATCCACTAAAGGAGTGGAGGCTTGATTTTAATAGGAAGGGTTGTTTATAGGTTTGAGTCCTAATGTCTTGGAGAAAAACTGGGAAAAAGCCCTGGTGTTTTGGGTTTGTCTAACTGCATGTTAGAATCTGGTACTGGTCTTACATCCACTGAAGGAGTGAGGCTTGATTATAATAGGAAGGGCTGTTTATAGGTTTGAGTCCTAACATCCTGGAAATTGGTCTGGATTTAAAAAAAAAAAACTTGGTTACAGGAAAATGGATCAGCTTTTCTAGTGAAGCTTGGTTTGGGTGTAAAGTTAAACAGTGGAAAAGGTCTAGCTGGAATCTTTCATTATGGTGCTGAATTGTGAATGAATTCACTTTATACCAAATGTTAAGTGTTCTAAGGTTGGCTGTGTGGGCAGCCATGCTGAAAATATATATATGAACTTGTGGGTCAGATTAGTTACCTTTGTGCTTCTTTCTGTCTGTGTCAGCTCAGTGCTAGTGTTCGAGTTGTGTGGTTATGTAAAGTAGTGAAATTTAACTGAGCTGGATCCCTCCCATGCCATTGGCAAGAGGGTGAAATGATTATGGGGCAAAACTGAGGAGTCTGGATGTTTATGGAGTCTGGATGTTTGTGTATGCTCTACTGTCTTGTCTTTGGTCTGGCCCTTTGCTGGGGTTTGGAGACCATCTGTGTCTGCGCCACACACCCAAGTTTGTTGGGGCTGCCCCAGTCAGGGTGGCTGGGTCCCCAGGAGAGTTGCCAATTTGAGTAGGTTCTGCCTGCCCATTTTTGGCAGAAAGCTGGAAAGGGGGGAGCAGCTTGCCCCTTTCCAGTGAGTCCACACCTTCTATTCATAAGCCATATTCCTAGTTGATTGTTCTGCACCTGACTGTCTGGAAGGGAGGGAAGTGAAGAGGGTGAAAAGCAGAATCAAAGTAAATGCAATAAAACTCCCTAGGGTGTCAAGGCCAAACCTCTCTCTCTCTGCCAGACTGTAGAAATACTTTGGAATGTTTTAGAACTGTAAAATTGTCTGAAGAAAAGGAGCTATGGCTTGAAAGAATAGACCGCTAATCACTTGATAGACTTTTCAATGGTCTGGCTGGGAACTTCAGGGTTGTGAATCTACAGAGGAAGAAAAAAACAAAAGGAATGAAACACCACTTTAAAATTAAAATCTATGTTTGGCTTTTGTCAGTTGCTGGTGCCCAAGAATTCATGGTTAAAATGTAGTTTAAAATGAATCTTTAAATGCCAATACTCTCTTTTTGGTGAATTAAATATATAACTTGCAGATGAGAATCTGTTGCATTACTAAGAAAAGGCAAGACTTCAAAGAATTGTTATTAATAAAATTCTTGTAGCTTAATTAATAAAGGTATCCAATTCACCTTAAGGTTAAAAAAATTAATAAAAAGTGTAACTGAGTTAAGATCATTTATAAATGCATTTATATTATAAAACAGCGGAAAGATAATAACTGAAATTATAGCTGGGTGAATTTAGCCTGAAACTATTATTTAAGTGTAAATTCTAAACTAACATTTCCTTTGTTTATGGTTACTTCAAGCCTAACCTCACCCCTTGCTTTTGCCGATGGTTATTTCATAATTGAGAAGAGCTGGGACATCACTGTCTCCTGTCCTGGTATTAGTGACCCTTTCTTTCATGAATTCAAGTGTAAACTAAATACATTGCTGCCTGATGGAATTCTTAACCCATAAGGTTAAATGACCACTGGAGTTTTATTATCTCCAAGGACTAGGGGGAATTAAGGGAGTCTCCTGCCTTGACTGTCGGTATTCCTAGGAGTGGCAAATCATGAGAGAAACCATTTGTCTCCCTGAGGCTTCCAACAGCCTCAGTGAATATACATAGAATTAATCTTGTTTCTTATAAAAATTCTGCTAAATTCAAAGTAAAATATAAAGTTCTGAAACAAAAGAGAATTGTGTTGGAGCATTGGGAACATTTTGGTTACAAGCCATTAGTTAAGAAACAAAATTCTTGTGTAAAACTGCATGGTCATAGTGTAAAACTACACAGTCACAGTGCAGATTAAGAAAAGTTTCAGGAGTCTTTGAAATGTGTTGCAGTCATATTTACGTTGTGAAAAATGGAAGTTTTAAGTAACTAGAGTTATGTTTTTGTGTCAAACTATTCATGTCTGCCTATTTGCTCAAGCTGTTGAGGTTAAATATGCAGTTATATAAGTAATATATATTTCTGGACCCCAAATTAAGCTAAACAGTGTATAAAATAATGGAAATTATAAGTAACATCAACGAGTTGTGTTTCTGTGTCTAACTCTTTGTGTCTGCCCATTTGCTCAGTGTATGTCTTCATACATCAGGATAATAATATCAAATTAACAAATGAAAATTGTTAAAAGAGCTCTATTCAAATTATTAAAAATTAAATATGCAGTTATATATGTGAATAAATATTCTTGAAGCCCAAATTAAACTAAGCAGGATGAAAAAGTCATATAGAAATCTGATTATAGAAACAATTGGGAAAGGGCCTCCTCTTTGCAAGAGCTTTAAAGGCAAGACTAGGTGTGACAGATTAAACCTATCCACTAGGCTAGGGAATTAAGAATCAGTTTGCCCTGTAATTTCCCAGTTTAAACCTTTTGTCAGCCATAAAATGTAAAAAAACAAAGATTAGGTTAGTTTTCACATAAAGGAAGAAAATATTGATTAATGTAACCTGGCATCCTACCGCCTCAGTCTCCCACTCCCAGGTTAAACAGCAACAAAGGAAACTGGCTTAAGCCAGTCCTATAGGCAATAAAAGGATGCCCAAGATGGAGCTAAGTCAATACCAATTCAGCAATAATTCCATTCCTTATTTGACAAAGGGGAGCAGGTAAAAAACTAAAATTGTTGGAATGTGATAGAGGAAGCAGTTAAATCACAAACTTTTGCATGGGAAAGTTAGATCTCCAATAGGCTGTAACTTCTGAAGTATCCAATCTATGGAGAAACAGAGGAAGAGCTTTGTGCTAGGCTTAGGGATATAAATTGTGCCATTGTCCTTTGTTCAGGGCACCAGCCATATATTCTGATTGTGTGCCCCTTCTTGCAAGATTGAAAATAAATTCTTTTCTTCTCCACAATCAGGTGAGCCTTATTTTCTTCCAGAAGATTTCTTTCTAACAAAAATAAAGGCAATCAGTGACTCTATATATATATTGACAACTTTCACTAAGTAAAGAAAAGTCCATAAAAACTATGTAGAGATCTTTCTGGGATTATGATTAAATGAATTGTGTAATGTGTTTTGAAACCTGGTAGTCAATGTGCTTTTAAAAAATTATTCATTTCATAATTTATATAAAAGAGAAGTTTTATATTCCTGTAAGGAAAAAAGAGAACATTCCTTGCATAAACTATAATGGTTTCAATTTTATTTAACTTGAGTGTAATCCCCCATAGTTAACTTATAAACTAAACTAGCATTATATGTACAAAATCTTTAAAGTAATGGAAACTGTAAGTTCACATTGGTGAAATTAGGCTAAAAGAAAAAGATTGTAGATATGCTCTCTTAAATAAATAGAGTAAATTTCTTTGGTTGGTAATTGTAATTTAATAAGTTTATTTAAACATGAGGTGGCTAGTCAATGTGGTTATAGTCCATTATAAAGGGTGTGTTAAACATCTTCCAAACTGAAAATATTTAAATAGTTCTAGTTCTAGAAGTCATTGTTAAGTAGAAACTTGGATTGGTTGCAAAAAAATAACTTCGTGGTAATAAAACCTGTCTGAAGGTCACTGCTAGGTGCATATTTAAGTAAATGGTAATAAAAAGAATATCTTGATTCTTTTGGGAATCTTCTATTTTCATTTTAACAATGAAAAGTAATTGTTTCCCTCTATTACTAAAGTCAAGTAACTACTGTTATCTTCATGGTACAATTGTGTAAGTAAACAGTCATTTGATATATGTGTTGCATTAAATTGTTTAAAATATATATAAAACAAGGAATAAACTTTAACATTGTCAAACTCTTTTGTGCATTCAAACTGGGCCTTGAATAAGATTACAGGTTGCCTCTGCATGTGAGCTATTGGCTAGGCTGGTCACTGACCTCTCAATTAAAAATATTTGCTATAGCAGCCTCTGGTTCTGCTCTTGAAGTCAATGGAAACTAGGATGCAGTTTCAAGCTCCTGCAGCAACCAATGATGACTTGGTACAGCCAAGTGTACAATGGATATCGCCTCCAGACTGGTACTGTTCCATAGTGCCAGAGAGCACTACGCACCAGGCTAGTAGAATACTTGAAAATCTCTCTAGGATCAATGATGCTGCAACTTGCTCACTGCATGAAGAACATACTAAGTGGAGCCATGATACCAGGGTACTGTAAGTAAAACTTAAACACAATTGACATTATGACCTGCTCTCATGGAGAGATAACATATAAAGTATTACAAACCTGAAACTTAAAACTATTAATTGCAACTCTAAATCCTTTGCATTAAATAATACATTAATTAATATTAAGTGCTATACTCTTATCCTGTAGTAAATATATGCCTAATAATTATAACATTATCTTTTTTATTTTGGATCAAGTGCAGAAGTATATTAGACATGTTAAATTCCTAGTAAATTCATTTTCTAAACAGTTAATTAACATGTCTTTAGAATAAGGTGGCAATCTCAGCCAGGCTCAGTCAACTTACTGTTCTACTGTACTCTACTGTGTAGCAAAAATGAGGCTTGCTTGCTAATAATGAGTAACAAGTAAAAAAGACTAGAAATTGTACAATTAAAACCAAAATGTAAAAATCTTTATTCTGTAGTTCTGATCACTCCCACAGCTAAAAACTAAGAAAATTTCCAACTTAGTGTACTAATCCTGGACAAAACCAATTGCCCACGGGGTGCCAGTTCACCAGGAGCATCTGACAGAGCACATGAGTGCCAATCATTAAACAGCTTGAAAATGTGTCTTCAAACAAAGCTAAGTATCTATTGCAATTTCTCTCTAAAGATAAATAACTTACAAAAAGTATATATATATATATATATATATATATATATATATATATATACTGTTCCCACAAGCTTTTAAAAAGGAGTGCCATCTTTATAAGCACCTAACCTTGTCTACCTCTGTAATCCAATGTCCTCTTTTAAAAACAGATATTCCAAATTTTTAATAATGTTTGTTTCTTTCAGAGTGAACATCTTATTAACCATATGAAAACTTCATCCAGCTTCATACAGAAGGCCAGATCCATCTTCCTCCAGTTAAAATAAAATAAGAGTTTTACACCTTGTTAGGCAATGACTACAGCCCATGGCCAGCAGGAAGCAGTTACACAAAAGAGATCATCCCCATTCAGCACCCCTTTCAGATTAAAGGTGTAAACTCTTTAAGGGTAAAATAAAATTAATAGATGGATCTGGAACCTGACTGGAAATCCATGTAAGTGCTGGTGGCCCCAGGATGACTGCAGGGGACCCCCACCCCAGGATTCTGCTGTCCAGAATGAAAACTTCTAAACTTCTAAAAACAGTCCTGGATGCTACACTAAAGATTGATAAATAATCAGTCAAAACAACAAACAGCCATCCACCTCATAGCTCCAACAATAATTATGCCAAAGCTTAGCAGTTAAATTTTGGCAAAGGGGGGAAATGATGTGGGCTATGGGTGGGAGGCACTTTGTCTCTTCAGAGATGACCTAAGCTGTCTGACTTGTGGGTGTGAGATGGTAAGAGGCTGCAATCCTGCCCTTGGTGACCATGGCAATGACTCCAGTCCCAGGAAACAGTTTAACAATGCAAAGTCTATAAACTTTAAGTATTCAGGGGAAATGCAAACCAAATATGCTAAAAGTTTATCTAGAATGTAGGAAGTCCATGCTAAAAGCTTACCTAAGATGTGGAAGATACATATGCTAATTCAAGCCTATTGAAAACTGAAACAAAGGGACCATTTAACCTTTCCTCTCTGTATAAAAGAGACTCAAAAGTCTTGTTCAGGGCTCAGGATTGAAACAGAAAGCTCCCTAGTCTGGACAGCCATCAATAAACCATTTTTCCTTCTCAAAATCATTCCTGAGTCCTGGTCTCTCTATACGCAAATAATTGAACCTCTCTCAAATTCTATAACATTCTGACTGGATCTTTTATCCATTTTTGAAAGTGGTGTTTTAATGTCTCCTACTATTAATGTAGACCCATCAATTCCTTGTTTGAAATTTGTTGGTATTTGCTTTAAATATTTCCCTCTCTGCAATTAGGTGCATATATAATTTTAATTATTCCATTTTCCTGTTGAAATGTCCCCTTTTTCTACATACCATGAACATCTTTGTCTGTTATAACTGTTTTTGACTTAAAATTTATTTTATATGATATTATTATAGCCACTGCAACTCTCTTACTATTTATAAATTTTATTTTATTTCTTCATTTCACTTTAAGCCTGCTTTAACTTTGAATTTCAGGCAAGTTTTTAAGACAACATATAATTGGGAGATTTTTGTTTGTTTGTTTGTTTATGCTTTTTAAATCCATTCTGTCAAATCTCTCCCTTTGACTAGATATTTTAAGAGATGTATATTCAAGTTAATTATCAGTACTGTGGGACTTTCAGTTACCATTATGCTTTGTAACATTTTTAAGTCTACATAAGATCTTTAGTAAAATAAATAAGATCTTTATATAATGATAAATTCTAGTATTATTGTAGGACATTTTTTGATATTTAGCTTCAATTCTTATATTCTTCCACTTGTCAAAATGGAAATACATAAAAGGTAATGACAAATCTATGGCTTTGGACATGCATTTTAGAAAGATATAAGTGGTAACAATGACAAAAAATTGGAAAGAAAGGTGTAGTAAAACTATATATGTATGTTATTTATGTTAAGTTAATATCAAATCAAATATGATTGTTACATATTGAGAATGTTGTTTTGCCTTCATGGTAGACACAAGAAAAGTGGATGAAAAATATATCCAGATAGAAATGAGAAGGTAAAAAATATAGTATAATGCAAAAATCAAATAAAAATAAGAGTAGGCATTAACAGAATTAGGGACAATAAAGGAAAATTCTTACATTTACATTGTGTGTATCTTGCACAACTTTTTTGAAATTTTATTTTATATCATTTAAGATCATTTTTGTTTGTTTTCCATTCCCAAGATTCATTTCTAGTATAAATTTCATTTGCACTTTTACCAAATAAAGTATTTTTCAACTTTCCCAAATTCACTAATTCCTTTTTTCTTTTTACTCTTTTGCAGATTCTATAGAATATCCTATATAGATGATAGTGTCAAAATGGATTAAGACAGTTTGGTTCTTTCCCCTCCTACCTCCATGAATTTGATATAATTTTGAGCCATATTGCAATGAGAAATACCTCCAGTTTCATAAGGTGATCCACAGATGTATTAGAATACTAGAATGAGTAGGAGGAGAAGGCAAAGAAAAAGAAATATTTGAGGTAATAATCACCAATGATTTTTTCAAAAGTAACAACAACCTTCAAACTAAAGATATATAAATTTCAAAAACTACTAATAGTAGGTATGTATTTGAACTGCATAATTCAATGGCAGACAAAACTTTTACAGAAACAGGCTTTGCGCTTTACCTATAACAGAACAAATATAGAATTATATTGGGCTTCTCTTCTGAAATAATGTAAGCTATAGAGAGTGAACTGAAATTTTAAAACATTGATCAAATAAAACCACCCCCTAGCATTACATATACAGTGAAATTCCATAAAATGTAGTAAAGATTTGATAGATGCTATAACATATATGAACCTTGATCACATTATATTAAGTAAAATAAACCAAGCACAAATAATAAAAAGTGTATCATCTCACTTACATGAACTTCCTAGAGTATAAATTACAAAGAAACAGATAGTTGATTATTAGTTACCAGGAGCCATAGTGTGGGGAGACTAAAGGGGAGTAATTGATAATTGGTGCAGAGATTGAAGTGATGAGAAATTTGGGATAAAGAATGATGGTATTGGTAGAACAATAACTTGAATGTAATTAATATCACTGAATTATACACTTTAAATGGGAAATTTGAAGATACGCATGTTGTTACAAATAAATATTTCATTATGAGGTGATGTGGGCTATGGGTGGGAGGCTCTTTGTCTCTTCAGAGATAACCTAAACTATCTGTGACTTGTGGGTGTGGGATGATAAAAGGCTGCAGTCCTGCCCTTGGTGTCCATGGCAATGACTCCAGTCCCAGGAAACAGTTTAACAATGCAAAGTCTATAAACTTTAAGTATTCAGGGGAAATGTAAACCAAGTATGCTAAAAGTTTATCTAGAATGTAGGAAGTCCATGTTAAAAGCTTACCTAAGATGTGGAAGATACATATGCTAATTCAAGCCTATTGAGAACTGAAACAAAAAGACCATTTGGCCTTTCCTCTCTGTATAAAAGGGACTCAAAAATCTTGTTCTGGGCTCGGGATTGAAACAGAAATCTCCTGAGTCTGGCCAACCATCAATAAACCATTTTTCCTTCTCAAAATCATTCCTGAGTCTTGGTCTCTCTATATGCAAATAATTGAACCTCTCTCAAATTCTACAACATTTTTGGTGACTCCACCGGGACTGCAAACGAAAGCCAGAGATGGTAGCATTTTGCTGCCCCTTCCAAATCCCCAAGGAAGCTGGGAGGACTCGGGTGAACCCCAAATATGGGTACCCCTGGGTTAAATTTAATCCAGAAAAGATGTGGGCTCCACCAGAATCTTCCTGACAAAAATTGAGGGCAATGGAAGGTCTGAAGAGAAAGATTCTGGGAATGAAAAAGTACTCCGAACATGGAAGAAGGTAAGACTCCCCAGGTGAGCACAGTCTGGAAAGCCCTAGCTTTAATTGCTAGGAAGGGGAGGCTGATCACCTCCCAAGAGAGCCCTAGTAGCCCCAGAAAATTGGGGGGAAGCCATTCTCTCTAGGTCTGGAATAAGAAGAAAAACCAGGAAAAAGCCCTGGTGTTTTAGGTTTGTCTAACTGCATGTTAGAATCTGGTACTGGTCTTATATCCACTAAAGGAGTGGAGGCTTGATTTTAATAGGAAGGGCTGTTTATAGGTTTGAGTCCTAATGTCCTGGAAAAACTGGGAAAAAGCCCTGGTGTTTTGGGTTTGTCTAACTGCATGTTAGAATCTGGCATTAGTCTTATATCCACTAAAGGAGTGGAGGCTTGATTATAATAGGAAGGGCTGTTTATAGGTTCAAGTCCTAATGTCCTGGAAATTGGTCTGGATTTTTAAAAAAAACCTTGGTTACAGGAAAATGAATCAACTTTTCTAGTGGAGCTTGGTCTGGGTATAAAGTTAAATGTGGAAAAAGTCTAGCTGAAATCTTTTGTTATGGTGCTAAATTGTGAATGAATTCACTTTATACTAAATGTTAAGTGTTCTAAAGTTTGTGATGGCTGTGTGGGCAGCCATGCTGAAAATATATATATAGAACTTGTGGGTCAGATTAGGGACCTTTGTGCTTCTGTCTGTGTCAGCTCAATGCTAGTGTTGGAGTTGTGGTTATGTAAAGTAGAATTCAGTTGAGCTGGAGACCTCCCTTTCCATTGGCAAGGGGGTGAAATGATTATGGGGCAAAACTGAGGAGTCTGGATGTTTGCGGAGTCTGGATGTTTGTGCATGCTCTGTTGTCTTGTCTCTGGTCTGCCCCTTTGCTGAGGCTTGGAGGCCATCTGTGTCTATGCCACACACCCAAGTTTGTTGGGGCTGCCCCAGTCAGGGTAGCTGGGTCCCTGGGAGAGTTGCCAAATTTGAGTAGGTTCTGTCTGCCCATTTTGGCTGAAAGCTGGAAAGGGGGGAGCAGCTTGCTCCTTTTCATTGAGTCCACATCTTCTATTTATAAGCCACATTCATGTTTGATTGTTGTGCACCTGAGTGTCTGGAAGAGGGTGAAGTGAAGGGAGTGAAAAGCACAATCAGAATAAATGCAGTAAAGTTCCCTCCCTAGGGTGTCAAAGCCAAAATATGTTTGCATTCTGCCCAGGTTCTTAGAAGGTATTGTAGTAACTTTAAGTAAGAGAATCTGTTCTGTGAAGGTAAAATTTGTCTTAAGGGTACAAATAATTATAAAAGTTTAACAAAGCATTGTTTAAATTAAGGTATTTAAATGGCTAATTGCAATAAGTCATTATTAAACAAAAACTGAATTGATAATAATAATAATAATAAAATGTAATTTTATAACAAGAAAACTTTTCTTTGGCAGCCAGCCTCCCCTGCCAACTTGCTTCCAAAAAGAACTGTTTCTGGTATTACATGCTACTAAGTATTTAAAGTGAAGAAAAAGTTCATTATTTTAACAAGCTTGTTTAGTATTAATGGCAATTATATGTTGTAAGAAGTTTGCCTGGTACCTTAGTATGTGGGATATGGAATGTGTTTTTATTGTTAAGGAAACAGAAGATGATTTTGTCCTAAGATAAAATGATTGATTATTGGAAAGAGTAGAGTGTAGGACAAAAGCTGAATGAATACTGACAATGTAGGTTTGTGGAAAGAAAATTTTTATGATTAAAATTGAGTAAGATTATTGAGCATTATTAAGGGAGCACAGTATTTGTAATTCTGCCAGTATCTATAGAGGCCTGTTGATATTTTTGTCTTAGGACATTTTTGTCCCCAAGAAAGGAATACATTTTTTTTCCCACTGAGATGGTGTCATATATTCTTGGTCATCACAATATCTCATGGCTTTGGGGCTGTGAGTTGGTAAATATTCATGATGTGTGATAAAGCATGATACATTCTGTGAGATCTTGACTAGATAAAAATGTATGCTCCGTTGTGTCTATACACACACAGGACCTAAAGGTTATGTCAAACTAAACTGCTTGTGATTCTGAAAAAAAAAAAAAAATTGAGTAAGATCAATATACAGAGAAAATCTGTTATCAAAATAGCTTCTTGTGCTATACCCTCATCATTTCCTCAGTGTTTGAAGAAGAAAGGGTCTTATCTCTTTTAAAAGAACATTATGTTCTAGAAATAAAATCCTGAAAAGTAGCTTTTTATTTTGAACTAACTGCAAGAGATTTATTCTTTTACCTTAAAAGAAAAAGTAAAGTAATAGTTAAGTTCATTTAATATGTTATAAGTCAAATAAAACATGTTTAAAGGTGTTATAAAATTAACAGGTTTTAAAAAAATTAATAAAAAACTGTAACTGAGTTAAAATCATTTATAAATGCATTTATTTTATAAAACAGTGGAAAGATAATAACTGAAATTATAGCTGGGTGAATTTAGCCTAAAACTATTATTTAACTGTAAATTCTAAACTAACCTTTCCTTTCTTTATGGTTACTTCAAGTCTAACCTCACCCCTTGCCTTTGCCTATGGATATTTCACAATAGATTCTGCCCCTACAGGCCAGAGAAGAGCTGGGTCATCACTGTCTCCTGTCTTGGTATTAGTAATCCTTTCTCTCATGAATTCAAGTGTAAACTAAATAAATTGCTGCCTAATAAATTAAGGTTAAACAATCACTAGACTTTTAATTATCTCCAAAATCAAAAAAAAAAAAAAAAAAAAAGGAAGGGGGAGGGGGAGAAGTCTCCCGCCTTGATGGTCAGTGCTCCTAAGAGTGGTAATTCATGAGAGAAACCAGTCTATCTCCCTGAGGCTTGAAATAGCCTCAGTAAATATATATATAATTAATCTTGTTGCTTATACAAAATTCTGCTAAATTCAAAGTAAAATATAAAGTTCTGAAACAAAAAAAAGTGCTAAAGCATTGAGAACATTTTTGTTACAGTCCATTAATTAAGAAAGAAAATTCTTGTGTAAAACTGCATGGTCATAGTGTAAAACTGCACAGTCATAGTGCAAATTAAGAAAAGTTTCAGGAGTCTTTGAAATGTTTTGCAGTCACACTTGTTCTGAAAAATTAGAAGTTTTAAGTAACTAAAGTTATGTTTTTGTGTCAAACATTCATGTCTGCCCATTTGCTCAAATTGTTGAGGTTAAATATGCAGTTATATAAGTAACATATATTTCTGGACCTCAAATTAAGCTAAACAGTATATAAAACAATGCAAATTATAAGTAATATCAATGAGTTGTGTTTCTGTGTCTAACTCTTTGTGTCTGCCCATTTTTTCAGTGTATGTCTTCATACATCAGGATAATAATATCAAATTAACAAATGAAAATTCTTAAAAAAGCTCTATTCAAATTATCAAAAAATTAAATATGCAGTTATATGTAAATATTCTTAAAGCCCAAATTAAACTAAGCAGGATGAAAAAGTCATATAGAAATCTGATTATAGAAACAATTGGGAAAGGGCCTCCTCTTTGCAAGAGCTTTAAAGGCAAGACTAGGTGTGGCAGATTAAACCTATCCACTAGGCTAGGGAATTAAGAATCAGTTTGCCCATTAATTTCCCAGTTTAAACCTTTTGTCAGCCATAAAATGTAAAAAAAACACAAAGATTAGGATAGTTTTCACATAAAGGAAAAAAATGTTGATTGGTGTAACCTGATTACCTCAGTCTCCCACTCCCAGGTTGGACAGCAGTGGAGGAGACCAGCTTAGGCCAGTCCTATGGGCAGTGGAAGGATGCCCAAGAATGAGCTAAGTTGGTGCCATTTCAGCACTAAATTCTATTCCTTATTTAACAAAGGGGAGCAGGTAAAAATTAAAATGGTTAGAATGTAATAGAGGAAGCAGTTAAATCACAAACTTTTGTGGGGGAAAGTTAGATCTTCTGAGATAAGCTGTAACTTCTGAAGTATCCAATCTATGGAGAAACAAGAGGAAGAGCTTGTGTGCTAGGCTTAGGGGTATAAATTGTGTTATTTTTCTTTGTTCTGTGCCCCTTCTTGCAAGATTGAGAATAAATTATTTTCTTCTTCTCCACAATCTGGTGAGCCTTAATTTTCTTCCAGAAGATTTCTTTCCAACAAAATAAGGGTAATTAGTGGCTCTAATAACAAATTTCAGTAAGTAGAGTCCATAAAAACTACGGAGAGATATTTCCTGGATTATGATTAAACAAATTAAGTAATTGTGTAATGTGTTTTAAAACCTGGTAGTCAGTATGCTTTTAAATTATTCATTTTCATAACTTAAACAAAGAAGTTTTTAGCTTCCTGTAAGGGAAAAAGAGAACATTTCTTGCATAAAGTATAATGGTTTCAATTTTATTTAACTTGAGTGTAATATCCCATAGTTAATTTATAAACTAAATTAACATTATATGTACAAAATCTTTAGAGTAATAAAATTATAAGTTCACATTGGTGAAATTAGGCTAAAAGAAAAAATTGTAGATATGCTCTCTTAAATAAATAGAGTAAATTTCTTTGGTTGGTAATTGTAATTTAATAAGTTTATTTAAACATGAGGTGGATAGTCAATGTGGTTATAGTCAATTATAAAGACTTCTTTGTTCATGGATAGGAAGACTGAACATTATTAAGATGTCTATCCTACCAAAACTGATCTACACATTCAATGCAATCCCAATAAAAATCAACACAGCATTCTTTAAGGAATTAGAAAAACTCACTATGAAATTTATTTGGAAAGGAAAGAGACCCCGAATAGCCAAAGACATACTGAAAAAGAAAAACGAAATTGGGGGAATCACACTACCTGACTTCAAAACATACTATAAAGCTACGGTGGTGAAAACAGCATGGTATTGGCATAAGGAAAGACACATAGACCAATGGAATCGAATTGAAAGCTCTGATATAGAACCTCACATATACAGCCACATAATATTTGATAAAGCCACCAAACCCTCTCAATTGGGAGAGAGTGGCCTATTCAACAAATGGTGTCTGGAGAACTGGATAGCCATATGTAGAAAAATGAAAGAGGATTACCATCTCACACCTTATACAAAGATCAACTCAAGATGGATCAAAGACCTAAATATAAGAGTCAAGACCATAAAAACCTTAGAAAGCAGTGTAGGGAAACATCTACAGGACCTTGTAATAGGAAATGGATTTATGAATATCTCACCAAAAGCACGAGCAGCAAAAGAACTAATAGATAAATGGGACTTCCTCAAAATTAAAGCCTTCTGCACCTCAAAAGAGTTTGTCAAGAAAGTAAAAAGGGAGCCCACACAGTGGGAGAAAATATTTGGCAATCATATATCTGATAAGAAACTTATAACTTGCATATATAAAGAACTCCTATATCTTGAAAATAAAAAGATAAACAACCCATTTAAAAAATGGGAAAAAGACTTAAACAGACACTTCTCCAAAGAAGAAATACAAATGGCAAGAAAGCACATGAAAAAATGTTCCAAATCTCTAGCTATCAGGGAAATGCAAATCAAAACTACAATGAGATACCATCTTACACCCATAAGATTGGCAGCTATGAAAAAAACAGAAGAATCCAAGTGCTGGAGAGGATGTGAAGGAAGGGGAACACTCATCCACTGCTGGTGGGAATGCAGAAGGATCCAACCATTTTGGAGGACAGTATGGCGGTTTCTCAAAAAACTAGCCATAGATTTGCCATATGACCCAGCAATACCACTGCTGGGTATATACCCAGCAGAACTGAAAACAAGGACACAAACCGATATATGTACACCAATGTTCATAGCAGCATTGTTCACTATTGCCAAAAGTTGGAATCAACCCAAATGCCCATCAACAGATGAGTGGATCAATAAAATGTGGTATATACACACAATGGAATACTACTCGGCTGTAAGAACAAACACACTACAAACACATGTGGTAACATGGATGAATCTTGAGAACCTTATGTTGAGTGAAGCAACCCAGACATTGAAGGACAAATACTACATGACCTCAATGATATGAAATAAACAAGCTGCCCTAGATAGCAAGAGACTGAACGATAGGCTTACAGGAAATCGGAGGGTGGAGGAAGGATATGAGCCGATGTCTGCAGGGGTGGAACTTAAGACGAGATGGTGGTAAGTATGAACACAAAGAAGAGATAAAATGGGGGCAAGGGGTTGCCTTTGGTTGGGGCTTTACGGGTTTGAGGGTGGCTGGGGAGGGACGGTTGGGTAATGTTGCCCAAAAGTGGGGGGAGGGAAGGGTAGCATACGAACACCGGAGAGGGTTAGGAGGTGGTGGAGAGTAAAATGCCGAGAAAATAATATCAAAATATAATAAAGAGGGTTACCTGTTTAGAATGCTCGGAGGGGAGGGTCTGATGCAGGACGGGCTCCTGGGGAAAGTCTAAATGCTCATTCTGCCAGAGTGGGTGACACCATGGGGTAGAATCCCAAGTAGTGAGAGTGGGGGTGGACCCACATCCTGGGGAGGACTAATGCCACCAAATAGAGGGAACTCTATCCCTCGAGAGAAAGGGTGGCTCCCAGGGCATTGGGGCAGATGAGCAAGTTAGGCCCTAAACACTATTCCATCTATCTCTGGAAGTGGCCCCTCAGGAAACGGAGGTTGGCTGTCACTGTGGGCACCAAGGTGGAAGGGAAAATGGACGTTAAATGTGTGGAACCAAAGTAAATGGGGGGCAAGGGAGGAGTTTCTTGAGAGTACACAAGGATGGATATAAAACATGTAATATTACACCATAACATATAGGAGACGACAGACTGATAATGTAAACCATAATGTAAAACATAGGAGAACTAAAAATGTAAAGAACTGTGTATCCTAAAGTATGCACCATAATGTAAGCACAGATATTACCATGTTAGAAAGCTAATATCTCAGACTCTGTACATCACCTTAAGTAAATATGGTGTGAATAGGGTGTAAGAGTATCACTGTGGAAGGAAAAAGGTGTTGTGGTGGATGTATGGGAGTGCTGTATATTATATATATGCATTGCTGTGGTCTAGGACTCCTACGAAGAAATGCTGAATAATTGGGGGGGGGGGGAAAAGGATAGGATGTGGAATTTTTTCAAGTCAATATTCTTTATCTAAGTTCTTTATCTAACTTTATCCAAGTTCTTTATCTATCCTTTAAACCCATCGCTATATGCCATTCCCTAGTAAGGGACCATGACATTATATTGGGCTTCAAATTTCGGGGAGTTCTGGATCACAGAGTGTTTCAACAATGGCAATGGAGGGATACTGGTATGGGATACCAATGACAGGTGATATATAGCTGACAGAACATATGTCCAGGGTGCATGGTAATGATTGGATATACTCATAGTGGCAACAATTAAAAACCCAGCAGGGGGAGTACTGGGTTCCTGGCCAGTGGTGCTCTGTCGTGGTCCCTAGGGGAGCAGCGATAGTCTCCCAGGTACAGCAGTGGGGACCGGGAGGGAGTGAGGGTTCAACAGTGAGCCCCTGATGCTAATGACTATGCTTATGAGCTGATAAACCTAAAATAAGAACAAGGCCTAGAGCAACATTGTGCCTGGGAATTTCCTCCTGTCAGCCTTCATGTTACTCAAATGTGGCCAGTCTCGAAACCAAACTCAGCATGTAAATGCAATGCCTTCCCTCCAGCGTGGGACATGACACCCGGGGATGAGCCTCCCTGGCAACGAGGGACCACTATCAAATACCAGCTGATGATGCAACTGGAAAAGGACCTTATATGGAAGGTTCAATGCGGATCAGCAGAATATCCATGTCTACATAAAATAACATGACTTTAAAATGCTGTTTGACCTAAAGTAAGGGGGAAATGGAAAGGAGAAATGAGTTTATATGGCTACGAGTTTCTAAAAAAGAGTCTGGAGGCTGGCAGAAGGATTGCCCTCATGCACAACTGAGCAGAGTCAGAGAGACAGATAAAGCAGATACAACCCCCAGATATTGGTTCCTATGAAGGCTAAAGAGACCCATGAGAGTTATGGTCATGGCCGATGGGGTTTACTACCAGGGCAGATGGCCCCTCTTTGGAAATGGTGTTTATGTGTGATGAATCTGGACTCAGATGGGATCTCCCTTCATAAGACTTTCATACTAATCTGCTGGAGGTGCAGTTAACATTGGGGTTTAAGATATAGTTAGGGGATTTGAATCTCTGGACTGATAATGTGATAGCCAGGTCCTGAGCCTCAACAGACTCCAGCACCTACAATCTGATTTATTGGACTTACCACACTCAGCTAAGATGGAGTTGAAGGACAATCACCACACCATGGAGCCTAGAGTGATTACAACTGAAAATGGGAGGATGGCAGCCAGCATCCATGTGGAATCTGAGCCTCCTCTTGACATAGAGGTGCAATGGACACAACCAATCCAATGTCCACATAGAAGAGGTGGCATTAGATTGGGAAAAGTGGACATGGTGGACGATGGGTATGGGGAAGGGCAGGAAGAGATGAGAGGTGGGGGCGTATTTGGGACGTGGAGCTGCCCTGGATGGCGCCTGGGGGGTGATCACCGGACATCGTGGATCCTCACAGGGCCCACTGGATGGAATGGAGGAGAGTATGGGCCATGATGTGGACCATTGTCTATGAGGTGCAGAGGTGCCCAAAGATGTACTTACCAAATCCAATGGATGTGTCATGATGATGGGAACGAGTGTTGTTGGGGGGGGAGACGGGGGGTGGGGGGGTGGGGTTGAATGGGACCTCACATATATATTTTTAATGTAATATTGTTACAAAGTCAATAAAAAAAAATTATAAAGACTTCTTCCAAACATCTTCCAAACTAAAGACATCTTCCAAACTAAAAATATTTAAATAGTTCTAGTTCTAAGTCATTGTTAGCTAAAACTTAGATTGGTATTAGTTGCAAAAAATAACTTCGTGATAATAAAACCTGTCTGAAGGCCACTGCAAGGTACATATTTAAGTAAATGGTAATGAAAAGTTATCTTGATTCTATTGGAAATATTCTGTTTTCATTTTAACAATGGAAAATATTTTTTTTTCCTCTATTACTAAAGTAAAGTACCTACTGTTATCTTCATGGTAAAATTGTGTAAGTAAACAGTCATTTGATATATGATGTGTTGCATTAAATTGTTTAAAATATATATATATATATAAACTAGGAATAAACTTTAACATTATCAAACTCTTTTGTGCATTCAAACCAGGCCTTGTATACATTGCATTTTGCCTCTCCATGTGAGTTATTGGCTAGGCTGGTCACTGACCCCTCAATTAAAATATTTGATATATCAGCCTCTGGTTCTTCTCCTGAAGTCGATGGAAACTACGTTGCAGTTTCAAGCTCCTGCAGCAGCCAATGATGACTCAGTACAATGTGTACAATGGACATCGCCTCCAGACTGGCACTGTTCCATAGTGCCAGAGAGCACTATGCACCAGGCTAGTAGAATACTGGAAAATCTCTCTAGGGTCAACAATGCTGCCACTTGCTCACTGCATGAAGACAATGCTAAGTGGAGCCATGATACCAGGATACTGTAAGTAAAACTTAAACACAATTGGCATTATGACCTGCTCTCATGGAGAGGTAACATGTAAAGTATTACAAACCTGAAACTTAAAACTAATAATTGCAACTCTTAGTCTTTATGCATTAAGTAATACATTAGTTAATATTATGTGCTATACTTTTATCCTGTACTAAATATATGCCTAATAATTGTAATGTTATATTTTCTATTTTGGATCAAGCGCAGAAGTATATTAGACATGCTAAATTCCTAGTAAATTCATTTTCTAAACAGTTAATAAACATGTCTATAGAATAAGGTGGCAGTCTCAGCCAGGCTCAGTCAACTTACTATATTCTACTGTACTCTACTTTGTAGCAAAGGTGGGGCTTGCTTGCTGATGGTGAGTCACCTATTGAACAAGTCAAAATTGCTAGAAATTGTACATTTAAAACCAAGTTGTAAAAAACCTTTATTTTGTAGTTCTGATCACTCCCACAGCTGAAAACTAAGAGAATTTCCAACTTAGTGTTCTAATCCTGAATGAAGCCAGTTGCCCAAGGAGTGCCAGTTCACCAGGAGTATCTGACAGAGCGAATGAGTTCCAATCATTGAACAGCTTGGAATGTGTCTTCAGACAAAGCTAAGTGTCTGTTGCAATTTCTCTCTAAAGATAAATAACTTAAAAAAGAATATATATGCTGTTCCCACCAGCTTTTAGGTAGGAGTGCCATCTTTATAGACACCTAACCTTGTCTACCTCTGTAATCCAATGTCCTCTTTTAAAACCGGGTATTCCAAATTTTTAATTAAGTTTGTTTCTTTCAGAGTGAACATCTTATTAACCATATGAAAACTTCATCCAACTTTGTACAGAATGCTGGATCCATCTTCCTCCAGTTAAAATAAAATAAGAAGTTTACACCTTGTTAGGCAATGACTACAGCCCATGGCCAGCTGGAGGCAGTTACAGAAAAGAAATCATCTCCCTTCAGCATCCCTTTTATATTAAAGATGTAAACTCTTTAAAGATAAAACAAAATTAATAGATGGATCTGGAATCTGACTGGAAATCCACGTGAGCACCGGTGACCCCAGGATGACTGCAGGGGGCCCCTGCCCCAGGATTCTGCTGTCCAGAATAAAAACTTCAAACTTCTAAAAACAGTCCTGGATGCTACACTAAAGATTAATAAATAATCAATCAAAACAACAAACAGCCATCCATCTCATAGCTCCAACAATAATTATGCCAAAGCTTAGCAAGTTAAACTTTGGCAAAGGGGGGAAATGATGTGGGCTGTGGGTGGGAGGCTCTTTGTGTCTTCAGAGATAACCTAAACTGTTTGTGACTTGTGGGTTTGGGATGATAAAAGTCTGCAGTCCTGCCCTTGGGGACCATGGCAAGGACTCCAGTCCCAGGAAACAGTTTAACAATGCAAGGTCTATAAACTTTAAGTATTCAGGGGAAATGCAAACAAAATATGCTAAAAGCTTATCTAGAATGACTGAAGTCCATGCTAAAAGCTTACCTAAGATGTGGAAGATATATATGCTAATTCAAGCCTATTGAGAACTGAAAGAAAAGGACCATTTGGCCTTTCCTCTCTGTATAAAAGGAACTCAAAAATCTTTTTCTGGGCTCGGGATTGAAACAGGAAGCTCCCGAGTCAGGCCAGCTCTCAATAAACCATTTTTTCCTTCTCAAAATCATTCCTGAGTCCTGGCCCCTCTATACACAAATAATTGAACCTCTCTCAAATTCTACAACAGAGGGAGAAATACTTTCTCAGTCAAATAAAAATTGAAGTAACTTGTCAAAAATAGACCCACCTTGTAAGAAATGCTAAAACTTTTTCTTCAAAAAGAAGATAAATACTATAAAGAAGAAACTAATAAAGAAAGCAAAGGAATTAGAGAATGAATAAATGAAAGTAAAATAAAATATTTTCTTTTGTTTTACAGAGCTAATAGATAGTTTCCTCTAAAATATAATTCTAACAATATTTGGCTGATGAAATTTCTGGATAAAGGAAATTAATTACAACAATATTATGAGGGATGAGAAAGAGGAATTGGAATTCTCTGCTGTGTTATATGAAGTTGTGAATCATGAAGCTGTAGTGTTATTTGAAAGTGGACATAGATTAGTTGAAAGTGGAGAGATAAACTATGGAAACCAAAAAGACAACTTAAGAAGCATGATATTCCAAGAGAGAAGAAAAGAGAATAGAAAGTCTTTATACATCTAGAAGAAAAACATATACATAGAAACTATTCCACAAAATAATGCATATTAGCAGGTTAAAATATAAAATTTTTAGAATGTGAACAAAGAAGCAAAATTTAAAAAGAATGGTAATATTTGTACAAATATGAAGGAGAAATGTTAATATCACATCTATAAAAAGATCTTTTACAAAAGGATGGGAAACAGCCACAAACAATAGGGACATCATCAACATGTACACATGAGAAAATCCTTTTCTCTAAAAATCAGTCAGAGGGAAGGAAAATAAAAAGTAAACCACATTGAACATCATTCATTCCTATCACACTGGCAAAAATTTAAGAATCTCTGGCAGAAATAACAGATTGTAAGAGGATCCTATGAATAATTGTGAGCCAAAAACTAGACAATGCAGGCAATTGAAAAAATTCCTAAAAACATATGAACAAACCTACTCTGACCCTAGAAAAATAGAATGCCACAGCAAAACAATCACAAGTAAAGAAATTGAGACACTCATCACAAAACCTCCCAAAGATGAAAAGCTGAGGACCTGATGTTTGAGGAAAAATCCTCAAACAAATACTAGCAAACTGAATGCAAGAGCACATTAAGAGAATTATGCATGACAATCAAGTGATTTTTATCACATTTATGCAAGGGTGTTGGAGATTTGGACCCAAAGGGTATTGGGAATGAAAGAAAGACAAAAGGGAGAAGGAAACAAAGAAAGAATGAGAGTGCTGGGAACAGGGGGTCTGCAAGTAGAGACTCATCAGACGACTTTATTGTTCACAAGGGGCTCTATACCCTAGTCCACCTGGGTAGAAGCAGCAACATGCAGTTAACCATCAACATTACTCATAGTCTAAGGAATTTAAAAAATCTTATCTCAAGGTACAAAGTTTAAGTGTTCTATTTACTACACAAATGTTATCTGCTCATTTTTAGTTTCAGCCTTTCACAGCTTCATTCTGTTTGCCCTGAACTCTTAATTACCACATTCCTTAGATTGCAAGCATAGCCAAGGAGACAGCACATCTCTCCTTGAAAGGCCACTGTGCCTCAGTTTCCAACACAAGGGAAGTTCAACACAAGAGAATCAATTACTGCAATAAACCACATTAAGAAATGAAGAAGAAAATTAACATGATCTTCTCAATTGATACAGAAAAGAAGTTTGACAAAATACAGGTTGATAAAAATACACCCCAAAATATAGGAAGAGATGGCAGCTTTCTCAATACTGTAAACTGTATATATGAAAAACATACTGCTAGCATTGTACTTAATGGTCAAAGGATGAAAGCTTTCCCAGTGATATCAGGAAAAAGGCAGGGATGCCCGCTGTCACCACTAATATTCAATATTGTGCTGGAAATTCTATCTAGAGCCATTAGACTAGATAAAGGAATATAAGTCACCAAAATATGAAAGGTAAAAGTACAAGTTTTCCTATTCATTGATGAAATGATTCCATATCTAGGAAATACTGAAAAATCAACAACAAAACTGTTACTGGGTTTTGTCTAGGTTCTTGACTATGCTACAGAAATTAATTACAAAAGCACAATGGGTGAGTTATGCTAGTAATTTATTAAGGTAGGGAGGGAAGAGAGGTGGAAGAAAATAAAAGATCATGGGGTCCGGGTAGAGAGGAAGGGGCTAAAGAGTGATAAAGAAGGCTGATTCATAGATTCCAGTTCCCCACTATAGATTATAAATTCCCAAGTTTTACTTGCATGGCCATCATGAGGAAAATGATGAGAGCAGGGCACAGAGGCAGGAACAGGCACATGGACCAGCACTTTGACTGGCACTGGGACATGGCAAAGACAAGATCAGAGGTCCAAAGGTGAGAGCAAGTTCAAGTCTTGCACCTTCTTTTTGAGCCATCAATTATTCTGCCCCTTTGCTAATGCCATAGGAGGAGTCCCAGCTGTTTGCTGCTTTGATTGATTATACCACCCATCAATCCCCTAGGAAGGTCCAATTATAACATGCTTGGAGGTCTTCTTCTGGCTTCTGGAGGAAATCTTGTTCTAAATGGCAGAAGTTAGTGTGTGTGTGGGGGTCTTCCAGCAACCATCCTGGGGTTATTGATATCCACGTTGACTTCTTGCCAGTTTCCAGATCCAGGTATTGGTTTGCTATCTTACTAGGCAGCTTCAAAACTACTAGAACTAAAATATAAGTTCATCAAAGTGACAGGCATACAAGATTAATATGCAAAAATAAGTATCATTTTTGTAAAATACTGATAAGCAATTTGGGGAGGAAATCAGGAAAAAATCCCATTTGTAAAAGTGACGAAAAGAATGAGGTATTTAGAAATGAACTTAATCAATGCCATAAAGTACCTGTATTCAGAAAACTACAAAACATTGCAAAAAGAAACTGAATAAGAATTCATAAATGGACATTCTGTGTTCACGGACTAGAAAACTAAATATCATTAAGATGTCAATTCTACTCAAATATATTTCCATATTCAAAGCAATTCCATTAAAATTCCTTGCAGTCTTATTTTGAAGAAATGGAAAAGCCAAATACCAAATTTGTTTAGAAGGATCAGGGATCCAAATAGCCAAAAATACATTATGGAAATAAGAATTTAGTCAGAGGAATCTTTCTTCCTAACTTTAAATTATATTATATTGTTACAGCAGTAAAAGCAGCATAGTACTGGCATAAAGACATATTGAGCAACAGAATTAAACTGAGAATTCAGAAATAGACCATCAAATATAAAGTCAAGTTGTATTTGACAAGACTATCAAGCCCACGCAGCTGGGGCAACAAAGTCTATTCAACAAACAGCACTGGAAGAACTAGATAGCCATACCAAAGAAAATAGAAGACCACTATCTCACACCTTATACAAAAATTAACTAAAAATGGATCAAGGATTTAAATATACAAGATGCACCCATAAAATTTCTAGGAAAAAAATAAGGAAAAATCTGCAAATTTTTGTGGTAAGACATGGTTTCTTAAACATTATACCCCAAGCATGAGCAATGAAAGAAAACCATAGAGAAATAGGACTTCCTTAAAATTAAACTTTTTTTCCTCAAAAAGTCATTGTCAAGAAAGTAAAATACAGTCTATTCAAGGGATAGATTATTTGGAAACCACATGTCTAATAAGGGTTTGATTTTCTTTTTTTTTTTTTTTAAAGTGATCCCATATCTCACTGATAAAAAAGAAAAGCAGCCCAATTAACAAATGGGCAAAATACTTGAATAGGCATTTCTCCAAAGAGGAAATACAAATGACCAAAATACACATGAAAAAAAATGTTCAACATCACAAGCTATTAAGGAAATGCAGATCAAACCTCCAATAAGACATCATTTTACACCTTATGGAATGGCCATTATTTAAAAATACCAGAAAAGTAAAAGTGCTGGAAAGTATATGGAGAAACGGGAACACTCCTTCTCTGTTGGTGGGCATGTAGAATGGTGCAGCCTTTGTGGAAGACATTTGGGCAGTATATCAAGAAGCTGAATTTAGAACTGTCATATGATCCAGTTAGTAGGAATATATTCAGAAGAACTGAAAGGCAGGATGTGAACTGACATTTGCACGTGGTGTTCATAACTGCATTATTCACAATTGCTAAAATATGGTGCCAGCCTAAGTGTCCATCAACAGATGAATCGATAAACAAAATGTAGTATATGCACAATTGAATACTATTCAGTGCTCAGAAAATGTATTAAGGATGCCTATGAAAACGTGGGTAAATCTAGAAGGTATGTTGATAGAAATAAGTCATACACAAAAGGACAAATATTGTATGGTATCACTAATATGAACTAAATATCAATACTTACCTCATGGAGGTAAACTATAAAGTATGGGTAACTAGGAAATAGAAAGTGGGTTGAGAATGGGAGATAATTCTTAATGTAGGTAGCCCTATTAATAAGGTTAATTGTAAAAATGTGCACATGAATAAAGTTGAGAGTAACGCATATTGAGTATAACTAACACTTTTGATTTAGAAATGCAATTGTGGCTGAAAGGAGTCATGTATGGATGAAAATCTTAATGTAAAAGAAAGTAGAGAATAATCTAGGGAAAATATAATTGTGATTTTCATGGTGGGTGAAGATTTTGGTTACTACTATAAATATAAGAACGCTCATATTTTACAAAGTGCTAAGAATATGGTAATACACAGGAAAATTACAATTGATGTAGCATATAGAAGACAGTAATGCTGTAATACTTTTCATCAGTGGCAATAAGATATTTTAATACTAAGAGAACACAGTAAGGCATCATAAAGGGGTATGGAGTGTTTCCCTTTGGAATAATGAAAACATTCCGGAATTGACTTGGGTGATGACAACACAATGCTGTGATGAAATCAGAACCAATGAGTATACACTTTAAATTGATTTTAATAAGCAGTGGACTGTATAAGACAGGGAATCCAGTGGTGGATGATGAACACTGGTTAACAGGACAAAGAGAAGTTTCTTCTGAACAATAACAAGTATATAATACTAATATAGGTTGTTAGTAATTTGGTTGGTTTGAGAAAAACTATACCAATTGTAAGATATGGGCTATAGTTAGTAGTTATGACAATGCTCTTTCATAGTTTGTCACAAGTGTTTCAAAACAATGCAAGGTTTTGGTGGTGGGGAGATATACGAGAACCTTGTATGATGATATGCATGTTTGTTTTGTAAGTTAACAAATATTTCTATCAATTTATTTTTATGTATGTTCATTTGTGAATAATATATTTCATGTGTGTATATATACATATGAGTTTATATATAAGCATTCAGAGCCTGTAATGAACAGCTGTCCATCTACCCATCCAGGGTTTAAAGTCGAAGCATTTGGGTTATCTTTTAATCCCCCCCCACAAAAAAAAGGGATTTTCAGTTTTACCTGCAAACATTTTGATGAAAAATAAGTGCAGGATTGCCTGCTTTAGTTTAATCATCTGTTTATCACTAGATTTCCATTCCAGATGATACATAGTTTTGGAACAATAATACAACATCTATTTCTCACAAATTACCATGTTATTATTTTATTATTTTTAGTTTTGCTTTTTGTTTTCAGTGAATAACACTCTTTGTTTCAAACATAACTTCATTAAATGAAGTATGGTACACTTTAACTGAAGTAGCCTCATCCAAATGTCCTGATTACAATGGGTCCACACCTACAGGAATGGGCTAAATTTTGGAGCAAGTCTTTCTGTGGTTCATACTGCATTAAACCATCAAGGAGTGAAAATTGCTTACAATTTTTTTCTTTACAGCACAGCATTAAAGAATAGATAGAAGGTGCCTTTCTAGTTTCAGGAAGAGAAAATTGGGTTTTTGCCAGGGAATTCCCTAGTAGTACATTATAGTATGCTTCTCTTACTGACTGGGGACTATACTTGGTGCTGAAAAGTTTCCCATGTGCATCTGAGTTTTGCTTATTAAGAGAGAATTATTTCTGAGAAACAGGAGTTACTTTCACACAGAGAGTCCTTTGAAGAAATCTGCATGTCTATTCAGTAAAAAGCACAAGTGTTCTCAGCAAATATTAAGTGACCATGATCATCAGAATTTACTGATGACCCTTTGCCAACACATGCATTATTCACATAATACTTGAAAACTTAAAAAGCTGACAAAGTGTGTACATTATCATCTGATTTACAAAAGAAAAAATCCAGACAATAGTCAGGTACAATCCGTATAAAGATAATAGAACAATGACATTCTCCATTTAAGAAATTGTTAATGGAGAAAACTAAGAATAGAGTGGCAAATTGTTCAGACTAATGCCAAATAGGGTTGATATGCCCCCCTGTGATATATGTATGATATTTCATAATAAAACATAATATTTTAATCAAATTTATTAAAAAGATGGATTTTGTTTTTATATAATCCAATATTAAAATGTTTTTCGACATTCAGGAACAAATTTCCTGCTTTTCTTTAAGACAAGCAAAAACAAGCTCTATCCAATTTTGAACTGAGTCTACATATTCACATCCTTTTGTATAAAACTAAAAAAATAATGTGTATTGAATATAATGGCTTAATAATATCATCCACTTGAAGTACTCACAATAACAAGGAAATGGTTTGACAGATTTAATCCCATAATTATTAAAATTTGTGTTAATTGAACAATAACAATACTATAATTAAAGGGAACTAGACATAGACAATCTTTACATGGAGAAGATTTTAGTCTCAGCAATTTTATATCATCTAAAATTACATGCAATCTAACCACAAATTTTATAACACAACAGCTAAATTAATAATATATATGAGTAGATGATTTACACTAAAAAGAGCAGAAAATAATCATGTTCCTTTGCATGGTGCACAAATGACAAATTAAGACAATGTTATGTGACATCACAATGCAAAAAAAAAAAAAAACTCCATAAAGAAATATTGGAATATAATGTGCAAAATTTAAGTAGACTCTGTCCTCCCTGAAATTATGCATTCAATATTTTTACAAAATATTTGTGTGAAACTAATATATACTAAAACCTATAAGATGTTTTGGAGAATAAGCATGTGCTCCCAGAGATTTACTGGAAAAACAAGGCATCGCATACTGAAAGCTCTACATTTCATAACATCTCATAAGCCTTATGTGAGAACTTTGGAATTTATAGTAACCATGTTTCAGGATAATGCATATTTGCAAGCATTTCTATTTTTATTTCAACCTAATATTTTAAACATTAAAGGAATGCAATGTATATATAATAGATGAAGAAAGAATATTGAAACTGAGATATTTAATAGAACAGCTCTTACCATCAAAAGAGATTTTTTTTAATTTTTTAAATTGATTTTGTAAAAATATTACATTACAAAAAAATATATGAGGACCCCTTCAACCCCACCACCCCCACCCCACCACTCCCCCCCCAGCAACACTCATTCCCATCATCATGACACATCCATTGCACCTGGTAAGTACGTCTCTGGGCACCTCTGCACCTCATGGTCAATGGTCCACATCATGGCCCATACTCTCCCCCATTCCATCCAGTGGGCCCTGTGAGGATTTATAATGTCTGGTGATTGCCCCTGAAATACTAGGGAGAATACTCAAAAATAGGCTGCAATAAGAAATGAAATTGAGACATATATGATAACATGGATGAGTCTTGAAGGCTTTATACTAAGCAAAGTAAGCCAGACACAAAAGGACAAATATTGCATGGTCTCATTAATATGAAATAAATACAAATAACAAATACATGGAATTAAAATCTAGAGTATAGGTTACAAGGAGATAAGAGGAGGATAGAGAAGAACTATGAGCTCTTAGTGTACATAGAAGTTTTAATTAACTTGACTGTAAAAGTGTGGAGATGGATAAAGTTGATAGTAACACATTATAGTGAGTAACACCTGCGATTGTGACTGAAAAAGTTAGCCTGGGGAAGCAAATGTCAATAGAAAGAAAGCTAAAGAATAACTAGGGACTGAATAACACAGTGAACCCAGAGGCAGTTGAGAATTGGGCTTAAGGGTAAAAATGCAAGAGAGTCCTTCTGTTAGCTGTAGGGTAATGGGAATATGGAGAAACATGGGAAAACTGCTATTGGTGTGACCTCTGTGGTTAACAGCAATACTATAATATTCTGGCATCAATGCCAAACTATACTGTGTTGATAATGGAGGTGTATGGAAAAAGTGTGCTAAATGTATGCTATGGATCATGATTGTTGGTAATAGTCTGATGATATTATCTTATAATTTGCAACAAATATTCCACCAGAGTGTGGAGTTGTATGGGAAATCTACACATCTGCATGATTGTTTTGCAAGTTCACAATATCTGTAACAAAAATACATTAAAAATAGTATGGGTTGGGGGAAAAATACAACAAATGTAAGATAAGGAATATAGTTGGTAGTAATATTTTGACAGTGCTCTTGCATAGTTTGTAACAAATGTTTCACATCAATGCAAAGAGTTGGTGGAGAGGTGATGTATGAGACCCCTGTGTGATGTTATGTATGTTTATTTTGTAAGATCATAATCTTTACTATAAACTTATTGCTTAAGTGTGTTCATGTATGAATGATATACTTCAATAAAAATGAAAAATAGGCATAATGAAATTAAATTTATATAATAGTTACATTAAAATAAAATATGATATTTTAATTTTAAGTGTATATGTTTTTATACTTACCCACCAAAAAGTTTCAATGGTGTATATTCTTATTGTAACAAAAAGAAAACATCACACAAATTAATATTTATTTCATTAGTAGATTTGATTCATAGCTCCCTTATTCCCTTGGGATTCTGATATTGTTCTCTAGAAAAAACTTTCAAAATGCATTTCCCACTTTTCATTTGACTGAAAATCCTAAATGACTATATAGAATGAAAGAAAGCTTCCTGTAAGTAAAATGTGGTGTGTGTAACCACCTTAAATTTTGAACTATCATCCTGTTTAATGTGTTTAAATAAGCAATCTAATACAGAAAATGAATAATATTCATATGTCAAAACTCTAAAATATTTTAGTTATTTGAATTGGTGGGTAATATAAAACAGAAGGGTTTGGGAATAGTTTATTTTATATATATTTTTTATAGTTTGCTAATGAGTGGAAATGATTTCCAAACATGTCTCCTTATGTTGCACTAAAGATGGCTAGATTTCTGCTTATGAATGCCACTTATTAATGAGAATGACAAATGCACATATAAATTAAGGAATTCCAAAGGCTTGCATAATAATAGAAAATAGTGATTTTTCTGTCCAATGAAAATTCCTAATATAGGAGATACTTATTTTAAAAAATATATATTTACTTGTAAAAATTGGAGGAAAAATGAATAAATGAGTAACTATAGATATTGTTTGCTATTGAAACAAAAATGAATGTTTATTTTTTAATGAGTTTTCCTCCCAATAACATGCCCAGAGCCACCTTCATGACCTTGTTTCTTAGACTGTATATGAAGGGATTCAAGGTTGGGGATACCAGAGTGAAGGATACATAGATATTACAAGGTCAGAAATAGAAGGGGATGCTGAAGTTGGCTTTAGAAAAGCAGTGAAGGCACTGGACAGAGATAATACAAGGACTATCAAGTGTGGAAGGCTACTGGAATAGGCCTTCTGTTTATGGAATCTTCTTGACAGAGGAGAAGATATAGATATAGTAAACAACAATGAAAATGGAAGAGGAGAACTCCAAAGCCACAGAAATTAGAATATGCACAATTTCCCTCATTAAATTTTCTGAACAAGAAATAATTAATAACTAGGTAATGACACAGAAGAGCTGGTGGACCACATTGGACCCACAGAAGGAGAAGGAGAAGGTACCAGCTTTGTGCATGACAGCAGTCAGACCTCCACCCAGCCAAGACACATACACTATTTGCATGCATGTGCAGATGTTCATGATGACTTCATAGTGCAAGGGGTGGCAGATGGCAGCATAGCAGTCAAAGAACATTGCTGTGAGGAGGAACTGCTCTGTAACTGATGTGGGCTATGGGTAGGAGGCTCTTTGTCTCTTCAGAGATAACCTCAACCTAAGCTGTCTGTCCTAACTTGTGAATGTGGAAAGGTAAGAGGCTGCAGACCCACCCTTGGTGGCCATGGCAATGACTCCAGTCCCAGGAAACAGTTTAACAATGCAAAGTCTATAAACTTCAAATATTCAGGCAAAATGCAAACCAAATGGGCTAAAAGCTTATCTAGAATGTATGAAGTCCATGCTAAAAGCTTACCTAGGATGTGGAAGATATATGCTAATTCAAACCTATTGAGAACTGAAACAAAAGGACCATTTGGCCTTTCCTCTCTGTGTAAAAGGGACTCAAAAATCTTCTTCGGGGCTCAGGATTGAAACAGAAAGCTCCCAGTCTGGCCAGCCATCAATAAACCATTTTTCCTTCACAAAATCATTCCTAAATCCTGGCGTTTCTATACACAAATAATTGAACCTTTCTCAAATTCTACAACATTTTGGGGGGCTTGTCCAGGATTGCAAATGAAGGCCAGAGATGGTTGCATTTTGCTGCCCCTTCCAAATCCCCAAGGAAGCTGGAAGGACTTGGGTGAACCCCAAATCTGGGTGCCCCTGGATTAAATTTAATCCAGAAAAGATTTGGGCTCCACCAGAATCTTTCTGACAAAAATAGAGGGCAATGGAAGGTCTGAAGAGAGAGATTCTGGGAATGAAAAAGAGCTCTGAACATGGAAGAAGGTAAGACTCCCCAGGTGAGCACAGTCTGGAAAGCCCTAGCTTTGATTGCTAGGAGGGGGAGGCTGATCACTTCTTGAGAGAACCCTAGTAGCCCCAGAAAAGTGGGGAGAAGCCATTCTCTCTAGCTCTGGAAAAAGAGAAAGAAATGGGAAAAAGCCTGGTGTTTTTGGGTTTGTCTAATTGCATGTTGGAATCTGATACTGGTCTTATATCCACTGAAGGAGTGGAGGCTTGATTATAATAGGAAAGGCTGTTTATAGGTTTGAGTCCTAATGTCCTGGAAATTGGTCTGGATTTTTAAAAAACTTGGTTACAGGAAAATGGATCAGCTTTTCTAGTGAAGCATGGTCTGGGTGTAAAGTTAAACAGGGAAAAAAGTCTAGCTGGAATCTTTTGTTATGGTGCTGAATTGTGAATAAATTCGCTTTATACCAAATGCTAATGTTAAGTGTTCTCTCTAAGGCTTGTGATGGCTTTGGGGACAGCCATGCTGGAAAAAAACATACATATAGAGCTTATGGGTCAAATTAGTGACCTTTGTGCTTCTGTCTGTGTCATCTCAATACTGGTGTTGTAGTTGTAGGGTTACATAAAGTGGTAAAATTTAACTTAGCTGGAGCCCTCCCTTGCCATTGGCAAGGGGGTGAATTGATTATGGGGCAAAACTGAGGAGTCTGGATGTTTGTGCATGCTCTACTGCCTCATCTCTGGTCTGCCCCTTTGCCAGGGCTTGAAGGCTGTCTGTGTCCATGCCACACACCTGGGTTTGTTGGGGCTGCCCCAGTCAAGGTGGCTGGGTCCCTGGGAGGGGTGCTGAATTTGAGTAGGTTCTGTCTGCCCATTTTGGCAGAAAGCTGGAAAGTGGGGAGCAGCTTGCCCCTTTCCAGTGAGTCCATACCTTCTATTCGTAAGCTGCATTCCTATTTGATTGTTGTGCATCTGACTGCCAGGAAGGGAAAAGGTAAAGGGGATGAAAAGCAGAATCAAAGTAAATACAGTAAAGTTCCCTCCCTGGGGTGCCAATTTGCATTCTGCCTAGGTTCTTTACTTTTCTAAATCTCTCTCTGTAAGACTGTAGAAATACTTTGGAATGTTTTACAACTGTAAAATCGTCTGAGGAAAGGAGGCTATTACTTGAAACAATAGACCTCTAATCACTTGATAGCCTTTTCACTGATCTGGCTGGGAACTTCAGGGTTGTGAGACTACAGAGGGAAAAGAAAAAAAAAAAGAATGAAATGCCACTTTGAAATCTATGTTTAGCTTTTATCAGTTGCTGGTGCCCAAGAATTCATGGTAAAAAAGTAAAAATGTAGTTTAAAATAAATCTTTAAATGCCAATACTCTCTTCCTGGTAAATTAAATGCATAACTTGAAGATGAGAATTTGTTCCATTACTAGGAAAATGCAGAACTTCACAGAATTGTTACTGATAAAGTTCTTGTAGTTTAATTAAAAGTATCCAATTCATCTTAAGGTTAAAACATAACGAAAACTGTAACTAAGAGTTAAGATCATTTATAGATGCATTTATATTATAAAACAGTGGAAAAATAATAACTGAAATTATAACTGAGTAAATTTAGCCTGAAACTATTATTGTAAGTATAAATTCTAAACTAACCTTTCCTTCATTTATGGTTTCTTCAAGCCTGACCTCACCCTTGTCTTTGCCTATGGTTATTTCATGATCGCTTCTTCCCCTACAGTCCAGAAAAAGGCTGGAACATCCCTGTCTCCTGTCCTGGTATTAGTAACTCTGCTTTCTCTCATGAATCCAAGTGTAAACTAAATTGCTGCCTGGTGGAATTCTTAGTCCTTAGGTTTAAACGATCACTGGAGTTTTGTTATCTCCAAGGACTGGGAAAAAATGGAAATCTCCTGCTTTAACTGTCAGTGTTCCTAAGAGTGGCAGTTCATGAGAGAAACCAGTCTGTCTCCATGAGGCTTTGAATAGCCTAAGTAAATATACATAAAATTAATCTTGTTGCTTATCTGAAATTCTGCTAAATTCAAAGTAATTCATAAAGTTCTGAAACAAACAAACAAAAAAAAAGGTGCCAAAGCATTGAGAACATTTTGGTTACATTAGTTAAGAAAAAAAATTCTTGTGTAAAACTGCATGGTCATAGTGTAAAACTGCACAGTCATAGTGCAAATTAAGAAAAGTTTCAGGAGTCTTTGAATTGTTTTCAAGTCACACTTATTTTGTAAAAAAAATGGAAGTTTTAAGTAACTAGAGTTATGTTTTTGTGTCAAACTATTTATGTCTGCCTATTTGTTCAAATTGTTGAGGTTAAATATGCAGTTATATAAGTAATATATATTTCTGGAAGCCAAATTAAGCTAAACATTACATAAAGTAATGCAAATTATAAGTAACATCAATGAGTTGTGTATCCATGTCTAACTCTATTTTTGTCTGCCATTTGCTCAGTGTAGGCCTTCATATATCAGGATGATAGTATCAAATTAACAAGTGAGAATTCTTAAAAGAGTCTATTCAAATTATTAAAAATTAAATATGCAGTTATATATGTTAACAAATATTCTTGGAGCCCAAATTAGACCAGGCAGGATGAAAAAGTCATATAAAAATCTGATTATAAAAACTATTGGGAAAGGGCCTCCTCTTTATAAGAGCTTTGAAGGCAAGACTAGGTATGGCAGATTAAACCTATCTACTAGGCTAAGGAATTAAAAATCAGTTTGCCCTGTAATTTCCCAGTTTAAACCTTTTGTCAGCCATAAAATGTAAAAAACAAAGATTAGGTTAGTTTTCACATAAAGGAAGAAAATATTGATTAATGTAACCTGGCAGCCTACTCCTTCAGTCCCTCTCCTGGGTTAAACAGCAACAAAGGGAACCAGTTTAAGCCAGTCCTATATGCAATAAAAAAGATACCCAAAAAAGAGCTAAGTCAATACCAATTCAGCACTAAATTCCATTCCTTATTTGACAAAGGGGAGCAGGTAAAAACTAAAATGGTTGGAATGTGATAGAGGAAGTGGTTAAATCACAAACTTCTGCATGGGAAAGTTAGATCTTCTTGGATAAGCTGTAACTTCTGAAGTATCCAATCTATGGAGAAACAGAGGAAGAGCTTGTGTGCTAGGCTTAGAGGTATAAATTGTATCATTTTTCTTTGTTCGGGGCACCAGTCATGTTTTCTGGTTGTGTGCCCCTTCCTGCAAGATTGAAAATAAATTATTTTCTTCTCCACAATCAGGTGAGCCTTAGTTTCTTCCAGAAGAAGATTTCTTTCCAACAAAATAAAGGTAATTAGTGGCTCTCTTGACAAATTTCAGTAGGTAAAGTCCATAAAAACTATGAAGAGATCTTTCCTGGATTATGATTAAACAAATTAAATAATTGTGTAATGTGTTTTGAAACCTGGTAGTATGCTTTTAAAAATTACTCATTTTCATAACTTAAAAAAAAAAAATTTAGCTTCCTGTAAAGATAAAAAGAGAACATTCCTTGCATAAACTACAATGGCTTCAATTTTATTTAGCTTGAGTGTAATCTCCCATAGTTAACTTATAAACTAAATTAACATTATAAGTACAAAATCTTTAGAGTAATGAAAATTTAAGTTCATGGTAATAAAACTAGCTAAAGAAAAAGATTGTAGATATGCTATCTTAAAGAAATAAAGTAAATTTCTTTGGTTAGTAATTATAATTTTATAAGTTTATTTAGATGTAAGGTAACTAGTCAATATGGTTGTAGTCAATTATAAAAATTTTATAAAACATCTTCCAAACTGTGAAAATGTTTAGTTCTAGAACTCATTGTTAACTAAAAACTTGGATTAGTATTGGTTGCAAAAAAAAATAACTTCGTGGTAATAAAACCTGTCTGAAGGCCACTGCAAAGTGCATATTTAAGTAAGTAGTGATAAAAAGTTATCTTGATTCTATTAGGAATCTTCTGTTATCATTTAACAATGAAAAATAGTTTTTTCCCTCTATTACTAAAGTAAAATGCCTACTATTATCTTCATGGTAAAATTGTATAAGTAAAGATAAAACAAAATTAATAGATGGATCTGGAATCTGACTGGAAATCCACGTGAGCACCAGTGGCCCCAGGATGACTGCAGGGGGCCCCTGCCCCAGGATTCTGCTGTCCAGAATAAAAACTTCAAACTTCTAAAAACAGTTCTGGATGTTACACTAAAGATTAATAAATAATCAATCAAAACAACAAACAGCCATCCACCTCATAGCTCCAACAATAATTATGCCAAAGCTTAGCAAGTTAAACTTTGGCAAAGGGGGAAATGATGTGGGCTGTGGGTGGGAGGCTCTTTGTGTCTTCAGAGATAACCTAAACTGTTTGTGACTTGTGGGTTTGGGATGATAAAAGTCTGCAGTCCTGCCCTTGGGGACCATGGCAATGACTCCAGTCCCAGGAAACAGTTTAACAATGCAAAGTCTATAAACTTTAAGTATTCAGGGGAAATGCAAGCCAAATATGCCTAAAGCTTATCTAGAATGACTGAAGTCCATGCTAAAAGCTTACCTAAGATGTGGAAGATATATATGCTAATTCAAGCCTATTGAGAACTGAAACAAAAGGACCATTTGGCCTTTCCTCTCTGTATAAAAGGGACTCAAAAATCTTGTTCGGGGCTCAGGATTGAAACAGAAAGCTCCTGAGTCTGGCCAGCCATCAATAAACCATTTTTCCTTCTCAAAATCATTCCTGAGTCCTGGCCTTTCTATACACAAATAATTGAACCTCTCTCAAATTCTACAACATAATTGCTGGAAAAAAAAAAAACAAAAAACAAAAAAAAACACAAAAGGAACCTGGGTGACACAGCCAAGGAAAGAGATGGAGTTGTTGTGGGTCAAGAAGTTGACTGGATTTGGGGATTGTAACTGGAATGTGGTAAAGATCCAAGAAGGAAAAATTCTTCAGGAAGAAGTACATGGGTTTGTGGTCCATAGTTGTGATCATGATAATGAGGACATTCCCTATTAGTGCCCACAAATAAATGAATGAGAAGAGTAGAGATTGCAAAATGTACATATTGGGATTGGTAGGAAATCCCATAAGGATAAATTCAGTCACAACTGTGAGATTTGCCATTACTGCATACATAGTCTATAAATCACTGGAGAAAATAATAAGACATCATCATACCAAGTTTTTCAAAATTACATCTGTAATGTGTGCTTGCATATGGTAATCTCACAATCAATTATTTAACCACAAAATTATTCCAGTGCACATCTTTAATTTATTAATCATCAATCATTGTGTTTTACATTTTTTTTAATTTTGTACCTACAATTATAATATTGTTCAAATATATTCTGTTAAAGTAAGTGGCTGGATATTTTCTACTGCCCTTAGCAATACCTTTCCAAATTGCTTGATAGATCCAAATTCACCAGCTAGCAAATGCTAAATTGTGCACTAGTCTTGCTGCCCATACATTCTATCACATTACTTACACAATCTCTGCTTCTAAGCAGCTATCAAAAATTTGAACAATAAAAATTTTTCATGATAATACTGAAAAATCACTGGCTTTCTCAACTGTTGAAATTAGTTAGCTTAATCACATTCTCAAGAACATCTAGTTTAGAGCTGCTGTCTCATTTGAAAGTTTTAATAAAGGGTGTATCTAATGGCTTTTTTCCTCCTTCACAATACACAAAATATTTCTCATTTATTATCTTGTGTATAAATTTCCATGGGCAAATAACCCACTAACTATCGCTATCAAAGATTTACAATACATGAGCTAAGATTTTTGCCCACCCTATTCATCAAATTATTTATTTTTCTTTGTTATACCCTGTATTAGTTAACCAAAGGGGTGCTGATGCAAAATATGAGTAATTGGTTAGTTTTTATAAAGGATATTTATTTGGGGTATGAGTTTACAGATACCAGGCCATAAACCATAAGTTACTTCCCTCACCAAAATCTATATTCACATGTTGGAGCAAGATGGCAGCTGATTTCTGTGAGGATTTAGGCTTCCTAGGTTCCTCCCTTCCTGGGGCTTGCCTCTTTTTCTGCTGTGGGTTTACTTCCTGGGGCTCCAGCTTAGGCCTTCAGCATCAAACTCTAGCATCAAAACTCCAGAATCAAAAACCCTTAACTCTGTCCTTTGCCATACCTTTTATCTGTGAGTCCCCACCCACCAAAGAGTGGGAACTCAACACCCTACCACCACAAGATGTTTACATAATTACTTAATCAAGTAAACTTATGAATCCAATATAATCTAATATGCCCAGAGAAAAGGTTGGTTTACAAACATAATCCAATATTTCTTTTTTGGAATTCACCAATAATATCAAACTGCACATTCCACCCTCTGAGTTCCAAAAAGACATTACAATATACAAAAAAACAAAACAAAACAAAACAAAACCCTTAAATCAGTTACAATGCAAGTACTAAATCATGTCACAATCAATTTAAAAAAATACAGATCGTCTTGGGGCAAAGCCCCATCTGCTATAGATCTCTGAAACTTACAAAACAATTAATCTCCTTCCAATACATAAATGGACAAAGTATACACATTTTCATTAAAATAAGGAGAAATTGGGAAGGAAACACATGTTACAGTTTCTCCACAGTTCAATAGACCTGTGGTGAACCCTGTGTTCAATTTCAAAGTCTGGGAGTCATTCTTAAGAAGATGTTTTCATCTCCTTGGTGCCATATAGGGACCCATCCTTTTCACCAGTTTGCCCAATGGCCATTTTATTGGTTTCACCCTCTTCAAGCATCTGGGTCTTGATCAGGCTGCAGTCCTCTCCCTGCAAGAGTGTTGGGGTGATTGCCACACCTTACCCAATTTTTGGGTGAGAGTCTTAATCCCCCTAGCACAGTCATGTGAAGACAAAATTCCCCATAAACTTTGTCATACAGGCTTAACCCTCTCAGAGCAATGAGTTGACCACCTGGCCTTCCCTAACCTTTGGGGGACGGGTCCACCTATATCAGACCTATGGGGTGCTGACCTTAACCACCCTAAACTTTAGGGAATGTGCTCCACCCTGTATGTATCTTGGGGCAGCAAAACTCTCCCAGAACATTGGACAGGAATATCCACCCTCTTCAATTGCTGGGGGAAACTCACCCTCTGTACACGTGGGTGGGATTCCTCTCTTGGCCCAAGGTGATCCTAATTCCAGATCTCAGCTTCAATGGCTTACCTCTTAAAGCTGTTTCTCCTTCAATCTCTCCTGTCCATGTCCTTTTTACTTCAGGCTGACAGTGGTTTTGTTCATACTGCTCTCTCAAAAACCTTGTTGATTTAGCATGCAAGAAGCAGGGGTCCAAGCCATCAGACAGTAAGACTTTCTACATGTCTTTCCTACATAACTGCATCTTCAATCTTAATTTACCAGTTCCAAATTTAGTTAAGTCCTCCAATGGGGCACTTTCATCTGGCATCTTGATTTCCAGAGGCTTGGAATTTCCAGAATCAATTTCTGTTTTCTTTGTGCCCAACAATTTAGTTCTCAGCTTATCTCACTTGTCTAGCATTTAGCTGCATTCTCCGAGTTTACTTTGGATAGTTCTTCAGCTAAATGTCCAGCCTTGCTATTTTCAAATTCTGCCTTCCACATAACACCAGGAGTTAATTTTGATAAGTTCTCTGCAACTTTAAAACATGTATTGTCTTCCCTCCAGTTTTCAATAATAGTTTCATCAGTTACTTCTAAGGCATCATAAACAGTCTCTTTAGCATCCATATCACTATCAACAGTTTCTTCAAAGTAATCTAGGCCTTTTCCTTCAAGCATTTCACAATTCCTCCAAAAACTACCCATTTCCCATTTATAAAGCCAATCCACCATTTTGGTAATTGCAAAAGTACGTCCCCAGTCCTCTGTACCAAAATCTGTATTAGTTAGTCAAAGATGTGCTGATGCAAAATATCAGAGATTGGTTGGTTTTTATAAAGAGTATTTATTTGGGGTATGAGCTTACAGGTACCAGGCCATAAACCATAAGTTAATTCCCTCATGAAAGTCTATTTTCACATATTGGAGCAAGATGGCTGCCGATATCTGTGAGAATTCAGGCTTCATGGGTTTCTCTCTTCCTAGAGTTTGCTTCTTTTTCCTCTGTTGGTTTATTTCCTGATGCTCCAGCTTAAGGCTTCAGTATCAAGCTCCAGCATCAAAAACACTTAAATCTGTCCTTTGCCATGCCTTTTATCTGTGTATCCCCATCCACCAAAGGGTGGGAACTCAATGCCCTACTGGCAAAAGAGATTTACATAATTACTTAATGAAGTAAACATATGAATCCAATATAATCTAATGTGCCCAGAGGAAAAGATTTGTTTACAAACATAATCCGATATTTCTTTTTGGAATTCACCAATAATATCAAACTGCTACATACCCCTTTTAACATTTTTTCTACCTCTAATAAAATAATTGTGTTTTCACATGATTATTTCACTCATTATATTCACATTTTTACATGGAATGATGCATGACTCTTATGTACTATACACCTGAAATATTGCAAATATTTTATAACAGTTTTCATGTTTTTACACTATTCATTCTTCTACCCTAGAACACTGCATCTTTCCAATAAGATTTATACCAATTATTTAGCAGAGAAGAAAAGATGACACAGAATTAGAATTAAATTAGATGGCATTAGTCTGATGAATGAGTGTGGTTGGCAATTCTGTTGGCACTGACAGGCCAATGCCTCCTCTTCATATATATTTGTGTGTGTCTATGTGTTTTCTTTCTTTTTCTTTCTTTTCTTTTAAGTGTTACATTAAAAAAAATGAGGTCCACATATAACCCCCACCCCTCCTACCCCACTCCTCCCACATCAACAACCTCTTCCATCATTGTGGCACATTCACTGCACCTGATGAATACATTTTGGAGCACTGCTGCACCACATGGTCAGTGGTCTACACTGTAGTCTACACTCTCCCCCAGTCCACCCAGTGGGCCATGGCAGGACACACTATGTCCAGCATTGGTCCCTGCAGCACCACTAAGGACAACTCCAAATCCTGAAAATACCCCCACATCATATCACTTCTTCCCTCTCCCTACCATCAGTAGCTACCATGGCCAGTTTCTCCACATCAATACTCTAATTTCTACCCTTAGTAATCACAATAGGCCCTCATCAGAATACCAGAAAGTCCTCTAATCCATACTCTATTCCTCCATCCTGTGGACCCTGGGATGTTTATGTCCACTCCACCTCTGGTTATGTCGAGTCTCCCTCTATATCAGGAGGGGGCTTAGATTCAATGTGGATGATGGATGCAATTCTGCTTGCAGTTGTAGGCACTCTTGGTTCCCTGGTGTGGTGGTTGACCTTCTTTGCATCCCTGTTAGCTGGCCAGGGTAAGACCAATAAACCAGAGGGTAAGAGTTGCAAGTCTGCTGAGGCTCAGGGCCTGGATGTCACATAGAAAGTCCACAGATTCAGTTCTCCTGAGTATACACTAACCCAAGTGCCAACCACAGGTCTGGTAAAAGTAACAGAAGAGGCATGTTTAGAAAGGTCATATCTGAGTCCAACTCCATCACACTCAGAAACACAAACTCCAAAGTATGGACAACTGACATGGCCCTGAACTCTAGAGCCATTTGCCATGACCAGAGAACCTGTGGGCCTCTGTAGCCCTGAGGAGAACCAGTACCTGGGTTTCTATCTACTTTGGTTGTCTCTGGTAACCTGCTGAGACATACATAAGCATTACCCCTCCAATGATCTCCAGACTGTTTTTTGGAAACTCATAGCCATATAAACTCATTTGTCCTTTCCATTTCCCCCTTTTATCCAAAGTCAAAAGGCAGTTTTTAACACCTAATATTATATGTAGACTGAGATATTCTGCTGGTCTGAGGTGACCCTTTTATTCAAGGTCTTTTTCTAGTTACATGAACAGCTGGTGCTTGGTAGTGATCCCTTGGCACTGGGGAGGCTCATTCCCAGGAGTCATGTTCCATGCTAGGGAAAGGTAATGCATTTACATGCTGAGTTTGGCTTAGAAAGTGGCCACATTTGAGTAACATAGAGGCTCTCAGGAGGTAATTCTTAGGCACCATGCAACTCTAGGAATAGTTCTTATTTCAGGCACACAGACTCATAATTGTAGCCATCAGTATCAAGGGCTCATTGTTAGACCATCCATCTTTATTGGTCTTTGCCATTGCACTTGGGGGATTGTTGCTGTTCCATTGGAGAATATGATAGAGCTCCCCTGGCTTGGAACTCAGCACTCTCTCAGTTGTCATTTTTTAACTGAAACCACTGTGAAAACATCTAAACATTTTTATGTACCCTGCATACCTGCCCTGGAGTACTCTCTCCCAACCATGTGCCCCTATCAATAACATCCCACACCAGTATTCCTCCTCTGCCATAGTTGAAACACTCTGTGGTCCGAAACTTCTTTAAAAATGAAGCCTAATATATTGCCATATTCCATTAATAGGAAAATGGAATATAGTGATGGTTTAAAGGTTAAATACAGAATAAATACTAATTAAGAAAAATTAAATAAAGGAAAATTAAATTGGGATATCAAAAAATGAGAAAATGAAAAAGTTTTGTTTTTAACGTTTTGCCTTTCATCACTGCTATAGGTGTTGCCCTGTATGTACAGTGGCAAGGCAATTTCTCCCATTTCTTCCTCGGTGTCTACTTTCTTTTTTTTTTTTTTTCCTACTTATTAGGTTTGTCTTCACAAATGTTTTAGATCACAGTAATTCACATATACAATACATGGCACTCCCACATATCCAACATCAGTCCCTTTGTCACTTCCCCAAAAATAATCTTTTTACATGTTCATATTATATGTGCTGCAGCTGATGTACAGATATTGAAACAGTAGCTTTCACATATGGTTCCATTTGGGTTTACATTATGGTTTATGTTTTACACTATGCAATTTTCTAAATTTTCAGTTATCTTATGTTTTACATTATGGTTTACATTTTAGCCTATAGACTTTCATATATTTTTGGTGTAATTTAACATGTCCTATATCCGTCATTGCATGATCTTGTGGAACACTTCCATTGCCCCACAGTTACACTGATTCCATCTATTCAACACCTCTTTCCCCCTCCACTCAGGGCCCACCATGACAATCAATCTTCATTACTTGAAGGACCATATTCAGAGATACTTGCAACAATGTTGAGGGCTTGACATACTTGACCATCCTATCACATTGGGAGCCACCAATTCTTTTGAGAGATACAGTTCCCTCTGTTTGAGACATCAGTCTTCCCTAGAATGTAGGTATACCTTCAGTCTCATTGTATGGGTCTCCACCCAATGATATAACCCACTATGACAAAATGAGCACTCACACACTCCCTAGAAGTTGCCCTGTGTCAGATGCCCCCCTTAAGCCTCTTTAAAAGGTGACCTTTCTTACTATATTTTCTAAAGAGTTTTCTCAACATTATAATTTCAATCACATACATGACAATCTCCTATGTTCAAATGTTCCCCCCAAACTCACCCCAGTTTCTTGGGCCATCTGACCCACCCTTCCATCCCTAGTCCCCTTTAAGCACACAAAGCCCCACCCAAAGGAATCTCTATGGCCCCATTTTATCCCTTCCCTGTACAAATACTTAAATTCAGTTTATCTTAGATTTCCCCCATAGGTATCAGCTTTGCAACCTTCCTCTACCCCCCAACTTCCTTTTAGCTTATCATCCAGTCTCTAGCTCTCTGAGACAGCTTGGTTTACTTATTTCATATCAGAGAGGTCATGTAGTATTTGTCCTTCAATGCCTGGGTTACTTCACTCAACATAAGGTTCTCAAAATTCATCCATGATATCACATATGTTTGTACTGTATTCCTTCTTATAGCTGAGTAGTATTCCATTGTATGGATATACCACATTTTATTTATCCATTCATCTGTTGATGGTTATTTGGGTTGATTCCACCTGTTGGCAATAGTGAATAGTGCCTAATAATACGCTGTAAATACTTTTGTATACTGATTATATACAACAGATGAGCTGGATCTGTGGAATTTCAGAAAACTTACTTCCATATCCAGACCAAACTTCTAGGGTTTGTACGAATTATATAACAAGAGTGTCTTCCAAGATGTAATTCCTTGGTAATTCATACATATTTGTAAACCAAAGAAATATATATATATATATTTGACTGTTAATCATTTTGAGTTAAAATCTATTTGTATACTTTAAAAGTAACATGGAGTTAAATTACAGTTTTTAAGCTATTTTTCATTTGAACAAATATATTTTGAGCTTTAGTCCTGCAATTTTTTTTTGAGTGCATGCACCCGTTCTAACAAAAAAAAAAAAAAAAAAAAAATCGCTTGCAATATATCAAATGTGTTTAATTGTGGACTAGAGACCAAGTTTTCCCTAGAGGTCTCCGGGAAACAAAATACTACATTCCTCAATAATTAGACCTCAGCCCATTTACTTCAAGTGTTTAAAAGTCTTGCATAAGGATAAAAAGTAACTTTATTTATTTAAATTCCATTTCTATTGAAATTCTCTTCATGTTATATGAATTAAGTCTTATTATCTGAGGCAAAAATATTCCTAGCAATCTAAAAAGCTCAGAATGTGATAAACGCATTTCAAATTAGAGATACTAAAAGTTGGGATTTATTTTTTAATTTCTTTTTTAGCCTGCCTGCATAAGTGCAACTTTAAGAGTTTGGTTACCTGTGTGATTACTTAAGTATGCCCCAAAAATTTAATTTAATTAAAAAATATAAATGACTAAATTTTTCAAATTATCACCTTCAACTGGGATGGTAGGGAACTCCTCTTATATCTAATTTTGCAGATCCATCTCCCAAATTCTTGCTTAATAATTTATTTCAAGGAAAAAATCCTAAGGGAATGTAATATATTTCTATATGAGAAGCAGTAGACATCATTTGAAATTGATTTTCAAAGTCATTATTCCATAAACAGGAATAACATTTATTTGTTTGCATACATTATGAAAATGGTAAGCTTTATCATGTAGTATCTTATTCTTTCTTTTCAAAGAAATGGTTTGCTGGAAGCAAAGTAATCTCATTTATAATAAGTATTGTTCAGTTATCAAATCTTAACCTGTTAAGAGTCTAAATTTACTTAGTAAAAATTATAGTTCCTTAAAGTGTTGATTACAATTCATATGAAAAAGATAAACATGCAAAAAATCTCAGACAATCTAAATAAAAGAATGTGTTTTATTTAATAAATTATGTTCAGTAAATTTTATCATTTTTCCTACATGTCCATATTCTTGATTTGGGCCTTTTCTGGGCTCACTATGTTATCCAGGTTTTACTTGAATACTTCCAACAAAAGAATATCTAGGTAAGTGTTTGACATTTATCTTCTCTTATATGGAAGATGTGTCTTAGGATAACAAGGAAACAGTACATGAGTGTCCTAACAGGTTTGAATCAGCTTCAATATAAAATTTAATGAAGCAGAACTCAAAACTCAAGGGAAACTTGGAGGAGAACAGTGCAAATATGTGCACAGATAATGATAAGAATAAAAACCTATATTGTGATCAAAATATTTAACACTTTAATTGCTTATTTGATACAATGGTGTAAGAAACAATTTCTGGCTTTCAATTTAAATGAAAATTTTATGTACAGTAAACTAGTTTTCAGATTTTTCATGTCATGACAAATGTTAGTATTACTTATTCTCTTCCTGCCAAAGTTCTGGGATTTGTGTTTAAAATACTTTGAATGGATATTTCAAGTGTTTACCTCACAATGCAAGATATTACCTAATGCAGTTTAGCTACATTACAGTTATATTCATTTTGGGGTGGAAACTGTAATTTATTTCAATCCATAGCAGAATACAATGCCATCAAATCTCTCATTCCTCAATGTATTTCTTTTAAAATAATTTCAGTTGAAGTTCTCATGTGTAATTTCATGTAGTCAAGGAAATGGCTTTTTATGTTGGGGGAGGAGGCAGGGAATTCTTTCAGTGAACAGTAGATTTAAGGTGTCTTTTAGGCACTTATGAACATACACACACATTTTAGCAGTTTTACAAGAATGTCAGGTGAAATATTTGTTTTTTGAAGGTATGGCCTAAAATTAAGTTCTACAACTTAATGGGGAGTATTTTACAGTATTCATTAATGACAATGTTTTCTAGGAAAAAAAAATCTTTTGCAATCAGATGTGACAGAAAATTGTATTAGATAATAGTATATACATAGCAAAATGTAAAAGAATTATTTCTTTTAAAAGAAATGAAAAGAATAATAAGTACATATTTTAGAGCCCATATAAGTATATTGAATACTACATGAGGAATTGATTGTGATTAATATCTCCAACAGCAAAAACAAGTCAGGGTTAACAAAACTAGCTGGGTAAACACATGTTCTCTACAAAGTTAACTCCTATGACAAGTTTCTAATTAAAGCCTAACAAAGGGCCTAGTAGATGAAAGTTACAGTAATAAGAGCTTTGATATAGTTCAATTTAGGGAGAGAGTAAGAGTAGCATACAATATTTTACCTGGCTATTAGAAAAGGTATGGAGACATATGTTTCTTCCAGCAAGCTAGTGAAACCTTCAATATATTTGCAAGTCACATAAAATATTCAACCACATATTACTCCAAAATGGCATATTTTCATTTTTCATTTTTATTTTTCTAATCATGTAACATTTTTGACTGAGTTATGAAAAACATGCTTTCTTTTTCATTACATTTATGAATGGGTGTGTTTTAAAACCTGTAATTGTCTTGTTTTTATAATATTTTTAAGGCAAATTCATATTCTATTTTCAAGTTGCTTTTTTTAGTTCCCTTCTCACTTTTAATCATGGGTTCATCATTCCAAATTCTTCTTTTAAAAGAGATTATAATTAACATATTTGTTATTAAAATATACTTCATATTTAGAATTTTTTTCTTAAGAAGTTTTCCCAAACATGAATCTGTTAAGTCCAATAGATAATAACTAATCAACATTCATGATACATGATGATTATTTTTTATAAAATAAGACTATCACCTATTACCAAAATATATTAGTGCACACTTGACTACATCTTTCACTAATTTTTTTTTATAACTTAATTTTAAATGACTTGATATGTTTTTAGATTATTAATTTACCAGGTTTTGAATGGTTGATTTCCTGTTTGATGCATCACCTATTTATCTCTTTTTCCTACTTGTTCTGTCAGGTCATTTGCTCTTGTCCTTTGATGAAGTCTTTACATATTTGAAATATCAGCCAATTTTAAAAATTGAACAGGGCATTTTTTCCAGATGCTTGTGAAAATTTGCAATTTTCTGAATGTTTTTTCCAGGAAAAACATAATAAATATGAATAAATGAAACAAGCATTCCACTATTTTATAAAGTATTGAGAGTGTTTCTATTTTAATGTTTAGAAAATGTCATTCTTTCTTAAGGTTTCTGGATGATATATTCTCATACAATAACATTGTATAATATTATTTCTACTAGCTGCTAATTTATAATCTTTCTTTCCCATTTCTCTTTTTGAAAAATTATCCTCCTATTTTATTTACTTCTATAATATTTTCTCTGCTGAATTTTCTATTCTTTTTTATTTTAAAAAAATTTCCACCTTTGTTTTTAGTTTAATAATCTTTTTCACTTCTTAAATTTTTCTTTATTTTTAAAGAATCTTTAGATAACATAAATGTCACATTGCAAATAAAGAAAATTCCATATACTCCACAACTTGCCCCTCCCATATTTTTCCCCATTAACAGCATCTTTCATTAGTATGGTGCATTTGTTACAATTGATTAACCCATATTTAATCATTACTACTAAGCATGATATATAGTTTATATTATGGTTTACACTTTGCACCATACAATTTTATAGGGTTTGACAAAATGTGTAATTGCTTGTACCCATTACTGCAATATCATTGTTTAATAATTATATTTTAGATTAAAAAAATAATTACTTCATAATCTGAAGTAATTCAGGTTGGTAATTCATGAACCAGTTTACAGAGATCTACCCTGAGATGATTCTGTCTCCCCAATAACATGTTATATGTGTCAATATTTTTGATATATTAAAAATACAAACCAGCTTTTATTATATAAAAATATTATGGCTATCAAAGTATTTATTATTAGCAATGTGAAAATACTTAAATAAAATATGATGGAATATTCAAAATTTACTAGTATGAAAAAATTATAATTTACATAGTCAAATTTATAGAACACTTGACTGTTTTTTTAATGTTACAAAAGTTATGAAGATTTCCAATCTAAAATTAATAGTTAGCATTCTTTCTTCAATATTAATATATTTATTTCTGTCATCTTTTTTCATGGTATAGAATATTGAATAAAATATCATAATGATGGTAGAATGTAACTTCAATTTTGTTTTGTGAATCATATTTACTTTTTATCTCTATTTATTGTACTAGGTAAATTGTATTTGAAGTAAGAGTCTATTACTATATACCTATTTTAAACATGACAATTAAGAATATTTTCAATTGTATCATCTTCTTTTTGGAAAATATTAAATACATGTAATATTTTCTTTAATTTGCATTTGTGATAACTTAATAGTAAAATATTTCTTAGTTTTACTCAACTTGGGTTACTATACCTAAAGAGAACTTTTTGATATATCATTAAATTCTATAGGTGAGATTTACATTGGTACTTGCATGTCTTTAATCAGCAGTGTCTTTGTCAGTTTTTCTTTGCCAAAATTCAATGTCAAGTTTGGCAAGCTATTTTTTGGACTTTTAAAATCTTTTCTTTTGAAATAATTTCAATCTTAGAGTGCAGTTGAAAACAATATTAAAAACAACATACAGATAGGTTGAATTTACCATCCCACAATCACAGATACACCAGTTTTAACACTTTACTCCTTTGCTTTATCTTTCTATACATCTGTCTGTCTATCTATCTATCTATCTATCTATCTATCTATCTATCTATCTATCACCTATCTATCTATCATCTATCTATCTATCTATATCTATCTATCTATCTATCTATATCTATCTATCTATCTATCTATCTATCTATCTATCTATCTATCTATCTATCCATCCATCCATCCATCTTCTGGACATTTGAGGAGGTTGACTATCTTTCATTGAGAAGACATTTTCAAACTCTTAGATTTGTTCCACATCATCTTTTTAATAAGAATGATCTAATAACATAATTTTTTTCCTAAGCCATTAATAGACTTCTCATTCCAAATCTTGATTGAGGAGTAAGAGATAGCCTTTTGCTAATTGCAACTTCTTTCAAGTGTTCTTTAAACTTAAAATTCTTATGTCAGTTTAGCCAAGTCATCAAGGTTGGTAAGATTACCTTTTATCCATATACTCCTCCCCTGTTCCAGATTATGCATTCCATATGAAGAGGCTGATAGTTTATTTTTAAAATCCAATCTTATATGCAGATATCTTTAGATACATCTGCATTGTTCTAGTGTTTATGTTTCAAAGTCTATTATTATTATTGACATATGCAAATTTTGTATTCAGACACATTTCCTGAACATTTCAAAGGAGGAATGGGAAAGGGGGATGTTTAGCTGATTATATTTGTTGTGACTTTTTCAAAGGTTCTTCCAAGTCTTTTCTTCAACTTTTCTAATGGTTCCCCTCATATTTTCTTTCATTAAGTTTTCTCAAATTTCACTCTTTATCTTATGATTTTCAATATAATGGTTTATTTTTAAAATTATTATCTTTTGTCAGTCTGCACATTTTGAATCATTCTTCCTGCTCATGTAATGGGTCTGACAATCATACCTGGTATAATGTGAAAAATGTTTAAAAATACTTTGAAGTTACCAAGTATAGTTAATATTCAGAGTTCTAGAAACTATCACTGTCCTGTGCAGCAATAAATGTTGACAGAATTTAATATCAATATATATATTGACTAAATATTCTATTAGTAAAGCAAGGTAGACTAATTAGCAAAACATACTTGTTCTGGAAATATATAAAAGCCAGTGTTTTTGTTTTGTCAGAAAAAAGGATAATAGGTTAAAATTAATTCCTTCACTTGTAATTAATTCATCATACTTGACTTGCTCCTTGACTTAAGATAGAGTAATTAATTTTATCATACAGTTATTTAATGATTCATAATCAAGCTTTCCTTAGTGTCTGGCATACTTCCATTTCCTTCTTTTTCCTGGCCTGAGAAAATTCCATTTACATTTAATCAAGAAATGATTATGAATTCATTTGTATGACCTGTAATATTTCTTCCATACAAATATTATTATAACTTTTATTTCAATTTATGGACAAGTAAATACCTTTAAAAGGAGAAATGTAATAAAGAAGAATTTTAAAAATAATGTAAACCATTTTCCCAACCCTTATGGTAAATTTACAGTTATATAAATTGAGATGATTTTTTCATAAGAAATAAACACAACCCCAATGTGTCATGTGAAGATATTCCCAAGTAAGAAAAATAATTGGCATCTATTGCTTTATTTTAGATAAAATATTTAGATGATTTAGATTAAAATAATCTAAATGCTTTATTTTCTTTTCATTCTGTTATATCATTTTTAGGCAATGCTACCAGCTTCTTTTTTAATTATAAAAGTTGTAGCTTTAAAGAAAAATCATGTAGAAAATAGAGATCCACTTTTAATCTCTCCCCCACAGTTTTCCACAGTAGTTACTTAACATTAGTGTGTTTTTTTTAATTGAAGAAACCATATTATCATTAGACCATTAACTGTAATCTATAGTTTATATTAATGTTCATTTTTTGTGTTGTACAATACTGTTAATTTTTAGGTTTTGTTCTTGATATAGACGATAACTTAAATTTCCCCTTTAAACCACATAGAAGTATATAAATCAGAGATGTTAACTGCACCATACATTTTGATTGTGTAATCAGTAAAAAGCCATTATTTACATTTTATCATTTGTCAAAAGGCTCTTGTTTAATGGACACAGATTCAGTGTAGTGAATTAGGGATAGACATATTCACCTAAGGCAATTTAAGAAAATTCCATTGCATTGAGTAATGATTATTTTTCTCTATTAAAGGACAGCCAATGTTATTACATAGAAATATAAGATATTATTTGTTTACATTTTCATTTAAGGCATGAAAGCAGAAAATCAAAGTTTTGGAACAGATCTTATACTTCTTGGTCTTTTCCAGTATGGCTGGATGAACACTTTCCTCTTTCTGGCTATTGTCATCCTCTTTACAGTATCGTTGATGGGGAATATCATACTGATTCACCTCATCCGAATGGACATTCGACTCCACACACCAATGTACTTTTTACTCTGTCAGCTCTCCTTCATTGACATGATGTACATCTCCACCACTGTGCCCAAGATGGCAATTAACTTTCTGTCACATAGTAAGACCATCACTTTTTTAAGCTGTGAGATCCAAACCTTTATGTTTTTGATGCTTGGTGGAACAGAAGCCCTTCTCCTTGGTTTTATGTCTTTTGATAGATATTTAGCCATATGTCACCCTTTATATTATCCTGTACTCATGAGTAAAATGAACTGTTTGTCCATGGTCATATGTGCATGGGCTAGTAGTTCCATTAACTCTTTAATACACACTTTGTATGTATTTCAACTTCCATTCTGTAGGTCTTGGCTTATTAACCATTTCTTCTGTGAAGTTCCATCTCTATTGTCATTGGTGTGTCAAAACACTTCCCAGTATGAATATACCATTTTCTTGAGTAGCCTTATTATTCTGCTGCTACCATTCATGGCCATTTTAGCATCCTATGGTTATGTGCTCAGTGTTGTATTCCAGATGAGTTCCAGTAAAGGACAGACAAAAGCTGTCTCCACTTGTTCCTCCCACATGGTTGTGGCAAGTTTATTCTATGGGACTAGTCTTTCCACCTATATGAGGCCACACTCCTTTCATTCCACTGAACAGTATAAAGTGGTGGCAGTGTTCTATACCATTATCACACCTCTTCTGAACCCATTTATCTATAGCCTGAGAAATAAAGAGGTCATGGGGGCCATGAGAAGAGTTTTGAAATAATGAGATTTATACAAATATGATTTTAGTAAACCCCTAATGATTTAGATTGAGCAACATAAAAAGTCTTGACTAGTCTACTGTGTGGAAAGATGTGAAATCCAAGAAATGCTTACTAAATACAATGATAAATACTTTTATACCTTAACTTTTAAGAAATATAGTGAGCATTGTTATTTGAAATGATGGATTTCTAGAATCTAGAGAAATCATGTGATTATCAACTTTGTTTAGCTACTATTTCTACAGATATTCCTGTGATTTTACATGTTTATTTCTAACCCACTGCAATAAAGTAGATATTGCAGTAAAGCAAGTCACACAAATTTTTGTGTTTTCCCTTGGCATAAAAAAGTTACACTTACAGTACAGTGTAAATTAAGAGTGCATTATCATTATGTATGAAAAATAATCTACATACCTTAAATAAAAATACTTTATAACTAAAAAATACCAGCAATAATCTAAACTGTCCTAGAGTCTTGACGTTTTTATCACAGGAAGGTCTTGCTTCTATGTTGGTGACTTCTGACTGATCAGGCAGGTGGTTGCTGAAGATTGAGGATCTGTGACAATTTCATATTTGAAGACACAAATGAAGTTGCCACATCAAATGTCACTTCCTTTCATGAAATATTTCTATGTATAATGTGAGGCTGCTTGAAAGATTTTACCACAGTAGAACTTCTTTCATAACTGGAGTCAAATCTATCAAACCCTGCTGCTGCTTATTATGCAATATTCTAAATACTTTTGTAACTTCAGAAATATCTCAGTTTCTTCATGAATAGAGATTCTCTCAAGGAAGTAATTTCTTTCCTCATCTATAAGAAACAGCTCATTGTCCTTTCAAATGTTTTCATGAGATTCTAGCAATTCTGTCAAATGTTCAGGCTCCATTTCTAATTCGATATCACTTACTATTTCCACCATATCTGTAATTCTTTCCTCCACTGAAGTCTTGAACTCCTCAAAGTCATCCATGAGTAAAAGAATAAATTTCTTCCATACTCTTGTTAATGTGATACTTGAGCTCCCCTATAAATCATGGGTGTACGTCATAGCACCTAGAATGGTGAAATCTTTACAGAAGGTTTTCAATTCATTTTGCCCTGATTCAGAAGAAGAATCACTACCTATGGAAGCTATAGCATTACAAAATTTCCTTCTTAAATAATGAGATGTGAAAATTGAAATAACTCCTTGATCCATGGGCTGCAGAATGGATGTTGTGTTGGCAGGCATGAAAGCAACATTAATCTTATTGTACATATCTATCAGAGCTATTGATTGACCAGGTGAATTATTAATGAGCATTAAAATTTTGAAAGTGGTCTTTTTTCTATGTAGTAGTTATCAACTGTAGGTTTAAATTATTCAGTAAACCATGGTGTAAACAGATGTTATCCATGTTTTCTTATTTCTATTTTTTGAACACAGAGTAATTTCTTAAGTGCTTTATGATTTGTGGAAAGTTAAATGAGCATTGGCTTCAAATTATAGTCATGATCTGCATTAGCCCATAACAAGAATGTGAGCCTGTCTTTGAAACTTTGAATCAGTCATTGCCTTATACTCTTTAGCTATGAAAGTTCCAGATATCATTTTCTTCCAATTTAAGGCTGTTTTTTGACAATGATGGTTTGTTGTTTAGTGTAGCTATATGTACGAAATATATTCACTATATTACTTGATAGCAGCAAGTAAAACAGCAATTATATTTTTGGAGATGGCTTCTTTCCTGCAACCTCATGAACCATCCTCTAATAGCTTCTAAATTTCTTCTTTAGCTTTCTCATCTCTTTCAACCTTCATGTAGTTAAGAGAGTTAGTACCTTCCTTTGTATTAGGCTTTTTTCCCCCTTAGCCAGTATCAATTTTATTAGTAGTTCAAAGGAAATAAATGACTCAAGGTGAAAGCAAGCATGAAGGCTATGACCATTGGTGCAGCTCTTGAGGACTTCTTTGCTACTTTATTATATACAAATGTCAAAATTTTAAAAAAGAGTTCTCCAAATCATGCCTGCAAGGTATTGTGTTACCCACAGGAAGTTTTTTGGTGAGAAAATTCCTCAGTTTTATAACAGAATAATTGTTAGATTGCATTGACCTCTTTCAGAAAACCACGCCAAGTACATGCTAATTTCATGTTTATGCAACATAAGAAACTTAAGGAAATCAAGTATGTCTTTTTTCTTTTGAAATTTTTTATTTAATTGTCTTTTTAAAAAAGATACATATATCACAAAAATGTTACAATAAATATATGAGTTTCCCATATACCCCACTCCCCCCTAATCCACCCCATTCCTTCCATATCAACAACCTCTTTCATCATTGTGGCACATTCATTGCATTTGGTGGATACATTTTGGGGCACTGATGTACCTCATGGATTATAGTTTACATTATAGTTTGCACTCTCTCTCAGTCCACTCAGTGGTTTATGGCAGGATGTATGATGTCCTACATTTGTCACTGTAATATCATTCTGAACAACTCCAAGTTCTGAAAGTACCCTCATATTACACCTATTCTTCCCTCTCCCTGCCCTCAGCAACTCCCATGGCCACTGTCACCACATCAATGATACAATTTCTTACTTTGATAGAGTCACAATAATTCCATAGGAGAATACCAGTAAGTCCACTCTAATTCATATTTTGTTCCTTCACCCTGAGGCCTGTGGGATGGTGATGCTGACTCTGCCTCTCACTTGAGAGGAGCCTAGATCCCACATGCCTAATGGAATAAATTCTCCTGCTTGCAGTTATAATTTCATTTTTCTATTATTTGAATTTGGCAGTACATTAGACTTCAATTTTGAAGTTTTGGATCACAGAAGGATTCAACTATGGCAGGGGAGAAGCACTGATGAGGGTGTCATTGATGGAGTATGCATGGGTGGGAGGGAGTTCTCCAGGGCATGCATATAGGGTATATAGATATATTCAGATGTTTATTGGGTATTGATATAATTGGTAGAGTTTCTCATGACAACTGAGGGAGTGCCATTTTGGAGAAATCTGTCAAACTCCCCACTGGAGAAGCAATACTCTCCCAAGTGCAAGGGCAAGGACCAGTGAAGAAGAAAGTTTCAAGGATGGGTCTTTGATACAGATGACTATGCTTAGGAGCCTCTGTGCTTGAAATTTCAACCAGACCTAGAGGTGCAGGGTGCCTAAGAATTACCTCCTGAGAGCCTCCATGTTACTCAAATGTGGTCACTCTCTAAGCCAAACTCAACATGTAAATGCATTACCTTCCCCCCAGCGTGGGACACGACTCCTGGGGATGAGTCTCCCTGGCACCAAGTGATTACTACCAAACACCAGCTGATGATGTAACTAGAAAAAGACCTTGAATAAAAGGGTCAACTCAGACCAGCAGAGTATCGCAGGCTACATGTAATATCAGGCGATAAAAACTGTTTTTGACCTTGGGTAAAAGGGAGAAATGGAAAGGACAAATGAGTTTATATGGCTATGAGACTCCAAAAAAGAGTCAGGAATTCATAAGAGGGGTCACACTTATGCAAGCCTCAGCAGGGTCCCAGAAAGAGCCAAAGTATATAGAAGTCCAGGTACTGGTTGGTTCTCCTGAAGGCTACAGAGACCCACAGTTTCTATGGTCATGGAAGATGGCTCTGGAGTTCAGTGCCATATCAGTTGTCCCTACTTTGGAGTTTGTTTTCCTGAGTGTGATGGAGTTGGACTCAGATGTGACCTTTCTACACATGCCTCTTCTGTTACTTTTACTGGACCTGTGGTTAGTGCTGGGGTTGGTATATACTCAGGAGACCTGAATATCTGTGCTGTCCATGTGACAGTTCCTGAGCCTCAGCAGACTTGCAACTCCCACCCTCTGTTTTTAGGGACTTACCCCAGCCAGCTAACAGGGAGGTGAAGAAGGTCAACCATCACACCAGGGATCCAAGAGCGCCTACAACTGAAAGCAGGAGAATTGCATCCATCATCCATGTGGAATCTAAGCCCCCTCTTGATATAAGGGAGGAGTGGACATAACCATCCCAGGGTCCACAGGATGGAGGAATAGAGTATGGGCTAGAGTGGACTTACTAATATTCTCCTATGGAAATATTGTGATTAGTAATCGAAGAAATTTTATCATTGATGTGGAGAAGATGGCCACAATAGTTGCTGAAGATAGGGAAAGGAAAGAAGAGATATGATGTGGGGACATTTTCAGGACTTGGAGTTTTCCTGGGTGGTACTGCAGGGACAGATGCTGAACATTGTATGTCCTGCCATGGCCCACTGGGTGGACTGGGGTAGAGTGTAAACTACAATGTAGATCACTATCCATGTGGTGCAGCTGTGCTCCAAAATGTATTCACCAAATGCAATGAATGTCTCATGATGTGGTTGTTGATGTGGGAGGAGTGGGGTGAGGGGGTAGGGGTTATATGGGGGCCTAATATTTTTTAATGCAAAATTAAAAACAAAATAGAAAAAAAAAACAAACCATTGGCCATTTAGTTAAAAACAAAATAATATGCTTGTGCACATACAACAATTACTTTATGTACAAAAGAAGAACATGGTTTGGAAAATTACACTTAGTAGTCAGGATGCAGTGTAACCAAATTGCAGTTTTTCTAATTAGAAAGTTTTCTTCTTCTGTAGGTACATAGTTCTGGAGTAAATAAGCTGTGTTCCTTTTCTATAGACTGTCTGTTGCTGGGACACATCAATTGTATCTTCATCCTCCATTTTCCAACTGATAACACAACATTTTTAATATAATTAATACCACTGAAATGGACAATTAAAATTATTAAAAAGGGAATTTTTCTGTTATATGTATTTATTCATTACATTACACATATACACATAGCAAAATAATAAAAGGGAAAAATCTGTAGCAGCACCTAAAATTTATTTCTTTATTTTATGCATTAGCCAAACGAGTGAATTAGGGAAGTCATCAAAATATTCATCCCTATGTACTTAATTCTCTTTTGTGATGGCACTGTATTTTCTCTGGGCTTTTGTTATAAGTTTATTTTTATTTTATTTTATTTTGGAAGGAAGTGTTGATATCTATGATTTCCATTTGATCCTGCTACAGTGATAATTCTCATTCAGAGGTTTTGCAGTCAATGTGCAAATTTGGATTCAAGAACTGAGAAGTGATTACCATATGAGATAATGAGACCACTGGGTCCACTCTAAAATACCAAGACCTAGTTTTATTTATTTATGTATTATTAAAGATTTATTTATTTATTTCTCTCTTCCCCCTCCAACCCAGTTGTCTGTTCTCTGTGTCTATTTGCTGCATCTTGTTTCTTTGTCTGCTTCTGTTGTTGTCAGCAGCACGGGAATCTGTGTCTCTTTTTGTTGTGTCATCTTGTGTCAGCTATCCATGTGAGTGATGCCATTCTTAGGCAGGCTACACTTTCTTTTGTGCTGGGCAGTTCTCCTTATAGGGCACACTCCTTGCGCATGGGGCTCCCCTACATGGGGGACTCCCCTGCATGGCATGGCACTCCTTGTGTGCATCAGCATTGCACATGGGCCAGCTGCACATGGGTCAAAGAGGCCTGGGGTTTGAACCACAGACCTTTCATGTGGTAGATGGATGCCCTAACCACTGGGCCAAGTCTGTTTCCCTAGACCTAAATAGTTTTAATCAACTTACATCTATAAAATTAGTGGACCACTTAGATGCTTTGGAGCCAGAGGACACAGTATATCTTTAGAACCTGCACCCAGTACAAATTCTAACACTCTGGATATTTCCATTTCCCCAAAACACAATGAACATTTTTAAAGATTCAGGTCCCTTTGGGGCAAACTATCAGGATGATTTTGTGTGTATATATATATATTTTCTTGGTAGGTTTTAGGGAACTTCCTTAGGGTTATCTGCCCTCCTATTTATTTCATGTTGTCTGTAAACAGTATTGGACACTCCCAAGTATGAGCTCAGTCTCTAGCACCAATTTAGCTCATTTTCAAGAAGTTCATAATTGCAGCTGTTTTAAATTTCTTATCTATACACACATCTGTGTATTTCAGGTACTCCATTTCTTATCTTCCATTTCCAAATCTTATAAATTCCTCTATTGTTGGAGTTTAACCATGAACCATAATGGAATGAGATATTGGGGAATGTAACTGTAAATTCCCTTATGATACAGTCAAAATATAGACTTGGCTGGAATATCAACCTGAGATTCAATTCTTGTGAGATGGAGATTTATCCTTATATTTGAAGTGCTATTTGTAGAAGAATGTCCTCTTCTTGTTGGAAACTGAGGCACAGTGACCTCACAAGGAGAGATGTGCTGTCTCCATGGCTATACTTGCACCCTCAGAAATGTGGTAATTTAGAGTTCCTGGCAAATAGGATGAAGCTGTTAAAGGCTGAAAAAAAAGATGAGCAGATACTTTTTGTAGTAAATAGAACACTTAGACTTTGTACCTTGAGATAAGATTTTTTTGAATTCCTTAGACTATAAGTAATGCTGATAGTTAACTGCATGTTGCTGCTTGTTGTCACGTAGGCTGGGGTATAGAAAGAGCCCCTTGTAAACAATAAAGTTGTCTGATGAGTCTCTACTTGCAGACCCCCTGATCCCTGCTCTCTTTTTTTCTTTTCTTTTCTTTTCTTTTCTTTTCTTTTCTTTTCTTTTCTTTTCTTTTCTTTTCTTTTCTTTTCTTTTCTTTTCTTTTCTTCTTTCCTTTTCTTTTCTATTTTCTTTTCCTCTCCCTCCCTCTCTCTCTCTCTCTCCCTTTTCTTTCTTTCATTCCCAATACCCTTTGGGTCCAAATTTCCAACATCTGGCGCCCAACATGGGGCTGGAAGAAGTCAGTGAGTCTTCCAAATCATTATTGGGAACTAGGGAAAAGACCTCGTCAAGGGTCGTTTGATGTCCAAAGCAGTGTGACTCAAGTCTTCTTTTAGGTAAATAACATTTTCCGCAAAGTATTCAGGATAATGGGTAATTGAACTGGATGTGTGGAAGCATATTCGCAAATGTTAAAAACTTTACTGAAAGTTAATGGGGTGCCTGTAAAAAGCTATGAATTACTAGAATTTTTTGCTTTAATACAAAAGCATTGTTGATGAGTCAATTGTAAACTCTATGTCTGTATTGGTGTGTTTTAATTGTTTTGTGTTTGTCTGTTTGTTCAATGTCAGTGTATATTTTGATAACTTTGGATGGTGATATAAATTAATAAATAAAAATTTTAAAAGAGCTCTATTCAAATGGCCAAAAATTAAATAAGCACTTATATTAATACATAAGATTTAATGTTAATAAGATCTCTACAATGATAAAAATTGTAAGTAATTATTGAAATTACTATATCTCTTCATTTAAAAAAATGGTTATTGCCTAAATTGAAAAGAAGTTTATTTTTCTTCACAAAACAATGTAAAACTTGAATAAATATTTTGAAAGGTAAAATTTTGTATAAGTGCTAACTAAAAGTTGATGTTTGTTTAAAAAAAGTATATATTGTCCTAAAATAAGACAGCTGGACTTCATAAAATCAGAAAGAACATATGCAGAACAGAATTTGAATGTATGTGGTAAGTTATAAAGAGTATTTGTAGTAACTTTGGGTAAGGAAATGTGTTCTGTAAAGGCAAAATTTGTCTTGAAATAATATAATTATAGTCTATATGGTTATAAATAAATATAAGAAATTTAATGAAGCATTGTTTAAATTAAGGTATTTAAATGGTTAATTCCAAAAAGTAATTATTAAACAAAACCTGAATTGGTAATACTAATAATAAAAGGTAATTTTATAACAGGAAAATTTGTTGGCGACCAGTCTCCCCTGCCAACTTGCTTCTAGGGGACTGTTTCTGGTATTGCATGTGACTAAGTATTTAAAGTGAAAAAAAAGTTCATTATTTTAACAAGCTTGTTTAGTGTTGATGGCAATTATATGTTGTAAGAAGTTTGCCTGGTACCTTAGTATGTGGGATATATGGAATGTGTTTTTATTGCTAAAGAGACAGGAGATGATTTTGTCCTAAGATAAAATGATTGGTTATTGGGAAAGAGTAGAGTGTGGGACAAAACCTAGGTGAATACTGAAGGTGTAGAAGGTTTGTGGAAAAGAAACTTTTATAATTAATGATAGGTCTATCTATAAAGTTTTAAAAGCTTTAGTATCAAGTAATATGTATCAAAGTTAAAAATTTTGTTCTTTCTCAAAATCTCTCAAGTCATTACTCTGTTTTAGTAAAAGTTTATGAAAAGTTTTTATCCTGAATAATCAGTATACAAAGAAAGTCTGTTTTATCAAAATAGCTTCTTGTGCTAGGAAACTTCATCATTTCCTCAGTGTTTGAAGAAGAAAGGGTCTTATCTTTTTAAAGGAACATAACGTTCAAACCTGATTTTAAAATTCAAATCCCAAAAAGTAGTTTTTTATTGCAAACTAATTACAAGAGATGTGTTCTTTTACCATGAAAACAATTTTTAAAGTAATAGTTGAGTTCATCTAATATAAGTAAAAGGTGTTTAAAAGTGTTATAAAATTAACAGGATTTTTTAACCCTCTGTTAAAGTTGTATGAGTAAAAGGTTCAAATGAATACTTAAAAGTGTATAAATTTACCAATATTTCAGTGTAATATTAAACAGAAGAACAATGTAGTTAATTATGGTTTTAATTATTATAAAAAAGTATGTGTCACAGAAACAACCTTTTATCATAAATTAAAGTAACACTGTAGTATGAAGCAGTCCTAAATATTGCTAATTTGTTGCAAGAAATTAATATCCAACTATGTCACAATCACTTTGTTTTAAAACCTGCTAAGACTTTCTTTAGTATTTCCTTAGGCAACTCAAGCCAGCCTGCATTCTCCTACCCATGGAAAACCCATCCCCAAGGCTGTGTGCATAGCCCAACCATCTGTCCTGGCATGGTAATAATAATCTAGCTATGTAGAAAAAATCGGTGGCTGAAACTCTACTGATGACATCATGTTAACCGTAATCCTTTTTTCAGAATGAAAAGAAACCTCAGAGACAATAGTATCTTCTCTTAAGAGCCTGAACTAGGCAAAAACTTGGGACAGGTTGCAAAGTCCCTGCTGCTCTATCAAATTCCTAAATGTGGTTTGGTTGGGTGGGATAAAACTATGCCCTCACGTTGGAATGCAATGTTTTCTCATGTTAATAGAGTTTGTAATATTGTTGAAGTGCTAAAAATCTTTCATCCCTCATTTAACTCAAACTTTAAAACCATCGTATATATTAATTGGGAAAAGTCCTTCATGGAAGTAGGAAAACCTCCAGCAAGCTGCTTCAAATAATAATAAAAGGAAGGTAAATTGTGGACATTAACTTAGCCTATGAATTGGATGTAGCATGCACCAATATTGGCTTTGGGTAAAGTTTGTGGCAAGAGCAAAATTCTAAATAAGTAACCCTTGAGTTTTAATCACAATTCTGAAAAGAGGATAAAAGCAAATAAAAAAGCAATTGTGTGCAGCATGGGAGGCCCTGCTAAAAGTGAAAGACTTAACCCAATAGTGTCTGGTCACTCTAAAGGCTGCCATCCCTATCTAGGGGTGGATTGCAAATACTAAAAGCAAGACAGAAATGATGGTATTAAAGTACCAAAGGACCAATTGGCAAAAGCCTTATTCACTTTAAATTTCCTTAATGTATATGATTCAATAATGCCTGCTAAATGGCACTACACATTGAATAAGAATAAAGAAAAGGTATTGTGTGACTCAGCTAAATATCAGCCAATATATTGGAAAGATGTACTAACTAACACTTGGCAAAAGGGAAAGGTTAAAGTATGGGGATGAGGATATGCTCTTGTCATTACAGAAGACAGGGAACAAATTTGTCTGCCAGCTCGATGGATTAAACTGTGGATAGAGAAGAAGAAAGATAATTTTGACAATGATTTCTCCTCTTGTGTTCATGTTAATGGTAACTCTGGGTCATGCTGGTGAAAATCATACTTATTGGGCATATATTCCTAACCCACCTCTAGTACGTGCTCTGACATGGAGAGACCCATTATTTCCTGTATTTTTGAATAAAACACATGTGTTTCCTGGGCCTATAGATGACAGATTACCCTTAAAACCTGATGAAGAAGGGAAGAAAATATATAATCTTACCTTTCCTTTTGATCATAGACCATATGTATTGGAAAAAGTCCCCCTTGCATGCAGACAAAAAATTGGACTGGGGTTATCATGAAAAATAGTGGTACCAAATTATTAATAACTTTGTTTCCCTCATGTAATTCCTTCATAACTAAAAAGATAAATTGTAATTGTCCACCCAGAGAACCTGAAGAGAAAGATGGATGGCAAGAATGCCATATAGGAAGAGATCTGTCAGTTTTAATGATTCTTATGGAATAGTGTGGGAAAGTGCTCCTATGCAGACCCCCAAAGAATGTAATGGCAGATTTATATGGTATGGACTTAACAACAAGGGTCAACGAGTTAGTAATATGCAATACCCTTTTTCAGAACCTCTATTCTTGGGTGAACAAGTAGTGTATACTAACAATTTTATTATTTGGAAATGTAAAGGAAAATGGTTACCAACCCCTTGAATTAATGACACCTATAATCTTAATATACATAAAAACTTGTGAAAAGTATTTCTTGGACTTGCCCCTACTTATGAATGGATTGGTAATTACAGTCAAACAGGTCAATATCTACAATTAAATCAAACCTATCAATTGAAAAGTATGTGTCAGGGATCCTTTTGTATTTATTACTGGAAAATAACTATAAAAGATAATGCCTTGTTTTATAAAAATGGTGCCTTGTATACAGGTCTGTCAGAAAGTGTGTTGCAGGATGGAGACACCATCACAATGGCCAGAAGATAATGAGGTATATGGATTCCCATCCAAATGAACTGAATATGGCAGTCATCACCTGAAAGTCAGCTATTGCTTGACCTTGTGCAAGAAATCCTGAAACAGACAAAAAGATTTGTTGGACTCTAATAATTAGTATAATGGGACTAATTGGAATCATCATAGCCACTGCAACCACTGCTGTAGCTTTGCATGAGATTGTTTAGACTCAACAATATGTGCATGATTGGCATAAAAATGCTAGTGATTTGTGGCATAGCCAAGAGAACATTGATGAACAGTTAAATAATTGGGTTAATGATTTAGAATCTGCTGTTTTGCATATTGGAGATCAATTGTATAATTTAAACTTGTTAAGGGGATTGAAATGTGATTGGAATGAAAGCAACTTTTGTATTACTCCTCTTGCATATAATTCATCAGATATAGTATGGAAAAAATTATTTATTAGGCCATAAAAGTAATATCTCTGGAAATAATTGAATTACAATGGAAAATATTAGAGATGTCTCATAATCAAATTCATGTAGCAAAAGATAAGGATATTTTCTCAGTTCTGATTTCACATATTACAAAACTTAACCCAGTTAATTGGTGGAATTCACAGTATTTCCTGTCAGCTTTAAGAATAGGGCTAATCATATTTGTTCTGGTGCTCATGATTCTCGCTTGTGTGGGACAGAGCTTTCAAAGAAAATTGCAAAGCATAACAGCCATGGTACATGTGAATAATCTGGTGCTAACAAAAGCATTTAAATAATTTCCCCAAGTTGAAGAGCTTGGCTGGTAGTCAATGATGGGTAAGACTTTCAGGAAGGACAACCTAAGAGAGGCATGGTCACTTCAACTAAAACAAAAAGGGGGAGATGTTGGAAACTGAGGCACAGTGACCTCACAAGGAGAGATGTGCTATCTTCATGGCTATGCTTGCATCCTAAGGAATGCAGTAATTTAGAGTTCCCAGCAAATAGGATGAAGCTATTAAAGGCTGAAAGAAAAGATGAGCAGATTCCTTTTGTAGTTAATAGAACACTTAGACTTTGTACCATGAGATAAGATTTTTTTGAATTCCTTAGACTATGAGTAATGCTGATAGTTAACTGCATGTTGCTGCTTGTTGTCACGTAGGCTGCCTGTTGCTGCTTGTTGTCACATAGGCTGGGGTATATAGAGAGCCCGTTGTAAACAATAAAGTTGTCTGATAGTCTCTACTCACAGACCCCCTGATCCCAGCTCTCTCATTCTTTCTTTTTCTTTCTTTCTTTCTCTTTCTTTCACTCTCCCTTTTCTCTTTCTTTCATTCCTGATACCCTTCGAGTCCAAATCTCCAACACTTCTTATATGAAAATAAAATTTTAATGGAAAATTCTCTCTTTCTTTTTATATCGAATGCAAGAACAGTTAAAAATCTTCAGTTTCTTCAAGGAAAATCATAAAATATTATTTCACATTAAAAATGTTGACTAATTATTAAATAATAATAATCCTGGGTTTAAAAGATTAAACTATAAATTACATCTAAAGTTGTTTTCAAGTTCTTCCTTTGTTTTAATAACAATAGCCCTCTTATATTTGTTTTGATTTTTCAAAATATTTTGGTAGGTCCCTAATAGAGCTTGTTATGAGGAAGGAATAAACTTGAAGTGTTTGGAAATGTGTTCATATTGCTTATCCTTATTGTACTGAGTTTTAACACTATATTTTAAAATTTTCCTAGCAAAGTTTAAATATACCAAGCCCAAATTTTGATGATTTATCAGACGTGTAGCTATAAAACATGGCAGGCAAAGCAAGGGCCTGGGACAGGAGAGATATGTTCAAATGTTGGCTCTTCCACTTACTTTCTGGGAAACAGAATTCTGATGTTCACACAGAAAGCACTCAATAAATGTTAACTTTAGTTGACTATTATGTACAAGTATATGGAAGAAAAATCCTTTTGTGTTTCAGACACCCTAAAGATAGGACTACACCAACTGACCTAACCAATTAACTTAATCTTTCCCCAGTAGTCAAAATTCAGCCAAATGCTTCTTTCTGAAATTATATCAAATTTTTGGAAAATTATATTTCTTTCTTTGCCCACTTCCTTGATAGACAGATAGATAGACAGACAGACAGGCAGATAGATAGATAGATAGATAGATAGATAGATAGATAGATAGATAGATAGATAGATAGAGTGATAAATATACATATATATCTTTATACAAATATATATTATAAGGATGAATTTTGGGTTAAAATGTACATTGAACTCAGAGTATGGACATTACAGAAATGCAAAATTACCTAAGTAGCAATGGTTGATGCATATTTCAATTTCTAAGAGTCAAAAGATATTTCTAAATATGTGTACTCAGAAAGCATATTTGCCATTCTTTTTAAATTAAGGTTGAACTGATATTCAGGAAATGTATTCAAACATAGTATATTGAATAAAATATGACTCTTCTTATAAAAGTCCCCAATTGGTGTACTTGATGACACTAGCAAGAAGAAGAAATCTATATATTATGTAACAATTAATACCCATTTTATTTACTTATAAAATAAAAAAGAACACATCATCATATTCTGACATATTTAGCAAAGTCCATGTACCTAGCAGTTTCAAGAGATCTGCATTAATCAATTCACTTTATACTCACAAAATCCTACACTACACACTGCCTTATTACCTCATTTCATAAAAGAAAAACAATAAAAAGGAGTTTGAATTCATTAATAAGTGGTGAGGCTAGGGAGGTAAACTACTCACTTTGGATCTCAAATGGCATCTGGTAATTCTGTACTGATATATCTCAACTGTGAGATTAAGTTCTCAAATAAAGGAATTATTATGTGACTACTACATTTTTGGCTTAATTCCAAAGGAACAAACTTATTTGGTGTGGGCATTAGAAAGACAGTGAAATCATTTTTCTATGTACTACCAAAGGGAGCAGAGGAGCAGACAAGGGACATTTTCCCTGAGGACAAGTAGAATTGTAAATTGCCCAACAGCTGTAGTAGAGACTTTCATGGGGTATTTAACCCCCTTGATTCATTGGTAATGTATGACCCTGGCATCAAGGGAAGATGAATATTTCTGAATATATTTCTGTATCAATTCCTTTTATCTAAGAAGATTTCTAATGACATTGTGAGTAAAAATCAAGAGGAAAGATATTCTATATCTAGTATGTATGGAAAAAATATAGGATTTCATGTTAAGCCAAAAAATCAGTTGAATGATAGCAATGATAATGATAGAGAAAATGTAATGCTGAAATGAGAGGCTAACTTAATTAACATTATCAGTTTTGCTTTTGCAACACACCTGAAAGCAATGATACATAATTTATTCTGCTCTTTGAGTCAGTATAAATGAAAGTAAAATTTACTGAGGCTTTTTACTGCCAGTTTTTTATATTCATTGCATATGTTGATATAATATAAGATTATAATGTCCATATATCTTAAAGATAGTCCTTTTTTGTCTTTATTTTTTTAAAATATTACATTTAAAAAATATTAGGTCCCCATATACCTCCCACCCCCTTCACTCCACCCCTCCCCCCAAAGCAACAATCTCCTCCATCATCATGAGACATTCATGGGATTTGGTGAATACATCTCAGAGCACCGCTGCACCTCATGGTCAATGGTCCACATCCTGATAATCCATATATTCTTTCAAAAATTCTTTAATGGTAAGAGAAGAAACACTGTTCTCAGTCAATAATTAAACCACAACAAACATATTGTGAATATATAGTCATTGAATATCTTTTAAACTGGACAGGAGAAAATATGTATATATATATTAAATTTTTCTTTGGCCAAGATTGATATAAATAAGACAAATTTTAAAAGCTTTATAAGCAAGATTTTTGACTTTGTTATAATAAAAATTGTATAGCAATTTCAAATATTCACACTGTAAAGAGAAGCATTTAGTTAAGATATACCCTTTACCTTCAGTCATGTCTAATCATACATTAATAAATTTTTATTGTAATTGTGCTAAAATTCATTTTTTATACATCAAAATGTTGAAAAGAGAATATAAAATTTTTACCAAATTATGGAGCAGTTAATAAAATATCATTTGTGTAAAACATTTCAATAATGTATAAGATATTATTTTATGGTAATACTAAAAAAAGTGTGGGAGAATCTCTTTTCCTTACATATATATGTACATTTTGGCTTGGGTCCTTCCCAGTGGTTGGCTTACTAGAAAATCATATAACAAGTTTTTTCTTGGTATTTAGAAAGAAGAGATGATTACAAGTAATCCAAACCTCCAAAATTCTTGTTGACTCGAAAAAGATCTTGATGATAATGTAAAACCAGTCCTTGTAGAAAGGAGAATAACACACTAAGAGGTGATTAAGGATATAGAAACAGAACTTTGTAATAATGAATTTGCCACTTTATATTACCATCATCTGCATTTCTCTCTTCAATATATGTGCCACTGGTTGAGAATGACAGATTCCGTTACATATATATTTATTTTATTTTTTTATGCTTAGTCAACTTTATATAGAGAAATGAAGTCTCCTTCAGGATTCCAACTTCTTTGTGTTTCTTTTGTTCTGTATTTGTTTGAATTATTTAATGTCTCTCTCTTTTCCTATGAGAGAAGACAATACATATAGCTCCACAAACAGTGGGAGTAAAGATGCAGTGTAAGACCAATTGCCAAATTAATTCTGAGAAAAATATTCCTTTTATTAATTGATCTGACTTCTTTGAAGAAAATGCTTCAATAGTTTAAGTCAGTATTGAAATTTCAGTTACAAGTACCAAAAAATAAAACCCTGAAAGTATCATCACACATATTTTAAAATACTATATAATTTACCTTTTAATTATATTTATATCAATTACAGTTCTTTTATATGAAATAATAAAATACAATTTTGAAAAAATTTGTAAAATGCAATTTAGAATTCATGTATTTTTAGCAGTGAGGAGCTTCCCTGTGTTTAAGCAAGAGAATGGAGTCCACACGTTTTTGAACTACCTTCTGCTTAACAGTTATTAAATATTTTGGATACATTTGTTGAGGAATTCAATGTAATGGCTGTACATGAGCAAATTTAATCAATTGGATTAATTGATTTATTCTCAAATCAATTGAGTTATTCTACTATTATGTACTCTAAACTGCATGTGTCCATCAAACTTTTCTCCTTTATGGCCCTTTAAAACTCTGCTATTGACCTTTTTGGCTAGGCTCTGGATGTTTCCCAGTAAACTGAACTCCCCTAGATCCCAGCACATACGAAGAACATCACCAAGAACTAACTAGAACGGTTTCACTAACAGTGTTTGCTTGCTTGTTTCTGTTGGTGCTGTTTTTAATATCATCAATAGTCTTCTGAGATTGTGGAGTCAATATGTGGCGATAAAGATGGGAGGAAGAAGTTGTATACCAATATATGCATTTTTAATTCTTTAATCCAATTCTACATAAAAATGTATAAATATTTTAAAACTCTTTTAAATAAGTGTGCAGTGACATTGATATCATAATGAGACACGTGTAGTAAGATTTAGAAATTAATATATTCAAAACTGGTAATATTTATTATTGCAAGTCTGTGGGAGAAAAAGAAGATGGGAACATCGAAAAGTGAAGATAGGGCCAAACAGAATGTATAGTGGGACTAAAGAATTGTATGTACTCTATTCAAGGTAATGAATTGCGAAGGAGAGAATGGGGAGATGGAACAATCAGACCACTGGAACTGACTTTATCCTCCTGGGGCTTTTTTACCACGTCCGAGCCCCTAAACTCCTCTTCACTTTCATATTTCTGGTATTCCTTGTGGCTTTTGCTGGCAATGTCACGATGATAATTCTCATTTGGTTGGACTCTCGACTCCACACACCTATGTACTTCCTTCTCAGCCAACTTTCCTTTGTGGACCTCTTGTATAGCTCCACTTTTGTTCCCAAGATTGCCATCGACTTCTTGTCTGGTAGGAACTCCATTTCCTTTATTAGCTGTGGCATTCAGTTTTTCCTCTTCATAGCTCTTATGGGTGTAGAGTGCCTTCTCCTGGCAGTCATGGCTTATGACCGCTATGTGGCTATATGCCTCCCCCTCCGTTACTCAGTTCTCATGCGCCCTACAGTTTGTGCTTCCCTGATGGCTGGCATCTGGCTGGGTGCTCTGCTCAATTCTCTGGTCCATGCCATATATACTCTGAATCTGCCTTATTGTGCCAATCGGAATATCCATCACTTCTTTTGTGAGCTCCCAGCGGTCCTGAAACTTGTCTGTGCTGATACGTCTCTTTACGAAAAGTTGATTTTTGTCAGTGGCATTGCTTTCCTCCTCATTCCAATGTCTGCCATCATGGCGTCTTACGGGCAGATCCTCTCCACTGTTGTGGGATTAGGGTCAGACTTGGGGATGAGAAAGGCTTTGACTACATGTTCCTCCCATATAATTGTAGTGTCTCTCTTCTATGGAACAGCCATCATCAAGTACTTTCTCCCAAAATCCTATCATAGCACTGTGCTGGACGAAGTTGTCTCTGTCTTCTACACTATCCTCACCCCTATGCTCAACCCACTCATCTACAGTCTACGAAACAAAGAGGTAGCCGGAGCTCTCAGGAAAGTTCTGGGAAGGTAAACCACCATAACAAATTGATATATGTAGAGAATGGGACATAAAGGAATGAATCACAGTTGTGAAACATTACCACAATGACTATAAACAATATAAAGTAGACAAATCTTTTTCTTTTTTTGTGTTTATGTTTCTTTTTTCCTTTTTCTTTTCTTTTTCTTTTTTCTTTGCTTTTCCCTCATGGCCATACCTATTTTCTACCCTCGGCAAATTGATGATCAAACAAATCGCTCCTTGCTTTTAACTTCACAAATCTACTAAACGAAATGCCCTGTGGCTGAAGACACTACTCATCTGCAGGGAGCGAAAAACAAGATGTAATTCTGTTATCTTTTTGGTATGAGATCTGGGGAGAAACACGCAACCTACGTAATATTGACTCAATACTGAATTTTACATTAATTATCCCATAAAAAAGATTATAAAACAATGTTTAAAAAATCCACATTAGTAATAAAGTCCTCAAAACATTAGTTCCAATTCTTAACAAAATATATTTAATTTTGAATATATCATTGCAGTTTACCCTGCAAACATACAATTTTCTCCCTGTTCTCAGCACATTATGTTGGAAATAGTGTTATGTGTTTTAACTAATTGTTAAAAATATACATCTGCAATCTCCATTGTTCTTTTTTAATTTTTATTTGTTATGAAATTGCCAAATAGAAGTGTTTCAGGTATATATTTTGTACCTGTATTTTTTATTTTATTGCTTCATGTTCTTGTAAGTCATTCTTAATTGACTGATGATTGTAGACCTTGTCTGAGTATTTTTTCTAATAAAACAAAGCAAATTACAAAAAAAAAAAAATACATGTTGTAGATAGTTATACTATTTACCTAATTAACTGTAGTAGTTTTGGCCTATTAAACATAATTAGTAATCTGCTTAAATTTTATCTCAATGATCATGCATCCTTGCACTTTTTTTTTGAAAGAATAGCATTCCCTCTTTACATGAAATATTATTTAAATTATAAATGTTCAAAGTGAAAATAATGGATCCACTGAATGACTGCTTTTCTTTATAATGTATATATATGTAAATTTCCTTATTCAATTGAGTTAATTAGTATATTTAAATAATGCAAATAGATGTAGGTGTATATATATATGAATGTGTGTAGTTTATGTTTGTAAAACAAGTTCACAACTAAATTTAGGACATACCATTTTATATTTATTATTTTATTTATTATGTCAATAAGTGGGAAAAGAGATGATCAAAATTGCAATAAATATTTACTTAGTTACTTGCCAATGAGAGTAAAGTCCATTCTAATGTCTTGCATATGATATTAAAGTGCTTGTTTGAGATACTTCATAATGATTTTTATCTGTACATTAGTTCTGTTCTATATAGTTTCACATATTCAAAATACTTTTATATTTATGAATGAAAGTATCACTAATTCATTATTTTTAAAATAATTTTAGAGTTATCAATTATGCATTTGCACTTTTTACTTCGAAAAAATTGGTTATAAGACATCTTATGACTACATTATTTGTTCTATACTTCTTATTTTCACTGGTAGATCTTTTCCTTTTAAATTTAACTTATATTTCCATCAACTGTTAGATATAAGGTATAATTTCTGTGTCTAAATATCCAGCTGTTCATACTTTCATGTGCTTAATAAGCAGCAAATTTATTTCTATGTAGAAAATACTAACGTGAACTTCCAAATATAACTATCTCAAAAACACAGGAAAAAATAATTATTGGAATTTTTTTTTGCAATATCAACTGCTTCCATTTATGTAAATTTATAATATTTTCTAATGTTTGGAATTATTTGCCCATGTTTATTTTAACAAATGCAACTTATGGCTTATTAATTGCTCTATATTTGGCTATGAGAGTTCTTTGGAGCAGTGATGTTTCAATGCAACAATTCCCACAGGAGAAAATTTCAATAAATGCAAAATAAATTGGAATGTGAATCAAAAATATGCATTCAAAATATTATTTCTTTGTTTCAGACCACCATCTTAGCTCAGTTGGGCTTATAAAATCATTTCTATTTTCTGATATGCACCACATAGGCATTCTTTTCTAACTATAAAATCATTCCTGCAACAATAAGTAAAAAATCTTCCTTCTTTTCCCCTGGTAGACTCTCTTTATTCTGCCTTAAAGGATTTGGGGGCCCCTGGATTCAGGACAATAAATGGGACTAAATACTACTATTGAATATGGACTTTTGTTTCTCTTTTTCTGGTAACCACACCTTTGTTTATCAGAAGCTTCATCTCCTTTATTTCCATTATGTAGGCCTTGATTCACCTGTCTGTCAGGAAATACTAACTCCTCAGTGACATGCATAACCATATGATCCAAAGTCAGCCAATCATATTACTCCGTTTGTATGACCACAATGGCTGATCTAGGAATAGACATATATTCAGGTCAAGTGGCCTTCTCTCTTCCTTGGGTCTTTTGTAACTTAAGATATTTGACAAATCCTGAAAATGCCCCCACATCATATCTCCTCTTCCCTCTCCCTACCCTCAGCAGGTACCATGACCACTTTTTCCACATCAATGCTACAATTTCTTCCATTACTAATCACAATTGTTCTGCAGCAGAACACCAGTAAGTCCACTCTAATCCATATTCTATTCCTGCATCCTGTGAACTGTGGGATGGTTATGTTGAGTCTCCCTCTTTATCAGGAGGGGGCTTAGATTCCACATGGATGATGAATGCAATTCTCCTGCTTGCAGTTGTAGACACTCTTGGCTCCCTGGTGTGGTGGTTGACCTTCTTCACCTCACTGTTAACTGGCCAGGGTAAGTCCAATAAACCAGAGGGCAGGAGTTGCAAATCTGCTGAGGTTCAGAGCCTGGCTGTCACATGGATAGTCCAGACATTGAGGTCTCCTGAGTATTCACTAACCCCAGCGCCAACCACAGGTCCAGTAAAAGTAACAGAAGAGGCATGTGTAGAAAGGTCACATCTGAGTCCATCTCTATCACACTCTGGAACACAAATTACAAAGTAGGGCCCACTTACTTGGCACTAAACTCCAGTTCCATCTGCCATGACTTAAGGGCATCTTGTGACAGATTTGATCTTCTAAACAGACCATAAATCTTTCTCCATATCATCATAATGGCTTTTTCACTTTCTTGGCATGTGTTTACTGAAATAGTACATTTGATTTCCTTCAGATGCTTTTACTTTGCATTTATAAATTAATTAATGATTTGGGGCAAGATACTTATCACTTGGCCTATCTTGGCTTATAAGATGTCTTCCTCACTAAGCTTAATGAATTCTAGCTTTTGATTTAATGTGAAAGATGTGTTATTCTTCCTTTCACTTGACAACTTTGATGCCATTGTCAGGTTATTAATTGGCCTAATTTCAGTATGATTGTGTCTCAGGGAATAAACAGGACCTAGAGGAGAGAGAGAGAAAGAAAATGACCTATTACTGGAGCAGATAAAACACACAAAATTTATTAATTATGTTCACTGTCTTACATGGGCATGGCTTGTGGCATCCCAAAACAATGACAAGAGTTACATAAGAGATCACTGATCACAGTTCATCATAGCAGATATGATAATGAAACATTTGAAATTTTGTGAGAATTACCATAATGTGACTCAGACATAAGAAGGGAGAACATTCTGAGCTCTCAGGAGCCTTCTTCATTGAGACACTGTTAATTGCATCTGTCACTGTGATACACCTAAGTTATGTATAAGCATGACCTCTAGAATCACTTCCTGGTTCATTTTCAAATTGCTTAGCCATAAAATCTCATTTGTATTTAATATTCCCCCCTTCTAGTAAAGGTCTTTCTACAAATGAATCACTAGTTGGTGCTTGGTGAAAATCCTTGTGTGTCAGGGAGACCCATCTCTGAGAGTCATGTCCTACACCGGGGTCATGCATTTAAATGTTAAATTTAGCTTAGAGAAAGATCAATTTAGAGCATTAAGGAGTCTTTTATGAAGTGGATCTTAGGCAATATATAATACCAAGCTAAGTTACAATTTCACAAGAATAAGTTTCTTAGGGACAAGTATCAATATCAAGGGTCTGTTATATTGATCTGCCCTCCTCAGCAGGCAGTGCCCATATACTCTAGATATTCTTCCCACTCTATTAGAGAATGCAGTTCAATACTCATATGGTTTTTCTGTAGATCTTCACCCACCAGGACAACATCCTATGTCCACTTCAACATATTCATATTCCATAGAGGCATACCCAGGTGCACCACTTCCCAAACAAATCCCAACCATTGACACCCCACACCTGTGATACTCTGTTGCCACAGTTGCAACTTTTCTGCAATCCAAAATCTCCCCCCTGAAAAAAAATCCCTAAATAAATAAATAAATATATAGGTATAGATAGATAGATTATTTTATTGCATTGTGTCTTTCCTTCCCATAAGATCTTTTATGTACAGTGACAATTTCTTCTGTTCTTCCCTTAGTGTCTTATTTTTTTCACCTTATTTTAAAAGAAGCTTTAAGTAAGAGAAAAGGCACATAGGAAATACAAGCGACGCTCATATACACTACCCCATTACCTTCTCAGATATTCCTCTATTAATAACATCTCACATGAGTATGTCATATTTGTTGCAATTGAAGAACAAATATTTTAACACTGCCACTAACCACCATGGACAATGGTTTACTTTACAGTTCACATTCCTTACCATACACTTTTATAAGTTCTAACAAAATGCATAATGGCCGGTATCCATCTTTGCAAGATCATGCAAAAAAAATTCCAGTGCCCCCAAATTGCTTCATGCTCCACTCAATCTTCCTTTCCCCTTCTCTTGGAACCCATGGTAACCACTAGGTTTCAATTTTTGAAGAATAAGGTTCATAGTTACATGCAATAATATTGAAAGCTTGACATAGTAGTCCACCTTCTTTTATTAGGCACTCCTTATGCTCTCAAGAGACCCTTGCCCTTCTATTTCAGAATGTAGCAAATTGCCCAGGATTGTAGTTTAATATTTTCTTGTTTATTGTGTGGGTCTCTAGTCTGAAATGACACACTAACACAAATGAACAATTTTATATTCCACAGAAGAATGCCCCAGGTGCATGATTTCCCATATATCTGCAACCTCCTACACCCTGAACCAGGGACCTTCCCCTGGTGCAATCTTGGCAATTTGCCAGAAGCATATTGCCACCATTGTACTTTCAAGTAGACTAACAAATCCTGAAAGTTCACCTGCTCCTTCCTCCAGTCCTCCTCCAAATTCCATGGATAGTTCAAACCAACCTCCACCCTGCTAACCCTCACATATCAGCACTGTTGACCACATGTCACATGCCTGCATCACTATTATCCAATCCACTGCCAAATTACCCCTTTCATCTTACCACAGGTCTTGCCAATATTGAGTATCGGCTGACCACACTCTATTCTCTTTCTGTTTCCTGGATAACTTACCTTCCAGACTCTAGCTCTGTGAGCCTGCTCAATTTACTTAGGTCATATCAGTGAAGTGATGTAATATTTGTCCTTTAATTACTGGCATACTTTACTCAACATCAAGTTTTAAAGATTCATTCATGTTGTCTAGTGCCAATACTTCATTCCTTCTTACACTGAGTAATATTAAATTGCATGAATATACCACAATTTGATTATCCATCTATGGTCAGTGAGGTTGCTTCCATTTTTGGCAATAGTGAAAAATAACTCTATGAATATTTGTGTGCACATATCTGCAGGATTCCTTGCTTTCAATTCTTCTGGGTATATACCAGCAGTGGTATTGCTGGATCACATGGCAGTTCTACAGTTAGCTGTCTGAAGGAAAGATCAAACTCTCCTCCACAATGTTTGCACCATTCTATATTTCCACCAGGAGTGGATGAGGTTCCCTTTCCTCCACGTCCTCTCCAACATTTGTAGCTTGTAAAAGCTGCCAGACTAATAGGTTTAAGATGATATCTCCTTGTAGCTTTATATATTATTTTGCATTTCCCTAATAGCTAGTGAAGTTGAGCATCTTTTAATATAGTTCTTAGCCATTTTCATTTCTTCTCTGTAAAATTGTCTATTCAAATATCTTACTATTTTAAGTGGGTTGTTTGTGTTTTTATTTTTGAGAGGTAGGATTTCTTTATATAATGGATATCAGACCCATATCAAAGAAGTTGTTCCCAAATATTTTCTCCCTTTGAGTAATATGCCTTTTCACTTTCTTGATAAACTCCTTTTAAGTGCAAGAGTTTTAATTTTGTGGAGTTCCCATTTACCTATTTTTTTCATTGCTCATGCTTTGAGTGTAAAGTATATGAAACAATCTCCTATTAAAATATCTTGTAGATGCTTCCTTGTCTTATCTCATATGAGTGTTATGGTCTTGTCTTTTATATTTATATATTTGTTCCATCTTGAGTTAATTTTTGTATATGGTGTGACATGGTGATCCTCTCCCATTCTCTTGGATGTGAATATCCAGTTCTACCAGTACCATTTGTTAAAGAGGTCATTCTTTCTCAATTTGGCAGGGTTGGTGGAATTGTCAGTTATCAGTTGACTGCAAGGATGTATATCAGCACTCTCAATTTTGTTCCATTTGTCAGTATCTCTATCCTTGTGCCAATATCACACAGTTTAGAACACTGCAGCTTTGTAGTATGGTTTAAAGTCATACAGCATATTTTCTCCAATTTTGTTGCTTTCTCAATATGTTTTTGGTGATTTGGGCCCATTTCTCTTTCAAATAAGTTAGATAATTAGCTTTTTACATTCAGTAAATAATGCTGTTGTAATTTTTACTGGGATTGTGATAAATCTATAAATCCATTTAGTAGGAAAGACGTCTGAACAATATTTAGTATTCCGATCCATGAACATGGAATATTCCTCCATTTTTTTTAGGTCTTCTTTGATATCTTTAACAATATCTACAGTTTTCTGTGTACACATCTTTTACCTCTTTATTAAAGTTATTCCTAGATATTTGATGCTTTTAGTTGCTGTTATGAATAGATTTTCCCCCAGATTTCTTCCTCAAATGGTTCCTTACTGGTGTATAGAAATGCTACTGATTTTTGCTTGTTGATCTTATATCCTGCCAGTTTACTGAACTCATTTATCAGCTCTAGAAGTTTTGTTGTAGATTTTGCAGAATTTTCTATATATAGGATCTTATCTTCTACAAATAGGGAAATTTTTACATCTTCCTTTCCTACTTCAATGCCTTTTATAACCTTTTTTGCCTAAGTACTCAAGCAAGTAATTCTAACAAAATGCTAAGTAAGAGCAGTTACAGTGGGCATCCTATTTTTGTTCCAGATTTTAGTGGGAAAGTCTTTAACATTATCACCACTGACTGATATTATCTGTGAGGTTTTTATATACCCTTTGGCTTCTTGAGGAAATTTCTTTCTATCCCTATCTTTTGAAGTGATTTTATCAAGAAAGGATGCTCCATGTTGTTAAATGCTATTTATGTATCAATAAAGATCTTGTGATTTTTTTCCTGTTGATCTGTTAATGTGGTATATTTCACTGGTTGATTTCCTTATGATGAACCACCCTTGTATACCAGGGATGACATCTACTTGATCTTCATGTGTAACTCTTTTGATATGCTGCTTAGTACAATTAGTAAGTAATTTTTTGAGGATATTAGCATCCAGATTTATTAGAGAGATTAGTTTCTAGTTTTATTTTCTCATGGCATCTTTATGTGGCTTTGGCATTAAGGTAATTTTGGTATCATAGAGAGAGTTTGGCACTATTCCCCCACTTTAATTTTTTTGGAAGAGTTTAAGCAGGATTGGTGGTAGTTCTTTCCAAAGTGATTGGTGGAATTCAGCTGTGAAGCCATCTGGTCCTGGGGTTTATTTAGTTGTGAGATTGTTGATAACTAACTCATTCTCCTTTCTAGTGATGATCTGTTGAGCTCATCAATTTCTTCTTTCATGAATATGGGTTGCTTATGTGTTAATATAAAATTGTCCATTTCTTCTAAGTCATCCATTTTACTGGCCTACAATTTTTCAAAGTATTCTCTCATAAGACATTTTTTTCCTGTGGGTTCAGTGGTAATATCCTCTCTCTTTTTTTTAAATTTTATGTATTTGCATCTTCTCTCTCTTTTTGTTGTTAGTATTGCTAAGGGTTTCTCAGTTTTATTAGTCTAAGGAAAAGGTTTTCACTTAGCTAATTTTTCTAGTGCTGCTTTCATTCTAAATTTCAATCAGTCTTTTCTAGCTTTTGTTTCCTTCATTCTGCTTTCTTTTGGATCAGTTTGTTATTCTTTTACTAGCTTCTCCAGATGTGCGGTTAAGTCTTTGATTTTATCTCTTTCTTCTTTTTTAATATTAGAACTTATGACTATAAATTGCCCTCTCAGCAGAGTTTTTGCTGCATCCTATAGGTTTTGATATATCTTGTTCCCAGTTTCATTCATTTCAAGGTAGTTACTGCTTTCTTTGTATATTCCTCCTCACCCCATTGTCTAAGAGTGTCTTGTTTAGCATCCATATTTTTTTTTTGCCTATGCTGTTTCTCTTTCCCTTATTAATTTCTAACTTTATTCCATGTGGTCAGAAATTACTTTGTATAACTACAGTCATTTTGAATTCATTGATATCTGTGACCTAGTATGTGGTCTACTCTGCAGAATGATCCATACGTATTCTTTTTTTTTTTAAGATTTATTTATTTACTTCTCCCCACCCCACCCCCCACTTGTTTTGCGCTCATTGTCTGCTTTCCTTATCCTGTCTGCTTTCTGTGTCCATTCACTGTATGTTTTCTGTGTCTGCTTGTCTTCTCTTCAGGTGGCACCAGGAACTGATCCTGGGGCCTTCTGGAATGGGAGAGAGGTGCTCAATCTCTTGCGCCACTTCAGCTCCCTCATATGTATTCTAGAAAAATATATATCCTGCTGTATTTGCTTGCAAAGTTCTGTATATGTCTATTAGTTCTAGACCTTCTAAGATATTTTTCAAGTGTTCTGTTTCTTTATTGACCCTCTGTTGAGATGTTCTGTTTAATGGAGCTAAAGGTGTATTAAAGTCCCCCATTGCAATTGTAAAGGCATCTATTTTTCCACTTAGTTTTTCCAATATTTGTCTCATGAATTTTTGGGAAACTGGTTAGGTGCTTAAATGTTTATAATTGTTCTTTCTTCTTGATAGATTACCCCTTTTATTAGTATATTTTATTTGTTTCTTATCATAGTTTTGCATTTAAATTTTATTTTTGCCTCATATTGGTATTGCTTTCCACCCTCATTTGGTTATTCTTTGCATGTAAAATCTTTTTCCAGCCACTCACTTGCAATGTTCTTGTATCTCTGAATTTAGGATAAGTTTATGGTAGACAGAATATAGGTGGGTGATATCTCCTTAACCATTCTGCCAAGCTGGTTTTTTTTTTTTGAGTGGAGAGTTTAATCCATTAATATTCAATATTATACGTGTCAAAATAGTACTTGCATTAGCCATTTTTAGGTTTAAATATGTCATACTTTTTATTTCTCTCTTTATAGTTTTGTTATTCTTACTAATATATTTACATTGCATCCTCTTCTCTAACCCCTTTTCTCTTGTTTTCTTTTTCCTTTAAATCTGCAGAAATTCCTTTACTATTTCTTCTATGGCAGGATTATTTTTTTACAAACTCTTAATTTCCTTTTATTGGTGAATATTTTGAATTCTCCCTCATTTTTAAATAATAGCTTTGCTAGAAAGAGCGCTTTCGACTGACAGTTTGTTTTGTTTTGTTTTAGCACTCTAATTATGCCATACAGTGCCTTCTTGCCTCAATGAGAAATCAGTGCTTATTCTTATTAAGCTTCTCTTGTATGTGATGGATCACTTTTCTCTTCCTGCTCTCAGTATTCTTCTTCTGAAGCATTTCACACTTTTGTTAATTTTATTTCTCTTCATAGGGCACTAGAATTTATACTCTTTGGAGTTTATTTTGCACTTCCAGGACATATATTCCTGTGTCCCTCAAAAAAGTTGGAAAATTTTCAGTCACTATTCCTCCAGCACTCCTTCTTCACTCTTTCCCTTTCCTTTTGCCTTTGGGATGTCTATAATGCATGTTTGTGTGTTTCATGTTGTCATTCAATTCCCTGAATCCCTGCTGACTTTTAAAATCTTTTCATCTATCTGTACTACTGTCTGTTTTCACATGTGCTATCTATGACATCACTAATTATTTCCTTTGCCTGTTCAAATGTGCTGTTATGTGCTTCCAGAATATTTTTTATTTTTTGCATTGTGCCATTCATCTCTATCAAATCTGTTATCTTTTTAGGTAAGTTTATGGCTTCTTTGGTATTATTCCTTAGTGTCTTTTTGATATTCTTCATCTCTTCCTTCACTTCATTAAGTTGATTCATGATGTTTTTTGGACATCCTGGATTATTTGTTTTATGTCAAATATCCTGCTTTTTTATTTTTACTTTTTATTTTGTTCTTTAGACTGGGAAATGTATTCATTTCTTAGTATGGCTTGTAATTTTTTCTAAGCATCTTTTTATCTTGATGGGCTTTTGTTCAGATGGTTAAATTCTTTTACTAGGGTTTATTTTGTTTTGTTTTATATTAAGCTTCCTCTTTGATACCTGGATCCATTTTTTTATATCCTTGTATGTGTCTCTGTTCCCTTGAAAAAATATTAAGGTGTTAGAAAAGGAAAGAGAGACGAAGAAAAAAGGAATAATAGTAATATTAAAAATATATCTCAAAGTGAACTATAATTAAGCCAGGAAAAATAAATAATAAGATTGAAAAATCATAAAAAATTCAAAGGAATTCACATAAAAAGACAGAATAAAAAATAAAATAACAAAAAATAGAATACAATAAAAGACTGAAAGAGTGAGAAGAAAAATAATGAATATTGAACAAGAGAGGTTGTTATGAATAAAAGCAACGGAAGAGGGAAAATGAAGGAAATAAAAGAAATAAAAGTCTATGGAGAAAAATTAGGGATAAAAAAGGAAACAAAGCAAGTGAAAAAAAAATCAAAGAAAAAGCTTACCTAATAGCAACTAGAACCCATTTCAGGCTCCCCATTCTCATCAATCAATCACCTTGCAGCCTGCCCTCCACAGGTAAGCTACCCTATTATAGTGATAAAAGAAATACTAAAATATGAAAAAATAATTATAAATATAAAATATATCATAAAAACTAAAATGAAAAAAAATCTCAGTCTATAAGGGCCCTGTCACAAGTTTCTAGCTGATAGCCTGACAACATTTTGGATCACTCTTTGGATCCCTTCTATTTGGAGGTACAATTAATTGAATCAGGGACCTATTATATGTGAGGCAGGCTTTACTTTATGGTGCTACACCAACTACACAGGTTAATTAGGCTTCTGAAAACTTATCTGGATTTCGCCAGCCTCTTTTCTCTCATTGGAGTTGGACTCCAAACATTTTGCATGCTATCTCTCCTGGCTTCCTTCTCTCCCAAGCTGGTTAGGTGTCTGTCTACCAACCACCTCACTGACCTAGCTCTTCTTTCTCCTACGGCAGTTGGCTGACAGCATTCCTGGTCAAATCCCTCTCCCCTTTCTTTGGATCACTTCAGTGCTAGTTGGGGTCTATTTTGAGATTCAAAAGGGTCTCAGCTGACCAATCTCACTGAAGAGAAACCACTTTCCACCCTCCACCAGACTGCTCTTCCTCCCAGGGAGGAGGGCATTTTTTCCCCACTCGAGTTGGCTGCAGTGAACCAGGGATCTTACCAAAGCTATTCATCTTGAGAGCGGGGTACAAGTTCATTTCCCAGCCCCAGAGACAAGTAATTTATTTTTTCCTTTGTCCTCTTTATCTCTCTGCTCCTCTCCTTCCTGAACGATGTGCACAACTCTCACGATCCCCAAAACTACTTCCCTCAGATAGCTTTTGCCCTTCCTCCATTGTTTTTGTGAGAGAGTTGAGCCTTGCCTATCTACTCTGATGCCAGTTTGCCCGAAGTCTTCTTATCATTTTTGTAGTAACAATTTGTAATGGCTTTCAGGAGAAATCATACTTGGTTCAAGATATAATGTTTTTTAAATGTATTAATTTATCTTGCTTATAGTATTCACTGTAAATTCACTGTAAACCCAGTTCAAGTTACTATGGCCCATTCTGTTTAGTCCATTAGTAACATTCTTTTAATGACAATTCTACATATATATTTATATATATCTATTTTTTACAAAAATATTTGGGTTAGTTCTAGTTTTCTGTGAATATATATAGTGTGGTTATGAATATTGTTGCATAATTTTCTTACTTCCAAGGTACAAGAATTTATATTGTGTATGTTCCTATGATGGGAATTCTGCACAAAGGACATGAAAATGTTATGGTTACAATGAATATCAAGAGCCTTCTCTAATGGCTGCAATGGATTATTTTCCCAAGAGAAATAAATTAAACCAGGTTGATTTTTAAAAATAATCATAATATCAATGATTTAATAATATTTTATATACTGTAATTTACTTAATTTTTTCCTTCTTTCCCAAACACTTAAATTATTGTTAATTTTTACTCTTAAAATAAAGACAAGAAAGACATCATTGTAATAAAATTTTGTCCATAATTTGAGCTAGAGGGAAAGCAGGACAAAGGCCTTGATTCAGACTGCCAATTTTATAAGACTGACTATCTTATCAGAGCCTCATACATCCTTAAAATAAAATCTTGTTATTTAAATAGAAAATTCAAAACTCACATGGTATTTCTTCTGCAGTGAACAATCTATTTTTTTCCCCCTAATTCTTTATATTTACTGAAGTTCTTGGTGTTTTGCTCCTTGATCTGTATTATAGATATTGTTTTCATTTGAATTTATGTTGCAAATTTATTTTTGCTTTTTTCTGTTATTTTTTATTAAAGTTAATAAATCACAAGGAATGTTACATTAAAAAAAAAACAATAACCCAAAAACATGAGGTTCCCATATAACCCACTCCCCACCCCCACCTCATCATTTTTGTAAATTGTACTTTTTTGGAGATATATACATCACTTTTGTTATATTAAGATATATAAGAGGTTCCCATATACCCCCAGCCCCTACTCCACTCCTCCCACACCAACAACCTCCCCCCTCATTGTGGCACACTCATCACACTTGGTAAACTCATTTTGGGGCACTGCTGCACTACCTAGATAATAGTTTATCCTGTATTTCACACTCTCTCCCAGTACATTCAATAGGTTATGGCAGGATATATAAAGTCCAGTATCTGACCCTGAAATATCATTTAGAACAACACAAAATCCCCAAAATGCTCCACCCCCCTCCCCCACCACATCTCTACTTCCTTCTCCCTGCCCTCAGCAAATACTGTGGCCACTTTCTTCATGTCAATGCTAAAATTTCTTCTATTACTGGTCACAATAGTTTTATAGTAGAATGTCAGGTATATGGTTGAACCTATACTGTTGAGAAAACTCTTTAGAAAATATAATGAGGGACAGCGTGTTTAACTTCCTTAAGGAAGGGGGCTTCCACTACAGAGGCAAGCTTCTAGGGAGTATGTGAGTGCTTATTTTGCCATAATGTGTTATATATTTGGGTGGAGACCCATACAATGAATGTGAAGGTGTACCCACATCCTGCGGGGACCTGACATTCCCAAAGAGAGGGAATTTTGTCTCTTGAGAGAATTGCTGGCTCCCAGTTAGTTAGGGCAATCTAGTATGTCAAGACCTCAGCATTGTTGAAGTATCTGCAAATATGGTCTCTCAAGTAGTGAAGATTGATTGTTATGGTGTGCCCTGAGGGGAGGAGGAGAGAGGTATATAATAGATGGAGGTGGGACAAATGGGGGGCAATGGAAGTGCTCCACAAGATCATGCAATGATAAATATAGGACATGTTAACTTACAACTAAGGTGTATAAAAGTCTATAAACTAAAATGTAAACTATAATGTAAAACATAAGGAATATAAAAATCTAGAAATTTAGGCAGTCTAAAATAAAAACAATAATGTAAACCAAAATGAAGCCATGTTTGATAGCAGTGTTTCAGAATCTCTACATCAGCTGCAGAAGAATAACATGAACATGTAGAAAGATCATTGCTGGGGAAGAGGGAAAGGGGTTTGATGTGGGATATCTGGGAGTTCCCTATATTGTGTATGTGAATTACTGTGGTCTAAAACATTTTTGAAGACAAAATTAAAAATTAGGAAAAAAAAAGGATGTAGACACTGAGGAAGAAATGAAAGAAAGTGCCTTGCTACTGAAGATAAAGCACAACTATACTGTGATGAAAGGCAAAATGTTAGAAACAAAGTGGTATAATTTTTTTCATTTTATTAGTACAGCAATTTATTTTTACTTTATTTTAATATTTTTAAATTACTATATATTCTATTTCTAAACTTTAAACCCATCACTATATTTCAATTACCCATTAATTGAATTTGGCAATATATTAGGATTAATTCTTGAAGAAGTTTTGGACCACAGAGAGGTTCAACTATGGTAGGGAAGGAACTCTGGAGTGGGGTGTTATTGATGGGGTGCACATGGGTGGGGAGGAGTTCCCCAGGGCATGTATATAGGGGACATAAATATGCTATGATATATTTTGGATATCTTCATAGTAGTTACAGCTATAAACCTCACCTGAGAGAGTGCTGAGTTCCTACCCAGGGGAGCTCTGTCACATTCCCCAATGGAACAACAATAATCCCCCAAGTGCAACAGCAAAGAACAACAAGGAAGAATGGTCCAATACTGAGCCCTTGATACTGATGGCTGTGCTTAGGAGCCCTGTTCCTGAAATATGAACTAGGCCTAGAGCTGCAGGGTGCCTAAGAGTTACCTCCTGAGAGCCTTGATGTTGCTCAAATGTGGCCACTCTCTAAGCCAAACTCAGTATGTAAATGCATTACCTTTCCCCCAGCATGGGACATGACTCCTGGGGATGAGCCTCCCTGATGCTGAGGGATTACTACCAACCACTACCTGGAGAAGCAACTAGAAAGAGACCTCAAATAAAAGGGTCAACTTAGACCAGCAGAATATCTCAGCCTACATGTTAGATCAAGTGTTAAAAACTGCTTTTTGATCTTGAATAAAAGGGAGAAAAGGCAAAGACAAATGATTTTATATGGCTAAGAGTCTTCCAAAATGAATCGGGAGGTCATCGGAGGGGTCAAGCTTATGCACACCTCAGCAGAAACCCAGGAAAAAAACAAAGTTGTGACAACCTTAGGTAGTGGTTCTCCTGAAGACTACAGAGATCCACAGGGTATATTTGCAGATGAATTTGGAGTTCTGTGCCATGTCAGAGGACCCTACTTTGGAATTTATGCTCCTGAGTGTGATGGAGCTGGACTCAGATATGACTTTTCTACACATGTCTCTTCAGTCACTTTTACTGAACCTGTGGTTGTTGCTAGGGATGGTCCATACTCAGGAGTCTTGAATTTCTGGATTGCCCATGTTCCAGCTGGGCCCTGAGCCTCAGTAGAGTGGTGACTCCTACTCTATGTTTCATTGGTCTTACCCAGGTCAGATAACAGAGAGGTGAAGATGGTCAACCACCACACCAGGGAATCAAGAGTGCCTACAACAGCAAGCAGAGAATTGCATCCATCATCCATGTGGAATCTAAGTCTCCTCTTGATCTAGAGGTGGAGAGGGCATCACTACCAGGATCCACAGAATGAAGGAATAAAATATGGACTAGAGTGGAAACCAGGTTGATTTACATCAATTCTATCATGTAAAACATAAGGTAACTAAAAAGTTAGAAAATTGTACAGTCTAAAATATAAACCATAATGTAAACCAAAATGGAATGATATTTAATAGCTATGTTTCAATATCTGTACATCAGCTGCAGCAAATATAACATGAACAAGTAAAAAGGTCATTGCTGGGAAAGGGGGAAAAGGGTTTGATGTTGGATATATGGGAGTCCCCTGTATTATATATGTGCATTACTGTGATCTAAAACTTTTTTGAATACAAAATTAAAAATTAGGAAAAAAAGACAGGATGTTGACACTAAGGAAGAAATGAAAGAAATTGCCTTGCCAATGTACATACAGGACAACCCTGCTTATGGTAAAGAAAGACAAAATGTCAAAACCAAAGTTTTATGATATTTTTCATTTTTAATACCCCAATTTATTTTTACTTTATTTTAGTTTTTCTAAATTAGTGTGTATTCTATTTCTAATCTTTAAACATATCACTACTATTTGATTTTCCTATTTATTGAATTTGGCAATATATTAGGCTTCATTTTTAAAGAAGTTTTGGACCACAGAGGGTTCAACCATGGCAGGGGAGGAATTCTGGTGCAGGGTGTTATCAATGGGGGGAGATGGTTGGGAGAGAGTTCTCCAGGGCATGTATATAGGGTATGTAAAAATGTTCAGATTTATGTTGGTTATTTTCGTAGTAGCTACAGTTACAAATCACAAATGAGGGAGTGCTGAGTTCTCAGCCAGGGGAGCTCTGTCATATTCCCCAGGGGAACAGCAAAAATCCCCCAAGAGCAACAGCAAAGACCAATGAAGAAGAATGGTCTAATGATGAGTCCTTGATACCGATGACTATGCTTATGAGCCTGAGTGCCTGAAATTTGAATTGGCCTAGAGCTGCAGGGTGCCTAAGAGTTACCTCCTGAGGACCTTTATGTTGCTCAAATGTGACCACTCTCTAAGCCAAACTCAGCATGTAAATGCATTACCTTCCCCCCCAGCATGGGAAATGACTCCCAAGGTTAAGCTTCCCTGGTGCTGAGAGATTATTACCAATTACTAACTGGTAATGCAACTAGAATGAGACCTTGAATAAAAGTGGTAAATGGTAAAGACAAATGAACTTCTATGGTTAAGAGTCTTGCAAAACAGTCAGGAGGTCATCAGAGGGTTCGTGCTTACACATGCCTCAGCAGGATTCCATTGACAGGCAAAGTAGATATGATCCCAGGTACTGGTACTTCTGAGGGCTATGGAGACATACAGTTCAGTGCATTGTCAGTGGGCCCTACTTGTGAATTTGTGTTCCTGAATGTGATGGAGCTGGAGTCAGATGTGAACTTTCTATACATGCCTCTTCTATCACTTTTACTGAACCTGTGATTGGTGCTGAGGTTCTCGTATACTCAAGAGACTTTGATCTCTGAACTGACCATGTGCCAGCTGGGTGCTGAGCCTCAGCAGAGTTGCATCTTCTAATATCCAGTTTCTTGGGCTTGCACAGGATGGCTAACATGAAGGTGAAGATGGTCAAACACTTTACTAGAGAACTGAGAGTGCCTACCACTCCAAGCAGGAGAATCGCATCCATCAACCATGTGGGATTTAAGTGCAATGAATGTCCCATGATGGTGGAGGAGGTTGTTTTTATGGGAGGAGTGGGGTGAGGGGGCTTGGGGTATATGGGAATCTCATAGTTTTTTAATACAACATTAAAAAATAAATAAAGACAAAAATAAATAATAAAAATTTAAAAAAGAATATTGGCTGGGGAATGGATATAAAAAAATAATAAAAAAAATAAACTCCCTCTCAATATAGAGGTGGAGTGGGCATCACCAACACAGGGCCCACATGATGGAGGAATAAAATATGGATTAGAGTGAACTTACTAGTATTCTATAGAACTATAATGACTTTTAAAGAAAGAAACTGTAGCATTGATCTGGAGAAATTGGCCAAGGTAGTTGCTGAGGGCAGGGAGAGGGTAGTAGAGATGAGATATGGGGGCATTTTAAAGACTTGGACTTGTCCTAAATGATATTGCAGGGACAGATCTGAACATTGTATATCCTGCCATAACACACTGAATCTACTGGGGGAAAGTATAAACTACAATGTAAACTATAACCCATGCAGTGTGGCAGTGGTCCAAAATGTATTCACCAAATGTAATGAATGGGCCACAGTGATGAAAGAGGTTGTTGATGTGAGAGGAGGAGCAAGTGAGAAGTGGCGTATGTGGAAACCTCTTACATTTTTAATGTATCATTTTTTGTGATTTATGTATATTTAAAAAAAGATAATTTATTATTAAAAATAAATACTTAAGACATGTTTTTTTCTTTTTTATTGTGGTTAAATACTTATTTATAATACATATATAATTTTAATGACAATCCATAAGTTTTAATTTAATGACTAATTTATTCTTTCATTCAAATATTCAGTCTCTTCTTAGATTTTCAGTTTTTTTCTTAGGAATTTAGATTCATAAAAAAAGTCATGCAGGAAGTACAGAGTTCCATATAATCCTCTAAATCATGTAATTTTCCCAGTTTTTAGTAGTTTGTATTAGTAGGAAAGCTTTGCTACAGTTGATGAAACAATATTATTAAAATATAACATTAACTATAGTCCATAGTTTACATTTGGTTTCCTTTATTGTGTTGTACATTTCTGTGGGTTTTTATAATTTTTATTCTGTTAATATATATATAACCTAAAATTTCATATTTTAGCCACTTTTAAATTTACTATTCATTAGGGTTAATTTCATTCAATGATGTACCTTCTGTCTGTAGAAATTTTCATATTTTAATATTTTCTATCAGTAAGATCACACAAAATTTTTGTCTTTTTCTGTCTTGCTTATATCACTGAATATATCTTCGACTTTCAAACATGTTGTTGCCTGTGTCAACACTTAATTCCTTTTTATAGATGAATGATATTCCACTTTAGGGATGTGCAGCATCTTATTTACCCATTCATCTTTTGAAGGACCATAGAGAAATCTTTGCATAGCCTTCATACCAGTATTTTTACAATACAAAACAGATCACAAAAGCCTCATGTTCAAAGCCCTGCCTCCAAAGTCTTTATTTCCTTAATATTTAATTTTTGTTTTAGTAATATAAATATCGTAAAATTTCTCTCCTTAACCATATTAAGATCTATAATTCAGTGTGTTAATTATATCTATGATTCTATGCAGTTTTCAATATATCCATTACCACCCACTTTCCAGCACCACAGCAAATATCCTGTACCAATTAAGTTTTAGCTCACCTATCTAGTCTAATTTCTGACCATGAATTTATTTACTCTAATTGTTTCATATCTTTGTGATCAATATTTGTACTTTTGTGCCTAGCTCATTTCACCCAACATGAGGTATTCAAGGCACACCCATGTTGTCACATGAGTCAAAACCGCATTCTTGTTCACAGTTGAATAATATTCCATTTTATGTACATACCACATTTTGTTTATCCATTCATCTGTTTATGGGGACTTGTGCTGCTCACATATTTTGGCAATTGGGAAGAGGTGTATAAGAATTGATTAATAGTACAAATACAAAAATAGTACAAATATATAAAAGGTCCTTCTCTGAACTAGAACAAATTTACTTCACTATTGCAAGGTGGTGAGAATATGGAGAAGCATGGGAAAATATGATTCATGTAACCAATGGTCTATCATCAAAGATATTGTAATAATCTTGTCTCAGTGTCAAAGATGTATTGTGTTAATAATGGGGGGGAGGGGATAATGAAGGGAATATACCAAGTATATGCTGTGGACCATAGTAGTAAAATAGTCTGATATTATCTCATTGTTTGTTGCAGATGTTGCTTAGCAATGTAGAGTGTTCATGTGGGGGTGTTGTATGGGAATTTCACATGTGTACACAAATTCTCCAATAAAAATATATTTTAAAAATTAACTAGCCATAGACGTGAAGGTTTAAATCTGAATTCTCATTTCAATTCTATTGCCTATGTAACTCTTCTTGTACCAGTACCTTGCTGTTTTGACCACTGTCATATTGTACTAAGTTTTAATACTGGCAGCTGTGAGTCCCCATCTTCATTCTCTTTCAAGGTGTTTTAATCTATTTGGTGCCCTTTACCCTTTCAAATATATTTGATAATTGGTTTTCCATTTTTGTAAAGAAAGTTGTTAGAAATTTATAAAAAATTATGTTGAATCTTAAATTATTTTGTGCAGGATAGACATTTTTAGTATACTTAATCTTCTAATCCATGAGCATGAATGTGCTTCCATTTCTTTAGATTTTATTGGATTTCTATTAACAATGTTTTATAGATTTACATGCACAAATCATTTACATCCTTGGAAAATTTATCATAGATATTTGTTTATTTAGTTTTATTTCTAAATGAATTTTTTCTTAATTTCCTCCTTGTATTTTTCATCATTATAGTATAGAAACACTACTATATTTTTGCATATTCATCTTATACCCCATCATTTTCTTGAATTTATTAGGTCTAGAAGGTTTCTTTTAGGTTTACAGTCACATATTCTTTATATGGTAAAAGATTTACAGTCCATTTTTAGTTCAGTTCTTTTTATTTCATTTTCTTGCTTATATGCTCTGGCTAGAACTTCCAGTAAAATATTGAATAAAAGTAGTGAAAGTGGGCATATTTCTCATGTTTCTGATCTTACAGGGAAATTTTTGAGTCTTTCACCATTAAAGATGTTACCTGTGAGTTTTTCACGTATGTCTTTTCTCATGTTGAGGGAGTCTCCTATTTCTAGTATTCTAAGTGTTTTTATGAAGAAAAGATGCTAGTATTTCTCAAATGCCTTTTCCATGCCAAATGAGCCAACCATGACTCTTTATCCCCCTTTTCTGACATTCTAGGTATTACATTAATTGATATTCTTTCATTGAATCACCCTTACATACCTAGGATTAATCTCTCTTTATCTAAGTGTATAATTCATTTTCTTAGTATTTTTTATGATTTTGAATCTAAATTCATAAGAGATATTGTCCTGTAATTTCCCTTTCTTGTACTGTAGTATCTTTATCAAGTTTTGGTATTTGAGTGATCTGGGCCTTAAAAATTGAGTTAAGTAGTGAATGCTCCTCTGCAATTTTTGAAAGGTTTGAGCTAATCTCAGTTAAAGATTAACTGAGATTAATTTTATTTGAGTTAAAAAGCTCGAGATAATCTTTTTTGGAATGCTTTGGTAGCATTCATCTGTGAAATCAGCTGGTCCTGGCTTTTGTATTATTAGGAGATTTTTGATTACTGATTGTTTTATTTTGCTAAAGGCTGCCAAGGCAATATACCCAAAATGGGTTGTTTTTTTAAATGGATATTTTTAAATTTATGTTCTTATAATTCTGAGTCTGAAAAAATGTCCAAATCAAGGCTACAAGAAGATTGACTACCAAAGATCCTGGGTTCCTGCTACATGGCTGGGCACAATGGCAGCATCTGCAGGTCACTGCCTACTTCTCCTGGCTCCACTGCTTTCAGATTCTTGCTCCTGTGGTGTTCCCTCTGCTTCTGTGGCTATTTCTCTCTTAGGTTCCACTGAATTTCAGCTTCTGACTTTTGGAACATTTTCTTTCTGCTTTTAAGGATTTGTCTCTGGGTCTGTGGCCTTTATTCTGTATATTCATCCTGTTTATAAAAGACTCCAATAAGAGGATTAAGACCCACCATGGGCTATGCCTTACTGAATTAATCTGATCAAATGGTCCATAGCTGAATCTAATCTACTCAAAGGGTGAGTAATATCTGTAGTAGGATCACACTCAAAGGAATGAACCAATTTAAGGACTTACTTTTCAGAGTCCATAACTGACTCAAAGTATCACACTTATTCAATCCCTCTTCTTGAAATTTGTCTGTTGAAAACATATTTCTTTTAGTGTCAGTGCAGTTATTGTGTATTTCTAGAATCTGTACATTTCTTCCAGATTGTTTAATTAGTAGGCATACAGGTATTCATAGCATCCTATAATGATCCTTTTTAATTTTATGGTTTAATAGTAATATCCCCCTCTAATTTCTGCTTTTATTTATGTCCTTGTTATCTTTATCAGTCTTGGTAAAAGTTTGTAAGCTTTAGTGATCATTGCAAATAACTCACTTTTGGTTTTGCCAATGCTCTCTTTTTGTTTATTATTCTTTATTTTATTTATTTCTGTTATAATCTTCCTAATTTTTTAGCTTCTCCTACTGTTGGGTTTACTTTTCTGTTATTATACTCATTCTTCTAAGTGTGTCATTAGGTCTTTGATTGAAGTCTTTCTTTTTTTAATGTAAACACTTAGGACTATAAATCTCCTTCTGAGTACTCCCTTCACTTTACCCCTTAAGTTTTTATATGTTGTATTCTTATTTTTAATCATCTCAAGATATTTACTGATTTACCTTATGATTTCTTCTTTGACCAATTAATTATTTAACAGTGTGTTATTTAGCTTCAATAAATTTGAGATTTTTTCAGTTCTTAATCTGTTATTGATTTACAGTCACATTGCATTATTGTCAGGGAAGATGCAATAAACACCTGTCCTCCAGTTCAGTGAACTTTCTTTTATTGTGGCTTTCATCCACACAATCATAACAAAATGTTGAAGGTAGCCAACCCCAATAATAAAAAGCAGAGAGTATCTATAGCTGCAAGCAAGACAATTCCTTCCATTTTTCACATAAGATCTAAGCTCTCTCTCAATCTGAATTAGCACAGACATCATGATCCCAAAATCATCAAAGTTGATTAATGAACAAACATAAAGGGGTAATGAAACCATGGGCCAAAGTAAACTTACTATTATTGAAAGAGCAGAATAACTTTTACTACTGAAAAAACGATAGTGGTTACCAGAGGCTATGATGGGAAGAAGATAGAAGAATAGCTGCAATATAAGGCATCATTTTGGGGGCATTGAAATTGCTCTGAATGATATTGCAAAGATGGATACAAACTATTATATATTTTTGTCAAAACCTATGAAATTATACAGTGCAAAGTGTAAACTATAGATCATGGTTAGTAACATTGCTTAAATATTTGTTAATCAATTGTAACAAATGTGCCATACTAAGGTAAGGTATTATTAATAGGAGAAAATTTACAAGAGGGAAGGCATGGTTATATGGGAAACCACTCTATTTCTAATATTACTTTTCTGTAATCTAAAAGTTCTTTAAAAATGAAGTTGAAAAGATTCTTTTGCCTGATATAAAAAGAGTTACTTCAGCTCTCTTTTCATTACTGTTTGATGGGTTATCTTTTCTATCCTCTCATTACCAAACTATTTGTATAATTGGCCCTAAGGTGAGTCTCTGATAAACAACATATTGTTTGATGTATTTTTTTCATTTATCCATTTTGATAATTGGTGTTTTGACCAAGGATATTAATGCATTAAAATTCTGTGGTATTAATATAAAAATAATACTTTGTCTGTCTTTTTGTCCTTTGGCTTTTACATGTTTTATTTCATTTTTGTCTTCTTTTATTCCAGTTTCCTTTACTTTATAGATGAAGTTTGGTGAGGAAGCATCTCGTTGATCCCTTTCTCAATTCCATATATATAAAAGTTTTAATGACTTTATTTAAAATTCATAAAAATAAAAAGTAAAAGCTCAACAAGTTATGGAAACAATACTTCTAATTTTCTGTATATTTTTAAAATATGTTCTCTATGTCTACTCTGGTGTTTTTGCTGCACAATTTATATCTGTAATCTACTTATTTGAAAAGATAACTTCATACTTTTTTCCCAAATTCTACTCAATTTATTCATTTTTTAAAAAATATTACATTAAAAAAATATGAGGTCCCCATTCACCTCCACAATCCCCACCCCACCACTCCCCCCACAGTAACACTCTTTCCCATCATCATGACACATCCATTGCATCTGGTGAGTACATCTCTGGGCATCGCTGCACCCCAAGGCCTGTGGTCCACACCATAGCCCACACTCTTCCATGTTCCATCCAGGGGCCATTGGAGGACATACAATGTCCAGCAATTGTCCCTGGAGCATCACCCAGGACATCTCCAAGTCCCAAAAATGCCTCCACATCTCATCTCTTCCTCCCATTCCCCACATCCAGCAGCCACCGTGGCCACTTTTTCCACACCAATGCCACATTTTCTCGATTATTAACCACAATAGTTCATGAATAGGATATCATTAAGTCCACTCTAATCCTTACTGTATTCCTCCTTCCTGTGGACCTTGGCTTGGTTGTGTCCATTCCACACCTATGTCAAGAGAGGGTTTAGATTCCACATGGATACTGGATGCAATCCTCCTGCTTTCAGTTGTAGGCACTCTAGACTCCATGGTGTGGTGGTTGACGTTCTTCAACTCCATGTTAGCTGAGTGGGATAAGTCCAATAAATCAGAGTGTAGGAGCTGAAGTGTTGAGGCCCAGGGCCTGGCTATCATATTGTCAGTTCAGAGATTCAAATTCCCTCTATATATCTTAAACCCCAGGACCAACTACAATTCCAGTAAAGTAGCATGAAAGGCTTGTGAAAAGAGATCCCATCTGAGTCCAGCTCCATCATGCAGAAACACCAGCTCCAAAGAAGGGCCAACTGACATGGCAGTGAACCCATCTGCCATGACCATAGAACCTGTGGGTCTCTTTAGCCCTCAAAAGGACCAATACCTGGGGTTGTATCTACTTTATTTGTCTCTGAGACTCTGCTCAGGTGTGCATAAGGGCAATCCTTCTGACAACCTCCAGACTCTTTTTTAGAGACAGCCATATGAACTCATTTGTCCTTTCCATTTCCCCCTTACTTTAGGTCAAACAGCATTTTTTTATTTTATTTTTTTATTCATTTTTAAAAAATATTACATTCAAAAAATATGAGGTCCCATTCAATGCCACCGCCCCCACCCCCCACACCCCCCACAGCAACCCTCTCTCCCATCATCATGACACATCCATTGCATTTGGTAAGTACATCTCTGGGCATCACTGCACCTCATGGTCAATGGCCCACATCATAGCCCATACTCTCCCACGTTCCATCCAGTGGGCCCTGGGAGGATCTACAATGTCTGGTAATTGTCCCTGAAGCACCACCCAGGACAACTGCAAGTCTCAAAAACACGTCCACATCTCATCTCTTCCTCCCATTCCCTGCACCCAGCAGCCACCATGGCCACTTTTCCCACACTAATGCCACATTTTCTCTGTGGACCTTGGATTGGTTGTGTCCACTGCACATCTATGTCAAGAGGAGGCTTAGATTCCACATGGATACTGGATGCAATCCTCCTGCTTTCAGTTGTAGGCACTCTAGGCTCCATGGTGTGGTGGTTGACATTCTTCAACTCCATGTTAGCTGAGTGGGGTAAGTCCAATAAATCAGAGTGTAGGAGCTGAAGTCTGTTGAGGCTCAGGGCCTGCCTATCATATTGTCAGTCCAGAGATTCAAATCCCCTAGATATATCTTAAACCCCAGCACCAACTACAATTCCAGTAAAGTAGCATGAAAGTCTTGTGAAAAGAGATCCCATCTGAGTCCAGCTCCATCATGCAGAAACACCAGCTCCAAAGAAGGGCCAACTGACATGGCAGTGAACCCCATCTGTCATGACCATAGAGCCTGTGTGTCTCTTTATCCCTCAAAAGAACCAATACCTGGGGTTGTATCTACTTTATCTGTCTCTGAGACTCTGCTCAGGTGTGTATAAGGGCAATCCTTCTGACAACCTCCAGACTCTTTTTTAGAGACTCATAGCCATATAAACTCCTTTCTCCTTTCCATTTCTCCCTTACATAAGGTCAAACAGCATTTTAAACTCCAGTTATTATATGTAGACAGGGATATTCTGCTGGTCCGCGTTGAACATTTAATTCAAGGTCATTTTCTAGTTACATCATCAGCTGATACTTGGTAGTGATCCCTTGGTGCCAGGGAGGCTCATCCCTGGGTGTCATGTCCCACGCTGGAGGGAAGGCATTGCATTTACATGCTGAGTTTGGCTTTGAGACTGGCCACATTTGAGTAACACGGAGGCTGTCAGGAGGAAACTCTTAGGCACAGTGCTGCTCTAGACCTTGTTCTTATTTCAGGTGTATAGGCTCACAAGCATAGTCATTAGTATCAGGGGCTCACTGTTGGACCCTCATTCCTTCCTGGTCCTTACCGTTGCACCTGGGGGACTGCCGCTGCTCCCCTAGGGACGATGACAGAGCACCCCCCACCAGGAACCCAGTACCCCCCAGCTGTAGTTTTTAATTATTTCCACTATGAGTATATCCAAACATTTCCAGGCACCCTGGACACATGCCCTGTATAACTTCCTGTCAACCATATATCGCCTGTCAATAACATCCCATACCAGTATTCCTCCACTGCCATTGTTGAACCACTCTGTGATCCAAAACTTTCTGAAAAGTGAAGCCCAATATAATGTCAGGTTCCCTTACTATTAAAATGGAATATAGCAATGAGTTTAAAGGTTAGATATAAAATACATATTGATTTGGAAAAATTCTACATCCTATCGTTTTCTTTTCTTTTTTCCTAATTATTGAGCTTCTCTTCACAAGAGCCTTAGATCACAGTAATTCATATTTACAATATACAGTACTCCCACATATCCATTATAAAACCTTTTCCCTTCCACAGCAATAATCTTTTAACTTATTCATATCATATTTACTGATACTGATGTACAGATATTGAGACAATTGCTTTCAAACAAGGTAACATTTGTGTTTACATTGTGGTTTATACTTTAGGCTATACAGTTTTCTAAATTTTTTTAGTTATCCTATGTTTTACATTATGGTTTACATTATTAGTCTGTCATCCCCTATATGTTTTTGGTGTAATATTACTTGTTTTATATCCATCCTTGTGTACTCTTGCGAAACACTTCTTTTGTCCTCACATTTACTATGGTTCCATCTATTCAATATCTATTTCCCCCTCCCCTTGGGCCCCACAGTGACAGTCAATCTTCATTTCTTGAGGAGCCATGTTCAGACATACTTGCAACAGTGTTGAGGGCTTGACTTGCTCAACTGCCCTAATGCCCTAGGAGCCACCCTTTCTCTTGAGAGATACAGTTCCCTCAATTTGATGGCATTAGTCCTCCCCAGGATGTGGGTCTACCTTCACTCTCATTATATGGGTCTCTACCCAATGGTATAACCCACTTTGGCAAAATGAGCATTCAGATATTCCCTAGGAGTCTGTCCTGCATCAGATTATCCCCTTTGAGTATCTTGAACAGGTAATTTTCCTAACTATATTTTGAAAAGGTTTTCTCAGCATTTTACTTTCAACCAACACCTCACAACCTCCTATGTTCGTATGTTGCCCCTCCCTCCCCTCAATTTCTTGGACAATATTACCCATCTGCCCATTCCTAACTCCCTCAAACCTGCAAAGCCCCACCCAAAGGTAACCCTATGCCCCCATTTTATCTCTTTCTTGTGCACATACTTACCTTCAGCTTATCATAGATTTCACCCATGTAGATGTCAGCTTACATCCTTCCTCTACCCCCCGATTTCCTGTAAGACTATCATCCAGTCTCTAGCTCTCTGAGGCAGCTTGGTTTACTTATATCATATCATTGAGGTCATGTAGTATTTGTCCTTCAATGCCTGGGTTGCTTCACTCAACATAAGGTTCTCAAGATTCATCCATGTTATCACGTGTTTGTAGTGTATTTGTTCTTAAAGCCGAGTAGTATTCCATTGTATGTATATACCACATTTTATTGATCCACTCATCTGTTGATGGGCATTTGGGTTGATTCCAACTTTTGGCGATAGTGAACAATGCTGCTATGAACATTGGTGTGCATATATCAGTTTGTGTCCTTGTTTTCAGTTCTGCTGGGTATATACCCAGCAGTGGTATTGCTGGGTCATATGGCAAATCTATGGTTAGTTTTTTGAGAAACCGCCAAACTGTCCTCCAGAATGATTGGATCCTTCTGCATTCCCACCAGCAGTGGATGAGTGTTCACATTTCTTCACATCCTCTCCAGCATTTGTATTCTTCTGTTTTTTTCATAGCTGCCAATCTTATGGGAGTAAGATGGTATCTCATTGTAGTTTTGATTTGCATTTCCCTGATAGCTAAAGATTTGGAGCATTTTTTCATGTGCTTTTTAGCCATTTGCATTTCTTCTTTGGAGAAGTGTCTGTTTAAATCTTTTTCCCATTTTTTAAATGGGTTGTTTATCTTTTTATTTTCAAGATATAGGTGTTCTTTATATATGCAAGTTACAAGTCTCTTATGGATATATAGTTGCCAAATATTTTCTCCCATTGTGTAGGTTCCCTTTTTACTTTCTTGACAAACTCCTTTGAGGTGAGGAAAGCTTTACTTTTGAGGAAGTCCCATTTATCTATTTGTTCTTTTGCTGCTCTTGCTTTTGGTGTGATGTTCATGAAGCCATTTCCTATTACAAGGTCTTGTAGATGTTTCCCTACACTGTTTTCCAAGATCTTTATGGTCTTGGCTCTTATATTTAGGTCTTTGATCCATCTTGAGTTGATCTTTGTATATGGTGTGAGATGGTAATCCTCTTTCATTCTTTTACATATTGACATCCAGTTCTCCAGGCACCATTTGTTGAATAGGCCATTCTCTCCCAAGTGAGAGGGTTTGGTGGCTTTATCAAATATTATATGGCTATATATATGAGGTTCTATATCAGAACTTGCAATTCAATTCCATTGGTCTGTGTGTCTCTCCTTATGCCAATACCATGCTGTTTTCACTACTGTAGCTTTGTAGTATGTTTTGAAGTCAGATAGTGTGATTCCTCCAATCTCGTTTTTCTTTTTCAATATGTTTTGGCTATTCGTGGTCTCTTTCCTTTCCAAATAAATTTCATAGTTAGTTTTTCTAGTTCCTTAAAGAAGGCTGTGTTGATTTTTATTGGGATTGCATTGAATGTGTAGATCAGTTTTGGAGGATAGACATCTTAATAATATTTAGTCTTCCTATCCATGAACAGGGAATATTCTTCCATTTATATAGGTCTTCTTTGATTTCCTTGAACAGTCTTGTGTAGTTTTTGTTGTATAAGTTTTTTACATCTTTAGTTAAATTTATTCCTAACTATTTGATTTTTTTATTTACTATTGTGAATGGTATTTGTTTCTTGATTTCCTCCTGATCTTGCTCATTATTGGTATACAGAAATTCTACTGAATTTGTGCATTGATCTTAAAACCTGCGACTTTACTAAACTCATTTATGAGTTCTAGAAGCTTTGTTGTAGACCTCTCAGGGTTTTCTATGTATAGGATCATGTCATCTGCAAAATAATGAAATTTTGATTTCTTCCTTTCCAATTCGAATGCCTTTTATATCTGGTTCTTGCCTCAGTGCTCAAGGAAGTACTTCTAAGACAATGTTAAATAGAAGGGGAGAGAGTGGGCATCCTTATCTTTTTCCTGACTTTAGAGGGAAGGATTTTAGGATTTCTCCATTGTAAAGGATGTTGACTGTAGGTTTTTCATATATACTCTTTATCATGTTCAAAAAATTTCCTTGTATTCCGCTCTTTTGGAGTGTTTTTATCAAGAAAGGGTGCTGTATTTTGTCAAATGCTTTTTCTGCATCTATAGATATAATCTGTGTGATTTTTTCCCTTCAATCTGTTTATATGGTGTATTACATTGATTGCTTTTCTTATCTTGAACCATCCTTGCATACCTGGAATGAATCCCACTTGGTCATGGTGTATAATTCTTTTAATGTGTTGTTGAATACGATTAGCAAGTATTTTGTTAAGTATTTTTGTGTCTAGGTTCATTAGAGATATTGGTCTGTAATTTTCTTTCCTTGGGTGTCTTTGTTTGGTTTTGATACTAGGGTAATGTTGGCATCATAGAAGGAGTTAGGCAATGTTCCTTCCATTTCGATTTTTTGGAAGATTTTCAGCAGGATTGGTATTAGTTCTTTCCGGAATGTTTTGTAGAATTCACCTGTGAAGCCGTCTGGCCCTGGGCTTTTCTTAGTTGGGACTTTCAATGACTGGTTCTATCTCTTTACTTGTGATTGCTTTGTTGAGATCATCAATTTCTTCTTTCGTCAATATAGGCTGCTGATGTGTTTCTAGGAATGTGTACATTTCCTCTGAATTGTCGTTTTTGTTGGAATATAGTTTTTCAAAGTATCCTCTTATGATAGTCTTTATTTCTGTGGAGTCAGTGGTGATATCTCCTTTCTCATTTCTTATTTTGTGTATTTGCAGCTTCTGTCTTTTTTTCTTTGTTAGTCTTGCTAAAGGTTTGTCAATTTTATTGTTCTTCTCAAAAAACCAGCTCTTGGTCTTGTTTATCTTTTCAAGGACTTTCTTATTTTCTATTTCATTTAGTTCTGCTCTTATCTTTGTTATTTCGTTCTTTCTTCTTCCTATGGGATTACTTTATTGTTTTTTTACTAATTACTCCAAATGTGCAGTTAATTCTTCAATTTTTGTTCTTTCTGTTTTTTTGATGTACGAATTTATGGCTATAAATTTCCATCTCAGTACTGCTTTTTCTGCATCCCATAAGTTTTGGTATGTTGTGTTATCATTATCATTTGTTTCAAGGTAGTCATTGATTTCTTTCGAGATTTCCTCTTTGACCCACTGTTTTTCTGAGTATGCTGTCTAATTTCCATATCTTGGTGTGAAATCTTGGCCTCTGTCCCTTGCAGATTTCCAGCTTCACTCCACTGTGGTCAGAGATATTATTTTGTATGATTTCGATCTTTCTGAATTCATTAAGCCTTTCTTTGTGGCCTAGCATATGGTCTATCTTAGAGAATGATCCATGTGCACTTGAGGAAAATGTATATCCTGCTGTGTTTGGGTGTAATGATCTGTATATGTCTATTAGCTCCAGCTCTTCTAATATACTGTTCAAATATTTCATTTCTTTAGTGATTCTCTTTTGAGATGTTCTGTCTAGAGTTGATAGTGGTGTATTAAAATCCCCCACTATAACTGTAGATGTATCTATTCTTTCACTTAGTATTTCCAGCATTTGCCTCACGTATTTAGAGGCGCCCTAGTTAGAAGCATAAAAATTTATGATTGTTCGTTGTTCTTGACAGATTGTCCCTTTCACTAATATGTAGTATCCTTCTTTGTCTCTTACAATTGTTTCACATTTAAAGTCTATTTTGTCTGATATTAATATAGCTACTCCTGCCTTTTTTTGGTTATTGTTTGCGTGTAAGATTGTTTTCCAACCATTCACTTTCAGCCTCCATGATTCTCTGGGTCTAAGATGTGTCTCTTGTAGACAGCATATAAATGGGTCATAGTTCCTTATCCAATGTCCCAGTCTGAATCTTTTGATAGGTGAGTTCAATCCGTTGACATTCAGTGTTATTACTTTTAAGGAATTATTTATGTTAGCGATATTTTGATTGGAGTTGTGTTTGTCATTGTTTGTTTGTTTGTTTTTTCTTCTCTTTTTGTCTTTTTTGTTGCTCTTACACTCTCCTCCATCTCTGCCTGTCGTGTTTTTTCCTTTCTTCCTGCAGAACTCCCTTTAGAATTTCTTGAAGGGGAGGTTCCTTGTTGACATACTCTTTCAATTTCTGTTTATCTGTGAATATTTTGAACTCTCCATCATTTTTGAATGCTAATTTAGCTGGATAGAGTATTCTTGGTTAGAAATTTTTTTCTTTTAGTACCTTGACTATATCATAACACTGCCTTCTTGCCTTCATGGTTTCAGATGAGAAATCAGCACTTAATCTTATGGAGCTTCCCTTGTATGTGATGGTTTTCTTTTCTCTTGCTGCTTTTAGGATTTTCTCTTTGTCTTGAGCATTGGATAATTTGACAAGTATATGTCTTGGGGTGGGCCTGTTGGGGTTTATGATGTTGGGGTGTGCTGTGCTTCTTGGATATGTACATCTGTCTCTTTCAGTATATTTGGGAAATTTTCAGCCATTATTTCCTGCAACACTCCTTCTGACCCCTTTCCCTTCTCTTCTCCTTCTGGGATGCCTATAATATGTATGCTTGTGCATTTTCCATTGTCATTCAGGTCCCTAAGTCCTAGCTGGATTTTTATCAATCAATTCTACTATCTGTTTGATTTCTGATATACTGTCTTCCACATCACTAATTCTCTGCTCTGCCTCTTCTAATCTGCTGCTATTTGCTGCGAGTGTATTTTTGATTTTTGTACTGTGGTGTTCATTCCCATCATATCTGTTATCTTTTTGTGTATGTTTGCAATTTCCCCTCCAAGCGTTGTCTTCATATTGTTAACCTCTTCCTTTACTTCATTAAATTTGTTTGTGATATATGTACTGAGATCTTTAATTACTTGTGTGAAGTTCTGCTCCCCTTCCTGGTTTTTAGTTTGTTCATTGGATTCAGCCATGTTTTCCTGATTACTGGTTTGGTTTGTAGATTTTTGTTGCTGTCTGGTCATCATTTTATCTTGATGGGTTTAATCAGCTCCTTAGCTTCTTTGTCTAGTCTTGGGGATTAATTAGCTGTTCTTTTTTTTACGTGTTATATCTTCTCTTTGTCACTTTGGTCTTCTTATTCTAATTTTTGAATGCTGGCTTAGTTCACTTTGAAAGAAAGTATTAGGTCCAGGGAAAGGCAATTGTGTAAGAAAGGAAAAAGTGTAAAGTAGTATTGGTGATAAATGTTAACAGAGCAACAAGATGAGATCTGGGAGGATGGATATTAGATTCATGTAAGTTGTGTAGAGTTATAGCAGTAGGTAGAGTACCTATAATGAAATAGTCGACTGATTATGGGAGGAATATGGTATGAATTAAAATGCTAGTGTTTTCGAGAGATTGGGAAAGAGAAAAGAAAGGCAATAGTTTCAAGAGTGGATAAAAGACAGAAAACAAAACAAAGGTATTAGAAATTAAGAGTTAGACAATTTGGGGATCAAAGAAAGGGAGGTGGAATAAAGGAGAGACAGTAGATGATGGAGGATATCAAGATGTGGGGGAAAGGGGATAGTGTAGGTAGCCAAAATCAATACACACAGAAATGAGGCAATGGAGGATGAGGAAACTCAGCAAATGTGAGGTATTCCCTGCAGCACCTATTGTATAATTAAGATAAAATAAAAGAAGAAAATGAGGGACAAGAGAGAAGAAAAAAGAGAAGAACGAAAGAAAAAGGGGGTGGGTAAAGGGAGGAGAACAAGTAAGGAAAAGAAAAAAAGATATAGAACAACCACAACAGCAACAACAACAAAAATCCCTAAATAATTGAAAAAAATAAGACTTTGGGGTACACGATGGGAGAAAAGTCTAGGAGATAATGCAATGATAGCAATCAGGACAATAAAAAATAAATAAAAATTAAAAAATAAAACAAAACAAAATAAAAAAGAAAAATGCAAACGTTGAGGGCTAGGACATTCAAGGACCTCAGATGGACCTCAGGGCATGATGGATTCAGGGATGGAAAGTCTGTGATATTTTAGACTCAAGAGGTGTGAGTCTCTGGGGTGCGGGCCACCAGGGTTTAGGGGACTCAGACCTGGCAACCTCAAATCTGGTTAACAGGGAGGCTTGGAGCACCACAGTGCAACACAGCCTTCAGAGATCCCCGCAGCTGGGTGTCAGCCCTATGGGGGAGGTCTCATCCGCAAACTCTGACCTATGTGTCGGAACCCTGCAATTCACCCTTTCACTCGGGTCGCTTCTGTGGCTGTATCACCAGTTTGACTTCAGGACACCTCCCTCCCTGTAAGCCCCTGAAACGGCCACCTTTGGGCGCCTCTACACTGCAGCCAATTTAATGATGCTACAGATCAGTAGCCAGGCCCAGGGGGCGGGGCTTCAGCCAGAAACACTGATATCAGAGTCCAAAACTGAAATTCCCATGCTTCGCAAAATATTCCCCTAATCAGCTTCCAGATGTCTCCCACCCTGCGAGTCCCTGAAACAGTCTCCTCATGACATCTCTTTATTGCGAAGCTATTTAAGGCCAGTGCAGATTGGCACCCGGCCTTGGGGGCAGGGCTCTAGCCAGAAGCGCTATTATTTGTGTCCGCAATCAAAAATTCCCTGCCTCGCAATAAAACTCCTGTCTGTCTCCCCAAATCGGTCTGTGAAGACCTCCTGCCCTGTTAGTCCCCCAATAGTCCACTCAGGGCTTATGAATTTCCCAATACCGCAAAGCCTCTAGGAATCCACGCCGCAGCGCTGGTGCCATGGCTCTGCCCACCCCAGGAGGGAGAATCCCACATGCATCCCCCACCTCCATGTAATAGAGCCTCAATTTTATCTTATACACAAATTTTCTCTGTTACCTTCCCACCAAATTGATGTCCAGACACCTCCCGCCCTGAAAAATTCCAAAACAGCCTGGTCCTGAAGAATTTCCAACGCTGCCTAGCCGCTTCTTTGCAGGAGAGATTATCAGGTGCACTCACTCAGCCACCATCTTGCCTTCCCCCCCCAACTTGATAATTTTAATAGCATGCCAGATCTTTTCTCTTATATCCATCCATTTCTCCTTGTGAAGTTTTGTCTCATGTTATCTCTCTACATTCTGCATTCCCATTACTAGGAAACATGACTATTTCTAATTCAATTGTATTTTAACTATTATAGAAATTAAAGAGTAGAGTTATACATTTAGGATATAGTAATATTGTATTTTGCATTTACTCATTTAGTAAACTTTAGTGAAAAATTTCACTTCATACTGTTTCAGTTCACTCCTTTTGACTCTTCCTTTCAACCTGAAGAAATCCCTTTAGTAGTTTTTTGTAAGGCAGGTCTCTTTTGAAACACAGTTTTTATTTATTTTTGAATGTCTTAAAATTCATTCTCATATTTCAAGTACAATTTTGGTAGGAAAAAATTTTTTCATTCACTATCTTAAATATATCATACCACTTCATTCTCACCTACATGGTTTCTGAAAATAAATTAGTGTTTGATCTTATTGAGAATTCTTTGTATATGAAAAATCACTTTTCTCTTGCCTCTTTAATAATACTTTTTAGCTTTGGAATTTGATATTCTGATGAGTAGGTGTCTTGAAATAGGTCCACAAGGTATCTCAGAGAGCTAGAGACTGGATGATAAACTTTAAGGTAGTTGGAGGGTAGAGGAAGATTTTGAGCTGACAGTTACTTGGGTGAAATCTATGATAAGCGGGAGGTAAGTATTTGTACAAAGAAGGAATAAAATGGGGTCATAGGGATAACTTATGGTGGGGCTGCATGGGCTTTAGGGACACTGGGGATGGGTGGATGGGTCAGATTGCCCAAGAAATTGGGGAAAGGATGAGGGGAATATTTGATCATGGGAGATTGTCAGGTATGTGGTTGAAAATGTGGTGCAGAGAAAACTCTTTGGAGAATGTAATATGGAAGGTTGCCTGTGATGCTTAAGGGGAGCTTCTGACACAGGGAAAGCTTCTGGGGAGTGTGTGAGTGCTCATTTTGTCACAGTGGATTATATCATTGGGTGGAGACCCATAAAATGAGAGTGAGGGTATACGCATATCCTGGGGAGGACCGATGTTCTCAAATAGAGGGAATTGTATCTCTTGGCAGAATCGGTGGCTCCCAATGGGCTAGGGCAATCAAGTATGTGAAGCCTTCAACATTTTTGCAAGTATCTCTGAATATGGTCCCTCAAGTAATGAAGATTGATTGTCATGGTGGGCCCTGAGGGGAGGGGGAAAGAGGTGTTGAATACATGGAATCAGGGTAACTGTGGGGCAATGGAAGTATACCACAAGATCACGCCATGATGGATATAGGACATGTTAAATTACCACAAAAATGTATAAAAGTCTATAGGCTAAAATGTAAACCATAATGTAAAAGATAAGATAACAAAAAATTTAGAAAATTGTATAGTCTAAAATATAAACCATAATGTAAGGCTAAATGGAACCATTTTAAAGCTATTATTTCAATATCTGTACATTAGCTGCAGGAAATATAATATGAACATGTATAAAGATCACTATTGGGAAAGGGACAAGGAGTTTGATGTTGGATATGTGGGAGTACCATATATTGTATACATAAATTACTATGACCCAAAACTTATGTCAAGAGACCTTAATAATCAGGAAAAAAGAAAGAAGAAAGGAGGTAGAGGTAGACACTGAGGAAGAAATGGAAGAAATTGCCTTGCCACTGTACATACAGGGCAACACCTGTAGCAGTGATGAAAGGCAAAATGTCAAAAACAAAGTTTTTTCATTTCTTTGATACCCCAATTTATTTTTCCTTTATTTAATTTTTCTAAAATTCTATGTATTCTATATCTAACCTTTAAACCCATCACTATATTCCATTTTTCTATTAATGGAACCTGGCAATATATTGGGCTTCCTTTTTGAAGAAGTTTTGGACTACAGAGGGGTTCAACTATGGCAGGGGAGGAGCACTTGTGTGGGGTGTCATTGGTGGGATGCACACAGCTGGGAGGGAGTTCTCCAGGGCATGTATACAGGGTACATCAAAAGGTTTGGATATTTTCATAGTGATTTCAGTTGGAAACGACAGATGAGAGAGTGCTGAATTCCTGATGAGGGGAGCTCTATCACATCCCCCAATGGAACAACAAATCCCCAAGTGCAATGGCAAAGACCAATAAAGATGCATGGTCCAACAAAGAGCACTTGATACTGATGGCTCCAATTATGAGCTTGTGTGCCTGAAAAATGAACTAGGCCTATAGTTGTGGGGTGCCTAAGTGTTACCTCCTGAGAGCCTCCATGTTGCTCAAATGTGGATACTCTCTAAGCCAAACTCAGCATATAAATGCATTGCCTTCCCCCAAGTGTGGGACATGGCTCCCAGGGATAAGCCTCTCTGGCACCAAGGGATTACTACTAAGCAGCAGCTGATGATGTAACTACAAAAAGACCATGAATAAAGAGGTCAACTCAGACTGGCAGAATATCTCAGCCTACATGTAATATCAGGTGTTAAAAACTGCATTTTGACTTTAGATAAAAGGGGGAAATGGAAAGGAAAAGTGAGTTTATATGACTAAGAGTCTCCAAAAAAGAGTTGGGAGGTCATCATGGGGTGATGCTTATGCATACCAAAGCAGGGTACCAGAGACAGCCAAGGTAGATGGAAACCCAGGTGCTGGTTCTCTTGAGGGCTGCAGCAACCCACAGGTTCTATGGTCAAGGCAAATGGCCCTGGAGTTCAGGGCCATGTCACTTGGCCCTACCTCGGAGTTTGTGTTCCTGGGTGTGATGGAGTTGGACTCAGATATAACTTTTCTACACATGCCTCTTCTGTCACTTTTACCAGACCTGCGGTTGGCATTTGGGTTGGTGTATACTCAGGAGACCTGAATCACTGAACTGTCCATGTGACTGCCAGGCTCCAACCATCAGCAGATTTACAGCTCCTACCCTCTGGTTTCTTGGACTTAGCCTGGCCAATGGACAGGGAGGTGAAGAGTGTCAACCACCACACCAGGGAGCCAAGAGTGCCTACAGCTGCAAGCAGGAGAATTTCATCCATCATCCATGTGGAATCTAAGCCCCCTCTTGATGTAGAGGGGGACTGGACATAGCCATCCCAGGTCCACAAGATGGAGGAATAGAATATGGATTAGAGTGGACTTACTGGTCTTCTGCTGGGGAACTGTTGTGATTAGTATGGGAAGAAATTGTAGTAGTGATGTGGAGAGGGTGGCCATGGTGGCTGCTGATAGTCGGAGAGGGAGGTAGAGATATGGTGTGGGGGCATTTTCAGGATTTGGAGTTGTCCTAGGTGGTGCTGCAGGGACAGATACTGGATGTTGTGTGTCCTGTCATGGCCCACTGGTTGGATTGGGGGAGAGTGTGGACTACAATGTGGACCACTGTCCATGTGCTGCAGCAGTTCTCCAGAATGTATACACCAGATGCAGTGGATGTGCCACAATGATGGAAGAGTTTGTTGTAGGGGGAGGGGTGGCATGGCTGGGGTGGGAGGTATATGGGGACCTCATTTTTTTGAATGTAACATTTAAGAGAAAATAAAGAAAAAAGAAAGAAAGAAATAGGTCCATTACGATTTATCCTGTTTGGAGCCCATTCCATTTTGGGATATGTATATTTATGTCTTTTAGAGAATTGGGTCTTTTTTTGTTGTTGTTGTTGATCATCACAAATATTCTTTCTTCCCCTTTTTTTCCAATCTCTCCCTTTGGTACTGACATGATGTGTATGTTGAGATACTTCGTGCTGTTATACAATCCTCTTATAATCTGATTTTTTTTCTATTCTTTTCTCTATCTTGTCTTCTGACTGTGTTATTTCAATTGTCCTGTCTTTTAGTTCTCTGATTCTTTCTTCTGTTTTAAATCTGCTGTTGTATGTTTCCAGTATATTTTTAACCTCTTTTATTATGGCTTTCATGCACACAATAAACAAGAAAATATTGAACTACCATCCTGGGGAGTCTTGCGATGTTCTCAATTAGAGAGGCAAGAATCACTGGGGAAGATAGGCAGTGCCCATTAAAAGAAAACAATATGTCAAGACTTCAGTGCTATTGTAAGTAATTTTGAATCTTAGTCTTCAAAAAATTGTGTGTGTCTCCACCCACTGAGATAAACTATGACAAGATGAACAATTACATATTCCATAGAAACATGCCCCAGGTTCACCCTATCTTGTATATACTCCCAACACCCCACACTCTACACTGTTAGCCCTCCCAGGCGATATTTGTCAGAACATTCCTATCATTATAGTTTTAATCACAGACCTGCAAATCCCTAGAATTCATCTGCTCCTTCCTCAAACCCTCACCCCAGTTTCATGGATAATCTAAGCCAAACCCATACCATACTCCTCACAGACAAGCACTACCAAACACAATCACTCACTTTAGCACTCTCAAGGCCATCCACTGCCAAACCAAATCTTCCATTTTATCATAGATATTGCCCATTTGGACATCAGCTCACCATGCTCTATTTCTTTTCTTTCTCTTGTAAGCCAATCTTCCAAACCATAGCTTTGTGAGTTTGCTCAATTTGCTTAAGTCATACCAGTGAGATCATATAATATTTGTTTTCCAGTGTCAGGTTTAATTTATTTAGCATAAGGTCTTCAAGATTCATACATGTTATCCTGGTGTTAATACTGCATTCATTCTTAAAATTGAGTAATATTCCATTGTATGCATATATCACAATTTGTATATCCATTCATTTGCTGATGTACATTTGGGTTGCTTCCAACTTTTGGTAAGTGTGAATAATGTCCCTGATTTCAATTCTTCTGGGTATATACCAAGCAGTGGGATTGCAGTTCTATAGTTAGCTTCCTGAGGAACCACAAAACTGTCTTCCACAATTGCTGCACCATTCTACATTTCTAATAGCAATGGATGTGTTCCCTTTCTTCCACATCCTCTGCAACAATTATAGTCCTCTTTTTCTAATACCCATACACACCAGTGTAATAGGTGTAAGAAGACATCTCTTTGTAGTTTTGATCGGCATTTCCCAAATAGCTAGTGATATTGAGCATCTTTTCATGTGCTTTTTAGACAACTGTATTTCTTTGGAGAAGTGTCTATTCAAATCACTTGCCCATTTAAAAAATAGGCTGTCTTTTTACTATTAAGACATAGGATTTATTTATATATGCTGGATATTAGGCCTTTATCCAAAAGATGGTTACCAAATCAAATATTTTCTCCCTTTGAGTAAGTTGACTTTTATCTTGACAAACTCCTTTGATGCATAAAAGTTATTAATCACGAGGTAGCCCCATTTATTTTTTCTTTTGTTGCTTGAGTTTTGGGTATAAAGTCTATGGAACCTTTTCCTACTACTAGATCTCATAGTTACTTCTCTACATTATATTCCAGGAGCCTCATGGTTTTGGCTGTTAAATGTAGATTTTCTATCCATCTTGAGTTAGTTTTTGTATAGGTTGTGAGATGGTAATCCATTCTCATTCTTTTGGATATGGATACTCACTTTTCTAAGAACCATTTGTTTTAGAGACCATTCTCTGTTCCCTTCCAGTTGGATGGCCTTGTTGAATATCAGTTGATTGTATATGCAAGGATCTATACCAAAACTCTCATTTCTGTTCCACTTCTTAGTATGTCTATCCTTGAGCCAATACCATACAGTTTTGACCACTGTAGTTTTGTAGCATGTTTCAAATAACTAATTTAATTTTTAAAAGCATTATATTATATAAGTGTTACACTAAAAATATGAGATTCCCATTTACCCTACTATCTCTCCCCCTCACCCTCCCACATTAAAAGATCCTTCACTAATGAGGTACATTTGTTAAATTGATGAACTGATAATGAAGTATTACTACTAACCATGGGCTACAGTTTACATTATAGTTTACTTTTCTCCTATTTAAATAATGTAGTATAATTTATTTAATTTCATTTTTCTTTTTCAATATATCTTTCACTTTTCAGGGCCCCTGACACTTGCACATATATTTTCTAATTAACTTTTCCAATTCGGTAAAAAAAAAAAATGTGTTGTAATAATTATTGGGATTGGGTCAAATCTGTAAATGAATTTGGGTAAGACATAAATCTAAATTATGTTTAGACTTCCATACACATCTTGGAGCATTGCCACTAAGTGATGATTATAATTTACATTGTAGTTTACACTTTCTTCTGAATATTTTTTATGTTATTACAAGATATACAATGGCCTGTATCTGTCATTGCAAAGTCTTTCAAGTTAACTCCCAAGTACTAAAAATGCCCCCAAGTTACACCTATTTTTCTCTATCTCTCCCCTCAGAAACTACAGTTGCCACTACCTCCACATCCATGAAAATATTCTTCCATTACTAGGACGACAACCAGTTTACAATAGAACAACTGAAAGTTTACTGTAGTCCATTGTCCATTCCCCAATCCTGAGGATTCTATGATGGTTAGGCCCACTCTACCTGTAATTGAGAGTGGGGTTAGATCCCATTGACAGATGGATGGGATTTTCCTGATTTTAATATATTTTGTTTCATTTTCATTGTTTTCAAGGCAGTTACTGATTTCTTTTGCAATTTCCTCCTTGACTTACTCATTGTTTTAGAGTATGTTGTTTAACTTCCATATCTTTGTGCCTAATCTAGTTCTCTGCTGCTTACTGATTTCCGGCTTCTTTTCATTGTGATCAGAGAAATTACTTTGCATAATTTCATTTTTTTCTGAATTCATAGTGAATTTTTCTGTGGCCTCATATGTAGCCTATCCAGGGGTATGATCCATGTGTGCTCAAGAAAAATGTATATCCCAAAGTATTTGGGTGTAATGTTCAGTATTTGTATATTAGGACTAGATCCTCTAACATATTATTCAATGTCTTTGCTTCTTTATTGACCATCTGTAAGGATGTTCTGTCTAATGTTAATAATGTTTTATTCAAGTCCCCCACTATAATTATAGAGGTATCTATTTCTCCACTTTTAAAAAATGTTTACCTCATGTATTTTGAGGCACCCTGGTTAGGTCCATAAATGTTTATCATTGTTCTTTCTTCTTGATAGATTACCCTTTTTACTAATATATAGTGCCCTTCTTTGCCTTTTACAATAGTTTTGCATTTAAAGTCTATTTTGTCTGATAGTTATAGAGCTACTCTTACCCCTCTTTTATTTTTTGCTTTAAAAATCATTTTCCAGACATTCACTTGCAACGTCCTTACACTCCTGGGTCTAAAGTGAGCTTCTTATAGATGGCATATAAATAGGCCACATTTCTTTATCCATTCTGCCAAAGTGTGCCTCTTGATTTGGGAGTTTATTCCATTAACCATCAGGTTATTAGTGTCAAGACATTACTTTCATTAGCCATATTTTCTTTAGGTTTATATATGCCTTATTTTATTTTTATTTCTCTTTTTATCTATTTAGGTATTGTTACCAACAACTTTTCTTCAGGCACTCTCCTCCAACACTCTCCTGTTTTTTTAAATTTCAACCTACAGTATTCTCTTTAGCATTTCTTGAAGTTTCTTGTTGACAAACTCACTTAATGACTTTTTTCTTTTTTTTTAATATTACATTAAAAAATACAACAGGTTCCCATATACCCTCGCCCCACTACTCCAATATCAACAACCCCTCCCACCAACACAGCACACTCATTGCACTTGGTGAACACACCCTGAAGCACCACCACACTACATGGATAACAGTCCACATTGTAGTTTACACTGTCCCCCAGTCCACCTAGTGGGTTATGGCAGGATATATAATGTCCAGCATCTATCCCTGCAATATCCCTCCAACTTCAGGACTTGAAGTTTTCCCTAATGTCTTTTAATCTTTGAATATTTTGAACTCTACCTCAGTTTTGAATGCCAGCTTTGCTGGATACAGAATTCTTGATAGTCAATTTCTTTTTCTTTTAGCACTTTAAGTATATCATAACACTCTCTTCTTGTATCCATGATTTCAGATGAGAAATCAAGCTTTCTTTGTTTGGGATGGATCTGTTCTCCCTTGATCTTTTCTGAATTCACTTTTCTTCTTAAGCATTAGACAATTTGATAAGTATATGTCTTGGGATAGGCCTGTTAGGATTTATAGGGTTTGGAATGTGCTGCACATCTTGGACATGTACAACTGTATCTCTCAAAAGAACTGGGAAATTTTCAGGCATTATTTTCTCAAACACTCCTTCTGCCTTCTTTCCCTTCTCTTCTCCCTTTGGGATTCGTATAAAGGGTATGTTTGTGTGTTTCATGTTGGCATTCAATTCCCTGAGTCCCTGCTGATTTTTCTGTCTTTTTATCTGTTAAGCTATCTGTCTGATGTACTTTCTTTGACTCAATAATTCTTTATTCAGTCTGTTCAAATCTGCTTTATGTGCTTCCAGTGTTTTTTTGGTTTCTTGAATTGTGCCATGTATCATCATCAGATCCATTACCTTTTTACAGATGCTTATAATTTCTTCAGTGTGTTCTCCCAGTGACTTCTTAATATCTTTATCTTTCATTCACTTTGCTAAGTTGATTCATGATATTTGTTTGGGCATCCTTGATTTGTTGTTCCACATTATGCATCTCCTCCTGTTTCTTAGATTGTTCACTACATTACACCATATCTTCCTGTTCCTTAGTATGGCTTGTAATTTTTGATGGCATCTAGGCAAGTGTTTATCTGGATGGTCTTATTCATTTGGTTAGTTTCTCTTCCTACTCTAGGGTTTTATTTGTGTGCATGTGGTAATGTTCTCTTTGACAATTGTTTAATCTTATTCTGTATCATTGCAGTTGTCTCTTTGCTCTTGATAAAAAGAAAATATTAGGTCCAGAGAAAGGAAAAGATCATAAGAGAATGATAATAATAGTAGTAATAATAATAAAAGATACACATTGATTCATGCAAAATTGAGGAAAATAAATAGGAAATATGAGTAAAAATCATAAAAATAGAAAAGAATGATAATATAAAATTTGGAATAGAAAAAATGAAACTGAAAAAAAGTTGGAAAAAATAGAATGAATTAAAAGTCCAGTAAGTAGAGATGAGAAGACAAGAAAAAAAAGGAAGAAAAAAGGAAAAAAAACCATGCAAGTAGAGGTGGAATGAAGAAAAGCAACCAAAGACATCAGATGGAAAACTGAAGGAAAGAAAAGAAATAAAGTAGGTAGAAAAAATAAGTAAAGGTGGGGCAAGATGGCATCTGAGTGAGTGCACCTCACAGACTCTCCTGCAAAGAAGCAGCCAAGTGGGTTTGGAGACTTGCCAGAGCAGGCTGTTTCGGAGGCTTGCAAGGCAAGAGGTGTATGGATGTCAATTTGGAGAGGCAATGACAGAAGTAGTGCTTGCTAAAGGTAGAATTGTGGGTCACAAGCACAGTGGTGGGAAGCTATGGGGAGGTGGGACCCTTCCTCCAAGGCTGGTGGCTGCAGTGTTCCCTGAGAACTGTCAGTTGTGTGGTGATGTTCCTGGGCCCCGTGATCCCCAGATACATGGTCCCCAGGTACATGTCCCCTAACCCCATAGGCTGCATTCCACAGACCTAAATACCCTGAGTCTGCAATGACCCAGACTTCCCTTTCCCAAGTCCAGTGCTCCTGGAGCTCCGGGATTGTCCTAGCCTTCCATTTTTGGACTGACTACATGAGTGGAAGGGATTCAGTGAGAGGTGCAGCAGAGGGTCTGTGAGTGTGGGTTCAACTTCCTGGTCCCTCCTCTTTTTTGTGTGTGGTTGGAGGAGCATACCAGCTGGCTTGGGAAAAGCCTGGAAAGAAAGGAGTGGTGAATATGCTGAGAAAGTCCAATTCACCTAAATACTCTAGGATAGGAAACTTGGTCTGGGACAAGGTGGGGTCAACTAGTCCTCTGGTAACACACCTAAAGGAGAGGGACCATAAGAGGTGCTTTCCAAGCTTCCAATAGCATACTTGGGGTTCCTGGTGAGGTGTGGGTACCCTCTATCTGGAAATTGAGTCATTGTTTTCTCTGTAGAGCTGGTTCAAAAAGGACTCACTTGAATTTCCTACTGGACCTCTCAGGCAGCTTTCCTGCTGCCCTGGGAGAGAGGGAAGTGAGGAAGGGAGAAAGCAGGATTGTTAGATCCCTAAGCATTTTATTTAATTGCAAAGAGGATTCCTTGCTTGAAAATTTGTCTGTTATTTTGTTGGTTTGTCTTCTTGTTTTTTCTTTCTCTTTAAACCTCTAAGGCTCTTTTATCTTTCTTTCCCCCCCTTTTTTCTTTTTCTTGATTGTTTCCCCCTCCCTTTTGTTGCCCCTTTTTTTCTTTTCTTTCTTTATTAATTTTTTTTTAATATTAGGCTCTGCAGGGAGCAATTCACATTTGCTGTATTTCCTCATCCTCCATCTCCTCTTTTCTATGTGTATTGATTTTGACCACCAACATGATCCCCTTTCCTCTACATCCTTCTCTCCTATATTATTTATTGTTTCTCTTAACATTACACCTCTCTTTGTTTGCCCTCCTATTTTTCTGACTTTTTATTTCTAATACCTTTGTTCTGTTTTCTGTCTTATATTCACTCTTTACATTATTGTCCTTTCTTTGCTCTTTCCCTCTTTCCTGAACACACTGGCCTTTCAATTCACACTATATTCCTCCACATATTGTTTAATGTCTCATTATATGTATTCTATGTTTCTTACTGTTATAGCTCTACATACCTTACATGAGTTTAATATACATTGTCATGGATCTCACATGGTTCCTCTGTTAAAGTTTGTTATATCAAAGTACTATTATTTTATTTTCTTGCTCCTTTTGCTTTCTCTGGCCCTAATATTTTCCTTCAAGTGAATTTAGCCAACAACAAGGAAATAGAATAAGAAAAATAAAGTGAAAAAGAGAAAGTTTAACATGCATGCAAAAACAACTAATTAAACCTCAAACTAGACAAAGAAGCTAAGTAACTGATTAAACTCAAGAAAAAATGACCAGACAGCAACAAAAAACTACAAAGCAAACCAAGTATCATGAAAACATGTCTCAATTCAATGAACAAACTAAAAACCAGGAAGAGGAACAGAACATTGAACAAGTAATTAAAGCTCTCAAAACATATATTACAGGCCAATTTGATGAAGTGAAGGAAGAGATTAAGGATATGAAGAAAACACTTGGAGAGAATACAGAAGAAATTGCAATCATATGCAAAAAAGATAATGGATATGATCGTGATGTACAGCATAATTCAAGAAATGAAAGAATACACTCTCAGCAAATAACACCAGACTCAAAGAGGCAGAGGAAAGAATTAGTGATGAGGAAGACAGCCCACCTGAAATCAAACAGATAGTAGAACTGATAGATAAAAATATAGAAAAAATCCATCAGGGGCTTAAGGACCTGAATGACAATGCAAAATGCATAAACATACACATTAATAAGCATCCAAGAAGGGAGAAGAGAAGAGAAAGGGGACAGAAGGGGTGTTGGAGACAATAGTGTTTGAAAACTTCCCAAACCTATTGAGGGAGATGGATGTACATGTTCATGTCCAGGAAACACAATGCACCTCAAACAACATAAATCCAAACAGGCCTACCCCAAGACATACTTGTTGAATTATCCAATACTCAAGACAAAGAGAAACTACTAAAAGCAGCAAGGGAAAAGAGAGCCATCATACACAAAGGAAAATCCATAAGATTAAGTGTTGATTTTTTATCTGAAACTATGGAGGCAAGAAGGCATTGGTATGACATAGTCAAAGAACTAAAAGAAAAAAGATTCCAACCAAGAATACTCTATCCAGCAAAGTTAGCATTCAAAAATGATAGAGTTCAAAATATTCACAGGTAAATGAAAATTAAGAGAGTATGCCAACAAGAATCCTGCACTTCAAGAAATACTAAGGGGAGTTCTGCAGGAGGAAAGACAAAAAAGAGAGGCAGAGATGGAGGAGAGTGTAAGAGCAACTAAAAAGAAAAAAAACAGAAAAAAATTGAACAAAATATGACAAACACAAATCCAAAGAAAATATGGCTAATATAAGTAATCCCTTGAAAGTAATAGCACTGAATGTTAATGGATTAAACTCACATGTCAGGAGACTCAGACTGGAAGATTGGATCAGGAAATATGACCCATCTTTATGCTGCCTACAAGAAACACATCTTAGACCCATGGACTCAAGGAGGTTGATAGCAAATGACTGGAAAACAATCTTACAAGCAAACAATAACCAAAAAAGGGCAGGAGTAGCTATATTAATATCAGACAAAATAAACTTTAAGTACAAAACAATTGTGAGAGATAAAAATGGACACTACATATTAGTGAAAGGGACAATCTTTCAAGAAGAAAGAACAATCATAAACATTTATGCTCCTAACAAGGGTGCCTCCAAATACATGAGGCAAACACTGGAAAAACTAAGTGAAGGAATAGATATCTCTACAATTACAGTGGGGGACTTTAATACACCTCTATCAACCTTGGACAGAACATCTCAAAAGAGAATCAATAAAGAAACAAAGACTTTGAACAATATATTAGAGGAGCTGGACCTAACAGACGTATACAGAACATTACCTGCAAATACAGGTGGATATACATTCATCTCAAGTGCACATGGATCATTCTCCAAGACAGATCACATGCTAGGCCACAGAAAATGTCTCAGTGAATTCAGAAAGATTGAAATCATATAAAATAATTTCTCTGGTGACAGTGGAATGTAGCTGGAAATGTGCAAGTGCTAGAGACCCAGATTTGGCACCAAGAGGTTAAACAACACACTCTTAGAAAAACAGTGAGTCAAGGAGGAAATCTCAAAAGAAATGAATAACTACCTCAAACCTAATGAAAATGATAACACAACATATCCAAACTTATGGGATACAGCAAAAGAAGTACAGAGAGGGAAATGTATAGCCATAAATTCATACATCAAAAAAGAAGAAAGAGCAAAAATTGAAGAACTAAGTGCACACTGGAGGAATTAGTAAAAAACAAAACAAAACAAACTAACCCCAAAGGAAGAAGAAAGAAAGAAATAACAAAGATAAGAGCAGAACTAAATGAAATAGAAAATAAGAAGGCATTTGAAAAAATAAAGAAAACGAAGAGCTGATTATCTGAGGCTCAAAAAAACTGACAAATCTTTAGCTAGACTAATAAAGAAAAAAAGAGAGTAGATGGAAATACACAAAATAAGAAATGAGAAAAGAGGTATCAAAACTGACCCCATAGAAATAAAGACTATCATAAGAGGATACTTTGAAAAACTATATTCCAACAAGAAGAACAATTTAGAGGAAATGGACAAATTCCTAGAAATACATAAGCAGCCTACACTGATGAAAGAAGAAATCCATGGTCTCAACAAACCAATCATAAGTCAAGAGATATAATCCATCATTAAAAATCTCCCAACTAAGAAGAGCCTTGGGCCAGATGGCTACATAGGTGAATTCTACCAAACATTCCAGGAAGAACTAACACCAATCTTGCTTCAACTCTTCCAAAAAATCAAAACAGCAGGAACATTGACTAACTCATTCTATGATACCAACATTACTCTAGTACCAAAGCAAAAGAAAGACCTCACAAGAAAGAAAAATTATAGACCAATCTCTCTAATGAACCTAGACATGAAAATCCTCAACAAAATACTTGCTAATCATATTCAACAACACATTAAATAAATTATACACCATAAACAAATGGGATTCATTCCTGGTATGCAAGTATCATTCAACATAAGAAAATCAATTAATGTAATACACCATATAAACAGACTGAAGGAAATAAATCACATGATCATATCTATAGATGCAGAAAAAGCATTTGACAAAATACCACATCCTTTTTTGATAAAAACACTTAAAAGATGTGAATAGAAGGAAACTTTCTGAACATGATAAAGAGCATATATGAAAAACCCACAGCTAGCTAACATCATCTACAATGGTGAAATCCTAAAATTTTTCCCTCTATGATTAGGGTCATGATAAGAATGCCCACTATCACCCCTTCTATTTAACATAGTCCTAGATGTACTTGCTTGAGCACTGATGCAAGAACCAAGCATAAAAGGCATCCAAACTGGAAAAGAAAAAGTCAAAATTTCACTATTTGCAGATGATATGATCCTATACATAGAAAACACTGAGAAGACCAAAACAAATCTCCCAGAATTTTCAAATGAATTCAGTAGTCACAGGTTAAAAGATCAATGTTTAAAAATCAGTAGCATTTCTGTACACCTATAATGAGCAATCTGAGAAGGAATTTAAGAATCAAATAGGATTTATAATAGTTAATAAAAACATCAAAACCCTAGGAATAAATTTAACTAAAGATGTAAAAGACTTTTAAACAGAAAACTCCACAATACTGTTCAAGGAAATCAAAGAGTACCTAAATAAATGGAAGAATATGCCCTGTTCATGGATAGAAAGACTAAATATTACTAAGATGTATATCCTACCAAAACTTATCTACAGATTCAATGCAATCCCAATAAAAATCAACACAGCATTCTTTAATGAGCTAGATAAACTAACTATGAAATTTATTTGGAAAGGAAAGAGACCTGAATAGCCAAAGATATATTGAAAAAGATAAATGAAATTGTAGGAATCATACTACCTGACTTCAAACATACTACAAAGCTACAGTGGTAAAAATGGCATGGTATTGGCACAAGGATAGACCCATTGACCAACTGAACCGAATTGAGAGTTCTGATACAGATCCTCATATATACAGCCATATAGTATTCAAAAAGGCCACCAAATCTTCTCAACTGGGAAAGAATGGCCTCTTCAACAAATGGTGCCTGGAGAACTGGATATTAATATGTAAAAGAATGAAAGAGGATTATCAACTCATACCTTATACAAAAATCAACACAAGATGGACCAAAGACCTCAATAAAAGAGTCAAGACCATAAAGATCGTGGAAAGCAATGTAGGGAAGCATCTACAGAACATTGTAATAGGAAATGGCTTCATGAACTTCACACCAAAAGCACAACCAGCAAAGAAACAAACAGATAAATGGGACTTCCTCAAAATTAAAGCCTTCTGCACCTTAAAGGAGTTTGTCAAGAAAGTGAAAAGAGAGCTTACACAATGGGAGAAAATATTTGGTAACCATATATCTAATAGGAGACATATTTTGCTTATATAAAGAACTCCTGTATCTTGAAAATAAAAGGACAAACAACCCATTTAAAAAATGGGAAAAAGATTTAAATAGACACTTCTCCAAAGAAGAAATACAAATGGTTAAAAAAAACACATGAAAAAAAAGCTCCAAATCTCTAGCTATCAGGGAAATGCAAATCAAAACTACAATGAGATACCATCTTACTCCCATAAGATTGGCAGCTATGAACAAAACAGAAGACTACAAATGATGGAGAGGATGTGGAGGAATGGGAACACTCATTCACTGCTGGTGGGAATGCAGAAGGATCTAGCCATTCTGGAGGACAGTTTGGTGGTTTCTCAAAAAACTGGCTTATAGATTTGCCATATGACCCAGCAATTCCACTGCTGGGTATATACCCAGTAGAATTGAAAACAAGGACACAAATTGATATATGCACACCAATGTTCATAGCAGCACTATTCACTATTGCCAAAAGTTGGAATCAACCCAAATGCCCATCAACAGTTGAACGAATAAATAAAATGTGGCATGTACATACACTGGAATACTACTCAGCTATAAGAACAAATAGAGTACAAACACATGTGATAACATGGATGAATCTTGAGAACCTTATGTTGAGTGAAGCAACCCAGACATTGAAGGACAAATATTACGACCTCTCTGATATGAAATAAGTAAACCAAGCTGTCTCAGAGAGCTAGACACTGGATGATAAGCTGAAAGGAAGTTGGGGGGTAGAGGAAGGTTGTGAGCTGACACCTATATGGGTGAGATCTATGAAAACCTGGAGGTAAATATTTGTACAGGGAAGGGATAAAATGGGGACATAGTGATACCTTTGGTTGGGGCTTTGTGTGCTTGAGGGGGCTAGGGATGGGAGGATGGGTCACATGGCCCAAGAAATTGGGGGGAGGGTGGGAGAAACATTTGAACATAGCAGATTGTCAGGTATATGGTTGAATTATAATGTAGAGAAAACTCTTTAGAAAATATAATAAGGAAGTTTACATGTTTAAGATGCTTAAGGGGGGCATCTGACACAGGGCAAGCTTTTAGGGAGTATATGAGTGCCCATTTTGTCATAGTGGGCTATATCATTGGGTGGAGACCCATACAATGAGAGTGAGGGTATACACACATCCTGCGGGGGACTGATGTTCTCAAACAGAGGGAAATGTATCTCTCAAGAGAATTGGTGGCTCCCAGTGGGCTAGGACAGTCAAGTATGTCAGGCCCTCAACATTGTTGCAAGTATCTCTGTATATGGTCCTTCAAGTAATGAAGGTTGATTGTCACTGTGGACCCTGAGGGGAGGGGTAAAAAGGTGTTGAATACATGGAATCAGTGTAACTGTGGGACAATGAAAGTGTTCCACAAGATCATGCAATGATGGATATAGGACATGTTAAATTACCACAAAAATGTATACAAGTCTACAGGCTAAAATGTAAACCATAATGTAAAACATAAGATAACAAAAAATTTAGAAAATTGTATAGTCTAAAATATAAACCATAATGTAAACTCAAATGGAATCACATTTGAAAGCTATTGTTTCAATACCTGTACATCACTGCAGCAAATATAATATGAACATGTAAAAAGACCAATGTTTGGGAAGGGACAAAGGATTTATACCCCATTAGTGTATTTTAAGCTCTTCTGTTTTGCCTCTCTTTCCCATAATTTCAGTTATGTTTCTTTTTATAATTTCACATTCTTTTTTATGCTCACTTAGCATCTTATCAATATTTTTTAGCTTTTTGGGCATTTTATTTAATCTCCTCTGACATTTAAATTAGCTCCATTGACTGGGCTATAAAGTCCTGTTTCTTAGAATGGCTTATAATTGTTTTGCTTATTTCTAGATATCTGATTATCTTTATGAGTATTTACTTTACTAAAATAATTAGACAAGAAATTGGAATAAAAAATAAGTAAAAGAAGAAAGTTAATAAGAAAGAGAAATGACAGCAGGCAAGAAGCAAGGCAACTACAACAAAATATCACCCAGGAAAAAGTTTTCCCTCTCAAGCACCTAGAGAGCTTCTCAGGCTCCAGGTGCTTATCAGTCTGCCTTCTGTAAGGTACCTAGTTTTAGTGAATAAAACAACAAGTAAAAAATGACAAAAATAAAAAATGAAAGAGATCAAAAAACCTTAAAAAGGAAAATCTCAGTCTATAAATTCCCCTTCATAAGGTGCTCACTGTGTGCCTAATAACCTGGTGGATCACTCTTTGGATTCCTTCTCTTAGAATTACTGGGAACAAAACCAGGGCCTCATACATGAAAGGCAGGAGTTCCTCCTTTGAGCTACAACACCTCCACAAGTTAAGTGGGCTTCTGAAATTTAATCTGGTTCTTCCCACCCCTATTCCCTCAGGTGAGTTAGGCTACTTGCAGTTTGCTGGAACAGGGTTATTCATGCACCTGTCTCTGTCTTCTCCATGACTGAGTTCCTTTGTCTCCCAGGGTGGCTGGGTGTGACAGCCAGCCTGAATATATCCCCCATAATCTCTCCATTGGTCTGCTTCAGTGTTGGCTGTGTATCCCCTGAGGTTCAAAGGAAGCTCAGCTGGCTAAACTCACCAAAATATATACATTTGCTACCCTCTGCTAGAACTTTATTCCCCACAGAGGACATCCCCTTCCCCCGCAGCTGCAGTGAGTGAAGGGTTTTACCAAGGTTATTTGCCTCGAGTATTTGCCTTGAGTGTGGAGTATATGTGCCATTCCCAGTCACAGGGATGAGTGACTCACATTTTCCTTTTTTTTTTTTTTTTTTGCCTCTCTGTCCTTCTCCTTCTTGGATGATGAGCACACTTTCCTGAATTGTAGATTCCCAAAGCAACTCCCTCAGGAAGGTTTTTGCCCTTTCTTCTTGCTCTTTCTGAGAGCTGAGCTCTGCCTAACTACTTTGATGCCATCTTCCCTGATGTCCTCTTCATAAACTTTTGAATTCCTCTTTTCCCTCACACATTGGGTTCTTTTCCTCTATAGTCATATTTAATTTATTCTTAATCATATTTTCTTTATCTCTTTGAATTGGTTTAGGAGATTTGTTTGAACTTCTTTGATTAGTTGTTTCAAATACTGTCTCTTCCCTGAAATTTTAATTCTGTCCTTAACTGAATCATTTCTTCCTCTTTTGTATCACTTGTAACTTTTTGCTGATATCTAAGCAGTTGATTAATTTGATATGTTATTTCAGAAGGCAAGTTTTCCCCTCTCGCTTAGAGTTTTATTGTAGAGTTTTCATGTGTTGATGGTCTTCTTTGATGCTTGGTCCAGCACATACTGAACATTTTGAGAAGGCTATGTTTGGCATTCAGATTTTCTCTTGTCTTCCTCATCTGTTTGTTGTCTTGGATATGTAGTGCAACTTTTAAACAGACCCTTTTATGGGAAATTGCTTCACCTCTAGGAGAATCTTCCCTTTCTGGGAGTCATGATCTGCTCTTCTTGTTAGTCTTCAAAATTTTCTCTCCAGCTCCTAAGCTTTGTTCAACTGCTTTATATCATGCAATATATATACTCTTTTTGTTTTACTTTTCAGTCATGGGGCCCATTATACCTTACAGAAGTTCAGTATTTCTTTTTTTGTTGTGAGGCTGTTATGACTAAAATAAGTGCTCCATTAGTGTATCCCACCCAAGGGAATAAGGTGGAGTCAATGTCCAAAACCTTCCTGTGCTTCAGCAATTAGAGACAAGGTATGGGTTGTGCTCTTCTTGCCACCTTTCAACTGTGGGTCTGTTTTCCTTCCTGTGAGACCTTTTATATGCATGTGTTCTCTGGGGAGTTGTTAGGTTTCTACCCCAGGTTCATGGGGCCATGACGTCGTATGCTAGGATATGAGTAGTTTTCTAATTCATTTCTTTGAATGGCTTATTGGTCTGTGGTCATGACAGTACATACTTCAGCTGTAATCTCACTGTCTGCATTTTAAGCTGAAATGGACAAAATGGAGGGGAGTTGTCCAAATTGGCAGTTTAGTGTCGCAGAACTCCTCCCTAATTTTTTTGTGTTTTTCTCCTTTTATTTAGATTTTGTAGAGTCATTTTCTGGAGTCTCTTTCATCCTCAAGAGTTCAAGGCAAAAGGGATATGTCTTTGTAATTTATTAGTTATTGTTGAGGAAGATTATTTTTAGAGACATCTTACATTGCCACCTAGAGGAAACACATGAAGGTATTTTTATTTATTTTTATTTTTATTTTATTTCCTAATTATCTTTTTTAAAAGTTAATAGATTGCCCAAAACATTATATTAAAAACATAAGATGTTCCAATAAGTTCCACTCCCCACTCCCCCACTCCCATCATTTTTATTGTATTTTTGAAGACTCATAGATCACAAAAAATGCTACATTAAAAAATATAAGAGGTTCCCATATACCCCACATTCTTCCCACCTTACTCCTCCCACATCAATAACCTCTTTCATCATTGTGGCACATTCATTTCATTTCTTTCTTTTTAAATTTATTTCTCTCCCCTTCTCTGTGTCCATTTGCTGTGTGTTCTTCTGTGTTCTTCTCTGTCTACTTGTATTCTTGTCAGTGGCACTTGGAATATGTGGTTTTTTTTGTTGAATCATCTTGCTGCCTCAACTCTCCGTGTGTGCAGTCCCACTCCTGGACAGGCTACACTTTTATTGCACTGGATGGCTCTCCTTACAAGGCACACTCCTTGCATGTGGGGCTCCCCTATGTTGGGACAATCCTGCATGGCATGGTACTCCTTGTGTGCATCAGCACTGCACATGGGCCAGCTCATCACAGGGGTCAGGAGGCCCTGGGTTTGAATCCTGGTCCTCCCATGTGGTAAGCAGCTGCTCTATCTGTTGAGCCAAATCTGCTTCCCCATTTCATTTCTTGAATACATTTTGGAGCATTGCTGAACCACATGGATAATAGTTTACATTGTAGTTTACACTCTCCCCCAGTACATTCAGTGGTTTAGGGCAGAATATGTAATGTCCAGCATCTGTCCCTGCAATATCATTTAGGAGAACTCCAAATCCCATAAATGCCCTGACATCACATCTCTTCTTCCCTTTCCCTGCCCTCAGCAACCACCATGGCCAATTTCTCCACATCAGTGCTATGATTTCTTCTATTACTAGTCACAGTAGTTCTATAGTAGACTATCAGTGAGTCCACTGTAATCCATATTTTATTCTTCCATCTTGTGGACCCTAGGACGGTGATGTCCACTGAATGGTTTAAAATTATATAATTTTACTTTGTATATAATTTTACTTTGTTTCCTTCATATGTGTATGATACATTTGTTTCATAAAATATTCACATTGACATAAGTTTGCAAATCTAAATAATACTCAAAGTCAAGCAAGAAAAAACAAAAAATAAATTTACATTGTAAGGAAGGTACAGGACATAGAAAGAAACTATAAAATAATGATTTAACATTTTTCCACAGATTAAACCACCATTTATATCCTTAGACAAGACCAAATCCCAAAGATGCGAATTTTTGATGAATTACTAACTTCAAATTTCAGCTTACTTTTTCATGTTTTGAACTGTATTTCATACATTTTTACTTCTTTCATATATAGTTAACATTTGTCATTTTCCCAGTAATTTACCTGTGCTCATCTGTAGGTTAGAACATGGTACATCACTAAAATTTTATATCTACAATTAAATAGTTAACACACTTTTAGATAAACAATTATTTGAAGGTTGCTATACATAGTTTCATATAGAAAGAAATAACACATAAGGTAATGAATCTTAAGATGAAGTTTCACACAATGTGCCTATGTGTAAATGATAGCATTTGAGCACACATAAGAAGGTCCTCTCATGTCCTCTCCTATTCACTCCCCATTCTTTGTCTCAAAGTGATTCCTATAATGACTTGTAAATGTATGACTGAGCATGTATGGTTTTACATTATATACATAGAGTAATACTGTTCGTATCTTTTTTGTATTTGGTAGCCTTACTTTAGTTATGTTTGTGAGATATCCATGTGGCAGTAGTTAACCATAGTTAACTCAGTTGCACTACTGACTGGTATAACATTATATGATTTCAATAGATTTATTTAAACATGTTATTATGATGGATTTCCATTCTAAACTGTTTTGAATTTCTAGTGTGTACATTCTAGTAATGGCCTTGTGATGCACAGGCATAAGCATTTCTAATAGGTATATACCAAGGAATGGAGTTGCTTTACAAGGTCTGTGTATGCTAGAAAGAGAAAAGCAATCCAAGCTTTTGAAAATCTTGGGGCTAAAAAGAGGTCGCAATGAAAATTAGAAATAAATAATATGAATATTAGGTGTGATTAACAGGAATCTTATATCTTAAATGCATCTATCAGAAGAGCAATAAAACAAAAATAAATGAAATTAAATTGATTAAATTTAAATCAATTTTCCTTCAATATAGGAAGAATAAGAATTCAAAGATGACATTTAAAAGTGAAATCTAATTTATCTACTTCAAAATCACTACAAATTGATTTTAAAATTTGAGCAATATAAATAGTGCAAGACCCCCATCAGAAAAATAAATTAATATCTTTTAGAAATTAGAATTTAGCTATAAGTCATTTGAGGAATGTAAATTTTAGGCAGAATAGATTGAAATTGGAAAAAAAATAAATTCTCTTCAAATTATATGAATGCAATATAATCTACTTTAAATTCACACCGGATTCTGTTTGTGTGTGTGTGTGTGCATGTATTTAAAACTTGAATATAGAATGTATAATTTGTAAAGCTAAGAATTTCTCAAAATTTAATATCACAAAATAGGCATATTTGTTCTTTCAGATATTTAAACTTATTATAAATGTGGAAAAATTGAAATCTTGTTTTGTTAGTGCATATATGACCTTTGAAGGAACTAATATTTTAATGTAACAAAAAGTTAGTACAAGGGCAAAGCAGGTTATTTCCAATACCTATCAGACATTCTCAGAGTAGTTCTTTCACACTCCTGTTTCTCCATGTTTATCTCCAGATTGCTATGAATAGTTTTTCAAAAAGAATGAAAAACATCAATGAATGATAAGCAATCATTTTGAGTCTCTCCCTTTCAAAACATTTTCTGGCAAAGCTTTTCCAGTACTTCCCACTGAAATATTATTGATCATATCAAACTAAATGAAAACCTGTAAGCATGTTGTTCTCTCCTTCAAAACATTAAAATTCCATTAATATGAGGACATTTCTACCACAGATTTAGTTGTCTTAGACTGGTATAGGTAAGTAATTTCCTGTACAGGTGCCCTTATTAGCAATGACCACAATTTGAGCAATGTTTCTCAAATAATTTCAACTAGAGTCGACTTACTGATATTCTATTCACAAACTACTGTGATTAGTAATCGAAGAAAATCTGGCATTGGTGTGGATAAAGTGGCCATGGTGGCTGCTGGGTGTGGGGAATGGGAGGAAGAGATGAGATGTGGAGGCATTTTTGGGACTTGGAATTATCCTGGGTGATGCTGCAGGGACAGTTACCAGACATTGTATGTCCTCCCATGGCCCACTAGGTGGAATGTGGGAGAGTGGGCTATGATGTGGACCATTGACCATGCGGTGCAGTGGTGCTCAGAGATGTATTCACCAAATGCAGTGAATGTCTCATGAATGGAGGAGATTGTTGCTATGGGGGGAGGAGGGGGGTAAGGGAGGTGGAGGATATATGGGAACATCATATTTTTTAAAATGTAATATTAAAAAATAAAGACAAAAAAATTCAACTAGAAACACATTGGAGAGCATCAAAAGTATACAAATGATGGAGACCCAGCCAAGACTGATTAAATCAATATCTCTGGTAGAGGTCTATATTGCAATGTTGTTTATTCACAAAAGTCCATGCTTGAGAATAAAATATGATTGTGTACTTTGCAATCTTAGGAGAATAGAAGAAAAATTATGGAAATGGGCAAATCCAGGATGTGAAATATCAGGATTTCCAATAGGTTAAAAATGGAAATTTATGTTTACAGTTAGGACACTTTGAGAATATCACTAGACAAGTTTATCTTCTCCATAACTAAAAAAAAAAAAAAAAAGTGAAGAGCAATGACCCATCACATTTTCAAACATTTATTCTTTGGGACCTGACTCCATGTACAATCATTTTATTTTCCTAGAACTTATGGGTTGTGTTTAATTATTAATATTTTAAAATGATAAATATTTAGTGCAGAAACGATTTGTGAGTTGCCCAATTTCAGAGTGAGGGATTTGCATGCAAATTCATTCCTCTGTTTTCAATTTAGCAATCTTTCCATGAGTTGGAGATTATGTTTTGGGAATAAATTTTATTTAAGTAAATAGGCTAAATTAATACACATACAGGGATCTGTATTCTTTTTCCAATAGGATTAAGGACAAAGAAATTGAACATCCCTGGAATGTGTTCTTTCAAAAATTATCACTTTGACATACATACATCACAGCTGGATTACTTTTCATTTGGAGCATAGCTTTGGTCCATCAGTGCATATTCCTTGTAAATATATTGCTATATTTTCATAAATTAAATTACATCAAGATTTTGCAATCTTTCTATGTAAGGTGCATGGAAATTTCTTTAAAATCACTTTACATTTAATTTGGGATGTTTCTATTGAATTATCTTTAAGTTTTAATACTTTATTCAGTTATATACAATCTACTACTTTGAAATTCATTCCTCATGCTCCAGTGCTTTTTTAAAGCATTTCTTGTAATACTCTATTAGCATTTCCATCTGTATGCTTAAATTACTTATTCGTTCTCAGGCTTTCTCTAATTTCTATAGTACTTCAGCACATAATCATCATTGTTTTAAAATTTCTTTCTAGTAATTACAATATCTGCATCTTGAATTATATTCTAACACTTGATTTGTCTTTTCAGAGTGATTTTCTTGCCTTTCAACATGACATATATTTTTGGTGTTGTTGAAATTGTGATAGCTTGAGTCAAATTTATCAACTAAAGACAGGTTTTGCATTTTAATCTACATTCCTGTGAATATGAATCCATTTAAGAAAATACCAGGGATTAGATGAGTCATGGTGTGATCTCATTTGTGTATATCATATTTAAAGACCTTATTCAGGTGTATCCAACTGAATAAGGGTGGACCTTAATCCATATTACTGGAGATTAGAAGCAGGAATTCAGCAGAACCCTAAGAAGAGTAGACAAAAGGAGAATGATCACCATATGAAAGAAGAAGAGAAGTAAAATAAGGAAACCCAAGGATAGGGGCAAGCCAGCAGCAGAACAGTACAGACTACATGAGAAAGAATTATCATGTAAGCAACTTTAATAGGAAATTCTGGCCTCTAAAATTGTGTGACAATAAATTCATGTTATTTAAGGAAATCCATTGTTTGTTATTTTCATAGAAGCTCTGAAAATCTAAGACAGTTTTTGGTACTAAGAACTGATATGCTGCTATTTAATAACTAATATATTGAAATGTCTTTGTAATACTGTAATGGTTCGCTACTAGAAGAATTTTGAGCCACCTGATAAAAAGTCTAGATTTTATTGAAGACATATCCATGGAAAGAGAAAGATATTAAGGTATTTCTTAAGAAATTTCAGAAGTAGTTATAGCTGTAAACACTTTTTCTGTCATCTTAGAGAATACATATATAATAATCAATGTATGATTGTAGAAAATTTTACATTCAAGGTCCTTAAGGTGAGACAATAGAAGGAAATGATGAATGTGTTTTTGGAAAATAGAGGACTAGTGCTATTGTTTATAAAATGACTGGGGATTTGCCAAAACTTTCTCCTTGTGCCAGGTGAAAGGCAAAATTTACAAGAATAAGTGTGAATATTTGGCTGGGAAAAATTCCAATCAACCTCTGGAAGATACAGTCTATTCTCTCATTTTTTCTTATAACAAAATGACAGAGAATAGAGATAAACTGAGGATTGAACTTTTAATCCCAAATTAACCTTCAATTGATGTTTTCAGAGAATTCTGACTCTATCCAAGATCAAGCTCTGAGACCTGGGATAGATGTGGCTTTTTCAGGTTCTTATCCTAAGCTCCCAGAGAGAGAGAGATCTCCCATGGAATGGGGCACCATGCAAGGGGTAGACTGAACAAATGCTTTCTAAGATTACATGTATAAGTAATGAATCGATTTACCATCTCAGAAGAAGCCAGGATTGCAAATATATTTATCCAGGAGGATCTTTGAAGATCCTGTTAAATGATAACTTGGACCCATTTGAACTGTCCCCCAAAACAACAAGGATCTTGAGAATTTTTATATGAAGTATTGGTAACTGGAATTAAAGGAAGAGAGATGGAATCAAAATAAGGAAGACTGACTCCAAGTACAGAACAGTGTAATCAGAGGCCTGGGCAGAAGGGGTTTCCTAGGTCTAAAAGGGAGGGCCTCCTGCCCTAGTGCTCAGAGAATGCTTGTTCTGTGACTTAATTTAAGAGAGTTATTAGATACCATTTAGATTCTTGGAGAGGGTAAATCTTATTCCCTAGCTTTCCTGAAGAGTAAGTTCAATGTTCAAGCATTTGGAAAGGGTGAGACTGTTACCTGCTCCAGCCTACTGAATAAACTATTTTCCACCAAAGACTTTCAGAACTTAGAATCTAGTGGAGTTTGCCCTGTTCTTCTACAAACTTATTTGGAATGACTTAATCCTATTATCCTCCCACTTTCTTCCCTGTGTGAAGGGGATATCTATCATTGCCTGTCACACCATTGTACATCGGAAGGAAGAAAATACCTTGTTTTCTAGGTTGCAGAGGTCCAGAAATAGGAATTTTACCAAATTTGGACTACATCCACAACGAAGTTTGATTAGACTTTAAACTCAAAGTTGTTACTGAAGTGATTTAAGCTTTTGTTATTGGGATGAAGTGAATGTATATTACATTTGGGAAAAACATGTCCAGATGATGGCCTGTGATATATTGAATCATGCACTCAAACAAAAGACATGTCCTTAATCTTCTGTATTTTGGTGTTTTTGAACATATTTGTAAATAGTGTTTTTAATATGTAAAGGTGAATGAGGTTGTGCACTCATATGTGAAAAGGACCTTTGGAAATACTATTAAGTCGTGGTCAAATGAATCATTTTGGGTTTTAATCCATCTTAGTACAATCCTTATAAAGAGAAGGTGAAAATCAGTGGATACCAGAAGAGCAGAAATAAAGTTAGATATTGTCATGGGACAGAAGGCATAAATGTAAGCAAAGCAACTACAAGAATTGTGGCAAACCAATACCAGATAACAGACTGTGAAAAAGCTATGCCTTGCTAGCCCCTTGTATTGAGGCTTGTGGCCTCTAAAACTAGATAATAAACTTTTGTTGTTGATTTTTTTAAGTCAAAATATTGTATAATACTGTTCTAGCAGATTTGGAAAACTGAAACCAAAGTTAATCATGAGGTATTGAGTAAAGACTACTGAGCTAGGGAGTTAACTGTGCTTAACATTTTCCATAAATATTTATACCAATGGCTTAAAATTATGATAATTTCATTTTTAAAAAAATATGTTTTTATTACAGCAGTTGTAAACTTCCAAAATAATCATGCACATGTATAGAATCCCCATACAATAGCACTTTACCAACATACCACATGATTGTGGAACATTTGTTAAAGATTATGAGATAATATCATCAGAATGTTATCACTATGGTCCATTGCAAACATTTGGTATATTTTTCTTCCCCCCGTATTATTAACATAGTATATCTTTGGCATTTATGCAAGAATATCACGGTATTGCTGTTAATTATAGTCTATGGGCTACATTAATTGCATTTTCCCAAGCTTCTCCACATTCCCACCATCTTGCAATAGTGGCATATATCCAGTCTAGCTCACAGAAGGTCATTCTTGCATTTGTACTATCAATCACAATTCTCCTCCACCTCTGGGTCTCCTGTGTCATTCATTCCCTAGATTATTCTCTAGCTTACTTTCAATTGACATATGCATCTATAGACTACCCTTTTTAGACACAATCCCTTTTATAAACCAGCTGCTACTCACTATAATGTATGACCATCAACTCTATTTATTTCCACACTTTATTTCCTATATCTTCTTTGGGCTTCCTAAGAAATGCTGATAAAGACTATGTATTTTACAGAAGCTTGTACAGTAATATATTGTTGCCAGGCTGAAGCCCTGTTAATTAGCTACTTAGGAGTCAAAGAGGAGAGGCATTTTATAATTTCATTATTATATCTCAGTCATCAAAAGATTTTAGATTTTTTATACTTTCAATGAGACAGGGAGACTAGAGGTTGAGGAATTGGCTAATGTGAGGTAAGACTCTAATAACGTTTTTTTTTTCTAATTTTCTATGTTTTGATGTTTAATTTTTCCTGAAAATTATTCCTTGGTTATGCAGATAGCTTTTGGTGTATATTCATTTTCAAAATTTCATTGAGATTATGATGAGGTTCCTAGTTGTAATACACTAATATTGGAAACTCCAGAGACATTATTCCACCCCTGTCTTTCAGTCACCAGCTATCCCACACTGATCCCAACAGTTTTTTAAAATTACTATGTAAGTATACCCACCAACTTATGGCTCCTTCATTTCTGCTTCAGATAGTCAAATATCATCTATGATTCTCAGTATTTTCCTGCCCCACCACATATTTTGGTGGCATTTACCCCCACAGCCACAATTCTATGATGTATTCAAGAGTAATCCTTGATTTTCAATTATTTGAGTTTTTCTAGTTGACATAAATCTAATGTCATTCAACATTTTTATAAGTCAGAAGTTGATTCAGGATTTCTTTTTCATTGAAAGATAGTTTTCCTTTATATAATATCCTGGGTTGATGGGTGATTTAAAAATATTTTCTTCCTTAGAAAATGAAATTCCACTGCCTCCGTATTTAATTGTTTCTGATGAAAAGTCTGTTGTAATCTCATCGTGTAACCTTTTACATCATGAAATGTTTTTCTCTTTCTGCATTCATGATTGTCTCATAGGCTTACTTTTGCTAATTTGACTCTGCTACATCTAAGTGTGGATTTTTTTCTGTTTATCCTATTTGGAGTTCATTGAGTGTTGTGGACATGTTGATTAATGATTTTAATGAAATTTGGAGTTAACCATTCATTCTTTGTGTATAATCTCTGCTAATTTCTCTCCTCTCCTTCAGGCACTTCCATAAATCAAATGGTGGTACACTAAATCATTCCACATATTTTTTGGTTATTCTCTTTCTTTTTGTACATTCTTTTTTCTCTGTTCTTCAGATTGCTAACTCTTTGTCAATCTATCTTCAAGTTCTCCAATTATTTATTACGTCAGCTCAATTAAACTAATGATTGCCTTTGAAAACTTTTCATTTCAGGTATAATTCTAAACCTCAAATTTCCATTAGACCTTTTTTCTTTTTTCCCTTTTTAAAAAATTAAAGTAAGTAATTTTATTGATATTGAATATATTGGGTATACATTTTATCATGCCTAACTTTCATATTTTAATCAGTTTCTATTAGTGCTTTAATCTTATTGATAATGTCTGCTTTAATGCCTTTAATACTTTTGTAAGTAGAATATCTGGGATCTCAGGGCAGTTTCTGTTGCATGCCTTTTATGTGTGTTTGTGCATGTTTATGGGTCTTATTTCCTGATTATTTGCACATCATAACAAGTTTTTTTTGTAAACTAGGCATATTAGATAATTTAATGTAGTAACTTCATGCTGACAAGCTTCTTCTCTTTTGGTTTGATGATGCTGTTTCTTCACTTGCTTGTTATTTAATGTGTTGACTGAGCAAGTTAATTGAAATTTATTTCTCTTTAATATGCAGCCTCTATGTCACTTCTCTGTATAAATATGTGCATGTAATATTCTCATTAATCCTCAAGTACCATGAGATAACTAGTAACTAATAAAGGCAGATCATATTGCAGTGTGATCTGTCTCTACTAGTATCACACCCACATATTCAGTTCCACTCCTTGCTCATGGTTTTCTATATTGTATTTTGCAGTGTACTAAGACAAGGATCATTAATCAATCTTATTCTATTATTAGCAGGTCCCTTTGCTGGAATAAAAATGTTTGAGACTTTCTGTTACCATGGAAGTTTTCTTCTTCACAGTCAATTTTCCTTTTCATCTTTCTTAAAATTCTAGCTGTTCTAACATTTTGTGTTGATAGCATATAGTACCACCTTTTACTACATTTTAACCATGAAATCTACATTCTGATTGACAGTAAACTTAGCCTTGCATTTCCTTACACTCCAAATAAACTATGTCCACATTGTGAGAAAACAGAGCTGTTTGTTCTTACTACTTGCCATTCTTCCAAGGCAAAAAACTTTGCATTACTCTCTGGAAGTAAAAATGGAGTTGTCAGGAAATTCTTTCAGACTTACAACATGGCTGAATGAAATGGATACTGAACATGAGTGGTAAACTATTATTTTACTAGCTTGCTCGTCCCAAATGTACAGAAAAAAAAGCAGGGGAGGGGCAAGATTTTAGCCCAATAAGTAGCTCCTAGAGTCAGTTCATGGTACAGTGCAGTTAGTGATCACCCAGAGCTTTCTAAAGCACCTTTTTTGAGGCCCTCAGAGACCAGAAGAGGACCCTGCAACATTCTTGAAAGTATGGAAGGATTAGACTGCCCTTCTGCAGAGAAGATTCAAGAATAGAGCACTCCATGCCATGGAGGCCTGTGCCCATACACAACTAGTGGCACAAGCTGCCTTGGGAGCTAATCCATAGCTGGAATTAGAAGCTCCATTTCCCAAAAATGGGGAAGGAAGAGACAGTTGGACACCAATTTCAGCTAATGATTAGTAAATTCAGCTGGCTAAAGTATAGTCCTAAGAACAGCTAAAGTTTGAAATAGTCCAAGTTAGAAAGAAGCCAGTAGCTGCCATTTTAACACTGCCCCTGGCATGACAGGAAACAGGGCTGACTAAAAATCACAATGCTAATAGGCACCTGCTTTTTCCAATCCAGATTACATTGCAGTTCTAACCTGATCCCCAGCCCCACCTCCAGCAGGGAGGATGCTGGTGGAAACTGCACAAACATCTAGGGAAACTGCAGGCCATGCCAAGGAAGCCTGTGTGCATCTTCAATTGACAGCACAAGTCACCTCAGGAGATATTCTGTGGCTGTAGTTTGAAGCTCCATTTCCCATAAACTGGGGAGAAAGGATGATTTGCCACTGACTTCAGCTACTGAATAGTAAACCTGGCTGCTAAAGTATAATCCTAAGTAGAACAAAAGTTTGAACTTGTCCAAGTCAGAATGAGAACAGTAGCCACAATTTTAACTCCACCCCCAGCGTGAGGGGAAGCAGGGCTGACTGAACATCACAGAGATAGTAGGGACTGGCTTCTTCCTCCCAAGTTTGGAATGCAGCCCTAACCTTTGCTACAGCCCCACATCCAGCAGGGAGGAAACTGGGGGGACCTGCACCAGCCACTCTGAGAAATTGCAGGTGCTTTTGGTCAGCACAGACTGATTAGCTTGACACTTGGTGCTCCATCCCCACATCCCAATAGAATAAGAGAAGAGATGTGCTTCCTCAGCTTCTCTTGGCAAATGCAGGCACTTTCAGCCCACATGAATTGGTTTGTTGAACACTTGCTATTCCATCTCCACCCTTACAATCCCATCGGATAGGAAGATCTGGAGTTTCCTCAGCCTCTCTTGGGCAACTACAGGTTTTTTGGACTGTACAAACTCAACTTTTGGAGCCTGTGGATTTACCTCCACTTCCAATAGGACAAGAGAAGAACTGTTCCCCAATCTCTCTGGGTAACTACAAGTGGTTTTGGTCCACATAGACTGAATAGGCAGTCACCTATAGCTCCTTCCCCACCCCTATGTAGGATAGGAGGGAAGCTTTGTCTCCTCAGCCTTTCCAGACAATAGCAGGTACTTTCAGTCTGTATGGTCTGAACTGTTGTTTGCCTGTGGGTCAACCTCTACCACCAAGTAGGACAGGAAGGGAATTGTGTTTCTTCATCCTCCTTGAGCAATTGGCACATACTTTTGGCCTGCACATCCTGGACTGTTGGGCACATGTGGATTTATCTCCATCCACTAACAGTATAAGAGGTGTCTGGTGTCTTCACCACCACTCTGGGCATCAGCAGGTACTTTCATCCTCCAGGGACTGAACTGTTGGGGACTTGTGGATCCTCTCCCACCATCCAATAAGATAAGAGGAAGCTGGTGTTTTCTCAGTCTCTCAGGGCAAAAGCAGGCATTTTCAACCTACAAGGACTGAACTGTTCAGTATCTGTAGTTTCATTTCTATCACTTAAAGGGCAGAAGGGGCAGTACTTCTTCAGCTTCTCAGGGTAAATACAGGTATGGTTGGCCCACACAGATTAGATGTTTTATCATTGCAGAGGGCCCATCCCCACACCTGACTGGGACAGTGCTACATAAGACTGCCTGGGCAAATGTGGTCATTTTAGACACATGCTGCACTGTTTGCTACACACATGTGTAGCTCTATCCCTCTCCTAGCTAGGGTAGGAACGGGTATGAATCTTCATCTGTTTCTGGGCAACTACAGACAGTCTTGTCCAGCACAACTTGGGTTATTACACACAGTTTCATCTCTGTCCTTAACCCTGGCAAAGGATAAAGTTGGAAGAAGCTTTATCAATTCCTGGGGCAATTCAGGCAGCATCAATCTCCATGTCTTACAGTACCAATTACATTCTTGGCTCTGACAAAACAATCAGCAAGTGAGAAAAGGCAAAGAAAGCCCTAAATTGAAGATAGAAACTGCACCTAGAATATATAAATCTAGTAAGCCGGAAGGCAAGACATGAACAAAATATTACAATCCATACCAAGAATCAGAAATATAAGGCCCAGTTAAAGGAACAAGATAAGACTCTAGATGACATAAAAGAGTTGAAACAACTAATCATAGATATTCAAACAAATCTTCTTAAAGTCAGTGAAATATCTATAGAGATTAGGGATATTAAGAAGATACCAGGTGAGTGCAAAGAATACTTTGAAAGCAATGTTATGTTAATGAAAAGCACAATAAATAAAATTGAAAATACACTGGCGGCATATGACGCAGATTTGAGAAGTCAGAAGAAAGAATTAGTGAGGCTTTTCACATGGCCTCTGAAAGCAAACATATACAAGAACAGATGAAGAAAAGAAAGGAGGAAATTGAACAGGTCTCAAGAAACTAAATGACAGCAAGAATCATGCAAATTTATGTGTAATGGGTGTCCAGGAAGGAGAAGAGAAGGTAAGAAGGACAAAAGGAATATTTGAAGAAATAATTGTAGAAAATTTTCCAACCCTATTGAAGGACGTACAGCTCAATGTCCAAGAAGCACAACATAATCCCATCTGAAAAAATAAAAATAGACAAACACTGAGACACATATTAATCAGAATGTCAAATGGCAAATACAAAGAGAATTTTGAAAGTAGCAAGAGAAAAGCAATACATAACATATAAAGAACATCCAATAAGATAAGTGCTGATTTCTCATCAGAAACCATGAAGGCAGGAAAGCAGCGGTATGATATATTTAAGATACTTGCAAGAGAAAAGCTACCAACCAGGCATATTATATCCCACAAGATTGTCTTTCAATAGTGAAGGCAAGTTTAGAATATTCACAAATAAAACAGAAATTGAAACAGTTTATAACAGAGATCAGCTTTGCAGGAAATAGTGAAGGGAGTATTGCAGCCTCAAGAGGAGAAGAACAAGAGAAAGAGGCTTGAAAGAAATTCAATAAATGAAGATTGTATCAGTAACAGTAACTAAAAGTGTCAAAAGAGTGGTGAAAAAAATATGACAGATAAAACCCAAAGGTCAAAATGGGTGAATTAAGAACTGTTTTTACTGTAATAACATTGAATGTTAATGGATTAATCTCCCCACTCAAAAGACAGAGACTGGCAGAATAGATAAGAAAATACAAGGCATTTTTATGCCATCTGCTAGAGACTCACCTTAGATTCAAGGATACCAATAGATTGAAAGTGAAAGATTACAAGAAGATATTCCATGCATGCTTTAACAAAACAAATAAACAAACAAAAAAACCTGGAGTAGCTATACTTATATCAAATGAAATAGACTTTAAAAGAAAAAATTGTTATTAGAGAAAGGAATGATATTATATATTATTAAAAGGGGCAATTCACCAGGAAGATATATCAACTATAAATGTATATGCACATAACAAGGATGCCCCAAGATACATGAGGCAAACACTGGCAAATCTGAAGGGAGAAATAGATATCACCAAAATAATAGTTGGAGACTTCAATACATCGCTCTCAGCATTGGATAGAACATATGGACATAAGATAAATAAGAAAATAGAGAAATTAAATAATATGATAAATTGATTAAACCTAATAGACATATACAGAATATTGCACCCCTAAACAGCAGGATATACATTCTTTTCAAGTGCTTATGGATCTTTCTTCAGAATAGGTCATATTTGGGTCAAAAAGCAGATCTGAATATATTCAACAAGATTTAAATTGTTAAAAGTATTTTTTTCTGATCATAATTGAGTAAAGTTGTAAATCAAGAAGAGGCAGAAAAAAGGAAAATTCACAAATATATGGAGATTAAACAACATACTCTTAAATTATCAGTGGGTCAAAGAAGAAAGTTAGAAGACATAAACAAGCCAATTACAAGTAAAGAGATTGAAACAGTCATCAAACAATGCCTGAAAAGGAAGCTGTCAGTAACAGATGGTTTCACAGGTGAGTTCTACCAAGAATTCAGAGAAGATTTAATATCAGTCTTACTTAAGCTTTTACAAAAAATTGAAGAAGGAATACTACCAAATTCATTCTATGATTCCAATATTACCCTAATATCAAAGCCAAATAAAAATGTTATGAAAAAAAGAAAATTGCAGATCCACTTCACTAATGAATACAGAAGCAAAAATCCTCAATAAAATACTTGCTAATTGAATCCAACAACACATTAGAAGATTTTTTCATCGTAATAATGTGAGTTTTATACCAGGAGTGTAGGATGGTTCAATACAAGAAAATAAAAAAGAATAATATACCACATATTAAATCAAAGAATAAAAATCACATGATCTTATTGATTGACTCAGAAAATGCATTTAATGAAATATAGCATGTCTTCTTGATATAAATTCTACAAAATATCAGAATTGAAGGAAAATTTCTTAACATGATAAATGTCATATATGAAAAACCAATAACTAATATCGTACTCAATGGTGAAAGAATGAAAGCTTACCTGTTGAGATAAAGAGCAATACAAAGATGTCCACCATTGCACCACAATATAGTATCAAAGGTTCTAGTTGGAGTAATCAGGAAAGAAAAAGAAATAAAAGGCATCCAAATCAGAAAGGAAGAAGTAAAAGTTTTGATATTCACAGATGATATGATCTTATATCTAGAAAGCCCTGAAAAATCTACTACAAAGCTGAAGAGATAAACAATTTCAGTAGAGTGTGAGATACAAGATTAATATTAAAAAATCAGTGGTGTTTCTATGTTATTGTAATGCACAATCTGAGGAGGAGTTCACAAAAAAATTCCATTTACAATAGCAATAAAAAGAATCATATATATATTTTTTTGACTTTTTTTAATTGACTTTGTAATAATATTACATTAAAAATATATATGTGAGGTCCCATTCAACCCCCCCCCCACCCCCCCTCTCCCCCCCCCCCAACAACACTCGTTCCCATCATCATGACACATCCATTGGATTTGGTAAGTACATCTTTGGGCACCTCTGCACCTCATAGACAATGGTTCACATCATGGCCCATACTCTCCTCCATTCCATCCAGTGGGCCCTGTGAGGATTTACAATGTCCGGTGATTACCTCTGAAGCACCATCCAGGGCAGCTCCATGTCCCAAAGACGCCTCCACCTCTCATCTCTTTTTAGGAATAAAGTTAACCGAGGTTGTAAAACACTTGTGTTCAGGAAACTACAATACACTTTAAAGGAAAAATTTTTAAAAAGACTAAATAATTGTAAGAATATTCCATTCTCATGGATTGGAAGACTAAATATCATTAAGATGCCAATACAACTTAAATTGATGTAAAGATTCAATGCAATCCCAATAAAAATTCCACCACATTTTAAAGAAATGGAAAATGCAATTATCAAATTTATTTGGAATGGTAAGGGGCACCAGATAGCCAGAAACATCTTAAAAAGGAAAAGTGTAGTTTTCCTATACCAATGGAACCAAATTGATGGTTCAAAAACAGACACTCACATCTATGGTCAAGTGATTTTTGACAAGTCTGTTAAACCCACCAAGCTGGTGCAGAATTGTCTGTTCAACAAATGATGCTGGCAGAACTGAGTATCTATAGTCAAAGGAAAGAAAGGGTTCTCCTCTATCACACTTTATTCAAAAATCAATTAAAAATGGATCAAATATCTAAATATAAAAATCAAGAACCACAAAGCTTCTAGAAGAAAACATATGTAACATCTTGAAGACCTAGTGATAGATATGTATTCTTAAACCTTACACCAAAAGCATGAGGAACAACAACAAAAAAAATGGATAAATGGGCCCTCTTTAAACTTAAGCACTTTGTGATTCAAAGGATTTCTTCAAAAAGGTGAAAAGGCAATGCACTCAATGAAAAAATATTTGGAAACCACAAATAAGGGTTATGTTTCCATTCTATATAAAGAGATCAGGCAACTCAACAACAAAAGAGCAAGCAATTCAATTAAGAAATGGGCAAAATATTTAAATAGGTATTTCTCTAAATAGGAAATACAAATGTCCAAAGAGCACATGAAAAGATTTTCATATCATTAGTTATTAGGGAAATGCAAATAAAACAACGAGATATCATCTAACACCACATGAAATAGCCATTATTAAAAAACAAAATACAATAAGTGCTGGAAAGGATGTGGATAAATAGGAACATTCCTTCACCTTCGTTGGGATTGTAAAATGCTGCAGCCTCTGTAGAAGACAGTTTGACAGTTCTTCAAGAAACATAATAATCTGTAATTCTGTCATGAAATGTTATTGTTCTGAGATTCTTTATATCAGCCCTCATTTTCCCACCTCTTTCTGGAGCAGTATTTCATTATCTGGCCTTCTGCCACCAGAGAATCTCTCCTGTTCCTAAGTGCCAATAAATAAAGCTTATGTCTGATTCCAAGCCAAGTGTGTTCTTTGGTCTTTTTTATGGCCAACTCATGCCCTTCAGGAGAATAAAGGACCACTGAGAGTAACAGGAATGATCTCAGACAAAAGAGATATGTGGGGGAAATCCCAGCTTGGCCTGTCACATCTATGTGGGGAGTGGGGCTGCACTGCTGGATGAGTGGGGACTGCTGAGAGTGTATGGGACACCCAAAAATCGCTGGCAGGCATATTGGCTGTGCTCCATCAGAGTAGCTGCACTTAAATCAAAAAAAGGGAGACTGCCAGATAGCAATGACTATAGCTAGGACCCTGATGGGAAACTAACTATAGCAAGCCAGAACAAGTGACAAAGGCCTTTGTGTACTCTTAGAAGAAGAATTAATGCTAGAAAGTGACAAACACCTGACACAGACAGAGAGGAAAGATTTTTAAACTGATTGCCTGTGCTGAATTGATGTTTGAAATTCTGGCTTGTAGTTATGATTGGACCAGAGACCATAAGTTGCCTTGAGTCCAGGTCCTGGGTGGGAATCTAAATAATGAGAACCAATTGACAACTCCTTAGAGGAGGAACAAAAGGAAGAATGGGAAGAAAAGGAAATGAGGGGCCCCCATGGGTGCACCCCATAATACAACAGAAGTGGAAGTCGTTACAAGTTCAGTCCCTTAGAGCCCAGCATTTCCAATTTCCTAAGCAGAAGCTACATGTAATTATTAGGGACTACAACGCTACTGAATTGGGTGGTTTAGGGCAAAGTTACAGGCAGAAATCTAGAGAGTGTCTGTGTAACTGGCTTCTAAGGCTATGGGATACTGGAGCAGAAGGAATTGTGCAATCTGGGTAGAAATGAGTAAATTGGCATCCCTTACCATTCACCTTTCTCTATGTCAGCATTTATATACTACCCCTAGTGAAGCAATAACTGCATTGTTCCTGGTATGGTTGGTTGATGGATGCAGGGCTGTCTGGCCTAATGAAAGTGATATACACCATGCCACCCTGCATTGGTAATTCATATAAGAGTTATAGGATATTTTGCAGGAATTAAGAATGAAACCAGCTATTTATGTTGCCAATTTCATGGGACCTGATGCCAAAGCTTTTAAAGCAGGAATGAAAGGCAATGTGCTGAATTATTTCCCTAACCATAGACCTCTGGTGTTGATCCTGAGCTCCCTAGTGTGACACGCTGTGTCATGAGCTATACAGGCTATAGCAAGTCTAGGGAGAGATCAGAAAGGCTGTGGAGAAAGGGTGCTGAGGTTTGTACAGCAGAAAAGTCATTCCTATTGTATGATGGACCTAATCTTGTGTCATGTAAGCAAATGTGGGTAGATCTTATTGCTGTGGGTATTGATCTACAGACAATCAATGGACAGTCTAATGCTCTTTTTTATAATTATTTTTTTATTTTTAAAGAAGCTTTAGAGAACATAAATGTTACATAAAAATATAATGGATTGTCATATGCCCCACTCCCTCCCCCTCCTACCCTTTCCCACATTAGCAACATTCTTCATTTTTGTGGTAAATTTGTTACAATTGATGAACCTTTACTTAAACATTGCTACTAACCATGGGCTACAGTTTACATTATAGTTTGCATTTTGTCCTGCACAATTTTGTAAGTTATGACAAAATATTCAATGACTTGTATCTGTCACTGTGATGTCATGCAGGGCAAATACAATGTCCTGAAAATGTCCCCATATTATACCTATTCTTCTCTTGTCTCATCCCTCAGGACCTCTGGTGGCCACTGCCTTTACATCAATGATAAGAGTTCTTCCATTGGTAGAAAAATAATAAGTCTATAGTAGAATAATAATAAGTCTACTTTAGTCCATTATTCATCTGCAATCTTGAGGACTTTGGGATCGTGATGCTTTCTTTCTTTCTTTCTTTCTTCCTTTCCTTCTTTCTTCCTTTCTTTCTTTCTTTCTTTCTTTCTTTCTTTCTTTCTTTCTTTCTTTCTTTCTTTCTTTCTTTCTTTCTTTCTTTCTTTCTTTCTTTCTTTCTTTCTTTCTCTCTCTTTCTTTCTCTCTTTTTTCTTTCTTTTTCTTTCTTTCTTCTCTTCTTTATTTTTTTAAATGTTACATTAAAAAATATGAGGTCCCCATATGCCCCCCACCTCCCAAGTTCTTCTAATGAAACTTTGGACAAACTCCCTAACAAAAAGAAAATTCACAAATTGCAAATGGGTAGGTACCCTTACCCTTACCCTAGGGGAGAGGTCAAGCTTCCCAGGTAAGATCAATAGCCAGGGACCCAGGGGATCAGAGGCTATATGTAGAATTAACCATTTAATAGTTCCTTACTAATCTGCAAAGGGTGTTAGAATTAGTAGACATGGGAGATGAATATACTTTAATTTATGGCAAAATAGAATGATTCCATGGACCAGTGCTCGCTACAGATAACTATGGCAGAAGGGCTATGTGTGAAAATATAGAGATGTAGTTTTAGATTAAAACTTTTATCTTATTAGGCCAGGGAATTAAAAATCATAGTTTGCCCTGTAGTTCTCCAACTTCAGCCTTAAAATGAAGGGTAATTAATCTAATTACCAAGTTTCAATGAGTAAAAAAAGAAAAAGTCCTTAAAGGCTGTAGAAAGTTCTTTTCTAAATTATGATTAAAACAAATTAAACAATTTTAATATGTAACAAAACCTAGCAGTCAGTGTCTTTTAAGGTTATTCACAGTTTTAGAATTTTATTGAAAAAAAGGTTTTAACCTACTATGGAAGGAGGAAAAAAAGATCATTTCTTCCATAAACTATCATTGTTTGTCCAGTTTTATTTGGCTTGGGTACAATCTCCCTAGGTTTATAGGACACCAATAAAATAGCTTAGCATTATATGTATTAAGTCTTTAAGATGATGAAAACTGTAAGTTCATATTTAATGAAATATAAATCTGTCCTAGAGTGAAATAAGTAATTTTCACAGGAAAGAATGAAAAATATAAGATAAGACAAATGAATAAAAGTAAATTTTATTGGTTTCTAATTGTATTTTAATAAGCTTATTTAAGGTAAAAATAACTATGGTTGTAGAAAGTTCCCAAAAGCATTTGCTAAACTGAATATTTAAATAGGTAAATCCAGAAAGTCATTATTTAATAAAAACCTGAATAAATATTAACCACAAAAAGTAACTTCATAACAGAAAAACCTGTCAGAGGTCACTTCAAATTCCATATTAGAGTCGTAGAAAGTGAAAGATAATCTTAATTCCATTGGGAATCTTATGTTTTCATAAAATAATAAAATAGATTTTTTCCTACAGTGCTAAAATAAAATATCTTTTAATTGAATACATGGTAAAGATACAAACATAAAAAGTAAAGTACTAAAACTTAGGTACATTAAATATATAAAAAATGCATTGGAAGTCTTCAGAAAGTGTATAAAAATTAAGAGTTAGACTTTAGTATTGTCAACATCACTTGTGCACTCAAACCAGACCCCCAGTACCCTGCATTGTGCATTCCACTTGGAGTTATTGACTAGTTCAGTCACAATGACCCATAAAACAATAAAAAACCTCCCACATCTCTGAACGTGCTTCTAAAGTGAATGTAAAGTATGTTGCCTTGTCAGACTCCTGCAGCACAAGAAATGGGTCAATATGACCAGATTTCACCAGGTCAGAGAAACAATACAGCTTCTCTTCAAGGGTTAACAGTGCTGCAGCATGCTGACTATATGAAAGACATACCAAGTGGAGCTATAATTACCAGAGTAATGTGAGCAGAACTTTAATAAACACAATTGACATTATAATCTGCTCCCATGGAAAGACAACATGTAAGGTATTGCACATCTGGATCTTAGATCTATTAAATGCAATTTAAAGAGGAACTTGTGCGTTAATTAGTATTAAGGATTGTATTATATCTATATGCCTAATGAATATGATAATAACTCTTCTATTCTAAATTATATGCAGGATATTGAACATGCTAAAAGTCTTGGTAAAGAATCCATTTTCAACAATGTTTCTTTAAAAAAATCCAAATAAGTTTATTTCTTCCTGAATCAATGCTTTCTAGAACAAGGTATTAATCATGTGAGGGTCTCATCCAGTTCCAACAATGGACCCACCTTCAGTTAATCTCAGTAGAATAACCAGGGAGTTTCACTCCCAATCAGGCAGGGACTACTGCCCCTAACCAGCAGGAAACAGCTACAGAAGAATGACCTTCACCCCTCAGCCCCTTAAGAATAATGGTATAAATTCTGAGGGAGGAGTTGGGGAAGGTTAGTATAGAAAATAGGGAAGGCAGCAGGTCAACTAAGGACCAACAAGGGCTCTAATCACTAGGTCCAGTTTGAAAGTCCTGGGCTCAAAAGAAATCCTGAAAAACTCCAAACAAAAATACCTCCCCATTGGTTCTCTCAGAGCTGACAGATGAAGGCCAAAAAGCAACCAATCAGGACAGAAAATAACTTGGACTTTATGTGTGTTATGCAGACTCTGTTTATGTCTAAACTACCTTTTGTTGTCACCATAGAAAACCCAGAGAACTTAAAAGAGGAAAATGTATGGTATTAGAAACCTCCTTATAGACACCCCTACCAGTATTTTATATACTAATGGGAATGTTGCTTGTATACTTTTAGACTAGCCAGTTTTATCCTTTATTGTTTCCCATGAGCATCTTTCTTTTTGTCTATAGAACTTCATCCAATAACTTCCTGCAGTGGGCTTCAGGAGTAACCCATGCTCACAATTGGACCAGATGTTAGGTATGCACAGACCTACCATCCTTGAGTGCTACTGACTTTTTGGGATTGTCACTCTTGTGAACTGGGTAGCATGAAGACCTTGCTGGCATGGCAGAGTATGACTCATCAACAAGTTTGGAATGAGTTTATAATGAAATCATTGATGTTCAATGTTCTTGATCAGTTCCATAATATTTCACAAGTTTAAATCATATGGAAAAACACACAGCACATTAATAAATTAATTAGTGATCTCCTATCTAACTGGCTTAATCCTCTTTCTTGTCCTGGTGACATGTCTTTATAAGTTTATTAGCTTTTTGTGAAGGACAATTAGTATTCTGTTGAGTGCAGTACAATTGTGGAATGTGGATACAGTGTGTGTCCTGTGGGTAATTCAAGCTGTTCCAGGGTGTGGACTGTGGAGTTCCAGAAGGCCCTGGGCCCTGGCTCCCCATCCCTAAGGGAAACTCAGTTCAGAGCAAATAGTCTTTTGCATGCCCTATGGCACAAGTTAAAATGTAACAGAGCTCCCTACAGGAAAACAATATACAGAGACTCTGATTTTCTCTAGGCTGTATACTTCCTTCTTAGAATAACATCACCAGAGCCCATTTATGCAATTCTGTTATGAAAATTCTTTTTTCTGAAATATTGCCTCTCATTTCCCCAACACATTGCAGTGTGCTACTTTCATTACCTGGCCTACTGAGATCAGAGAATATCTCCTTTCCATAAGTCTCAATAAATAAAGCTTATGTCTGATTCTGAGTCAGGTGCCTTCTTTGGTTTTGCAACTACCCCAACCTGTCCCCTTCAGGAGTTGTGTTTGAACACTGGCACAAGCATAATGGATGAAAGACCTAAGCATAAAAGTCAGAACTATCAAACTCCTAGATGACAATGTGGGGAATCATCTTAAGCATCATGTGGTAGGCAATGGTTTCTCAGACTTTACGCTCAAAGCTAAACAAAGAAAGATTTAAAAAATATAAATGGCACTTTACCAATGTAAAAAAAATCTTGTATGCATCAGGGGACTTTGCCATGAAAGCAAAAAGACAACCTACACAATGGTTTAATATAGTTGGAAGTCACATCTCTGATAAGGGTTTAGTATTCAAAATATACAAAGGAATCCTGTACTCAGTAATAATAAGAAAAACAACAGAATTTAAAAATGGGAAAAAGAACAGATATTTCTCCAAAGGGTATATACAAATGACTAAACTACACATGAAAAAAAATGCTCAATATAACTAGCTATTTGGGAAATGCAAATCAAAATCCAATGAAATAGAAAGAACCAGCAAGAAGGTGGTCGAGTAAGCAGCTCCTACAATCAGTTCCTGCTACAAGGCAGTTAGCAACACCCAGAGCTCTCTGGAGCTAGCTGAAGCACCTGTTTGGGGGTTCCAGGAGACCAGAAGAGCATCCTGCAATGTCCTTGAAGGAGTGAAAGGAGGAGACTGCCTATCTGCAGAGAAGATTTGTAAGTAGAGTGCTCCACACTACAGAGGCTGGTGCCCATCCTCCACTGGAGGCACAAACTGCCTTGGAAGCTGCAATTGAAAGCTCCACTTCCCCAAAATGGGGGAGGAAGAAATAGTTGGGCACCAATTTCAACTATGATGAGGAAATTCAGTGGGCTACAGAATAATCCTGAGAATAGTTAAAGTTTGAGCCTGTCCAAGTCAGAAAGAGGCTGGGAGCAGCCATCTTAACTCCACACCTGGTACAAGGGGAAGTGGGGCAGACTGAGAATCCCAGTGCTGGTGGGGACTGGCTTCTTTCCATCTAGATCATATTGCAGATCTAGCCTAGGCCCCAGTCCCACCTCAAGCAGGGAGGAACCTACAGGGACCTGCACCAGCCTCTCTGGGAAATTACTGGCCAAGCCTCAGAGGCTGGTGATCATCTTACTTTGGCAGCACAAGCCACCCCAGGAGCTGTTCTATGATGGGAATTGAATGCTCCATTTCCCAGAAACAGGAAAGAAGGAGATGGCTGGCTGCTGATTTTGGCTACTGAATGGGAGATTTGGCAGGCTAAGAGATAACCCTGGGAACAGCTGGGGTGAGAACCAGCACAAGTCAGAAAGAGGCCAGTAGTCACCATTCTGACTCTGCCCCCAGGCTGAGGGGAAGCCAGACTGACTGAAACTCTCAGTGTCAGCAAGAACCAGCTTCTTTCATGCAGATCAGCCTGCAACCCTAGCCTAGGCTTCAGTGTCACCTTTGGTGAGGAGGAGGCTGAGGATCCCTGCACCAGCCCTTATAGGTAACTGCAGGTAACCTTGGTTGGCATAGATTGAAAATCAGAAGTCTACCAGGGCAACTTCAGTCATCTTGGACCTGCACTGCACAGATTGCTGCCCACACCTAAACCACCATCCCTGTCCCAGGCAGGGGAGAAAGGGATGTGAAGCTTCATCAGTCTCTCTGGGCACCCACAGTCTAGGCCTGAATGTAGATTATTCCAGATACCTGTGACTCTGTCCCTACCCCTGGCAAAGGAGAAAGTTGGAAGAAGTTTCATTAGTCCCTGGGACAATGAGGGCAGCTTGAGCCCCCACAGCTTACAACAACAACTACATGCTTGACTCTTACTGCATAACCAGCAAAGGAGAAACAATATGAAGCTCTAACCTAAAGAGAAAAACTGCACCCAGAAAAAATACTCTACTAAGCCAGATGCGAAGACACCAACAAAAAAATTATGATCACACCAAAAAACAGGAAACTATGGCCCAGTTAAAAGGTAAGCCTCCAGATGACAAAAAGGAGTTGAGAAAACTAAGTATAGATGTTCAAACAAATCTCCTTAATAAATTCAATGAGATGCTAAAGAGATTAAACTATCAAGAAGATATTGATGAGCACAAAGAAGAATTTGAAAGCATACATAGAAAAATAGCAGATCTTATGGGAATGAAAGGTGAAATCAATGAAATTTTTTAAAAAATTGGAATAGCAGATATAATATAATATAATAGCAGATTTGAGGAGGCAGAAGAAAGGATTGGTGAGCTTGAAGAAATGGCCTCTGAAAGTGAACATACAGAAGAACAGATGAAGAAAAGAATAGAAAAAATTGAACAAGGTCTCAGGGAACTAAATGATAGCCAGAAATGTGCAAACACACATGTCATGGGTGTCCCAGAAGGAGAAGAGAAGGGGAAAAGGACAGAAGGAATATTTAAGGAAATAATGGTAGAAAATTTCTCAACCTTATTGAAGGACATAGATATGCCTGTCCAAGAAGCACAATGTACTCCCATTTGAAAAAATCAAAAGAGGCCAACTTCAAGACACATACTCATCAGAATGTCAAAGACCAAAGACAAAGAGAGAATTCTGAGAGCAGCAAGAAAAAAGCAATGCATAACATATAAGGGATACCAGTAAGATTAAGTGCTGATTTCTCACCAGAAACTATGGAAGCAAGAAGACAGTGGTCTGATATATTTAATATACTACAAGAGAAAAACTTCCAGCCAGGAGTCTTAGATTCAGCAAGCCTGTCTTTCAAAAATAAGGGAAAAATTTGAATATTCACAGATCAACAGAAACTGAGAGAATTTCTAGCAAGCAAGAGACCAGATTTTTGGGAAATACTAATGGGTGTGCTAGAGCCTGAAAAGAAAAGACAGGAAAGAGGAGTCTGGAAGAGAGTCTAGAAATGAACATTATATCAATAAAAGTAACTAAAAATGTCAAAAGAGTGGTGAAAATAAAATATGACAGCTAAAACTCAAATAGTCTGGAATAAACTTGACCAAAGATGTAAAGCATTTGTATTCAGAAAACTGCAACTCAATGTTAAAACAAATAAAAAAAGCCCAAAATAACTGGAAGATCATTCCATGCTCATGGATTGGAAGACTAAATATCATTAAGATGTCAATACTACTCAAATTGATATAAAGATTTAATGCAGTCCTGATAAAAATTTCACCAGCATTACGAAAAAACTGGAAACACGATCATTAAATTTATTTGGAAAGGTAAGGAGTTCTGAATAGCTAGAAATATCATAAAAAGGAAAATTGAACCCTCATCTCCAGACTTTAAGTCATAGTACCTACCTATAGTGGTAAAAGCAGCATGGTACTAGCCTGAAGACAGACACAATAGACCAATGGAACCAAATTTATGGTTCAGAAACAGACCCTCACAGGTATGGTCAAGTGTGTTTTGATTAACCTGTCTAACTCACACAGCTAGGACTGAACAATCCATTCAAAAAATGGTGCTGAAAGAATTGGATATCCATAGCTGAAAGAAGAAAGGAGGATCCCTATTTCACACCTTATCCAAAAATTAACTCAAAATGGATCAAAAAACTAAAAATAAAAGCAAAAATTATAAAAGTGCTAGAAGAAATTACTTGAAAATATATTCAAGACCTGGTGATAGGTGGTGGATTCTTAGAGGTGATAAGAGAAAGACAGAGTGGACTACTGATGTTTAATGTATGTAGAAGTTTTGATCAACTTTACTGTAAAAGTGTGGAAAAATATAGAGTTGATGGTAACACATAGTAACAGCTTGTTTATAAATGGAGATGACACTGAAAATGGTTGTCTAGTTATGTAAATGTGAATTGACAGAATGCTTGAGAATAATCTAGGAACTGGATAACCAAGAGGTGGGTGAGAATTGTGGTTAATGATACAGATGCAAGAGTGTCCTTTCTTAGCTAGAACAAATGTATGTCACTACTGCAGGGTGTTGGGAATGTGGAGAAGCATGGGAAAAATACAGCTGGAGTGACCTATGGACAGTGGTTAGTAGTAATAATATACTATTCTTGCATCTATGCAAAAGATATGCTATGTTGATACTAAGCAGTATGGAAAATGTGAGCCAAATGTACACTATGGACATGGTAATAATAAGATGATATTACTTTATCTGTAGCAAATGACACACCACATTGTGGTGTGTTGACAAAGAGGTTGTTTGGCAATTCTGCACATGTGTTTTATAAGTTTCCAACTTCTGTCATAAAACGTATTTTAAAAATAATAACAGGGTGTGTTGGGGGAAAAACACACCAAATATAAATTAAGAACTATTAGTAGTAGTAAGATTTTGACAGTGTCCTTTCATAGTTTGTAACAAATGTCTCATGACAATGCAAGGTGTTGGTGGAGGATTGATGTGTTGGGCCCCTGTATGATGTTATGCATGTTTGCTTAGTAAGTTCATGCTTTTACTATACACTTATTTATTTATGTATGTTCATATATAAATTATATAAAGATAATAATAATCGGATTGGTTAGGTGAAAATACTTTGTTCAGTAGTAATATTTTGACAGTTTATTTAATCATTAGTTTAAAAGATTTAAAAACAATGCAAGTTATTGGTGGTAGGGTGAGATGTTATATATGTTTGTTTGATGTTATATATGTTTGTTTTGTAAGTTCACAACTATTATACACTTATTGTTTAGGTATGCTTATGTATGAGGGATATATTTCAATAAATTAGAAAAATTAAATAAAATAAATCCAATGAAATAGCATTTCACCCCCAACGGAATGGCTAGTATTAAAAAATCACAGAAATCTAGAAGGGTTTTAGAGGATGTGAGGAAATAGGAGGAGTCATTCATTGCTGGAAGGAATGTGAAATGCTGTAGCCACTCTGTAACAGAGTTATAAGTTCATCAGGAAGCTAAGAATAGAACTATCAGGTGATCTTATGATCCCATTATGGGTATATACTCAGAATAATTGAAAGCAGGGATTCACATAGTTATTTTCACACTGATGTTCATAGCAGCATTATTCTCAATTTCCACAAGATAATCTCAAACCAAGTGTCCATCATCCAATGAATTGATTAAAATAATATGACATGTACAGACAATAGAATACGATAATCCTTTAAGGAGAAATGAAGTCCCAATGCATGCAATATGGATGAAATTTGAGGGCATTATGTTGAGTGAAATAAGGCTCACTGATAGGAACTCACTATAATAAACAAAGTCAGAGTTAAAATCCAGATTAAAGGTTACCGGGGATAGATTAGGATTGAATTTGGAGAATTGATGCTTAATTTATACAGAATTTCTATTTAGGATGATTGCAAAAACTTGGGCAAACATGTTGATGATGGTAACACCTTATTATAATTATAATTAATAGCACTGTATTACTGAGATCAATGTGGCTAAAAGGGGAAACTTTAAGTCATATAGCTTGTTAGAATAAATTATAAAATGTAAATCATAAGACTGCACAAAACAATGAACCCTATTTTATATGATTGACTACAGTTAATAGTATTTGTTTAAGAATGTTCTTCCACATATTACAACAAATGTACATATATACAAAGCATTAATCATTAGCAGCATATGAGAAAAAATATACATAAAGTGAACTATGGATAATATATAATAGTACTGTTTGGATCATATTTCTTGAATTGAATCAAATATAACTATTAAAATTGTAGTACATTTATTTTATTTTATTTCTAAATTTTATTTTATTTATACATTTTTAAAAAAATATTACATGCAAAAAATATGAGGTGCCCATTCACTCACACCGCCCCCACCCCACCACTCCCCCCACAGTAACACTCTCCCCCATCATCATGACACAACCATTGCATCTGGTGAGTACATCTCTGGGCATCGCTGCACCCCATGGCCTGTGGTCCACACCATAGCCCACACTCTCCAATGTTCCATCCAGTGGGCCATGGGAGGACATACAATGTCCAGCAATTATCCCTGCAGCACCACTCAGGACATCTCCAAGTCCCGAAAATGCCTCCACATCTCATCTCTTCCTCCCATTCCCCGCACCCAGCAGCCACCATGGCCACTTTTTCCACACCAATGCCACATTTTCTCGATTATTAAGCACAATAGTTCATGAATAGAATATCATTAAGTCCACTCTAATCCTTACTGTATTCCTCCTTCCTGTGGACCTTGGCTTGGTTGTGTCCATTCCACATCTTTGTCAAGAGGGGGCTTAGATTCCACATGGATACTGGATGCAATTCTCCTGCTTTCAGTTGTAGGCACTCTAGACTCCATGGTGTGGTGGTTGACATTCTTCAACTCTATGTTAGCTGAGTGGGGTAAGTCCAATAAATCAGAGTGTAGGAGCTGAAGTCTGTTGAGGCTCAGGGCCTGGCTATCATATTGTCAGTTCAGAGATTCAAATCCCCTCTATATATCTTAAACCCCAGCACCAACTACAATTCCAGTAAAGTAGCATGAAAGGCTTGTGAAAAGAGATCCCATCAGAGCCCAGCTCCATCACGCAGAAACACCAACTCCAAAGAAGGGCCAACTGACATGGCAGTGAACTCCATCTGCCATGACCATAGAACCTGTGGGTCTCTTTAGCCCTCAAAAGAACCAATACCTGGGGTTGTATCTACTTTATCTGTCTCTGAGACTCTGCTCAGGTGTGCATAAGGGCAATACTTCTGACAACCTCCAGACTCTTTTGTAGACTCATAGTCATATGAACTCATTTGTCCTTTCCATTTCCCCCTTACTTTAGGTCAAACAGCATTTTTAACTCCTGTTATTACATGTAGACAGGGATATTCTGCTGGTCCGCATTGAACCTTTAATTCAAGATCATTTTCTAGTTACATCATCAGCTGGTACTTGGTAGTGATCCCTCAGTGCCAGGGAGGCTCATCCCCGGGTGTCACATCCCATGCTGGGGGGAAGGCATTGCATTTACATGCTGAGTTTGGCTTTGAGACTGGCCACATTTGAGTAACACGGAGGCTGTCAGGAGGGAACTCTTAGGCACAGTTCTGCTCTAGGCCTTGTTCTTATTTCAGGTGCATAGGCTCACAAGCATAGACATTAGTATCAGGGGGTCACTGTTGGACCCTCATTCCTTCCTGGTCCTTGCCATTGCACCTGGGGGGTATAAACCACTGCTCCCCTAGGGACCACGACAGAAACCACCCCCAGCCAGGAACGCAGTACCCCCCCAGCTGTTGTTTTTAATTGTTTCCACTATGAGTATATCCAAACATTTCCATGCACCCTGGACACATGCCCTTTATAACTCCCTGTCAACCATATGTCCCCTGTCAATACATCCCATACCAATATTCCTCCGCTGCCATTGTTGAACCACTCTGTGATCCAAAACTTCCTGAAAAGTGAAGCCCAATATAATGTCAGGTTCCCTTAATAGTAAAATGGAATATAGCAATGAGTTTAAAGGTTAGATATAGAATACACATTGATTTGGAAAAATTCTACATCCTATCTTTTTCTTTTCTTTTTTCCCTAATTATTGAGATTCTCTTCACAAGAGCCTTAGATCACAGTAATTCATATATACAATATACAGTACTCCCACATATCCATTATAAAAGCTTTTCCCTTCCACAGTGATAATCTTTTAACTTATTCATATCATATTTATTGAAATTGATGTACAGGTTTTGAGACAATAGCTTTCAAACAAGGTAACATTTGTGTTTACATTGTGGTTTATACTTTAGGCTATACAGTTTTTTAAATTTTTTAGTTACCTTATGTTTTACATTATGGTTTACATTATTAGTCTGTCATCCCCTATATGTTTTTGGTGTAATAGTACGTGTTTTATATCCATCCTTGTGTACTCTTGTGAAACATTTCTTTTGCCCTCACATTTACTTTGGTTCCATCTATTCGATATCTATTTCCCCCTCCCCTTGGGGTCCACAGTGACAGTAAATCTTCATTTCTTGAGGAGCCATGTCCAGAGATACTTGCAACAGTGTTGAGGGCTTGACTTGCTCAAATTGCCCTAATGCCCTGGGAGACACCATTTCTCTTGAGAGATACAGTTCCCTCTATCTGATGGCATTAGTTTTCCCCAGGTTGTGGGTCTACCTTCACTCTCATTATATGGGTCTCTACCCAATGATATAACCCACTCTGGCAAAATGAGCATTCAGATATTCCCTAGGAGTCTGTCCTGCATCTGATTATCCCCTTTGAGTATCTTAAACAGGTAACTTTCCTAATTATATTTTGAAAAGGTTTTCTCAGCATTATACTCTCAACAAACACCTGACAATCTCCTATGTTCATGTGCTGCCCCACCCTCCCCCTAATTTGTTGGGCAATATTACCCATCTGACCATCTCTAGCACCCCTCAAACCCCCAAAGCCCCACCCAAAGGTAACCCTATGCCCCCATTTTATCCCTTCCTTGTACACATACTTACCTACAGCTTACCATATATTTCACCCATGTAGATGTCAGCTTACATCCTTCCTCTACCCCCCGATTTCCTGTAAGCCTATCTTCCAGTCTCTAGCTCTCTGAGGCAGCTTGCTTATTTCATATCATTGAGGACATGTAGTATTTGTCATTCAATGCCTGGGTTGCTTCACTCAACATAAGGTTCTCAAGATTCACCCATGTTATCACGTGTGTTTTTAGTTTATTTGTTCTTAAAGCCAAGTAGTATTCCATTGTATGTATATACCACATTTTATTGATCCACTCATCTGTTATTGACATTTGGGCTGATTTCAACTTTTGGCAATAGTGAACAATGCTGCTATGAACATTGGTGTGCATATATTGGTTTGTGTCCCTGCCTTCAGTTCGGCTGGGTATATACCCAGCAGTGGAATTGCTGGGTCATATGGCAAATCAATGGTTGGTTTTTTGAGAAGCTGCCAAACTGTCCTCCAGAATGATTGGATCCTTCTGCATTCCTACCAGCAGTGGATGAGTGTTCCCATTTCTTCACATCCTCTCCAGCATTTGTATTCTTCTGTTTTTTTCAAAGCTGCCAATCTTATGGGAGTAAGATGGTATCTCATTGTAGTTTTGATTTGCATTTCCCTGAAAGCTAGAGATTTGGAGCATTTTTTCATGTGCTTTTTAGCCATTTGTATTTCTTCTTTGGAAAAGTGTCTGTTTAAATCTTTTTCCCATTTTTTAAATGGGTTGTTTATCTTTTTATTTTCAAGATATAGGAGTTCTTTATATATGCAAGTTTTAAGTCTCTTATGGATATATGGTTGCCAAATATTTTCTCCCATTGTGTAGGTTCCCTTTTTACTTTCTTGACAAACTCCTTTGAGGTGCAGAAGGCTTTAATTTTGAGGAAGTCCCATTTATCTATTTGTTCTTTTGCTGCTGGTGCTTTTGGTGTGATGTTCTGAAGACATTTCCTATTACAAGGTCCTGTAGATGTTTCCCTACACTGCTTTCCAAGGTCTTTATGGTCTTGGCTCCTATATTTAGGTCTTTGATCCATCTTGAGTTGATCTTTGTATAAGGTATGAGATGGTATTCCTCTTTCGTTCTTCTACATATGGCTATCCAGTTTTCCTGGCACCATTTGTTGAATAGGCCATTCTCTCCCAGTAGAGAGGGTTTGGTGGCTTTATTGAATATTATATGGCTATATATATGAGGTTCTATATCAGATCTTTCATTTCAATTCCATTGGTCTGTGTGTCTCTCCTTGTGCCAATATCATGCTGTTTTCACTACTGTAGCTTTGTAGTATGTTTTGAAGTCAGGTAGTGTGATTCCTCCAATTTCGTTTTTCTTTTTCAATATGTCTTTGGCTATTCGGGGCCTCTTTCCTTTCCAAATAAATTTCATAGTTAGTTTTTCTAGTTCCTTAAAGAAGGCTTTGTTGATTTTTATTGGGATTGCATTGAATGTGTAGATCAGTTTTGGTAGGATAGACATCTTAATAATATTTAGTCTTCCTATCCATGAACAGGGAATATTCTTCCATTTATTTAGGTCTTCTTTGATTTCCTTGAACAGTCTTGTGTAGTTTTTGTTGTATAAGTTTTTTACATCCTTAGTTAAATTTATTCCTAAGTATTTGCTTTTTTTATTTGCTATTGTGAATGGTATTTGTTTCTTGATTTCCTTCTGATCTTGCTCATTATTGATGTACAGAAATGCTACTGATTTTTGCGCACTGATCTTATAACCTGCAACTTTACTAAACTCATTTATGAGTTCTAGAAGCTTTGTTGTAGACCTCTCAGGGTTTTCTATATATAGGATCATGTCATCTGCAAATCATGAAATTTTGACTTCTTTCCAATTTGAATGCCTTTTATATCTGTTCTTGCCTCAGTACTCAACAAGTACTGAGACAATGTTAAATAGAAGGGGAGAGAGTAAGCATCCTTGTCTTGTTCCTGAGTTTAGAGGGAAGGATTTTAGGATTTCTCCATTGTAAATGATGTTGGCTGTAGGTTTTTCATATATACTCTTTATCATGTTCAAAAAATTTCCTTGTATTCCAATCTTTTGGAGTGTTTTTATCAAGAAAGCGTGCTGTATTTTTGTCAAATGCTTTTTCTGCATCTATAGATAAAATCATGTGATTTTTTTCCTTCAATCTGTTTATATGGTGTATTACATTGATTGATTTTCTTATGTTGAACCATCCTTGCATACCTGGAATGAATCCCACTTAGTTGTGGTGTATAATTCGTTTAATATTTTGTTGAATATGATTAGCAAGTATTTTGTTAAGTATTTCTGCATCTAGGTTCATTAGAGAAATTGTTCTGTAAATTTCCTTTCTTGTGGTGTCTTTGTTTGGCTTTGGTACTAGGGTAATGTTGGCATCATAGAATGAATTAGGCTATGTTCCTTCTGTTTCGATTTTTTGGAAGAGTTTCAGCAGGATTGGTGTTAGTTCTTTTCGGAATGTTTTGTAGAATTCACCTGTGAAGCCGTCTGGCCCTGGGCTCTTCTTAGTTGGGAGGTTTTTAATGACTGATTCTATCTCTTTACTTGTGATTGGTTTGTTGAGATCTTCAATTTCTTCTTTCGTCAATATAGGCTACTTATGTGTTTCTGGGAATTTGTCCATTTCCTCTGAATTGTTGTTTTTCTTGGAATATAGTTTTTCAAGGTATCCTCTTGTGATAGTCTTTATTTCTGTGGGGTCAGTGGTGATATCTCCTTTCTCATTTCTTATTTTGTGTATTTGCATCTTCTTTCTTTTTTTCTTTGTTAGTCTACTATCTGTTTGATATCTGATGTACTGTCTTCCACATCACTAATTCTCTGCTCTGCCTCTTCTAATCTGCTGCTATTTGCTGTGAGTGAATTTTTGATTTCTTGAACTGTGGTGTTCATTCCCATCATACCTGTTATCTTTTTGCCTATGTCTCCAATTTCCCCTCCAAGTGTTGTCTTCATAAGGTTAACCTCTTCCTTTACTTCCATAAATTTGTCTGTGATATATGTTCTGAGATCTTTAATTACTTGTGTGAAGTTCTTCTCCCCTTCCTGGTTTTTAGTTTGTTCTTTGGATTCAGCCATGTTTTCCTGATTACTGGTTTGGTTTGTAGATTTTTGTTGCTGTCTGGTCATCATTTTATCTTTATGGGTTTAATCAGTTCTTTTGCTTCTTTGTCTAGTCTTGGGGATTAATTAGCTGCTGTTTTTGCATCTCCTCTTCATCACTTTGTTCTTCTTATTATAATTTCTTATTGCTGCCTGAGTTCACTTTGAAGGAAAGTATTAGGGCCAGGGAAAGGCAATGGTGTAAGAAAGGAAAATGTGTAAAGTAGTATTGGTAATAAATGTTAACAGAGCAACAAGATGAGATCTGGGAGGATGGATATTAGATTCATGTAAGTTGTGTAGATTTGTAGTAGTAAATAGAGTACCTATAATGAGGTAGTGGACTGTATATGGAGGGAATATGGTATGAATTAAAAAGCTAGTGTTTTCATGAGAGAGAGAAAGAGAAAAGAAAGGCAATAGTTTCAAGAGTGGATAAAAGACAGAAAACAAAACAAAGGTATTAAAAATTAAGAGTTATACAATTTGGAGATCAAAGAAAGGGAGGTGGAATATAGGAGAGACAGTAGATGATGGAGGATATCAAGATGTGGGGGAAAGGGGATAGTGTAGGTAGCCAAAATCAATTCACACAGAAATGAGGCAATGGAGGATGAGGAAACCCAGCAAATGTGAGGTGTTCCCTGCAGCACCTATTGTATAATTAAGATAAAATAAAAGAAGAAGAAAATGAGGGACAAGCAAAAGGAGAGGAAAAAAAAAGAGAGAAGAAAGAAAGAAAAAGGGGGGTGGGTAAAGAAAAGGGAGGGGAACAAGTAAGGAAAAGAAAAGAAGATATAGAACAACAACAACAGCACACACACACAAAAAACCCTAAATAAATGAAAAAAAAAAGACCTTGGGGGATACAATGGGAGAAAAAACTAGGAAATAATGCAATATTAGCAACCAGGACAATAAAAAATTAAAAATTAAAAATTAAAATTAAAATAAAAAAAAACACAAATGTTGAGAGGTAGGACAATCAAGGACCTCAGATGGGCCTCAGGGCGTGGTGGATTCAGGGATGGAAAGTCTGTGATATTGCAGACTAAAGAGGTGTGAGTCTCTGGAGTGTGGGCCACCAAGGTTTAGGGGACACAGAGCAGGCAACCTCAAATCTGGTTAACAGGGAGCCTGGGAGCATCGCAGTGCAACACAGCTTCAGGGATCCCCACAGCTGGGTGCCAGCCCTATGGGAGAGGTCACATCCGCAAACTCTGACCTATGTGTCTGAAACCCACAAATCCCCCTCTCTCTAGGGTCTCCTCTGTGGCTGTATCACCAATTTGACTTCAGGACACCTCCCGCCCTGCAAGCCCCCTAAACAGCCAATTGGGGGTGCCTCTATATTGCAGCCAATTTAAGGATGCTGCAGATCTTCAGCCAGGCCTAAGGGGCGGGGCTCTAGCTGGAAGCACTGTATCAGTGTCCAAACCTGAAAATCCCATGCCTCGCAAAAGATTCTCCTAATCGGCTTCCAGACACCTCCCACCCTGCAATCCCCCGAAATAGCCTCCTGGTGATGTCTCTACTACAAGCGATTTAAGGCCGCTGCAGATCAGCAGCCAGCCTTGGGGGCTGGTCTCTAGCCAGAAGCACTATTATTTGTGTCAGAAATAAAAAAATTCCCTGCCTTGCAAAAAACTCCCGTCTGTCTCACCAAATCGGTTTGCGAAGTCCTCCTGCCCTGTTAGCCCCTTAATAGCCTGCTCAGGGCTTATGAATTCCTCAGTACTGCAGAGCCTCCAGGACTCGTTACAGTGCCAGTGCTGTGGTTCCGCCTGGGGAGCGTCCCGCATGTGGCCCCTAACTCCGTGTAAGAGAGCCTCAATTTTATCTTTTACACGAATTTTCTCTGTTACCTTCCCATGAAATCGATGTCCAGACACCTCCTGCCCTGCAAAATCCCAAAACAGCCTGTTCCTGAAGAATTTCTAACGCTGCCCAGTCACTTCTTTGCAGGAGAGACTATCAGGTGCACTCACTCAACCACCATCTTGCCCTGCCCCTAGTACATTTATTTTAAATGTGCTATTATCAGTTGTGACAAATGTTCCACACCCTTCATGAGGTGTTGGCTTTGGGAAGATGTAGGGGAATCCTGTATTTTATGCATAATTGTTCTGTAAACCCATAGTTTCTCTAATAGAATAGAATTTAAAGTAAAAGTCTTATAAGTTAAACTGAAGGAATACAAATGATGCAAATCCATATCCAATTAATATTTATTGATTTTCTAAGGAATTCCAAATATATTTAAAAAGATAATCATATTTGACTGCCATTTCCATTTTATAGATGTAGAGAGGTTGAGAAATTTGCCTTAGATAAATTCTCTTTAAGCAGTACAGTACAATTGAGAATTGTACCCAGGTTTTCTGGCATTGACTTGATTCTTTTCCACAATTTAATACTTTCAATACTTATGATTAGAAGTGAAAGGGCATAAACATGGATTTCAACTATGAAAATATATGTAAAAGTTAGATAACACCTTCTCCAGAAAAACAAATAAAAATTACATAATTCCAGATATCAATTACACCTCCCAGGAAGTGTACACTTTTAATGAAGAAGGCATATATAAAAGATATTATTATTTTCTATGTGGTTTGATGGTTCTTAGGGTGATCTATTTTCATACATATGGCAAATTAAGTTATATTAATAAAATTTTAGCTAAGAGATAAATCAAAATATACTAAACATTTAAATTAAAAACTGCTTTATACATCTAGAACACATTGGATTATCCAAAATTAGTATTGAGCATTTTATTTATTTTTGTATTGAAGCATTTTAAGTCATGACTTAAACTAAAATGAATGGCTGGGTACATTTTCAGTCACACTTTCATTAACAAAGGTTGTTCAGCTAAATCTTTACATGGAGCCAAGTTTTCTGGGGATTTACTTCCTAAAAGCACATTTTGATTTCTGATAGAGATGGTTCTTCTTTTATATATAGACAAGATTATGTGAATAGGCTGAGTATATTCAAAATAAATAATTTCTGCTTTCTGTGCTTAAGATTTTGTCAACTAATTCCTTTCCTCTAGCATTTAACTATAACTTGTGAAGAGAAACCAGGTTGCATCTTCCATAATTATCTTGGAAATCTCTTTGGCTAAATATCCAAGTTCATTGCTTACAAGTTGCATTTTCAATCCAAAATTTGGACACTATTTCATCAAGTTGTCAGCTGCTTTATAACAAGATCATCTTCTCTTCAATTGCAAATAACATATTAACCATTTCCTTCTAGGTCTTGATTTGAGATAACTTTAATGTCCATGTGTCTACCAACAGTCTTTGCAAAGCATTCTTGGGTTTTTCTATTAATTATCTCATAATTCTTCTATTCTTTACTGATTCCCAATTCCTAAGTCATTTCTACATTTTAAAATATTTGTGATAGAAGCACCCCACTTTCCAATACCAAACATATCTTCATATCCTAGTAGGTCTGAGAAATGCCACAATATGTGTGGCTAAACAAAAGAATTTATTTGTTCAAAAATTCTGAGGCATGAAAGCTTGCTTCCTTCTGGGGTTATTATCATTTTGGTTTCCTGAAAGTCTTCATTTCTTCTGGATTTCCTGTCACATGACAATGACCTCTCCTTTCTCTTTCAGTTTCCATTGACTCTTAGGTTCTCTCTTTATGGGACTGTCTCTTCATGAAGCATCCATTAATAGGAATAAGGCCCGACCTCATTAATTTTGGTCACACCTTAACTAAAAATAATATCTTCAAAAGATTCTGTTTACATTGGATTCACACCCACAGAAATGGATTAAAGTTAACACCCTCCAATCAAGCCCCTATGAAGGGGTATGTAATTTTACTAACACAAGTGTAAACTTGTATGTTTCTGAAACTAGGTTTATGTATGTAGGTACTGTTTGTTCTCAGGTAGCACTCAGCAGTCAAACCTCTTGTATTATTACATAAGAAACAGTGAAACTTTTATTATTAAAGGCACAGTAAAAGGAGTTTCCACAGAACCCTGACCAATTATGACATGGACCAAAAGAGGCAGTTGAGGAGGGAGTCAAATTGTTGGAAGCATCTCTTGGGTGAGTTACAGGGCTCTTTTCATACCCAGTTAATAGTGTCATGAGTAGATGTAGTACCTTTTTTATAATACCTAAAGATTTTCCTATTAGATATGGATATAAGTATTGAAGTGGCAAAATTTCTGAGTAAGCTGATGTATAGTTGGCCGAGATAAAGAAGCAATGGATCATATTTTTCACATGTACTCAGTCATTCCATTTCATTTCACTTAAATAGAGAACCCAGATATCCAACAGGGTATGTAACATTTTTGTATATGAGATGACAGTTAAGAATTGGTATATTAGAAATTTACTTAACTGTTTAAAATTTGGCTATCTAATGAATGTCAGAAAAGTGAAATATTACATCAACTAAAGTGATGGTGGTGAAGCAAAATAATAATTTCTGGCAGGAACACTTTTTAGCACATAATTTAATTTCTTTTAGTTTATATTTATCAATATACTCTCCTATCAAGGTTAAGCATTGAAGGATGATTTCTCCATGAAATTCCCATAGGACCTATTATTATGCAATTAATAACCCATAAGATGTTTATTAAATCATAATCATCCATTTCCAGGAAGATGGAATTGGAGTAGTTCAGGAGAGCTAAACATTCTTACAAAAACAGTGAAACAAGACAAAAGCTGTGTGAGAGAGTTGCTTTGGGGATCTGCAGACATGGAGAGTTCTGACTGCATCATCCAGGAGGGAATTGGACAGAGAGATAAAGAGCCTGAATGGAAAATCTTAGGTACTCACCTGCTGGGAATACTGCATATTTCTGTCATTGAGGTGAACAATCTCATAATGCTGTGGCTGATCTTTTCTAGAGAGGGATATGTATGTCTTCTTCCCTGGGAAGAAGGATGATGTGGTAGAAGGTGAATGTGGTTTTTCTTCAGTGCATTTAGACAATGCAGCCACTCATTGAATTGAGCCTGTAGCTGGCACAGAAACACCAGGAAGTAGAAGTTGAAAGAGGAACTTACAAAGAACGTTGGCCAAAAGTGCCATCTGTTGTCAGGCTGGAAAAGTAAAAGAAGAGAATTTTTTTTTTGCATCTCTCATGTTGCTATTCCTAGGTCCCCTTGGATCACATCTGTTCCCATTCATGAGTCCCTGGCCCAGTTTTGATTTATAAGAAGAAGAAACAAAATCAAAGAAGAGTAAAGAAACAAAATCACTAGACAAGAGAAACTGACCATCACAGTAAATTCAACAATATAATCAGGTGCCTAGAAAACAGCAAAAATTTCCAAATCATACCAAGAACCAGGAAGACCTGGACCAGACAAAGGATCAAATAAAAAATCCTTATGAAACATAGTATACAGGACTATTAATGATGTTCACAGAAATCTCTGTAATTAATTCAAGAAAGCAAGAGAGTCTACAGGGAAGCAGACTTGGCCCAGTGGATAGGGCATCCGTTTATCACATGGAAGGTCCACGGTTCAAACCCCAGGCTTCCTTGACTTGTGTGGAGCTGGCCCATATGCAGTGCTGATGCACGCAAAGAGTGCCGTGCCAAGCAGGGTTGCCCTCTGCATAGGGGAGTCCCATGTGCAAGGAGTGTGCCCTGTAAGGAAAGCCACCCAGTGCACAAGAAAGTACAGCCTGCCCAGGAATGGGGCCACACACATGGAGAGTTAGCACAGCAAGATGATGCAACAACAACAAGAAAAGAAACACAGATTCCCCTGAGGCTGACAACAACAGAAGTGGACAAAAAGAACACCCAGCAAATGGACACAGAACAGACAACAGGAGCAGGGGCGGGGGGGGGGGGGGGCAGGGAAGGGAGAGAAATAAGTAAAATAAATCTTTGAAAAAAAAGAGAGTCTACAACCTTAACCAAGGAAGTGAGGGAGTCTACAACTGCAAACAAGAGAGTCCCATCTATCAGTCATATGGAATTAAAGCCCCTTATCAATTAGAGTTTGACTGGGCATCATCATCCCAGAATCCTCAGGATTGGGGAATAAAATATGGATTAGAGTGGACTTACTGATATTTTACTATAGATTTATTGTGATTCAAGCAATGGAAGAAATTATATCACTGATGCAGAGACAATGAAGTCAGGGAGAAGGAAAAACAGATCTAATATAATGAGGTCAGGAAGAGGGAAAAACAGGTCTAATATGGGCGCAATTTCAGGACTTGGAATTGTCCTGAGTGATGTTGTAATGACAGTATGTGTCATTATGTATACAACCATAACCTACAGAATTGAGTAGGAGAGAGTGTAAACTACAATGTAAACTATAATCCATGATTAGTGGCAATGTTCCAAAATGTGTTCATCAATTGCAGTGAATGTATCAGAGTAATGAAAGAAATTGTTAGTGTGGGTAAAAGTGGGAAGTGTGAGGATTGGGGAATCCCTTATATTTTTTGTAACATTTTATGTAATCTAAGTATCTTTTAAAAATAAATAAAATATATATTTAAAAAAGAAAGAATTCTGAAAGCCAGAGTAAAGCAATAAACAAACAAATAAACAAATAAGTAAATAAAAGAGTAAAACAAGTCATAACATTCAAGGGACACTCAATAAGTTTAAGTGTTGATTTCTCATTGAGAACCATGGAGTCAAGAAGAAAGTGGTATGAATTATGTAAGATACAGCATGAAAAAAAAAGAAAAACACCTGCCAGACATGAGTTATTTATCTGGAAAAGCTGTATTTCCAACATGAGAGTGAGTTTAATGTCTTCATAGATAAACAGAGACTGAGTCATCTATATGCTTTCTACAAGATACTCAATGTAGACACTAGGCCATAAAAGGAGGAAAATGGAAGTTTGAAAAACATAGTACATGCAAATTATAACCACAGAAAAGCTGGAGTAACTAAACTTATATCAAACAAAATAGAATTTAAAAGCAGCATTACTCTAAAGGACAATAAAGTTCATTATATCATTAAAAAATGCTATTAACCAAGAAAGAATAACAAATATTTATGCACCCAATTTGAATGCCCAAAATAAATGAGGCAAACACTGTCTAAACTGAAGGGAGAAATATTTGGCAACTTTCAATAATAGTTGGAGACTTCAATACAACTCTCTCATCATTGCATAGAACTTCAGGAGAGAGGATATAGGAAACAGAGATTGCATTACATAATACATGGACTAGACTCAAAAGGCATATATTGAGCATTGCACCACATACCAGCAAGATGTATCTTCTTCTCAAATGCTCATAGATTCTTTTCCAGGATAGACAATAGGTTAAGTCACAAAACAGGTTTCAGTAAATTTAAAAAGAATGAAATTATACAAAGTACCTTCTATGAACATGATAGAATGAATCTGAAAATGAATAATAGATAGAGCATGGGGGAAATTACCAAATACATGGGTATTAAAAACACACTCTAAAATAGTCAGTGGGACAAATAAGAAATCACAAGAGATTTCAGTAAATATCTCAAGATGAATGAAAATGAGACTACCACATTGCAAAATATATGAAATACAGTAAAGGCAGTGCTCAGAAGGAAATTTGTAGGCCATGATTCTTCTACTTAAAAAAAGAAAGAAAGAACAAAAATCAAACACTTAATTACACACCCAGAGGAACAAGAAAAAGAAGAGCAAATTAATCAGAAAACAAGCAAAAGGAAAGAAATAAAAATTAGAGCAGAAATAAATGAAATGGAGAACAAAAAGCAATAAAGAATATCCATAAAACCAAAAGTTATTTCTTGGAGAAGAGCAACAAAATCAACAAACCCTAAGCTACACTGACAAGGAGGAAAGTAAATGCTAATAAAGTAAGGATTGAGAGGGGGTAATTACTACTGACCCGACAGAAATTAAAAAATATCATAGGAGGATACTTGAACAAAAGTATGATGATAAACTAGACAATGCATACCAAAGGGACAAATTCATAAAAATGACAACCTACACTGTCCCTCAAAGAAATAAAAGACCTCAGCAAACCAATTACAGTAAAGATATTGAAACAATTATCAAAAATCTACCAAAATTTAAAAGCTCTTAACAGACAGCCTCACAGGTGAATTTTACCAATCATTTAAAGGAGATTTAATGCCAATCTTCCTCAAAATTTTCCAAAATGTTGCACAGGACAGAACACTACCAAACACAATCTATGATGCCAAACTTACCATAATACAAAATCCAGATTAAGGTACAATGATAAAAAGAAAATTGGCCACTTTCTCAGAGGAGTAAGAGGTAAAAATACATGATAATTGAATCCAAAATCACATTAAAAGAAGGATACACTATGATCAAGTGATCAAGTGTGTTTTATTCCTGGTATTCAAGGGTGGATCAAAACAAGAATACCAATCAGCATACTATATGACATAAATTAATCAAATAAGAAAAAGCACATGATCGCACTTTATTGATGTAGAAAAAGCATTAGACAAAATCCAGCATCATCTCCTGGTAAAAATGGTCCAATAGATAGGAATAGAAGGAAGCTTTCTCAACATGATAAAATGCATATATTAAAAAATCATTGTTCTCAAAGTGAAAGACTGAAAGATTTCCCCTGAGATCAGGAACAAAAGAAGAATGACCACTATCACCACTGTTATTCAATATTATGCTAAAATTTCTATTTAGAACAATTAGGGAAGGAAAAGAAATAAAAGGCACCCAATAAAAAAGAAAGAAGTGAAACACAAACTATTCTTGGAATATAGAATTCTGTACCTAGAAAGACCTGACAAATCGAAACAAAGCTACTAGGCTTAATAATCAAGTTCAGCAAAGTGGCAGGATATATGGTTAATGTGCAAAAGTCAGTTACCTTTCTATAAACTCAAAATGAGAAAACTTATGATGAAGTCAGTGACTAAAAGAAATCGAGAGAGTCTACAACAGCAATTGTAGAATTCTATCTACAAGCCATGTGGGATCGAAGCCCCCTCTTGAGTTAGAGGTGGAGTGGACTTCACCATTCCAGTGTCCATAGGATGGAAGGATAATATATGGATTGGAGTGGACTGACTGGCATTCTCCTATAGAATTATTGTGACTCTAGCAATGGAAGAAACTGTATCATTGATATGGAGAAAGTGGCCGTGGGAGATGCTGAGAGCAGGGAGAGGGAAGAAAAGGTACGATATGGGGCTATTTTCAGGATTTGGAATTGTCCTAAAGGATATTGCAGGGACAGATACAGGAAATCATATACCTTGCCATAATCCACTGAATGGACTGGGAGAGAGTGTAAAGCACAATGTAAACTATAATCTGTGCTGTGTAGCAGTGCTCCAAAATATATTCATCAAATACAATGAATGTGCCACACTGATGAATGAATTTAGTGATGTGGGCAGGGTGAGGGGGGTGTGGAGTGGGTGTATATGGGATCCTTTTCTATTTTTTAATGCAACTTTTTTATGCTCTATGTATCTTTTTTTTAAAGATTTATTTTTTATTTATTTCTCTCCCCTCTCCCTCCCAATCCCCCATTGTCTGCTCTCTGTATCCATTTGCTACGTACGTGTTATTTGTCCACTTCTGTTGTCACTAGCATGGGAATCTGTGTTTCTTTTTGTTGAATCATCTTGCTGCGTCAGCTCTCCATGTGTGCCGCCATTCCTGGGCAGGCTGCACTTTCCTTTGCGCTGGGCGACTCTCCTTACAGGGTGCACTTCTTGTGGGTGGGGCTCCCCTACGTGGCGACACCCCTGCATGGCAGGGCACTCCTTGTACGCATCAGCACTGTGCGTGGGCCAGCTCCACACAGGTCAAGGAGGCCCAGGGTTTGAACCATGGACCTCCCATGTGGTAGACGGATGCCCTATCCACTGGGCCAAGTCCGCTTTTTAAATCTATTTTAAAAACCCCAATAAACACACACACGCACACACAAAAATTTAGGTATTAATTTAACCAAATATAGATAGGAACTTTGTTCAGAAATCTAAAACACATTTTTAAAAGAAACCAAAGAAGATCTTAATAAAATGAAAGGCATTCTGTGATCCTGGATTCAAAGATTAAATATCATTAAGATGTCAGTTCTTCTCAAATTGACTGACAGATTCAATGCAATCCCAATAAAACTGTCAACAGTCTTTTTTTGTAGAAATGGAAAATACAATTATCATATTTATTTGAATGGGTAAGGGACACTGTGGACAAAAAATATCTTTAAAATGACAAATGAAGTTGGAGGACCCTCACTTCCTGACTTTAAAACATATTACTTATTTACACTGGTACAAACAACATGGTTCTGACATAAAGATAAACATATTGACCAATAAAGTGAATTGACTGTTCATAAATAAGCCCTTTAATCCAAAATTAAGTGATTCTTTGCAAGGCTCTCAATCCCATCCAGGTTTGTCAGAACAGTCTATTCAACAAATGGTGCTGCAAAAATTGTATTTCAATTGCCAAAAGAAAGAAGGAAGATTCCTATCTCACACTGTATACAAAAATTAACTCAAAATGGATAAAAGACCTCAATATAAAAGCTGGACCCATAAAGTTCCTTGTACAAAATGTAGGGAAACAGCTTCAAGGTTTGGTGTTAGGTGGGGGTTTCTTAAACCCTACACCCAATGCATGAGCAATGAAAGAAAAATATGTAAAAGAGAACTTCCTTAAAATTAAACACTTGTGCTTCAAATAATTTTGTCAAGAATGTGAAAAGGCAGCCTAATCAATGGGAAGCAATATTTGTAAACTACATATCCAATAAGGCTTAAATTCTGTTATGTACATGGATCATGCAACAAAATATTAAAAGACAAGCAGATAATATAAACGGACAAAAGACCTGAATAGACATTTTTTCAAAGAGAAAATACAAATGGCAGAAAAGCATGGGGAATGATGTTCAATGTCTTAAACATATAGCTATTAGGGTTTTACAGATCATAGAAGCAATACATCATTTACACTTTACAGGATGGCCATTTAAAAAAAAAAACAGAAAACTACAAGTGTTGGAGAGGACTGCAAAATGAAGAACACTCACTGTTGGTAGAAATATTGAATGGCTCAGCCTCTGTGGGAAATAGTTTGACATTTCCTTCAGAAGTTTAATACAGACCAGCCTTATGATTTGGCAATAATGCTACTAGGAATCTACTCAGAAATACTGAAAACAGAGACACTAACAAACATTTGAACACCAATATTCACAGCAGCATTATTCACAATTTCTAAAAGATGGAAACAACCCACATGTCCACCAACCAATGAATAGATAAAGAAAATCTGGTATATACATATAATTTGTTATATACATAAGATGGAATACTATTTAGCTGTAAGAATAAATGATATTGAGATACCTATAACAACATAGTTGAACCTTGAAGACCTTGTGCTGAGTGAAATAAGCCAGATTAAAAGGAAAAAGATCACTAATATGATTTAAATTGGAGTAAAAGCATGAAATTAAACTCTAGTATATAGATTACTGGGAGATAGAATGAGGGTGGAGAAGGGGGAGCTGATACAATGCTGAATTTTTAATAAGGGTGATTGTAAATTTGTGGAAATGGATAGAGTTAATGATAATGAATCATACTGTGTATAAACAACACTGCTGATTTATAAATCTAATTGTGGCTGAAAGGTGTAGTCAACAGATGGTAATACCTATTAAAAGAAATATAGAGGTTAACCTCACATCCGTATAACATAGTTAATTCAGTGGTGGATGAGGATTAGTGCTAGTACAAATACAGGACTGTTCTATGAACTTGAACAAATGTACATCACTATTGTGAAGTGTTAAGAATATGGCATAGGAAAATCCTAACTAATGTAATTTAGGATTATAGTTTACAGTAATAATGTAATATTTTTGAATCAGTGACAAAGAAGGCACTATATAAATACTAACGGTCAGCTATAGGGAGGTGTAAAGGGGTATGGGAGTTTCTCTTTAGGGTAATGAACACCTGCTAAAATTGACGGAGGTAATGACAGTACAACTCTGATGAAATTGAGAGCCACTGAGTGTACAAATTGTATGGATTGCACAAGGCATGGGGCCATAAAACAATGAACCCTAAGGTGGAAAATGGACTGTGGTTAAAAGTACAAATATGAGAAAATTCTCTCATGAACCATAAAAAAAATACAATCCTAATAGCTGAATAGCTGATGATAACAATAGGGTGGTTTATGGCAAAAGCACACTAAATTTTAGCTATAGACTATAGTTAACAGTAGTATTTTGATAATGTTCTTTCATCATCTGTAACGAATATTTCTCAACAATGCAAGGTGTTAGCTTTAAGATGTATTGAAATTCTGTATATTATAAATGACTATTTTGTAAACACAAATATCTAATTAAATAAATCATAATCATACACATAAACAATAAGAAATATAAAATTAAAATATGAATAATAAAATAAAATAAAAATATGGTATTTTTATACAGTATTTGCATAATTGTGTGTTTTTCGTTGCTTTTCTGAGCCAGTTGTACTTGACTGTTTAATCTTTTAAAACTTAGATGCAATTTTTTGTTTACATACATGTTAAAAATTAAGTAGATGGATGATTTGACATAGAAATACTTTGTATAGAGCTACCTGAAAGTGGTTTAAGTATAATTTAAAATGAAACACCAACCCTTGAAAAGAAAAAAATAGAATTATAAAACTAATAATGTGGATGATGAGGTAAACCAAAATTTAAAAATGGAAGTTTACAGAAATTCACATACGTAATAGATTATATCATTAAATTATAGGAGATAAAATCAATTTTTTATTTTATTATTAATAATAAATGAATATAAATCAGTCAAATGTATGTGAAAATATGAAAACCAGAATTAACATATGGATAAGTCATTTTGAAGAGTCCCAAAGAAGAGTTGTACACAGCACACACCCAATTTCAATGTTACCTAATTAAATAATAAATATTTATTGCAAATATAGTGAGTTTCCTTTTACACTTAGAAAATTATAAAATAGTATTTCTTAAATTTGGTTGTGAACTGAGTTGAACCCACATATCCTTAAATAAACATACTTAAATTTTGCATAAGTCTATTTTTATCTTATATCTAAAAAAACTCTTAAAATGTATTAATGAAATATTTGTCAAAAAATTAATATCCTTGGACTCATTTATTTCTTTTTCAACTTTGAATATTTATCAGGAAAAAATTCCATAGAAATTGGGAGTACTATTCATATCTACATATATATGTGCTTGTGTGTATTTATATATACACAAATATACATATGCATTTGTGTGTATTTATATATGTTTGTATATAGATGATATTTTAGTTTCCTAGGATACTCAAGCAAATACAATGATATCTTTCAGCTAAAGGATTGGAGTGTATTTGCTTAAGGTACAGAGACTTTTCAAGGTCATACATTCCCCATGAAGACTGTGGTGTTTTGGGCCTGACTGCCTGCAAGCTTTTCCTTAGACTGACACATCGCAAGGCATATAGGAGCATGTCCTGATGTCTCCCTTCTCTTTCAGGCTCCATTATTTCACCTTCTGACTGACCTGCCTGTGGCTTTCTCTCTTAGTCTGAATTCATTCTCTTATACAGGAGTTTAGTAAGAGGATTAAGACCCATCCTGACCGATTTGGGCTACACCTTAATCTGCAGTAACTTCATCAAATGATCCTAGTCACAATGGTTTGATGCTGACCAGAATGGATCAACATTAAGAATATGTTTTTATATATAGGTCCAAACCACTACTGTTGCATATACTAATACACATATGTACATGAATATATTTATATATAAAAAATTGAATGGACTTATTAATGAATATTATTTTAGTTGATTACTATATTTATTAGGTGAATTGCTTTAATTGGGAAAACATTATTAAATAACATAAGAACATGTGTGCTTTTAACTATTAGTTAAAAAGCATATCATTTCCACAATAAAGGGGTGAGAACTCAGAAGAAAATGCTTTTTTATGATTCACACTAAAATAATACATTCAGAATTAAATGTTCTCTTTTGAATTGTAAAACTTAAATTTTAAGCATTTTTATTAATGTTTAATTTTAAGCACTGAAATATTATAATATTGCAATTTAGGAAGAATGAGTATAAAGTTCAGCATAGGGTCTATGTTGCTATGGTTGGGCATTTTCCTCTTCTGTAACAACAAAGTCATTATGATCTCTATTGATTGCAAGCATCTGAAATTTGTTGGTGTCTTTTAATATAGGGCATTCTGCTTAATAATTCTGTGAAGCTCAAAAGAGTCTCAGCAGGACCTTGTGATCTGATCCTTTATTATTTTACCAAGACCAGGTTGAAATAATTTATGAGTTGTTTCCAAGACAGCAATAGTTGAGTTGATGTTTGTTGTTTATTTCTGTTATTGTAATATTCTGCATATGAGATGTGATCTCTTGTTTCTTATTCTCAAAAGATATCAATTTTAAAGTATATTTACCTTCCCAGAAGTTTCCTGAGGGCTCGAGCCACATCTCTGTTTCGAAGACAGTAGATGAGGGGGTTTAGCATAGGAGTGACAATTGTGTAGAAGACAGACACTATTTCATCTTGCTCAGCAGTGTGATAGGCTTTGGGGATAAAGTATTTGAAGATTGTTGTTCCATAGAAAAGAGAAATCACAATCATATGGGAAGAACACGTTGCCAAAGCCTTTCTCAACCCTAAGTTTGATTCTAATTGCAAAACGGTAGAAAGTATCTGCCCATATGAGGCCATTATGGAAAATATAGGAATGAGGAGGAACACAACACTACTAACATAAAGCCCATTTTCATAAAGAGATGTATCAGCACAAACAAGTTTCAGGAGAGCTGGGATCTCACAAAAAAAGTGATGAATTTCCCGGGAGGCACAGTAAGGGAGATTCAGAGTATATATGACATGAACCAAGGCATTGAACAGAGCACTTATCCAGCTACCACACACCATTAAGGCACAAACTGTAGGGCGCATGAGAATTGCGTAATGGAGAGGGTGGCATATAGCCACATAGCGGTCATAAGCCATGACTGCCAGTAGAAGACACTCTGCTCCAACAATGGTCGTGAAGAGAATGAGCTGAATTGCACAATAAGTAAAGGAAATGGTATTCTTCCCAGACAGGTAATCGGTGGCTATCTTGGGGACAAAAGTGGAACTATACAAGAGGTCCATGATGGAAAGTTGGCAAAGAAGGAAATACATAGGTGTATGGAGTCGAGAGTCCAAACAAATGAGAATTAACATCGTAATATTACCAACAAGAGTCACAAGAAACATAAAAAAGATGAGAGAGAAGAGGATATTGGCAGCTTGTATGTGGAGAAATAGTCCCAGGAGAACAAAATCAGTTCCAGTTGTTAGATTAGTCCATCTTCCCATTCTTTCCTTCCTTATTGACTAACCTAGATAGATTAAGCAAAAATCCTTAATCCCATATTGGTCCTACCTTCATTTTACAGTGTGCAAGTTTTGTTTTTGTCCATATACATAAATGTTTCAACAACTTTCAACCTTATATCTTTACTACACAGTTGTTCTCATTACTGTTGCAATATCACAGCTTGCTGATTTAAAATAGTTTAACGAATACTTACCATGTTATTGTACTCACAGTTTTGTAAGGAAATTAATTTTGACTCTTTGATTTTAACAATTTAATAAATAGGATTTTAATTAAAATATAGAATTCATACATGTCTGTATAATCCATTTCCCTGCATCTGTCATTTCTTTATCAATATATCAGTCTATATTTCTATCTCTATATATCTCTAATTCTTAATCTATTATTTTACCTATCTATATTTTTATCATTTATATGTATATTACCCCAACAGAAACTTAAAGACATTTATGGTTTTGCTTAGTCCTCTTGTAAAACAGGTAAAAAAAAAAGAATAAATGGGATAGTAGCCATAAGTAATATTCTAAACACATATGTGAAATATTATAGTTGTTTTACTTAAGACATATTAAATTTATAACAGTTCTGTAAGGAATTTGTTTTCTTGTGTTCAAAGGCAAGTTTGGTTTTCAAGGAGATCAAGTAATATTGCATATTTATACACAGCATTTAATGAACCAGGACCATAACCACATCTAAATATTTCCAAGTTCTCTGCTCCTTTGCATTTTATATAATATGGCCTCTAAAAGTATAATCTTGTAAAAGTGCTCTTAATTTTGAAATTAAAATGGATAAATTTTTCTTTAATTTTAATAATGTGATAGCTGAAAACCTAAGGCCATCTAAATTGGACCAGAAGAAGCCCACTCTCCAGCAAGAGGCCTGTTGTTTGAGACTCAGTAATTTGACTTAACATATTCAGAAGATGGTTGATGAGATGACAAATTGCAAAAACAATGGAAACAAACAGAAAGCAAAAATGGATAATAAAAATGAAAGCAAAGCTTTTCTATTACTGATAGAATTTAGCCTGAGGGATTGGTAATGTCATTTGTTTCTCGTTTTAATACCATACAGTTCTATGTGAAGAGAAAGAAAGGATGGACAACCACCACACCAAGGAAATGAGAGAGTCTACAACTGCAAGCAGGAGACTCCTGTCCATCAGTCATGTGGGATCAAAGACAAAGACCCCTTTCAATTAAGAGGTGGAATGTGCATCACCATCCCAGAATCCTCACGATTGGGGAATAAAATATGGACTAAAGTGGACTTACTGATATTCTCCAATAGATTTATTTAATTCTAGCAATTCAAGAAATTATATCATTGATGTAGAGACAGTGGCCACTGAAGTTGCTGATGGCAGGGAAAGGGAAAAAAAGAGATGTAGTATGGGGGCATTTTCAGGACTTGGAGTTGTCTTGAATGACATTGAAGTAATAGATGCAGGACATTACATATCCTGCCATAACCTGCCAAATGAATGGGGAGAAAGTATAAACTACAAGGTAACCTATCATCTATGCTGTGTAGAAGTGCTTCAAAATGTTTTCATCATTTGCAATGAATGTACCACACTAATTAAAGAAGTTGTTAATGTGGGAAAACTGGTGGGTGTAGGGAGTGGGCATAAGAAATATTACATATTTCTTTAATGTAGTATTTTGTGTGATCTCTGTGATCTATATATCTTAAAATAAATAAAAAATATATTTTAAAAAGTGCCAAATTATTTGAATAGGCACTTCTCTAAAGAATAAATACCAATGACTAAAAATCACATGAAAAGATGCTCAACATCAGTAGCTATTAGGGAAATGCAAATCAAAGCTACAATGTGATACCATCCTACACCCATTCCACTGGAAGCCATTAAGAAAAACAGATGACTACCAGTTTTGGAAAGGATGTGGAAGAATGGGAACTCTAAACCTTTGCTGGTGGAGATGTAGAATGATCTGGCCATTGTGGAGGACAATTTGGAGTTTCCTCAAAAAACTAACTATAGTTCTGCATATGACCCAGTAATTTCACTGCTGGGTACATATCCAGAAGAATCAAAATCAAGGACACGGACAGGTATATGCTCACCAAGGTTCATAGTGGCATTATTTTCTATTGCCAAAAGTTAGAATCAACCCAAAAGCCCATCAACAAGGAATGGATAAACAAAATGTGCTGCATGCATACAATGGAATATTATTCACCTGTAAGAAAGAATACAGTACTAACACATGGGATAACATGGATGCATCTTGAAGACCTTATGTTGAGTGACATAAGTCAAGCACTTGAAGGACAAATATTACCTGACCTCTCTGGTATGAAATAAGGCAATTGAGCCGACTTATAGAGCTAGAGTCTAAAAGATAGGTTTATAAGAAATAGAAAAGGAGAAGAAGGTTGTGAGCCAATGGCCACATGGATGAAAGCTATGATGAGGTAGAAGCGATTAGTTTTGTAGTGAAGGAATATGACAGGGGTGTTAGGATAATATTGGATTGGGTGGTTCAAGCTTGACAGGTGGCTAGGGTGGGGAGGATTGGTTGGACAGTCCATGGAACTGGGGGGAAGGTTGGGGGAAGGAGGAGTTGAACACAGGGAATTGGTAGGTACATGGTTTAAACTACAATGTTGAGAAAACTCTTTGGGCAATATGACAAGGAAGAGTTACTTGTTCATGGTGTTGGAAGGGGGGATGTGGGACAAGGCACACCTGGGCAGTCTTCTAGAGAATGTGTAAGTGATCATTTTGTCATAATGTGTTGTATCTGTGGGCAGAGACAAATATAATGATTGGAATGGAGATGGAGTCCCACCCTGGGGAGACCTGATATGTTATAATATAGATGGGAGGATGTCTTTCAAGAGTGTGGGTGGTTCCTGTTAGGGGAAGACAGACTAGTGTGTCAAGCTGTCAGTGTTGTTGCAAGTATCTATGAATTTTGTCCTTCAATGAGTGAAGCCTGATGGTCATTGTCGACACCAAGGGGAGGGGGAGGGAGGAATAGAATAGATGAAAGAGGGAGTGTTAGGGGACAATGGAAGTGTTCTTCACAATCTTGCATGATGGATACAGGCCATGTAAGATTTCATCAAAAATTTATAAAAGCATATAGTCTAAAATGTAAACCATAATGTAAAGTACTGACCATGGTTAGTAGCTATGTTTCGTATGCTATTTTGCTGACAAAAGAAGAAAGTGAGTAGATTGGTAAATTTTGGTAGTGTGCATACATTACATTAAGATGTTCCTCAAAAATTGGCTCATTGTGAAATGCATCATCTGTAATAACATCAAGAAATACATATCATTCAACACTGAAGAGGACAAGCCTCTTTCCTGAGAAAGTGTAGTCAGTCATTGGGTGTCTCATTCTTTTGTGACTTGCTTCTTATGGTTGGAAGCATTCCCATTTATTATGATGCTCTATCTAGGAAATTCCTTACAATTCCATTTAATTGAAATTATCCCCTCAGCAGGAATGAACTTTTGGTTATAAGAACACTGCATTCCATTATATATGTTTATTTCAAAGGGTATAAGCCTATATATCTGCTACCAGTTCTTCAAAAAATTATGAGTAGAAAAAATTAATTGATGAGAAGTAGTTGAAAACACTGTACATTCACTACTTTGGCTTAGACTAATGGAAACTCCTCACTGCTAAAAATAAGAGTTCTGAATTGTTTTTCAGTAGTGTTATATTTTACTTCAAAATTAGATTTTATAAATTCTATTAAAGTACTAAAATGTAAAACAAGTAATATTCTAAAAATAACAATATGCATGATGTTTATTTCCAATTTTATTTCCTGTTGACAGAAATTGAGTAATTATTTACTTTTCTAATATATGTTTCCAAGTCAACTAAAGAAAGAAAAAAAAAAACATTGATTCAGGATTTATTTGGAATTTCTCCTATACTGTGACTTTCCTACTGGTATTTTTGAAACTGTTTGCCTTTGGTATCAAAGTAAAGAAGAGTAAGCATAACAGTGTTTCAATTTAAAAATCAAAACAGCAGTAAAAGACATAGTTCATTCTAAATCAGCAGTAAATATGCTAACTAAAGAAATGCAGATATAAACTAAGATATAAGGAATATATAATTGTTAAAATATTTAAAAGACTTTCTTGCTATATACTTAATCATCTCTTAGTGTGATGTTCTTCTTCCCACAATATGGTTTTACAGAAACACACAGAGACTTTTCACAGTCAAAAAGAATTTTCATTTTCATTTATTTCCGATTATGTGTTCTTTACCAACAAAAATAGTTTTATATATGATTCCTCTGAGTGACAAGCTTTTAGAAAATGAATATTTTGTTTTTGTTAATGGCACTAAAGTGCAAATTCATGCATTAGGAGGGAGATATAATTACACACTGTGGTTTTAGCATTAACATAAAATGTTTCCTTATATTTTTTTTATTATTTTTTTAAAATATTACATTAAAAAAATATGAGGTCCCATTCAACCCCACCGCCCCCACCCCCCACTCCCCCCACAGCAACACTCTCTCCCATCATCATGACATATCCATTGTCCCTGGTAAGTACATCTCTGAGCATCACGGCACCACATAGTCAATGGTCCACATCATAGCCCACACTCTCCCACGTTCCATCCTGTGGGCCTTGAGGGGATGTTTTAAGTGATTTCCAGAAATGATTTTGCATTTAATGACTCATAATATGGTTAAAAGCTTTTCTTAAAATTTAATATTTAATTTATAATTAATACTTTTAAAAGCAATATATGTTTAATCTGAACAGTCAATTTATTCATTTGAAGTAACTAGGAGGATCTTAGAATATGAATGGGTCAAAGGCCTATCCATCTTTATTTCAACTGGTAACATATATTTTTTAAATTTCTATGCATAAATAAATCTATCATATCTATTACTCATGCTTAAATACTCCTGGGAGTGAAAGATCTATTTTTGCCTAATGTGTTTTTCCCCATGTAAATATACAAAATTTTTATGGATTTCATGAAATTTAATAAAGTAAAAATTATAACATTTAAACTTTTAAAATTTATTCTAATATGAATCTACAGAGACAAAAATAATATATCAATTCATTAATATTAAAACTTGAACTCTCATTTAAATATATTCAAGATTATATATTAATACTTTATTGTTATTATACAAGTATTGTTTGAGACAATGTTCTCTTGTTATTAAAGAATCTCTAAAAGAAGTATAGTATCAGACACATGATAAATAAAAATAAAAACTGATATTTAAGAAATGAACAATTTCACTTATATTTATATTGACAAAGATTAGAACTGATAATCATGTCAGATAACTTCTAACTATATTGAAAGACAAGTGTGATAATGTCAAATGAAGTTACTACTCTCAAAAAAAATAACATTATTATCATGCATATTACTCCATTGAATTTTTTTGGCTTAAATGTGAATTTTGATATAGACTAACTTACCTTTTATGTATTTTCTCAAGAAATTAACAGAAATCTATTTATGTAAATGATAGTGTTGTGCAGAAATGTATCCAGAAAGATGTATCATCCTTTGCTTTCAGTGCCATATATTACCAATGAATTAAGAAGGTCAAATACAACAAGAAATAGTCTACATCAGTGGTTTGGGCCAATTTACAATGCTACCAGCACTATCCTCAGAGAAAATGTCCCTTGTCTGCCCCTGTGTTCCCTTAGGTAGGCCACGCACAATTATTCCATTGTCCTTCAAATGTCCAAATTAATCAAGTGTGTTCTCTTGGTAACAAGGAAACAAAATAATGATCAGTCCCATAAGCATCTATTTACCAGCTAGCTCCATCTGAGAACTAGAAAATTGTTGTGGTCAAATCCCAGGGTAGAATTCAACAGCTGTGGTCTTGGTTCCAAAGTAAATGCATTTCCTCCCTGGCTTCACCACTTCGAGTGATTTAAGACATGTTACTAAACTTTTCTTTCTTCTGGTTCTTCTTCTACAGAACTGAGATGATAAGAGCATGCATTTTATAAGATCTTGTGAATATAATGAGAATTGAATAATGCAAATCTCATGGAACAGTGCCAGGTTCATGGGAGACCCTAAATGTTGCACAATATGAGTCTGAGTTTCTGAATTTTACAGATTGGTTTGATGAGCAGTATAATTTTTTTTTATTGATTTTGTAAAAATATTACATTAAAAAAATATGAGGTCCCATTCGACCCCACCTCCCCCACCGCACCCCTCCCCCCCCCAGCAACACTCACTCTCATCATCATGACACATCCATTGCATTTGGTAAGTACATCTCTGGGTATCTCTGCACCTCATGGTCATTGGTCCACATCATGGCCCACACTCTCCCCCATTCCATCCAGTGAGCCCTGGGAGGATTTACAATGTCCGGTGATTGCCCCTGAAGCACCATCCAGGGCAACTCCAAGTCCCAAAGGCGCCTCCACATCTCATCTCTTCCTGCAGCAGCTCTATAATGTTTAGTTTTATTTTTCTGCTGATATCATCAAATGAAAAACTAGAAACCCGTATAAGGAGAATATAGCTTACCAGGGGATATATTGGGGGTAAAAAATAGAGAGCAGATGCTTAGAAATAGATGACAGTGATGAAAGTACATTATTTTAACAGCTTTGAATTACACATGTGAATGTGGTTTCACAGGGATTTTTAGGGTCATTGTTTGTTCCTAGAATGAATGTTAGAACATAAAACATGAGACTGTATAACTCAGTGCATCCTTTTGTGGATGTTTGACTGGGATTAATATTAAAACTATAAGAATGTTCTTTCATGAATTATAGCAAAGGTATGAGACTAATACAAGGTGCAATAAAAGGTAGGATATGGAAAAATATACATAATATAAACTATGGTCTATACTTAATAGTACTATTTTGATATTCTTTAATTGTGAAAAAGGTATCACACACTAATGCAAAGTGTTAAAAATAGAGGGGTAGGGAGGCAGCTGTGGCTCAATCCATTTGGCTCCTGTCTACCATGTGGGAGGCTCTGGGTTCACCTCCCAGGGCCTCCTCGTGAAGGCAAGCTGGCCTGCACCCACAGCACCTTGGAGAGCTGACAGCCTGCACTCACAGAGAGCTGGCACAGAAAAATGACACAATGAAGAGAGTCAAGCAGACAGAGAAGAACATGCAGCAAATAGACACAGAGAGCAGACAGCAAGCAAACCACAAAGGGGGGGGGGGAATAAATAAAATAAAAATCTTAAAATAAAAAATAGAGGGGTATATGGGAACACTCTCATACATAACCTCACCAAGAAAACCTTACATTCTGTGACACATTTGTTACAAATATTGAAAGAACTTCATCATATTACTGATATCTATAGTTCATAGTTTATATTTGGTGTCATATATTATTTCCTGTATTTATTTTCCTTCATAAAAACTGCTTTTATGTATAATTGATATCTTATTTTATGTATGTGATTGCTCTCTTTCTCATACTTGTTTCTCGAAGTATTTTAAAATAATTTCTTTATATTACCTTGGGGTTTATATTACACAACCTACATCTATAAACTGATTTGAAAGGATATCAACTTACCTTCAACTGCTTTCTGCTCTGATATTTAGCTCTTTCTCCTCTTTATTATTTTTTGTCCCAATTTGTCACATCGACTTCCCATCTGTTGTCAGGAAATATGCCTTTTACTTGTTCAATTGTATTCTGATTCTTATAAAAATTAAAGAGTTGGATATTGAGGATAGAATATTATTGGATTTTGCATTTATACTTTTGGTTACTCTTATGGATAATCTCCATTTCTTCATAGTACTCCAAGCCACTTTCCCCTGCCTTTTCCTCCAAATATTCAGAACTACCTGTTTTTCTTCTTGTAGGGAAAGTCTCTGGTTCATGGACTCTCTCAGAATCTTTTATCTGTGAATATTTTAAACTTTCCCTCATTTTGAAGGACAGCTTTACCAGATAAAAAATAGGGGCTGGAAATGTTTCTATTTCAGTACCTTAAATATATCATAACACCATCTTCTTACCACCATGTCTTCTGATGAAAAATCAGCAGTCTTATTTGAGATCCCTTTATGTGTGGGTTGCTTTCTTTTACTGTTTTCAGAATTATCTCTTTGTCTTTGGCATTTGACATTCTGATTAGTATGTGTCTCAGTGTATGTGTATGTTGGTATGTGTCTTGGTGTATATTAGTGTGGTCTTGGTGCTTTCATCCCAATGATTTCTGTCTGACTTTCTATACTTTCAAATTCTTTATGCTCACATATTTCCTTTTCAATATAATTTTCTCCTTTTTCACAGATTCCATAATCTCTTAGAATTGATTTAGGAATTTTGTTTGAAAATCTTTGATTATTTGTTCTAAATTGTGCATCTCCTCTGAAGGTTACTTTGTTCCCTTGACTGAACCATATCTTCCTGTTTCTTATGATTGCTTAATATTTCTTAATAAACTTTATTGAAATATATTCATAAACCAAACAACCTATCTAGAGTGGACAATCAATGGCATTTGGTATAAATCCAGATTTTTGCATACATCACTTCAGTCAATATTACATAAGTTTCAGAAAAAAAAGAAAGAAAAACAACAGAACACAAAAACAAACAAAACACTAACTACCCCTAGTAGTCACCTTTCAATCTCTCTATCCTTCTCTTGCCATACATAACTGCTAAAATATTTCTATCTATATAATTTATTTGTATTTACATTTTGTACAGATGGAGTAAAACCTATGTAGTACCTTTTTTTCTAGTTTCTTTCACTTAGAATATTCCCTTTTGTTTTTACCATTGCTGGAAAATTACTAAAATATTACTATGCATTACTGCCCATAGTTTGCTTTGATTTTATTTTTACCAAAATATCGCCCTAATATTAAAATGTGTAAAACTAACATACATTCTTTTCTTTTTCAGAAAAAGAAAAACATTCTTCTATATGTATTATTAGCCTTACTCATTTTTCAAAAGAGGGATCACTATGCTATGCAGTCCCATGATTCACTTTAGCTTTCCATCTAGTAATATACATGACTTTAGATGTTTCCTTTCAACCACTTTCATACCCATATATTAGCAATACTAATAACAAACACTATGATGTGTTTTCAACATTTCTGTTCATTGCTAAATATTTACAGAAAACCTTTTAACCAAATCTGCACAGATTAAACCCTAGCTTTCCATTCTATAACCATGCTCTATTTTCTGGTTATTCTAGCTATTTACTTCAAAAAATTTGCTTATTCTGCTCAATTCAAAATGGCAAAATTATATAATATTGTTCTTTTGTGTAATATTTGCTTCACTCAATATAGTATGCTCCAGTTTTATCCATATTATCATGTGCATCACACCTTCATTTCTTCTTACAGCAGAGTAGTATTCCATCACGTGAATATTCCACAGTTTTTATCATTCATCAGTTAATAGGCACGTGGGTTGCTCCTATCTTTTGGCAATTGTGAATAATGTCACTTTGAACATTGGTGTGCAGTTGTGTGTTCATGCCCCTGCTCTCAGTTCTTCTGGGTATATGCCTAATCGTTGCATGTCTTGGTCAAGCGGCAGATTTCTAGCTTACTTCCTTAGAAAATGTCAAACAGTATTCCACACCAGCTACAACATTCTGTAGTCTCGTCAAAAGTAAATAAGACTCCAGCACCTACAATCTGATTTATTGGACTCACCTCACTCAGCTAAGATGGAGTTGAAGAAGGACAACCACCACACCACGGAGCCTAGAGTGCCTACAACTGAAAGCGAGAGGATTGCATCCAGTATCCATGAGGAATCTGAGCCTCCTCTTGACATAGAGGTGCAATGGACACAACCAATCCAATGTCCACAGAGAAAAGGTGGCATTGGAGTGGGAAAAATGGACATGGTGGCTAATAGGTATGGGGAATGGCAGGAAGAGACGAGATGTGGAGGCGTCTTAGGGAGTTGGAGCTGCCCTGGATGGTGCTTCAGGGGCAATCACCGGACATTGTAAATCCTCACAGGGCCCACTGGATGGAATGGGGGAGAGTATGGGCCATGATGTGGACCATTGACCATGAGGTGCAGAGGTGCCCAGAGATGTACTTACCAAATGCAATGGATGTGTCATGATGATGGGAATGAGTGTTGCTGGGGGGGGAGTGGTGGGGGGGGGTGGGGTTGAAGGGGTCCTCATATATTTTTTTTTAATGTAATATTTTTACAGAATCAATTAAAAAAAAAAGTAAATAAGAATCCCAATCTTTGCATATCTTCCCCAGGTTTCTAGTTTTCTTTTTTTTTTTAAATAGTGGTCTTTCTAATATGTATGAAAGGACAACTCATTTTAGCTTGGATATACATTTCCCTAATAACAACAGATATTAAACATTTTTGTCATGTATTTCTTTGCCATTTCTTCTTTAGAAAAATGTTTACTCAATACTTTTGCTCATTTTCTAATTGCATCATTTGTCTTTTTATCATTGAGATGTAGGATCCCTTTATAACATGAATATTAAGCCCTTGCCCGATGTGTGATTTCCAAATATTTTCTTTCATTGAGTTGACTGTCTTTTCATTATCTTCAAAAAATCCTTTGAGGTGAAAAAGTTTTATTTTCAGGAAGTCTCATTTATCTTTTTTTCCTTTCATTGTTCATGCTTTGTGTGGACATTTTAAGAGCCCTAAACGTCCCATAAAATATTGATGGTGTTTTCCTGCATTGCCTTTTAGAAATTTTATGTTTAAGTCTTGGATCCATTTCACATTTATTTATTTTTACATTTTTAAATTTCTATTATTTTCTTATTTTTTATTTTTTATATTTTTTAAAAAGAAGCTTTATATTGCATAAATGTTATGTAAAAATATAAGAGATTACCTTACTCCTCATGTCCCCCCCCACCCACTAACAACATCTTTCATTAGTGTGGTACATTTGTTAAAATTGATGAACCCATATGTACAGGGCAAGAGATAGGGAAGCTCTTTCATTTGTTTGGTTGTGGATATCCAGTTCTCCCAGCACCATTTATTTATTTATTTATTTTAAGACTTATTTTTTATTTATTTCTCTCTCCTCCCCCCCCTCCCACCCCAGTTGTCTGTTCTCTGTGTCCATTTGCTGTGTGCTCTTCTGTGTCTGCTTCTATTCTTGTCAGCAGCACTGGGAATCTCTGTCTCTTTTTGTTGTGTCATCTTGCTGTGCCAGCTCTCCATGTGTGCAGCACTACTCCTGGGCAGGACGGAATTTCTTTCTTGCTGGGCAGCTCTCCTTATGGGGAACACTCCTTGCATGTGGGGCTCCCCTATCTGGGGACACCCCTTCATGGCATGGCACTCCTTGTGCACATCAGCACTGCAAGGGTCCAGCTCCACATGGGTCAAGGAGGCCCTGGGTTTGAACTGTAGACCTCCCACAGATGCTTTATCTATTGAGCCAAGTCTGCTTCCCATCCCAGCACCATTTATTGAAGAGACTGTTCTGTCCCAGAAAAATGGACTTATTAGACTTACTGGAAATCAGTGCAGCTCTAGTTCTGAACTCTCTATTTGATTCTACTTGTCAGTGTGTCTATCTTTATGTCAATACCATGTTTTGTTTTTTTTATCACTCTTTCTTTATAATACACTTTAGGGTCAGAGAGCATGAATCCTCTGAATTTGCTTTTCTTTTGAAGGATGTTTTTGGCTATTCACAACCCATTTCCCTTTCAAAAATTTGGTAATTTACTTTTCAATTTCTGTAAAGTCGGCTGTTCATGTGTTTTGTGTTGTTTTTCCTTTGATTGGTTCATGTGGTGTAATACATTAAATGATTTTATTTTCTTGAACCACCCTTGCATGCCAGGAATAAAACCCATTTCATTGTGATGTATAATTCTTTTAGCATATTTTCAGCTTCTCTGTGTCCTTGTTGATCATCTGTCTAGTTGTTCTATCTGTTCATGTGAGTGGCATGCTGAAGTCTCCAACTATAATTGTAGAGACTTCTATGTTTCCATGCAGTTTTGCCAGAGTTTTAATCATGTATTTTGGCACACCATGGTTAGTTACACAGATATTTTTGACTGTTAATCCTTCCTGCTTGACTGATTAGCATATAATGTTATATACCAATTTTGTAATTTGGGTCTGTTTTGTCCAGTATTGGTATAGCTACTCCTGCTCTTTTTTGGCTACACTTTGCAAGAAATAACTTTATCCAGCCTTTCACATTCAGCACATTTTTTAAACAAATCAATTTTATTAATTCATATTAATAAAACAAACAATTCATCCAAGGTGTGCAATTATATTTGCTATAATCAGAAAGTTGTGCATCCAACATTTCAATCATTATTAGAGCATTTTCATTATTTCAATAATAATAATAAATAACAAACAAGAAAATTCCTCACATCTCAATCTGTTTTCCCTACTGTATAGCTGCTGTTTCTGCCTATTCTTACACAATTATTTATTTGTTTATTAAGCAGTATAATTAAGATATATTCATATACCATATGAACTACCCAAAGTATATAAATGACTTTTAGTATAATCACAATTTTGTACATTCATCATCTCAAAAATTTTAGAACAGTTAAATTACTCCAAAAAAGAAAGTCCCCACATACAATAGCATTCCTTCCCCAGCCTTATATAATCATAAATCTAATTCCATCTTTAAAAATTGATTCTTCAAAATTGTCTTTCAAATAACATTTAATTTTAATGGATTAAACTCCCCAATTAAATGTTACAGGCCAACAGAATGGATAAAAAACAAACAAATCCCAAAAAAACACATGAACCATACCTATGCTATCTGCAAAAGACTCAACCTATACACAAGGGTAAAAATAGGCTGATGTAAATATACTATATCTCCTACAATCTCCTATAATATTCTCTAAACCTCTCTCTCCTGTCTTTTCCTTTCAGGATGCTGACCTCTTCTTAGCGTTTTATGCAGCACCAGATCCTTGTTCGCAAACTATCTCAGTTTCTGTTTATCTGTGAATATTTTAAACTCACCTTCATATTTGAAGTACAATTTTGCTGGATGGTGAATTCTTGGCTGGCAGCTTTTTTCTTTCAGTATCTTACTAGTATTACACCACTGACTTCTCACCTCCATGGTTTTCTCATGAGATATCTGCACTAAGTCTTACTGGGCTACCCTTTTATGTGATGCTGTGATTCTCCCTTGCTACTTTCAGAACTTTCTCTCCATGTATAGCATTTGACATGTCTGAATTCATGTATCCTGGAGTAGGCTTATTTACATTTATTCTGGTTGGAGTCCACTATGCTTCTTGGACATGTATATTTATGTCTTTCTTGTTAGTTGGAAATTTTTGACCAGTATTTCTTCAATAACTCTTTCTACAAGTTTTACCTTCTCTTTTTTTTGGGGAAATCCCTTAAGTACGTGGTTGCACTTAATGCATCACCAAACTCCTTGAGCCCCTGCTCAATTTTTCCCATTATTTTCCCTGTGTTTTCTCTTTTTATTTTCAGCTGTCTCTCTTTTATGTTGCTGATTATCTCTTCCATGATTTCAAATCTGCTGTTGTAGTCTTCTAGTGTATTTTTGTCTCACCTATTTTGTCTTTTATTCCCATAAATTCTGTTTTTCTTCTGTTCGATCTTTTGAATTCCTCTTTCTGTTTTTTCAGATTCTTCTTAAATCTTTGACAATGTCCTTCAACCCCTTAATTTGATTTAGGGAATTTATATGAATATCATTGATTAGTTTTGTTTTTGTTTTAAATCCTGTGTCTTGTCTGCAGCTTTTGTTTCTTTGCCTCAGCCATCACTTTCCTTTTCTTATATGGCTTGAAATTTTTGCTGATGTCTAGTGATCTCATTATTTTGATGTGTTAACTCTGAAGATCCATTTCTTCCTCTTGTCTTGGGTTATATTTTTGATACAATTGGCTTTGTGTCAATGCATTTCTTTAATGCTTGTTCCACTTACCCTATAGCTCCAGAATAGTCCATTTTTTAACTTCTTAAAATTTATCAGCTCTTCTTCTGATTCTTCCCATGGATATATGGTGCAATTTGCTAGATTACACATTTTATGTAATTGTTTCACCTCCATGAGAAAGCTTTCTACATTTTATTCCTTATCTGGGAATCTTAATCTGTTCTGTGTGTTTTTGTGTAGACATTTCTCCCCAGATGCTATGAAGTTATCTCCCCTCAGTCTCCCATTTTCCTCACCCTTTTCAGTTATATGACATGTCTGATCTTACAATATTTTTCTTTAGCCATCCTCCTTTTTTCCTTGAGGATTTTCTGGCTCTTTTTTTCTTATTATGTTATCACAGCCCAGTGATTCATATGATGTCAATATAGAAAAATGGGCCACGTCAGAAAACACTGTGTTGCTTTTGGTATCAAGCTTATTGAAAGTATATTAATTCAGGTAAAACAGTTCTTAACAGTCTTTATATTTCAGTCTCTTTTATTCTCTTGGCCCCTGGAATCTCTTTTGAATGCAGCACTCCCCAGTGACTTGTGTCACTGAGCTATGAGGTATATGAAAATAAGTAACTCCTCTGTTAAGTTATTTAATAACATTCTTTTCAATGACCATACCACATATATGCCTACATATATCAATTTTATATCAAAATATGTGTGTTAGTTCTAGTTTTCTATTATATGTAGTGTGGTTATGAACATGGTTTTACAAGTCTCCTGTTTCATATCTACAAGAGTTTGTTTTATATATATATACAAATGGCTAGAAATATGGTATCATATGATAGGAATCATTTCCTGGTTACAGAAAAATATCAATTACCTTGTGTAATGGTTGCACCAGTGAAATTTCTCAACAGGATTAATGAAATCTTTTTGAATAGCATCTTCTCTATCATTCAGATATGTTAGTTAAAGCATGATAATATTTGACAATAGAATGTTTCTAAAATAATATTTCATTTGGCACTATTTCACAAATATTAAATTCCTTATAATAGTGAGTCATTTGTCTTTCATGAAAAGTTCATTGCCATAAGTTTCCAAGTTTAAATAATTCTTGGTATCGACCAAGCAGAAAAATTAAAAGTATATTTAAATTTTAAGGAATGTAAAAGACATAAAAAATAAACGAAATAATTATTACAAATGTTTGCATTGTTCGTATCATACTTGGCTATTCTACTCTCTTCCCAAGTTCAGCTGTAAGCTATCAGGAAAAATAGGACTTAGATCTTCCCGAACTGTTCCATGAGCTCAGTCTCTTGGGGGCTTTGTCTTTAAACAATTCTTTGTTGCACATTGCAAAATAAAATATGACAGCTTCCTTTTATCCTCTGTTTACCTGAGTGACTGTTTATATCAGAAGCATCAAAGGGACAGAGACTCAACATGATTCACATCTCAAATATTCTCTAAAATATTCTCTAAAATATTCTCATCAACTAAGCCAGTCTTACTCTTTTTCAGGTATATATATAAAATAATCTCAAACTGCCACACTCCAACATCTGAATTTCAAAAAAGACATTATCGTATTCCAAAAACCTCAAATCATTTGAGTAACAATGAAAAGTATAAAATCACATGAAAATCAATTGTACACATGCAGTAGGTCTTGGGGCAAAGTTGTCTCTAGCAGTAGACCTGTGAAACTTACAAAACAACTCATCAGCTTCCAGTATAAAAATGAGACACAGAAATAAGACAAATATTTGCATTACCGTAAGGAGAATTTAGGAGTGAAGGATGTATGAAGAGTTCCCAACAGTTGCAAAAATCTGCAAGCCAAAAGGGATGCAGGTCTCAAAGTCTGAGAGTCATTTTTAAAATAATGGTTTCTTCTTCTCCTTAGAGGTGAATGGAAGTCTCCCTTTTCCAAAGGCTTGCCCAAGGGCTGTTTTTTTTAGTACTACACTCAACAAGCATCTTGGTGAAAACCGAGCTCCAGATCTCACTCTACAAGGACATTGCAGTGTTCCCCAACATCTAGGGAAAGTTTCAAGCCCCTTAGTACGATGGGTGGTGGTAAAATTCTCCCTAATTCCTGGCATATACGCTGTGGTAGTTTGATATTATGTATGAATTCCAAAAAGAAATATAGATTTTCTTTGTAAACTGGTCAGTTCCTCTGGCATGATAATCCATTGTAAACAATTCAGCTGAGATATCTGATTAGATTATATTAAGATTAAGGCTCTGCTCCAACCATGTCATTAGAGTGTGACTCAGCTTCAAGTTCCAGCACTTTCGGCCTGATAACCAGACTCCTACATGGAAGTAAATACACAAAGAAGGAGAACACAGAAGCAGATACACAGGAAGAGATAATGTGCCAGAGACATGGCCCTGGGTAGAAAGATGAGCCTGGTGGTCTATAGATGACCTTGTGATGAGAACAGACCTGTTAAGTCTAGAAAGAAACAAACCCTGCAGAGAAAGATAAGCCTTATGCCAGCCTATAGCTGAGATCAGAAGAAGCTGAGACTATGGAACCTTAAGAGAAAGAAGGCAGGCTGAACTCACATAGACAAAGCCTGCTATCTATCATCAACATGTGGCAACAAACATTGGGGGAGAGAGTACATCTTATAGTACTTTGAGTTAGACTCCTTGGGGTCTGGTGACTGTAAACTTCTACCCCTATTTAATTCCCTTTATAAAAGCTAACTCAGTTCTTGTGCTTTCCATCAGCATCCCTTTTGGTTAATTAATACACAGCCCCAATTCCCTCAGAGCAGTAGAGTATCAAGCTAACCTCCTCAAACTATAAGGAAGAGGCTAACCCCCCTCAGAGCAATGATGCGGTGACCTCACTCCCCTTAACCTATGGAGAACAGGTACACCATCTCAGTGAAGGCTGTAGTGACATAACTCACCCAGACAATGGGGAAAAAGCCCACCACATTCAAAGAAGTGGGACGGTGACCTCACTCTCCCAACCAAAAAGAATGCACTTCACCCTCTCTGTAGCCTGGGCCAGCCAAATTAATCCTGAACAGCAGGTTGGAATATCTACCCTCTTTAAAGGCTGGGGCAAACTCACCCTCTCCATAGACATGTGTGGGGTGTCCCTCTTTTAGCCCACTGATATGTCTTCATTCTAGACCAGTGCTCCTATGTTTTCCTCATAAAGCCATTTTCCCTCCCATCTCTCCCTTCCCTGTCCTTTTAGTGCAGGATGACAGTGGTTTTGTCCATACAGATCTGTGAAAAACCTTGTTGATTTAGCAAGCAGAAAGCATCACCCAAGCCTTCATATAATAAGTCTTTCCTGGATTATTACATTTCCAATCCTGACATATGAGTTCCAAATTTAGTGATCTCTTCAAATGGGGTACTATAATCTGGGGGCCTTCATTTCCAGAAGCTTGGAATTTCTGGAGTCCGTCTCTGATTTCTTTGTTCCCCACAATTCAATTCTCAGCTTATCCCTTTTCTCTCACATTTTGCTATAAACTGTAAGAAGAAGCCAGGCTGCATTATTTACAATTATGTTGGAAATCTCAACTAAATGTCCAAACTCAATATTTTCAAATTCTACCTTTTGTGTAACATTGAGTCAATCTTCATTGAGTAGAGAAAAATAACACCAAGGAGGGTAGGCAGAGTCTGACACTTTCATGATAAAGGAGTGGAGAGAGGGGCAGAGTCCTATCTGAAATGCTGTATTGGATATATATATAATGGTAAAGTGCTCTGAGTCATTTAAGAGGGTACTGGAAAGATAAAGAAGCCAAAGGAAAGCCATTAATTCCTCATCCTTGTGGCTGAAAATGGCACATATACTCCATGCTCAGGGCAAATGTCTTAGATGAAGATCCTGGCTCTCTGTTATGAATGGAGTGTGAGTGGGCATTCTCTGGGAGGAAGAGGAGTCTGGGAGGATGGAGAATGGTTTCTTTGCAGTGACTTTGGCCAGCTGAACCCACTTTAAAACTCAGAATGGACTCCAAGTCACACCTTGGATAAAAAGAGGAATTAAATTAGAGAGGGGGCAGGGACAGACATATGCCTAATTAGCAGGATCCTGGCAAAAAACTAGGCAGCTAACCAGCCTCAAGGGAAAGGGGCCAAAAAGCTTTCTGAAAGGCTAACCTAAGGGAACAGTTTACCTAAGTGGGTGAATTCCTGCCTTGTATATTCAAGGTCCCTGGTTTGATTCTTGGCTCTTCTTAGAAAAATGACCCACTTGATTATCAACCATACAAATGATACTTTATGACAGTGAAGTTATAGCCTTTTTTTGTATTAACTTTTCTTGGATCTCATATATTTTAAAAAAGGTTTCTTTTTATTATTTTACTCACTAAAACCTGGTTCAAAACCTGCAGAGGGACAGGCTGCAGGGTGATTGATTGATGAACATCGGCAGACAGAGAGGCTCCATGAGGGCCTATGTGGAAGGCTGTTTTTCCTTCTTTGTTTTATTCTTTATATTAATATTTCTTTCTTTCTCATTTTTATTAGTTGTTGCTGTCTTGTTTCTTGTTTGTTGTGTTTCCCCTTTGTTTTACTACATTTTTCCTTTAACACATTTTTTTCTACCTATGCTATTTCATTTATTTCCTTCAATTTTTTCTTTCTTCTGTTTTCTGTTGTTCTTCCTTTACAGCTCTTTTTGTCTGGTCTTCAATTTTTCTTGCTTTTTTTCTGTCTCTCTTTTTCTCTGCTTTCTTTATTTTACTGATTTACTTTTCTTTTTCTCTCTTCTTCTGTTATCATAATTTTAACCATTTAATTCATTCTATATATTTTGTTTCTCATTTCACTCTGTATATTCCACTTTTTTCTTATTCTACTGTACTTCTTACACATATTTATTATTCATTCTTTTAAGTCTTGTACAGTGCCACTCTATCTTTTACTATTATTAATACTAATATTCTTTTTCTCTTCTTATCTCTTTCCTTATATCTGGTCCTACTTTTTTTCGAGGGAACATATACAACACCAAAGAAATGGAGTAAGAGGAATGAAGTGTCAAAGGGAAAACTTAGTACACACAAAAATGACAAAATAAAACCCTAGAATAGAAAGAGAAGTTATAAACTGAATAAACCCATCAAGATAAACAGATGCCTAGACACCAAAAAAAGTTCTAAGAAATGGGAAGACATGGCCCAGTCCAATGAACAAACTGAAAACTAGGAGGATAAGCAGAACATGGAACAACTAATCAGAGATGTCATCTTAAGAATGGGGGAGAGTGTGTACTACAATGTGGACCACTGTCCACGTGCTGCAGTGGTGCTCCAGAATGTATTTGCTGGGTGCAGTGGATGTGCTGCAATGATGGAAGAGGTTGTTGATGGGGGAGGGGTGGGTTGGGTGGGGTAGGGGCGTATATAGGGACCTCATATTTTTTTAATGTAACATTTAAAAGAAAATATCACCCCTTTGGCTGACTAATACAGATATATACAGGCTATACTGAATTGAATAAAAGTTTGTGAAAGCCTATGGTTCAGTATGTAAAACATTATGCAAGCACCAACTAGCTGTGCAACTGGAAAGAGACCTCAAATTGGGGAAAAGTTAAAAACAAATGAGTTTACATGGCTTAGAGACTTCAAAGTGATTTGAGAGGTCACCTCAGAGGTTATACTTATGCAAATCTCAGCAGGGTCTCATAGACTGCCAAAGTAGCTACTACCTCAAATAGTGGGGTCTTTTGAGGGCTCTGGTGGCAGCCACGTGTCAGGGCTGACACCTCCAGAGTTTATTTCCTTCACAGTGGTCCCTACTTTGGTGTTTGTGTTCCTGAGAGTGACAGAGTTGGAAGCAATTATGGCTTCCCTAAACGTGGCTCATCTGTTCCTTCTATTTGAACCTACAGTTGGTGCTGGTGTTATTAAGTGTACATCCAAGATTAAGTCTTAGAGCTGTCCATGTGTCAGCTGGTCCCTGAGCCTCAGCAGAGTTGCAGCACCTACTCTTCAGTTAATTGGACTCACCCAGGACAACTAAAAAGGAGGTGAGGATGGACAACCATCTTGCCAAGGAAACAAGAAAGCCTACAACTGCAAGCAAGAATGTCCCATCTACTGGCTGTATGGGATCAAAACCCCTCTCAATTAGAGGTATAGTGGACATCACCATCTCAGAATGCTCAGGATTGGGGAATGAACTATGGACTAGAGTGGACTTATTGGTATTTTACTGTAGACTTGTGATTCTAGCAATGGAAAGAAATTACAACATTGATGTGGAGGCCATGGTCACTGGAGGCTCTGAGGGCAAGGAGAGGACAAAAATGTGTAATTTGGGGGTATTTTTGTCTTAATGATGTTGGTCCTCCTATCCATGACCACACAATGTCCTTCCACTTTTATAGGTCTTCTTTGGTTTCCTTTAAAAATTTTGCATAGTTTTCTGCAAAACAAGTCATTTACATCTTTAGTTAAATTTACTCTTAGCTATTTGATTCTTTTCATTGCTTTTGCAAAAGGGATTTTGTTCAAGATTTCCTTCTCATTTTGATCATTATTGGCATACAGAAATGCTACTGATTTTTGCACATAACTTGCCACATTTTTTAACTCATTTTTATGCTCTAGAAGATTTGTTGTAGATTTCTCAGGGCTTTCTATGTATAGATCATATAATTTGCAAATGGTGAAAATTTTTACTTCTTCCTCTCCAATTCGGAAGCCTTTTATATCTATATTTTTTATAAGTGTTCAAGCAAATATTTCTAGTATAATGCTAAATGAAAGCAGTGAAAGTGGGCATCCTTGTATTATTCCAGATCTGAGAGAGAAGATTTTTAGGATTTCATCATTGAATATGATGTTACCTGAGGGTTTTTCATATATACCATTTATCACGTTGAGGAAGTTTCCTTCTATTCATAATTTTTAAAGTGTTTGTATTAGGAAATTTATGGCATTTTTTCAAATGATTTTTCTGTATCTAAGGTATGATCATGTGATTTTTTCTTTTCTGTTCTATTTATGGAGTTTTTTGCATTGATTGATCCTCTTATGTTGAAACATCCTGGCATGTCATGGATGAAACCCACTTGGTCATGATGTATAATTTGTTTGATTTGTTGTTGAATATGATTAGCAAGTATCTTCTTGAGGATTTTAGCATCTGGGTTCACTAAAGGGATTGGTCTATAAATCTTCTTTCTTGTAGCTGCTTTGACTTTGATATTACAGTGATGTCATCATAAAAATGAGTTAGGCAATATTCCTCCACTTCTACTTTTGGAAGAGTTTGAGCAGGAAGAGTGTTAGTTCTTTCTGAAATGTTTGGTAAATTTATTTGTGAATCCATCTGATCCTGTGCATTTCTTATTTGGAAGGTTTTTGAGAATAATTAAATCTCCTTAATTGTGACTTTTCTGTTGAGTCCATAAATTTCATCTTTTGACAATATAGACTGCTTGAATGTTTCCAGGAATTTGTCCATTTCCTCTAACTTATCCATCTTGTTGGCCTACAATTATTAAAAGTATCCTCTTATGACACCCTTTATTTCTGTGGGTTCAGTGGTGAGATTCCCTTCCTCATTTCCTACTTTATATACTTGCATCTTCTCTCTTTTTTCTTTGTTAGTCTAAGGGTTTAATAATTGTATTAATCTTCTCAAAGAAACAGCTTTTGGTTTGTTTATTTTTTCTAGTTCTTTCCTATTTTCAATTTCATTTGGCTCTGCTCTAATCTTTGTTATTTCCTTCTTTCTACTTCCTTTTGTGTTAGTTTTTTCTTTATCTAATTTCTCCATGTGTGCAGTTAAGTCTGATTTTACCTCTTTCTTCTTTGTTATTATATGCATTTATGGATATGAATCTCCCTCTTAGTACAGATTTTGCTACATTACATAGATTTTGATATGTTCTGTTGTCATTTTAATTCATTTCAAGGTATTCACTCATTGCTTTTGTAATTTCCTCCTTGACCCATTGTTTCTCTAAAGGTGTGTTTTTTAACTTCTACATAATTGTGCTTAATCTGACTCTCTGCCCTTTACTGGTTTTCAGCTTCATTCCATTGTGGTCAGAATAATTTCTTTGAATACTTTCAGTCTTTCTGAATTCATTAAGTGTTTTTTCTGTGATGTAGCATGTGGTTTATCTTTCAGAATGTTCAATGTGCCCTCATGAATATATGAATATATGTCCCACTGTATTTGAGTGTAGTGTTCTGCATATGTCTGTTAGGTTCAGATCCACTAGTGTACTATTCAAGGTCTTTGTTCCTTTACTGATTTTCTGTTGAGATATTCTGTCTATTGGTAATAATGGTGTATTAAAGTTTCCCAGTAAAACTTTAGATGCATCTAATTCTCCACTTAGTTTTTCCAATGATTGCTTCTGGTATTCTGAGATGCCATGATTAGGTAAGTAAATGTTTATGACTATTTTTTCTTTTTGACAGATTATCACTTTTATTAATTTATACTGGCCTTCTTTGTGTCTTATAGTACTTTTGCTTTTAAAGTCTGTTTTGTCCAATATTTGTCTAGCTACTCTCACCCTTTGTTGGTTATTGTTTGAATGTAATTTTTTTCTTTTACTACCATTTACTTTCTGGTTCCTTGTGTCCCTGGGTTTAAAGTGGGTTTCTTGTAGACAGCATATAGATGGGTCATATTTCCTTATCCATTCTTCCAATTTGTGTCACTCACCTGGAGAATTTAATCCATTAAAATTTTTTATTAATAAAGTAAAGGAAGATATTAAGGATATTAAGAAGATACTGGAAGAACACACTGAAGAAATTGTAAATATACATAAAAAGATAAGGGTATGATGGGGATGAATGGCACAATGTAGAAATAAAAGAAAGAAAACAGAAGAACATAATAGCAGATTTGAACAGGGAGTGGAAAGAATCAATGTTGTGGTAGACATTACAGCTGAAATCAAACAGATAATAGTACAATTAGACCTAAAGATAGAAAAAATCCATCAGGGACTTAGGGATTTGAATAGCAATGGGAAACACACAAACATAGACATTATAGGTATCCCAGAGGGACAAGAGAAGGGAAAGGGGACAGAAGGAGTGTTGGAGGAAATAATGACTGAAAATTTCTCTTCTGAGGGACATGGATAGACATGTCCAGGAAGTGCGGTACATGCCAACATTATAAATACTAACTGACCAACCCCAAGATATATACTTGTCAAGTTATCCAATGCCCTAGACAAAGAAGGAATACTGGAAGCAGCAAGAAAAAAGAGGTCCATCACATCCAAGGGAAGCTCAATAAGATTAAGTGCTGATTACTCATCTGAAACCTTAGAGGCAAGAAAGAAGTGGTGTGACATAGTTAATGTGTTGAAGAAAAACATTCTAAACAAGAATTATCTATCCAGCAAAGCTGGCATTAAAAAATGAGGGAGAGTTCAAAATATTCACAGATAAACAGAAATTAAGACCTTTTGTCAATAAGAAACCTACTCTTCAAGATATACTAAAGGTTATATGGCTACGAGTTTCTAAAAAAGAGTCTGGAGGCTGGCAGAAGGTTTGCCCTCATGCACAACTGAGCAGAATCAGAGAGACAGATAAAGCAGATACAACCCCCAGATATTGGTTCCTTTGAGGGCTAAAGAGACCCATGGGAGTTATGGTCATGGCCGATGGGGTTAACTACCAGGGCAGATGGCCCCTCTTTGGAAATGGTGTTTATGTGTGATGAATCTGGACTCAGATGGGATCTCCCTTCATAAGACTTTCATGCTAATGAGCTGGAGGTGCAGTTAATGTTGGGGTTTAAGATATATTTAGGGGATTTGAATCTCTGGACTGACAATGTGATAGCCAGATCCTGAGCCTCAACAGACTCCAGCACCTACAATCTGATTTATTCGACTTACCACACTCAGCTAAGATGGAGGTGAAGAAGGACAACCACCACACCATGGAGCCTAGAGTGATTACAACTGAAAATGGGAGGATTGCATCCAGCATCCAGGTGGAATCTGAGCCTCCTCTTGACATAAAGGTGCAATGGACACAACCAATCCAGTGTCCACATAGAAGAGGTGGCATTGGATTGGGAAAAGTGGACATAATGGACAAAGGGTATGGGGAAAGGCAGGAAGAGATGAGAGGTGGAGGCGTCTTCGGGACATGGAGCTGCCCTGGATGGTGCTTCAGAGGTAATCACCGGACATTGTAAATCCTCACAGGGCCTACATGATGGAATAGAGGAGAGTATGGGCCATGATGTGAACCAATGTATATGAGGTGCAGAGGTGCCCAAAGATGTACTTACCAAATCCAATGGATGTGTCATGATGATGGGAACGAGTGTTGTTGGGGGGGGGGAGAGGGGGGGTGGGGGGGTGGGGTTGAATGGGACCTCACATATATATTTTTAATTCAGAGATGTCCAAACAAATATGAATCACCTTAATAAAAAATAAAAAAATTAAAAAAAAAAAAAAGATATACTAAAGGGAGTTTTGCAGGTTGACAGGAAAAAAGCAGGAGAAATACAGATGGAGAAGAGTGTAAGATCAAATAAAAAAACAAAAAGGAAAATAAAAACAGCATATAGCACACATGAGCCTAAAGACAGTATGGCATCTATAAGTAATTCCATGACAGTAATAAGATTGAATGACGGTTTCTTCTCCTTGGTGTCTTATGGGAACCCACCCTTTCTACATGCTTGCCCAATGTCCATTTTCCTGGTTCCATCCTCATCAAACATCTGGGTTTTAACCAAGCTCCAGACCTCTCCCTCCAAGAGTGTTGGGGTGATTGCCACACCTTACTTAATCTTTGGGTTAGTCTTAACCCCCCTAGTACAGTGATGTGAAGACAACATCCCCCCTAATCTTTGGCATACAGGCTCAACCCTTTTGGAGCAATGAATTCACCACCTGGTATTCCCTAACCTTTGGCATGCAGGCTCAACCCTCTCAGAGCAAAGAGTTAGCCACCTGGCCTTCCCTAATCCATTGGAGACAGGTCCACCCCTCTCAGACATGTGGGTTGCTGATCTTAAATGCCATAATCATATGCCCCATCCTTTCTGCACCCTGGGGCAGCAAAACTCTCTCAGTGCATTAGGTTCTGATGAGGGTTCAGGCTTCCTGTGTTCCTCCCTTCCAGGGTCATGCTTCTGTCTGGGTTCAGGGTTCCTGTATTTCTGGGGCTTGCTTCTCTTTTCTCTGTGAGCTTACTCTCCAGGGCTCCAGCTTAAGACTTCAGCATCAAACTCCAACATCAATACTCCATCATCAAAAACTCCTGACTCTGGATTCTGCCATGCCTTTTATCTGTGAGTCCCCACCCTTTGTTGGCACAAGAGGTTTATATAATTACTTAATCAATTAAACCTATGAATCTGATATAATTTAATATACCCAGAGGAAAAATCAGTTTACAAACCTAATCCAGTATTTCTTTTTGGAATTCATCAATAATATCAAACTGTTACAGTGAGGTAATGGTAAGATTTTTTCCTTCAGTACCTGGCTTACTTCACTCAACATAAGATCCTCAAGATTCATTCATGTTATCCCATGTATTACTACTATCTTTCTTTTTACAGCTGAGTAATATTCCATTGTATGAATACATTACAATTTGAATACCCATTCATCTGTTGAAGGGCATTTGGGTTGATTCCAAATTTTGGCAATAGTGAATAGTGGCACTACAACCATTGGTGTGCATAGATTTCTTCATGTCCTTGCTTTCAGTTCTTCTGTATATCCCCAGCAGTGGACTTGCTGGATCATATTGCAGTTTTATAGTTAGTTTTCTGAGGAACAGCCAAAATGTCCTCCACAGTGGCTGCACAATTCTGCATTCCCACCAGCAGTGGATGAGAATTTCCATTCCTCCACATGATCTCCAATACTTTTAGTCCTCTGTTTCATTAATAGCCTTCAGTCTAATGGATGTGAGATGGTATCTCGTTGTAGTTTTGATTTGCATTTCCCTAATAGCTAGTGATGTTGAACATCTTTTTGTGTGTTTTTTAGCCATTTGTATTTCTTCTTTAGAGAAGTGCTTATTCAGCTCATTTGCCCATTGTTTACTGATGCACTCAAACTCTCCAATCTCTTTTTTAAATATTTTTAAAATTTATTTTTAAAAGATTCATAGATGACACAAAACACTTGCCCATTTTAAAAATGGGTAGTTTTTCTTTTTCTTTTTGAGGTATAGGTTTTCTTTATATATGTTAGGTATTAGGCACATATCCAATATACGATTACCAAATATTTTCTCCCATTGAGTAGGCTTCCTTTTCACATTCTTGACAGGCTCCCTTTAGGTGCAAAAGCTTTTAATTTTGAGGAGGTTCCATTTATCTATCTTTTCTTTCATTGCTTGTGCTTTGGATGTAAAGTTCATGAAACTATTTCCTAAATCAAGATTCTTGTAGATGCTTCTTTATGGTCTTGGCACTTATATTTATATCTTTGATCAATCTTGAGTTACTTTTTATATAAGGTATAAGATGGTGTTCCTCTCTAACTCTTTTCAGTATGGATAAACAGTTTTCTAAGCACCATTTGTTGAAGCAGCCATTCTCTCCTAGTGGAATGGGCTTGGTGGCCTTGGCAAATATCAATTGACTGCATATGTGAGGATCTTTATCAAAACTGCCAATTTGTTTCCTTGATCAGTATGTCTATCCTTGGGCTAATACCATGCAGTTTTCACCACTGTGGCTTTGTAGTATGTTTTAAAGCCAGGTAGTGTGCTTCTTCCAATTTCATTTTTCTTTTTAAATATGCTTTTGGCAATTCAGGGCTTCTTACCCTTCCAAAACATTTAATAGTTGGTTTTCCAATTCAGTGAAAAATGCTGTGGTGGTTTTTATTGGGATTGCATTAAATTTTGGGATAAATTCATGAAGAATAGACATTTTATTGATGTCTAGTATACCTATCAATGAAAAAGGATTTTTCTTCCATTTATTTAAGTCTTCTTTAGCTTACAAAATAGTGTTGTGTAGTTTTCTATATATAAGTCATTTACATCTTTAGTTAAAATTTTTCCTAGGTATTTGAGTCTTTTAGTTTTTATTGGAAATGGGAGTTTTTCCTTTGATTTCCTGCTCTGCTTACTCATTATTGGTGTACAGAAATGCTATGATTTGTTTCACATTGATCTTATAATGAACTCATTTATAAGCTCTAGAAGCTGTTGCAGATTTCTCAGGGCTTTCTATGTATAGGATCATGTCGTCTGCAAATAGTGAATTTTTTACTTCTTCCTTTCCAATTTTGATGCCTTTTATATCTTTTCCTTGCCTAACTGCATGAGCAAGTACTTATAACACAATGTTAACTGGATATTGTAAGTGGGAGTTTTACTAAGACAGAAGAATGCTGATGCAAAGTACAAAATAATCTGTTGAATTTTTTAAAAAAATATTTATTTATTAATTTCTCTTCTTACCTCACTTCCCCTGCTGTTTTTGCCATTTGTGTTGTCTTCTTTTCTCATTTTCTCTCCTCTAGGATCTCAATAAATTATATTTATTGGGGGAGGCTTACAGTTACAAGGTCATACATCATTAGTTACTTCCATCACCAAAATCTTTTGCCATGTGTTGGAGCAAGATAGCTGTCACTGTTCAGTTTGGGGTTCAGGCTCCCTTTTTCTCTCTTGGCTCCTTGGTCCCAGCTTCTTACAATATCAGCTGTAGGCTAGGATAAGCTTCATATCTCTCCTAGGACTCATTCCTCTCTAGACTCAACTGCTCTCTTCTTTTCACAAAGTCAGCTAGAGACAATCAGGAAAATGGCTCATTTCTCTTCCCAGGGCCCCTGCCATGTCTGATGTATCTGCTTCTCTGTGTGTTTACTACTGGAATTCCAGCTCAAATCTCCAGTATCAAAACTCCTACTAATTCCTCTGCTCTGCTCTGCTCTGCTCTGCCCTGTAGTTTTCTCTGTGAGTATCTGTCCACCAAGGGGGCAGGGACTCAATGTTCTACTGATGTGATCCAATCAAGATCTTAGTCATTATTTAATCAAGGAAAAGTGAAACCTCTGAATATAATACTATCAGATATGCAAGCAGGCCTGTTTACAAACATAATCCAATACCTATTTCTAGAACTCAAAAATAATACTAAACTACTACAGTGAGTATCTTTGTCTTGTTCCCAATCATAGAGGGAAAGCTTTTAGGATTTCACTATTGAATATAATGTTACCTCCATGTTTTTTCATATATATCCTTTATCATGTTTAGGAAATTTCCTTCTATCCTTAACTTTCGTTGTGTTTTTATCAAGAAATGGTGCTGTTTTTTGTCAAATTATTTTGCTACATCTATAGTGATGATTGTGTGGCTTTTTTCTTACTGTGTGATTATGTGATGTATTACATTGATTGATTTTCTTAGGTTGAACCATCCTTGCATACCAGGGATCAAACCCAAACCCACTTGTCTTGGTGCATAATTCATTTCATGTGTCATTGAATAGAGTTAGCAAGTATTTTGTTGAGGATTTTAGCATCTGTGTTCATTAGAGAGATTGGTCTATTTTGTTGAGGATTTTAGCATCTCTGTTCATTAGAGAAATTGATCTATATATTTTTTCCTTTCCATGGATTCATTGTTTGGCTTTGGTATTAAGGGTGAAGTTGACATCATAGAATGAGTCATGTAATTTCTCTTCTACTTCTATTTTTTGGAAGAGTTTAACCAGGATTGGTGTTAGTTCTTTCTGGAATATTTGGTAGAATTCTCCTGTGAAGCAGTCTGGTCCTGAGCTGTTCTTATTTCAGAAGTTTTGGTGACTAACTCTATCTTGTTAATTTTGATTATTCTGTTGTGTTCATCAACTTCTTCTTTTGAAAATATAGGCTGCTTGTGTATGTCTAGGAATTTGTCCATTTTTTCTAAATTATCCTTTTTGTTGGCATGTAATTTTTCAAAGTATCCTTTTATGACACTTTATTTCTGTAAGGTCAGTGGTGGTGATATCCCCTTCATCTTTTATTTTATACATTTGCCTCTGCTCTCTTTTTTCTTTGTCATTCTAGGTAAGGGTTTGTCAATTTTATTAATCTACTCAAGGAACTATCTTTTGTATTTGTTTCTTTTTTCTAGTGCTTTCATATTTTCAGTTTCATTTCATTTTGCTCTAATATATGTTCTTTTTTTCTACTTCATTTGGTGTTAGTTTGTTGTTCTTCTAATTCCTCCATTGTGCAGTATGTCTTTGATTTTAGCCCCTTTTTTGATATAGATATTCATAGCTATGAATTTCCCTCTCATTACAGCTTTTGCTGCATCCCATAAGTTTTGATATATTGTGTTGTCATTTTCATTCCACTCAATAATGTTACTGATTTTGTTTGAGATTTCCTCCTTGACCCATGGTCTGTCTAAGAGTATTTTTTTTCACATCAATGTCATTGTGCCTAATCTCTTTCTCTGCCTGTTACTGATTTCCAGCTTCATTCCATTTTTGCCAGAAAAATTACTTTGTATAATTTCAAACTTTATGAATTCATTGAGAGTTGTTGTGTGGCCTAGCATGTGGTCTGCCATGGAGAACAACCCATGGTCACTTGAGAAAAATGTATCTTCTGCTGTATTTGGGTGAAATATTCTGTCTATATCTATTAGGTCTAAGTCCTCTAATGTACTATTCTGAGTCTATGATTCTCTATTGATTCTATGTTGAGATATTCTATGTAATGATATTGCTGTATTGAAGGTCCCCACTATATTTCTAGAAGCAACTATTCATCCACTTAGCTTTTCCAGTGCTTATCTCATGCATTTTGAGGCACCCTGTTTAAGTGTATAAATGTTTATGATTGTTCTTTCTTCTTGATTAATTGCCTGTTTTATTAATAGTGACCTTCTTTTTCTCTAACAAAAATTTTGCATTAAATATCTATTTTCTTTTTCTGATATTAGTGCAACTACGCCCACTCTTTTTTAGTTATTTGCTTCTAAAAATGTTTTCCAACCATTCACTGTCAGCCTCCTTGCCTCCCTGGGTTTCTTGTAGACAGCATGTAGATGGACCATATTTCCTTATCCTTTCTTCCAATCTGTGTCTCTTGACTTGTGAGTTTAATCCATTAACATTCAATGTTATGACTGTCAAGGAATTCTTATATTAGTCATATTTTCTTTAGTTTTATGTATGCCATATATTTTTACTTCTCTTTTTAGCTTTTTCATGGTCTTTACGCTTCTCCAACTCTCTCCTGGCTTTTTTTTTTTTGAACTGGAGAACTCCCTTTAATATTTCTTGCAGTACAGTTTTCTTATTGACATATTCTCATATTTTTTGTTTATCTCTGAATATTTTCAGTTTTACCTCATTTTTTTAATGCCAGCTTTGCTGGATAGGGAATTCTTGCCTGGAAGTTTTTATTTTACCAACTTAACTATATCATACCATAGCCTTCTTGACTCCATATCTTCAGATGGGATATTCACACTTAATCTTACTGAACTTCTTTTGTATGCTATGGTTCTCTTTTCTCTTGCTGCTTTCACTATTATTTCCTTGTCTTTATCATTAGACAATTTGAGAAGTATATGTCTCAGAATAGGAGTGTTAGGATTTATAATCTTTGGGGTGTGCTGTACTTCTTGGACCTGTACATCCATCTTCCTCAATAAGGTTGGGAAATTTTCTGCCATTATTTCCTCCAACACTCCTTCTGTCACCTTTCCCTTCTCATTTCCCTCTGGGATGCTAATAACATGTATATTTCTGTATTTTGCACTGTCATTCATACCTCTGTGGCCATACTGATTTTTTTCTATCTTTTTATCTAGCTGTTCAATTACCTGTTTGGTTTTAGATGTATTGTCTACCACATTCCTGGTACTTTCCACTGCCATTCAAATCCACTGTTGTGTGTTTCCAGTGTACTTTTTTTTATTTTTTGGATTGTGCCATTCATCATCATGGTATCTGTTATCTGTTTATGTATGTATACAATTTCATCAGTATGTTCTTCCGATATATCCTTTTTTTTTTTTTAATAAATCAGTTACTGGCTTTATTTTTTCCTTCTTTATTTTCTTTTAAATGTTACATTAAAAAATATGAGGTCCCCATATACCCCCACCCTGCCCACCCCACCCCTCCCACATTAACAACCTCTTCCATCATTGTGGTACATCTACTGCAGCTGGTGAATACATTCTGGAGAACCACTGCAGCATGTGGACAGTGGTCCACATTGTAGTCCACACTCTCCCCCATTCCACACAGTGGGCCATGACTGGACACACAATGTCCAGCATCTATTCCTGCAGCACCACCTAAGACAACTCCAAATCTTGAAAATGCCCCGACACCATATCTCTTCGTCCCTCTTCTGACCATCAATAGCCACCGTGACCACCCTCTCCACATCTCTACTACAATTTCTTCCCTTACTAATCACAATAATTCCCCAGCAGAACACCAATTAGTCCACTCTAATCCATATTCTATTCCTCCATCTTGTGGACCCTGGGATGGTTATGTCCAGTCCCCTTCTACATCAAGAGGGGGCTTAGATTCCACATGGATGATGGATGCAACTCTCCTGCTTGCAGCTCTAGGCACTTTTGGCTCCCTGGTGTGTTTGATGACCCTCAGTGTCTTCTTAATATCCTTAATCTCTTCCATCACTTCATTAAGATGATTCATGATATTTGTTTGGACATCTCTGATTAGTTGGTCCATGTTCTGAATAGCCTCCTGGGTTTACTTTGTTCATTGGACTGGGCTATATCTTGTTGTTTCTTAGTATGGCTTGTAATTTTTTTTTTGCTGTCTAGATATCTGTTTATCTTGATGTGTTTATTCAGTTGATTAGCTTTTCTCTCTATTGTCTGCTTTTTGTTGTGTGGTTTTTGTGTTTTATGGTTTCACTTTGACAATTCATTCCTTTTACTCTATTTACTTTTTGTCTCTATTCCCTTGGAAGTAAAAAGTAGGACCAGAGTAAAGGTAAGAGATAAGAAGAGAAAAAAATATACTAATAATAGTAAAAGATAAGAGAGGAACCTTACAAGACCTAGGAATTTGGAAAAATTAACATGAGTAAAATATTTTGGAATATTTGCCATTAATTCTTTGAATTATTTTTCTGCTCCATTTTCTGCTTTACTTCTTGTACTCCCATTACTTATTCATGAGTACACTAAATAATTTCCCACATTTCTCCTTTATGTTTTTACTTTTTGTACATTCTTTTTATCTATGTTCTTCAGTTTGCTTAATCTTTATCAGTCTAATTTTAAGATAGCTGATTACTTTTTAACAGCTCAAATAAATTTTGATTCCCTCTTTGGAACTTTTCATTTCAGTTACTGTAATTTTCAAATTCATAATTTTCATTAAAATTTTAATATTTATCTTTATATGCACAGCATTAGTTCTGTTTATTGATATTTGATATGTTGGTGTTTGATAATAAATTTTCATCTCTTCTTTAACACTTAAACCATGTTTTCTATTAGCTTTATAATCCCATTTATAATGTCTACTTTAAAGTATTTTAATTGCAGCATCTGGTATCTCCAAAAGATCAGTTTTTGTTTTTTGAATTTTATTTGTGATGTGTGTGTTTATATGAGGAACGTAGTTACTGATTATTTGCATAACATGAGTTTTTATTGTAAACTAGACATCTTAGATGACAAAATGTAGTCACTGCACATTGAGAAGAATTTTCCTTTTGGTGCATTGATGTTATTTATTCACTTATATTGCTAATTTTTTAGTGACTTGACTGTACAAGTTCATTGAAATATATTTTTCTGCAGTATACAGCCAGTATCCAGCCTCTATGACACTTCTCAGAATGTGCATCTTTGAGCATGAGGAATACTAGCATATCTCCTGGAAAAGTTAGAGTCACTCCTTGCCAAAATAGTGACTTGATACTTAGGGTTGGTAGCATGCTCAATTGTTACAAAGATCTCTATAGAGGATATTCCATATAATTCAATAAAATTGGCATTGACCCATTAGTAAGAGTGACATTTTGGTTCTAAGAAAATCACATTACATTTATGTTTATTTTAAAGTTTGTTAGCCTATTCTCTATCAGTTACTATTTCTCTAAAAATATTAAGGAAATTAAAATTAACTGAATAACATAAAGTAGTTGAAAACCTGTGGACTTAATACTTGTTGAAAACTCAGGAAAATTCTTCCCTGATAAAAATATTAATTGTATTTCAGTAATATAATTTTCTACTACAAAACATGATTTTCAAATTTCAGTATTAAGTAATTGAAAATAAACAGAATTAAAACCTAAATTATATAGTATTTTAAAAATAATAATATACACAATGTTAGTTTCTGAGATTTTTTTCCTGCTGAAAGCTTGCAAATTTCATACTTATTTAATCTATTGAAGCATTTTTCAATGAAGTCAATTCAGCTAAAGCAAAAAAAAATCAGTGAAAAAAAATCAGCATAGCAGACATACAATGCAGTTTAATTTCTTTGAGGGAATTAATTTTTTTTTGTCTTAAAATACAATTTCTTATTGAGTATTAAAATACAAATTAATTTAAATGAGTCAGCCATTGTAAATCAGTGGCACATATGCCAACCTGAAAAATGCAGATATAAACTTGGTAAGATATGAGGTATATAAAATAGTTAATTAAAAGCCTCTCTTATATCCTTAATCATCACCTTCCTACAAAATAGGTTTTACAAAAACCATCAAGAAATTGACAGTCAGTAAGAATTTTCAAGTTTGGATTACTTCTGATTGCATATTATTCCTTCTTTACGAACAAATAATTTGATATATGAATCTCCAAAGTGGTAAGCTTTTAGGAAATGAAAATTTTGCTCTTAATGGATGCTATAGTGCAAATGCATGTGTAAGGAGGTAGACATAAACACACACTGTGTTTTTTAATTTTATTATGAAAAGTTATCTTGTTCATGTGATTTTCACAAATGAACATATACTGCTCCTTAAATTGATGTAAAGATTATTTATACCATCAATATATGCATACATATTTTTAATCTGTAATATTATAAAAGAATACATTTTAACCTAGAGTTAATTTATTCATTTGAAATATTAGTAGGATCTTAGAATATGAAGGGATTTAAGGCAAGTGCATCTTTATATCAACTTGTTTTCATGTGAGTTTTTATGACATATAAATAAGAAATCTAAAAAAAAAATCCATTCATTTATGCTTAAACACTCTTGGGGGTGAAGGATCTATTACTGTTTAATATGTTTTCCCCAATTGAACATATCAAATTGATATGCAATTTTAAAAAGTTATGTAAAGACAAAGTTCTTGAATTTAAAGTTTTCAAAATTTGTTTCTAACTAATTCATCATGACAAATAAATAAATCTCTTTAATTGTCCATTTTAAAAGGTAATTAATGACTATATGTTAATATATTTTATGTAATTCACATACTGTTTAAGACATTCTTTCATCTCTTGTAATTGAAGAATCTCTGTTGGACATATAGCATCAAAAACAAGTGGCAAATAAAAATGCATGCACTTAAGACCTACTCAACGCAACTTATATTTATGCCATTCCAGAATTAGAATTTATCATTCTATAGTATTACTTTAACTGTGATGTAAAATCATGGCTGATAATGTAGAATGAATTTACTACTCACATGGGAATAATAATGCCTATTATTCAATTGAATTATTTTCAATTAAAATTATTTTTTAAATAAATGGAATCATACAATATAAAATATTCTGTGTCTGATGTCCTTCACTTAGTATAATGTTTTTGTCTGATATTAATATTTTGTACTATTAACATACATTTGTTAAGCTTCAAAGAAAAATGGCCTTATATATGTAATTCTACCCATATTCATATTTCACATAATATATTTATATTTCACATAGTATATTTAATTTATAATAGGGCAATTGTACAGTGTTTACCTTTTGTGTCTGGCTTGCTTCAGTCAACATAATGTCTTCCAGGTTCACCCATGTTGTCGTATGATTAATGACTTAATTTCTTCTAATTGCTACATAATATTCCATCATATGTATATTCCACATTATTCATCCGGTGATAGATAACTGGGTTGTTTCCAAATGTTAGCTATCATGAATAATGCTGCTATGAACATCAGTTTGCAGATGTCTATTAGTGTCACTACTCTGAGTTTTTCTGGTTATATACCTAGCAATATTGCCAGGCTCAATGGCAAGTTATATTCAACATCCTTAGGAAATGCCAACCGATTCTCCACAATGTCTGTGCCATTCTACATTCCCACCAACAACGAATAAATATTGCTATTTCTCCACATCCTCTCCAACATTTACAGTTTAACTGTATTTTAGTAGCTGCCCTCTAATGGGTGTGAAATAATATCTCATTGTAATTTTGATTGACATTTCCCTACTAGTGAGGTTGAACATTTATTCATGTATTTCTCCAACATTTGTATTTCTTCTTTGGACAGTTTTCTTTCCAAGACTTTTGCCCCCTCCCCCCCTTTTTTTGGCATAAAACAGCTATTACATTTTTTAAAAAATTTTATTGAAGTATAGCACTCATACATAAACATTCAAAAATGATAAGTATATAATAATAGTTGTGAACTTATAAAACAAACATATATAACATCATACAGGACTCTCATAACTTACCCTATCTGATAACTTGCACTGCCATTAAAGCTTTTTAACTAATGATTAAAGAACATTGTCAAAATATTACTACCAAAGTATTTTTCCACCACCAATCCTATTATTATTATCTTTATATCATTTACATATGAACACACATAAACATTAAGTGTGTAATAAAAGTTGTGAACTTAAAAAGCAAACGTGCATAACTTCATACAGGGGTCCCATACATCAACCCCCCATCAAACCTTGCATTTCATGAGACATTTGTTACAAATTATGAAAGAATATTGTCTAAATCTTACTACAAATCCTTATACTTTTCTTACATTTGGTGTGTTTTTCCCCCAAACTATCCTTTTATAATTTTTAAAATATATTTTTTATGACAGAAGTGTTAAATTTATTTTAAAAAATCATATACATGTGCAGAATTACCAAAAATCACCCCTCCATAAACACACCACAATGTGGTATGTCATTTGCTACAGATTAAATAATATCATCTGATTGTTACCATGTCCTTAGTGTATACTTAGCTCAAATTTTCCATACTGCTCAGTATCAACACAGTACATCTTTGGCATAAATGCAAGAATATTATGTTATTACTACTAACCACAGTCCATAGGTCACTCCAGCTGTATTTTTCCCATGCTTCTCCACATTCCCAACACCCTGCAGTAGTGATATACATTTATTCTAGCTAACAAAGGAGACTCTTATATCTGTACCATCAACCACAATTCCCATCCACCTCTTGATTTACTGTGCTATCCAATTCCTAGATTATTCTCTAGCATTCTGTCAATTGGCATTTACATAACTAGACTACCATTTTCAGTCACATCCCCATTTATAAACTAGCTGTTACTGTGTTACCATCCACTCTATACATTTCCACACTTTTACAGTAAAGCTAATTAAAACTTCTACATATATTAGACATCAGTCATCCAGTCAGTCCTCCTCGTATCTCCTTTAAGAATCCACCACCTACCATCAGGTCTTGAATATATTTTTCAATAATTTCTTCCAGATCTTTTATGATTCTTTCTTTTATATTTAAATTTTGATCCATTTTTAGTTAATTTTTGGATAAGGTGTGAGCTAGGTGTCCTCTTTCCTTCTTTTAGCTATCGATATATCCAAATCTTTAAGCACCATTTGCTGAATGGATTGTTCTGCCCAAGCTGGTAAGTTTGACAGGCTAGTCAAAATCACTTGACCATACCTGTGAGGGTCTGTTACTGAACCATAAATTTAGTTCTGTCTATTGTGTCTGTCTTTAGGCCAGTACCATAATTTTTCTTACCACTTTAGGTAGGTATTATGATTTAAAGTCTGGAGATGTAGGTTCACTTTTCCTTTTTATGATGTTTCTGGCTATTCAGGACTCCTTACCCTTCCAAATAAATTTAATGATTGTGTTTTCAATTTTTTCTTTAATGCTGGTGGAAATTTTATTTGAGATTGCATTAAATCTGTATATCAATTTGAGTAGAATTAACATCTTAATGATATTTAGTCTTCCAATCTATGAGCATGGAATATTCTTCCAGTTATTTAGAGCTTTTTTGATTTGTTTTAACATTGAGTTGCAGTTTTATGAATACAAGTGCTTTATATCATTGGTCAAGTTTACTCCTGACTATTTGAGTTTTATATGTCATAATTTATTTTCACCACTCTTTTAACATTTTTAGTTGCATTTATTGATATAATCTTCATTTCTAGACTCTCTTCCAGGCCCCTCTCTCCTGTCTTTTCTTTTCAGGCTCTAGCACATCCTTTAGTATATCCTGAAAATCTGGCCTCTTGCTTAGAAATTCTCTCAGTTTCTGTTTATCTTTGAATATTCTAATTTTGCCCTCATTTTTGAAAGACAGACTTGCTGGATATAAGATTCTTGGCTGGAAGTTTTTCTCTTGTAGTATCTTAAATATATCAGACCTCTGTCTTCTTACCTCCATAGTTTCTGGTGAAAAATCAGCACGTAAACTTATTGGATATCACTTATATGTTATGCATTGCTTTTCTCTTGCTGCTTTCAGAATTTTCTCTGTCATTGGCATTTGACATTCTGATGAATATGTGTCTTGGAGTTGGTCTATTTGGATTTTTTCAAATGGGAGTTCATTTGTGCTTCTTGGACAGGGATATGTATGTCCTTTAATAGGGTTGGGAAATTTTCTACCATTATTTCTTCAAATATTCCTTCTGCCCCTTTTCCCTTCTTTTCTCCTTCCGGTTCACCCATGACAGGTATGTTTGCACACCTTTTGCTGTCATTTAGTTCACTGAGCCCTTGTTCAATTTTTTCTATTCTTTTCTTCATTTGTTCTTTTGTATGTTCACTTTCAGAGGTCATTTCTTCAAGGTCAGCACTCCTTTTACTGCCTTCTCAAATCTGCTCTTATATGATTCCAATGGTTTTTAAAAATTTCATTTATGAACTTTTCATTCCCATAAGATCTACTTATTTTCTATGTATGCTTTCAAATTCTTTGTGTTCATCCACAAATATCCTTAATATCTTCTTAATATCCTTAATCTCTTTAGTAATCTCATTGAATTTATTAAGGAGATTTGTTTGAACATCTATGATTAGTTGCCTTAACTCCTTTATGTTATCTGGAGGCTTATCTTATGCCTTAACCTGGGCCATAGTTTCCTGTTTCTTAATGTGGACTGTAATTTTTTGTTGGTGTCTTCACATCTGGCTTACTAGAGTATTTTTTCTGGGTGCAGTTTTTCTCTTACTTTAGGGCTTCCTACCCTTTCTCCCTTGCTGGTTGTGCAGTAGGAGCCAAGCATGTAGTTGGTTTTGTAAGCTGTGGAGGCTGAAGCTGCCCTCATTGCACCATGGTCCAATAAAACTTCTTCCAACTTTCTCCTTTTTTGGGTGTAGGGACAGAGTCACAGCTGTGTGGAATAATCCAAGTATAAGCTTAGACTGTAGTTTCCCAGGGACACTTATGAGGCTTCACATCCCTTTCTCCCCTGCCTGGGGAGGGGATGGAGTTACAGGTTTGGGCAGCAATCTATGCAGTTTGTGTCCAAGATGACTGCAGTTGCCCTGGTAGCCTTCTGATTTTCAGTCTATGCCAACCAAAGATACCTGCAGTTACATATATAGACTGGTGCAGGTCTCCTCAGCCTCCCCCCTGCTAGAGTAGGATAATCACCAGCCTCCATGGCTTGACATAATTTCCCATAGAGATTGGTGCTGGTCCCTGCAGCTTCCTCCCTGCTGGAGGTGGCACTGGGGTTTAGGCTAGTGCTGCAATATGATCTGAATGGGAAGAAGCCAGTCCCCACTAGCACTGTGTTTTTCAGACCACACTGCTTCCCCTCTTGCAAGGCATGGTGTTAAGATGTTGGCTTCCAGCCTCTTTCTGACGTGGACAGTCTCAAACTTTAGCTGTTCTCAGTTATACTGTAGCCTGCTGAATTTACTCATTAGTTGCTGAAATTGGTGCCCAACTGCCTCTTCCTCCCCCATTTTGGAGAAGTGGAGCTTTCAATTCCAGCCATGGAACAGCTCTTGAGGCAGCTTGTGCCTCCAGTGGAGCATGGACACTGGTTTCTTGGGCATGGAGTACTCTACTTTTGACTTTTCTCTGTAGATGGTCATTCTTCTCCTTCCACTCCTTTGAGGATGTTGCAGGATGCTCTTCTGGTTTCCTGGAACCCCCAAACAGATGTTTTAGTTAGCTCCAGAGAGCTCTGGATGTTTGCTAACTGCCCTCTAGCAGGAGCTGGCTCTAGGTGTTCCTTATTCCACTGCCATCTTGCTGGCTCCCTTCTGCCCATTTTTTAATAAGATTCTTTGTCTTTTTATCATTGAGTTTTATGATCTCCTTATATATCATGAATATTACACACTTATCAGCTATGTGAGTGCCAAATATTTTCTCCAAATGTGTCAGTTGCCTTTTCACACTTTAAACAAAGTTCTTTGAGGTGCAAAAGTATTTAATTTGGAGGAGGTTCCATTTATCTAGTTTTTCTTTTCTTACTCATTCTTTGGTGTAAGGTTAAAGAAACTACTGCCTACCACAAGATCTTGAATATGTTTTTCCCTTTTCTTCTAGGAGTTTTTTATGTGTTGTTTTTATATTTAGGTCCTTAATCCGTTTCATGCTAATTTTTATAAAAGATATGAGCTAGGACTCTTTTTTCCAAGATTCCATTCATATAATATGTAAATATAAATCAATGTAGAAATATGAAATTATATTTGTGGTTATGTAGGGCTGAGGAAAGAATGCTAAGGGGTTTGGAGTCTTTCCTTTTGGAGTAATGAAATTTTTCTAAAATTTTTAAGATCAAGAATGTACAACAAGCAAGATGGTAGCTGAATGAGCTTACCTGATATTCTCTCCTGCAAAGAAGCAGCTGGGCAGAGTTGGAAGTTCTTCGGGACCAGGCTGTTTCAGGATTTTTGCAGGGCAGGAGGTGTCTGGACATCGATTTGGTGGGAAGGTAACAGAGAAAATTCCTCTATAAGATATAATTGAGACTCTATTACACGGAGGTGGGAGCTGCGCAGGATGCTCCCTCCTGGGGTGGGTGGAGCCACGGTACCGGTGCTGTGGCAGCGATTTCTGGAGGCTCTGCAGTACTGGAGAATTCATAAGCCCTGAGTGGGCTATTGGGGGGTTAATAGGACAGGAGGTCTTTGCAGACTGATTTGAGGAGACAAACAAGAGTTTTATTGTGAAGCAGGGAATTTTTGATTGGGGACACAAATAATAGTGCTTCCGCTAGAGCCCCACCCCCCCAAGCCTGGCTGCCGGTCTGCAGCAGACAAATTCCTAGCAATAGACGTCATCAGGAGGCTACCTCAGGGTCTGGCAGGGTGGGAGACATATGGAAGCCGATTAGGGGAATATTTTGTGAAGCGTGGGAATTTCGGTTTTGGACTCTGTTATCGGTGTTTCTGGCTGGAGCCCCAAACCCAGGCCTGGCTACTGATCTGCATCATTAAATTGGCTGCAGTGTAGAGGCGCCCCCAGGTGTCCATTCCAGGGGCTTACAGGGTGGGAGGTGTCCTGAAGCCGAATTGGTGATACATCCACAGAATAGACCCCAGTGAGTGAGTGAATTGTGGGGTTCAGACACATAAGATAGAGTTTGTGGAAGTGACCTCACCCATAGGGCTGGCACCCAGCTGTGGGGATCCCTGAAGGCTGTGTTGCACTGCAGTGCTCCCAGGCTCCCTGTTAACCAGATTTGAGGTTGCCAGGTCTGAGTCCCCTAAACCCTGGTGGTGCACAACCCAGAGACTCATACCTCTTGAGTCTTCAATATCTCAGACTTTCCATCCCTGAATCCATCATGCCCTGAGGTCCATCTGAGGTCCTTGAATGTCCTAGCCCTCAACATTTGCGTATTTTCTTTTTTGTTTTGTTTTCTTTTGTTTTTCTTTTCTTTTCTTTTTTATTTTTTAATGTCCTGATTGCTAACATTGCATTATCTCCTAGTCTTTTCTCCCAGCGTATTCCCCAAAGTCTATTTTTGTTCTTTTTTCAGTTATTTAGGGTTTTTTTTTTCTTTGTTTGTTTGTTGTTGCTGTTGTGGTTGTTCTATATCTTGTTTTCTTTTCCCTATGTGTTTCCCTCCGTTTACCCATCCCATTTTTCTTTCTTCCTTTCTTCTCTCTCTTGTCCCTCATTTTCTTCTTATTTTATTTTATCTTAATTATACAATAGGTGCTGCAGGGAACACCTCACATTTTCTGGGTTTCCTCATCCTCCACTGCCTCATTTCTGTGTGAATTGATTTTGGCTACCTACACAATCCCCTTTTCCCTACATCTTGATATCCCCTGTCATCTACTGTCTCTCCTATATCCGACCTCCCCGTCTTTGATCCACAAATTGTCTAACTCTTAATTTCTAATACCTTTGTTTTGTTTTCTGTCTTTTATTCACTCTTGAAACTATTCCTTTTCTTTTCTCTTTCCCTCTCTCACGAAAACAATAGCTTCTTAATTCATACCATATTCCTCCCATATTCAGTTGACTATCTCATTATAGGTACTCTACCTACTGCTATAACTCTACACAACTTATATGAATCTAATATCCATCTTCCCAGATCTCATATTGTTGCTCTGTTAACATTTATCACCAATACTACTTTACACTTTTTCCTTGCTCACACAATTGCCTTTCCCTGGCCCTAATACTTTCCTTTAAAGTGAACTCAACCAGCAATAAGAAATTAGAATGAGAAGAAAAAGTGACAAAGAGAAGATATAACACTTATGCAAAAACAACAGCTAATTAATCCCCAAGACTAGACAAAGAAGCGAAGGAACTGATTAAACCCGTCAAGATAAAATGATGACCAGACAGCAACAAAAATCTACAACCCAAACCAGTAATCAGAAAAACATGGCTGAATCCAATGAACAAACTAAAAACGAGCAAGGGGAGCAGAACTTCGCACAAGTAATTAAAGATTTCAGAAGACTTATCACTGACAAATTTAATGAAGTAAAGGAAGAGGTTAACATCATGAAGACAACACTTGGAGGGGAAATTGCAGACATACACAAAAAGATAACAGATATGATGGGAATGAACACCACAGTTCAAGAAATCAAAAATACACTTGCAGCAAATATCAGCAGACTAGAAGAGGCAGAGCAGAGGAATTAATGATGTGGAAGACAGTACATCGGAAGTCAAACAGAGAGTAGAACTGGTTGATAAAAAGATAGAAAAAATCCAGCTAGGACTTATGGACCTGAATGACAATGCAAAATGCTCAAACATGTGTATTATAGGCATCCCAGAAGGAGAAGAGAAGGGAAAGGGGTCAGAAAGAGGGGTGCAGGAAATAATGGCTGAAAAATTCCCAAATCTACTGAAAGAGACAGATGTACATATCCAAGAAGCACAGCGCACCCCAATCGTCATAAACCCCAACAGGACCACGCCAAGACATATACTTGTCAAATTCTCCAATGCTCAAGACAAAGAGAACATTCTAAAAGCAGCAAGAGAAAAGAAAACCATCACATACAAGGGAAGCTCCATAAGATTAAGTGCTGATTTCTCATCTGAAACCATGGAGGCAAGAAGGCAGTGGTATGATATAGTCAAGGTACTAAAAGAAAAAAATTTCCAACCAAGAATACTCTATCCAGCTAAACTAGCATTCAAAAAAGATGGAGAGTTCAAAATATTCACAGATAAACAGAAACTGAGAGAGTATGCCAACAATAAACCTCCCCTTCAAGAAATTCTGAAGGGAGTTCTGCAGGAAGAAAGGAAAAAACAGGACAGGCAGAATGGAATAGAGTGTAAGAGCAACAAAAAAGACAAAAAGAGAAGGGAAAAAAATGACAAACACAAGTCCAATCAAAATATGGCTAACACAAAAAATTCCTTCAAAGTAATAACACTGAATGTCAACGGATTAAACTCACCTATCAAAAGATTCAGACTGGGACATTAGATCAGGTAATATGACCCATCTATATGCTGTCTACAAGAGACACATCTTAGACCCAGTGACTCATGGAGGCTGAAAGTGAATGGCTGGAAAACAATCATACAAGGAAACAATAACCAAAAAAAGGCAGGAGTAGCTATATTAATATCAGACAAAATAGACTTTAAATGCAAAACAATTGTGAGAGACAAAGAAGGATACTACATATTAGTGAAAGGGACAATCTGTCAAGAAGATCAAACAATCATAAATACTTATGCTCCTAACAAGGGCGCCTCTAAATACGTGAGGCAAACGCTGGAAAAACTCAGTGAGAGAATAGATGCATCTACAATTATAGTGGGGGATTTTAATACACCATTATCAACTCTGGACAGAACATCTCAAAAGAGAATTGCTAAAGAAACAAAATATTTGAACAGTATATTAGAGCAGCTGGATCTAATAGACATATACAGATCATGACACCCAAACACAGCAGGATATACATTTTTCTCAAGTGCACATGGATCATTCTCCAAGATAGACCATATGCTAGGCCACAAAGAAAGGCTTAATGAATTCAGAAAGATCAAAATCATACAAAATAATATCTTTGACCACAGTGGAGTGAAGCTGGAAATTTGCAAGGGCCAGAGGCCCAGATTTCACACCAAGATATGAAAATTAAACAGCATACTCTTAGAAAAACAGAGGATCAAAGAGGAAATCTCAAAAGAAATTAATGACTTCCTTGAAACAAATGATAATGATAACACAGCATACCAAAATTTATGGGATGCAGCAAAAGCAGTACTGAGAGGGAAATTGATAGCCATAAATTCATATATCAAAAAAGAAGAAAGAGCAGAAATTGAAGAACTACCTGCACATTGGGAGGAATTAGAAAGAAAACAACAAAGTAATCCAACAGGAAGAAGAAGGAAGGAAATAACAATGATAAGAGCAGAACTAAATGAAATAGAAACTAAGAAAGCACTTGAAAAGATAAACAAGACCAAGAGCTGGTTTTTTGAGAAGATCAACAAAATTGACAAATCTTTAGCAAGACTAACAAAGAAAAAAAGAGAGAAGATGCAAATACACAAAATAAGAAATGAGAAAGGAGATATCACCACTGACCCCACAGAAATAAAGACTATCATAAGAGGATACCTTGAAAAACTATATTCCAACAAAAATGACAATTCAGAAGAAATGGACAAATTCCTAGAAACACATAAGCAGCCCATAGTGACGAAAGAAGAAATTGATGCTCTCAAGAAAACAATCACAAGTAAAGACATAGAATCAGTCATTAAAAACCTCCCAACTAAGAAGGGCCCAGGGCCAGATGGCTTCACAGGTGAATTCTACAAAATATTCCGGAAAGAACTAACACCAATCCTACTGAAACTATTCCAAAATATCGAAACAGAAGGAACATTGCCTAACTCCTTCTATGATGCAAACATTACCCTAGTACCAAAGCCAAACAAAGGCACCACAAGAAAGGATAACTACAGATCAATTTCTCTAATGAACCTAGATGCAAAAATACTTAACAAAATACTTGCTAATCATATACAACAACACATTAAACGAATTATACACCACAAGCAAGTGGGATTCATTCCAGGTATGCACGGATGGTTCAACATAAGAAAATCAATCAAAATAATACACCATATAAACAGACTGAAGGAAAAAAATCACATGATTATATCTATAGATGCAGAAAAAGCATTTGACAAAATACAGCACCCTTTCTTGATAAAAACACTCCAAAAGATTGGAATACAAGGACATTTTTTGAACATGATAAAGAGTATATATGAAAAACCTACAGCCAACATTGTTTACAACAGAGAAATCCTAAAATCCTTCCCTCTAAAAACAGGAAAAAGACAAGGATGCCCACTGTCTATCCTTCTATTTAACATTGTATTAGTAGTACTTGCTCGAGCACTGAGGCAAGAACCAGATATAAAAGGCATTCAAATTGGAAAGGAAGAAGTCAAAATTTCATTATTTGCAGATGACATGATCCTATACATAGAAAATCCTGAGAGATCTACAACAAAGCTTCTAGAACTCATAAATGAGTTTGGTAATGTCGCAGGGTATAAGATCAATGCACAAAAATCAGTAGCATTTCTGTACAACAATAATGAGCAACATCAGGAGGAAATCAAGAAACAAATACCATTTTCAATAGTAAATTAAAAAAATCAAATATTTAGGAATAAATTTAACTAAAGATATAAAAAACTTATACACTGAGATCTCTACAAGACTGTTCAAGGAAATCAAAGAAGACTTAAATAAATGGAAGAATATTTCCTGTTCATGGATAGGAAGACTAAATATTATTAAGATGTCTATCCTCCCAAAACTGATCTACACATTCAATGCAATCCCAATAAAAATCAACACAGCCTTCTTTAAGGAACTAGAAAAACTAACTATGAAATTTATTTGGAAAGGAAAGAGGCCCCGCATAGCCAATGACATATTGAAAAAGAAAAACAAAATTGGAGGAATCACACTACCTGACTTCAAACCGTACTACAAATCTTCAGTAGTGAAAACAGCATGGTATTGGCACAAGGAGAAACACACAGACCAATGGAATCAAATTGAAAGTTCTGATATAGAACCTCATATATATAGCCATATAATATTCAATAAAGCCACCAAACCCTCTCAACTGGGAAAGAATGACCTATTCAAGAAATGGTGCCTGGTGAACTGGATATCTATATGTAGAAGAATGAAAGAGGATTACCATCTCACACCTTATACAAAGGTCAACTCAAGATGAATCAAAGACCTAAATATAAAAGCCAAGACCATAAAGACCTTGGAAAGCAGTGTAGGGAAACATCTACAGAACCTTGTAATAGGAAATGGCTTCATGAATATCACACCAAAAGCACGAGCAGCAAAAGAACAAATAGATAAATGGGACTTACTCAAAATTAAAGTCTTCTGCACCTCAAAGGAGTTCGTCAAGAAAGTAAAAAGGGAGCCCACACATTGGGAGAAAATATTTGGCAACCATATATCTGTAAGAGACTTATAACTTGCATATATAAAGAACTCCTATATCTTGAAAATAAAAAAGATAACCCACCCATTTAAAAAATGGGAAAAAGATTTAAACAGACACTTCTCCAAAGAAGAAATACAAGTGGCTAAAAAGCACATGAAAAAATGCTCCAAATCTCTAGCTATCAGGGAAATGCAAATCAAAACTACAATGAGATACCACCTTTCTCCCATAAGATTGGCAGCTATGAAAAAACAGAAGAATACAAATGCTGGAGAGGATGTGAAGAAATGAGAACACTCATCCACTGCGGGTGGGAATGCAGAAGGATCCAACCATTCTGGAGGACAGTTTGGGCAGTTTCTCAAAAAACTAACCATAGATTTGCCATATGACCCAGCAATACCACTGCTGGGTATATACCCAGCAGAACTGAAAACAAGGACACAATCCGATATATGTACACCAATGTTCATAGCAGCATTGTTCACTATCGCCAAAAGTTGGAATGAACCCAAATGTCCATCAACAGATGAGTGGATCAATAAAATGTGGTATATACATAGAATGGAATACTACTCGGCTGTAAGAACAAATACACTACAAACACACGTGATAACATGAATGAATCTTGAGAACCTTATGTTGAGTGAAGCAACCCAGGCATTGAAGGACAAATACTACATGACCTCAATGACATGAAATAAGCAAGCTGCCTCAGAGAACTAGAGACTGGAAGATAGGCTTACAGGAAATCGGGGGTGGAGGAAAGATGTGAGCTGACGTCTGCAGGGGTGGAATCTATGATGAGCTGACGGGAAGTATGAGCACAAAGAAGAGATAAAATGGGGGCAAGGGGTTGCCTTTGGGTGGGGCTTTGCGGGTGTGAGGGGGGCTGGGGATGGGCGGATGGGTAATATTGTCCAAAAAATTAAGGGGAGGGAGGGGCAACATACGAACATAGGAGAGTGTCAGGTGTTCGTTGAGAGTAAAATGCTGAGAAAACCATATCAAAATATAATTAGGAGGGTTACCTGTTTAGGATGCTAGGAGGGGATGATCTGATGCAGGACGGACTCCTGGGTAATGTCTGAATGCTCATTTTGCCAGGGTGGGTTGTACCATTGGGTAGAGACCCAAGTAGTGGAAGTGGGGGTGAACCCACATCCTGCGGAGGACTAATGCCATCAAATAGAGGGAACTGTATCTCTCGAGAGAAAGGGTGGCTTCCAGGACATTAGGGCAGTTGAGCAAATCAGGCCCTGAACACTGTTGCAAATATTTCTGGACTCCTCGGGAAATGGAGATTGGCTGTCGCTGTGGGCCCCAAGGGGAGGGGAAATGGATCTTGAATGGATGGAACCAAGGTAAATGTGGGGGGAAGAGAGGAGTTTCACAAGAGTACACAAGGGATGGATATAAAACATGTAATATTACACCAAAAACATATAGGGGACGACAGACTAATAATGTAAACCATAATGTAAAACATAGGATAACTAAAAATTTAGAAAAATGTATGTCCTAAAATATGGACCACAATGTAAGCACAGATGCCACCTTGTTTGAAAGCTATTGTCTCGGAGTCTGTACATCAGTTTCAGTAAATATGATATGAATAAGTTAACAGATTATTGCTGTGGAAGGGAAAAGGTTTTATGGTGGATGCGTGGGAGTACTGTATATTGTATATATGAATTACTGTGATCTAGGGCTCCTGTGAAGAGAAGCTCAATAATTAGGAAAAATAAAAGAAAAAGATAGGATGTAGAATTTTTCCAAATCAATATATATTCTATATCTAACCTTTAAACTCATCGCTATATTCCATTTTACTAGTAAGGGAACCTGACATTATATTGGGCTTCACTTCTCAGGAAGTTTTGGATCACAGAGTGGTTCAACAAGGCAGTGGAGGAATACTGGTATGGGATATTATGGGCAGGCAATATATGGTTGACAGGGAGTTATACAGGGCATATATCCAGGATGCATGGAAATGTTTGAATATACTCATAGTAGAAACAATTAAAAACAACAACTGGGGAGGGTACTGGGTTGCTGGCCGGGGGGTCTCTGTCGTGGTCCCTAGGGGAGCAGCGGCAGTCTCCCAGGTGCAACGGTAAGGATCAGGAAGGAATGAGGGTCCAACAGTGAGCCCCTGATACTAATGACTATACTTGTGAGCCTATACACCTGAAATAAGAACAAGGCCTAGAGCAGCACTGTGCCTAGGAGTTCCCTCATGACAACCTCCGTGTTACTCAAATGTGGCCAATCTCAAAGCCAAACTCAGCATGTAAATGCAATGCCTTCCCCCCAGCATGGGACATGTCACCCAGGGATGAGCCTCCCTGGCAACAAGGGATCACTACCAAGTACCAGCTGATGATCCAACTAGAAAATGACCTTGAATTAAAGGTTCAACGCGGACCAGCAGAATATCCCTGTCTACATATAATAACAGGAGTTAAAAATGCTGTTTGACCTAAATTAAGGGGGAAATGGAAAGGACAAATGAGTTTATATGGCTATGAATCTCTAAAAAAGAGTCTGAAGGTTGTCAGAAGGATTGCCCTTATGCACACCTGAGCAGAGTCTCAGAGACTGATAAAGTAGATACAACCCCAGATATTAGTCCTTTTTGGGGCTAAGGAGACCCACGGGTTCTATGGTCATGGCAGATGGGGTTCACTGCCATATCAGTTAGCCCTTCTTTGGAGTTGGTGTTTCTGCATGATGGAGCTGGACTCAGATGGGATCTCTTTTCACAAGACTTTCATGCTACTTTACTGGAATTGTAGTTGGTGCTGGGGCTTAAGATATATCTAGGGGATTTGAATCTCTGGACTGACAATATGATAGCCAGGCCCTGACCTCTACAGACTTCAGCTCCTACACTCTGATTTACTGGACTTACTCCACTCAGCTAACATGGAGTTGAAGAATGTCAACCACCATACCTTGGAGTCTAGAGTGCCTACAACTGAAAGCAGGAGGATTGCATTCAATATCCATGTGGAATTTAAACCCCCTCTTGACATAGATGTGGAATGGACACAATCAAGCCAAGGTCCACAGGAAGGAGGAATACAGTAAGGATCAGAGTGGACTTAATGATATTCTATTCATGAACTATTGTGGTTAATATTCGAGAAAATGTGGCATTGATGTGGAAAAAGTGGCCATGGTGGCTGCTGGGTGCGGGGAAGGGGAGGAAGAGAAGAGATGTGGAGGCATTCTCGGGACTTGGAGTTGTCCTGGGTGGTGCCCCAGGGACAATTGCCGGACATTGTATGTCCTCCCATGGCCCACTGGATGGAACGTGGGAAAGCGTGGGCTATGGTGTGGAACATGGAACATGGGGTGCAGTGATGCCCAGAGATATACTCACCAGACCCAATAGATGTGACATGATGATGGGGAGAGTGTTATTGGGGGGGATTGGTGGGGTGGGGGCTGTGGGGGTGAATGGGGACCTCATATTTTTTTAATGTAATATCTTTTTAAAAAATGAATAAATTGAGTAGAATTTGGGAAAATATAAAAAAATTAAAAAAAAGAATGTACAACAATGTGATTACACTAAAAACCATTGATTATGAACTTTTCATGATCATATTGTATGGGAATATATCTCAGTAATATTGCTTAATAAACAAGTAAATAATTGTGCAAGAATAGCCAGAATCAGCAGTTATGTACAAAAGGAGAAACATAGAGTTGGGAAGAATTTTCTGGTTTGTCCTTTTTAAATTATTATTGATATAATGAACATGCTCTAATATTATAATCACATGTGTACCCATCATGTGATTATACCAAATACCATTGACTGTACACTTTGAATTAATCTTATGCTTTATTAATATATATTAATAAAACTGATGTTTTAAAAAGTTAATTTTATTTTCCTTTTAGTATTACTAGATATAGACTAGTTTAAGGGTCATACTTTTATTAAAATATCAACAGACCCTTATTTATATAAAAGTAGGCTTTATTGCACAGAAAAGTATTCAGAGATACTCATCTTCCTTTGATGACAGGGCCATATGTTACTTATGAATTACAGATGTTAAATAGAACATAAAATTTTCTACTACAGTTTCTATTTACAATTTTACATACACAGTTCTCAGAGAAAATGTCCCTTGTCTGCCACTCTATTCCCTTAGGTATGCCAAGCAAATTTATTCTATTGTAATTGAGATACCCAAATTAATTAAATTTGTTCTATTGGAAATAAGCAAATAAAAATCTCAATCATTCCCATAAGCATTCTTAAAACAGTCACAAGTAGCTCAATCTGAGAAGTGGAAAATTGCAGTGGTGAAATCCCAAAGCAGAATTCAAAAGTCGCTGATATGATTCAGAATGAGTCCTTCCTGCCTCCGTCACTTATAATGAATTCACATATGCTACTTATTCTTTCCTCTGATTCTTCATCTATAAACTAGTGATGCTAAAAGCATGCATAGTAAATTTTAAAAAAAATTTTAAATTTTTAAATTTTGCATAATAAATTGAATTTTCAGTATAAGTATATTGATTAACACAAATCTAATTAAAAAGTATCATGTGTAGGGACATGCAAAATGATTCAAAATGAAAGGTTAAGTGTTTGATTTTTGTTTTTATGAATTGGTATAAATAGGAGTGTGAACTGATCCATAATATGTAATATTCTTCCTGTTGGTGAAAATGTCACAATTTATTTATCCATTCATTTGTTGATGAATATTTGGATTGTTTCCAATGTTTGTCAATAGTGAACAATGCTGCTATGAACATTGGTGTTCATGTATCCGTTTGTGTCCCTACTTTCAATTCTTCAGTGTACATTCCCAGCAGTTGGATTGCTGGATCAAGTTCTATAGTTCTATATTTAGCTTCTGGAGGAACTGCCAAAATGTCCTCCACAATGGCTGCATCATTCTACATTCCCACCAGCTGGGAATGAGTGTTCTCATTCCTCCACATCCTCTCCAACACTTGTGGTCCTATGTTTTTTTGTGTGTGTTTTTTAAAAATATCTGACTGTCTAATGGGTGTAAGGTGACATTTCTTTTTATGTTTGATTTGCATTTTTCTAATAGCTAGTGATGTTGAACACCTATTCTTATGACTTTTAGCAATTTGTATTTCTTTTTTTAAGATGTGTCTATTGAAATCACTTTCCTATTTTTAAAATGTTTTTTTGTCTTTTTATTTTTGAGGTGTAAGGATTTCTTTATATAGGCTGAATATTATACCCCTGTCAGATACATGGTTACCAAATATTTTCTGCCATAGAGTAGTTTGCCTTTTTTTCTTTCTTGACAACTCCTTTGAGGATCAAAAGTTTTTAATTTTGAAGAGGTCTCATTGATCTATATTTCTTTCATTACTAATGCTTTGGGTGTAAAGCTCATGAAAACATATCCTATTACAATTTCCTATAGATGCTTCCCTACATTATCTTTCAAGATCTTTTTCTCTTCATTCTTATATTTAGATCTTTGATCCATCTTGTATTAATTTTCATAAAAGGTGTGAGATGGTGTTCCTCTCTTTCTTTTGCATATGGATATCCAGTTATCCAAGAACTATTTGTTTAAGAGACCATTCTCTCACAGTTGAATGAGCTTGGTGGCCTTGTTGAATATCAGTTCACTGTATAAGCAAAGACTTATATCAGACATCTTAATTCAGTTCTTTTGGCTAGTATGTCTATCCTTGTGCCAATACCATGCTAATTTTTTCCCACTATGACATTGTATAATATTGAAAACTGCCTTTTAAAGCTAGGAACCTTTGAATTATCATAAATTTGTATTGGAAGAAAATGAAGACAAAGAGAAAAATTAATAAAATCCTTAAATTTTCTAAGATTTCCTGTTTTGTAATACAAAAGATAAACAAGAAAGCACAATTTTTGTGAAAAAATAAGTGTATGTTTTGAGTTTCCTTCTCTTTTAAAGTTCTTGTCTGTTCTTTTATATTGTACACTTTTTCATTAGAATCATCATATATTTATCACAGCAATTTAAATTCCTTATCTGATAATGCTAATATATCTCTCATGTTGATCCTGGTTCTCACTAAGTATCAGCAAACTGTATTTTTTGCCTTTTTGAATGCCTTTTAATTTTGTTTGTTTGAAAGATAGATGTGATATACCTAATAAAAGGAACTGAGTGCAAAATATACTCATCAAATGCAATGAATATACCACACTCATGAAAAAAGTTGTCAATGTGGGAAGAGTGGAGTGTGGGGAGTAGAGTATATGGGAACCTCATATTTTTAATATAAACATTTTCAGTGATCTATGTATCTTTAAAAAAAGAAAATAAATAAATTGATAAATGAAAATTCCTAAAAAGCTCTATTCAAATGGCAAAAATTTAAACAAGTGGTTATATTAATAAATGTGAATATTAATAAGATAAATTTGCATCATGTAAATTATGTTTAAAGTGAAAAAATGTATTCATCAAATGCAACGAATGTAACACACTAATGAAAGAAGTTGATGTGGGAGGAGTGGAGGGTGTGGGGAGTGGGATATAAGGGAACCTCATATCCTTTTTTTATCCACCCCCTTTGTGACTTTTTTGCTTGCTGTCTGCTTTCTGTGTCCACTCACTGTGTATTCTTTTGTGTGTATTTATTTTTAAATTTTATTCCCCTCCACTTGTGGCTGCTTGTTGTCTGTTCTCTGTGTCCATTCGCTGTGTACTCTTCTTTCTGTTTTTGCTTGTCTCCATTTTTTTCTTTGTTGTTGTGTCACATTGCTGAGTTGGCACTCTGCAGTGCTTGTGGGCTGGGCAGCACTCCACAGTGCTTGTAGGCCAGTGGCTCTCCACAGTGCCCAGGCCAGTGGCTCTCCACAGAGTGCAGGTGAGCCTGCCTTCCCAAGGGGGTCCTAGGATGCAAAACCAGGGCCTCCCATATGGTAGATGGGAGCCCAACTGATTGAACCACAGCCACTTCCCCTCTTATATCTTATAATGTAATATTTGCATGATTTAAATATCTTTTAAAAAGATAATAAAAAATTAAGAAAAATAAAAGGAAACTTCCCTCCAAGAAAAAGCAAAAGAAGTTGAGGAAAATAGGCCACTAGCACTATCTCAGTTTCCTAGCTACTATGAGAAACACCAGTCTGTTGCCCTAAACACAGGAATTTATTGGCTTATGGCTTCAGAGAGTAGAAGACTTTCATAATCACAGTCTGTAGCATCTTGACTTACCAGAAATCCTTGGTTTCCTTAGTTTTTAATCACATGGCAATGTCCCCTCTTTCCTTTTCTAGGTCTCATTGACTTCCAACATCATTCCTCAAAGTGCTTTTCTATACGTGAAACCTCATTCAGATTGGTCACAACTTAACTAAAAAATATCATTTTGTAAAGTTCCTATTTACACAATCAGAGTAATGGATTAACATTGAGAACATGTGATTTGTTTTATTTTTCACTCTAAGGTACATAATTCATAATTCCATAATCCATGCTCTGAACTCAGAAAGATAAGATTTTCCCAACACCTCACATCTCAGAATCAATGATTAATTTAATCAACAACTAGAATCCAAAGCCTAATGAATACTACTTACCTATCAGCTCTGTCCTGGGAACAAATGCTCATCTGTCTATGGACCTATGTATCCTAGAAAACAAATTATTTCCTTCCAAAATTCAAGGTTAGGACAGTTCAAATACAGAAGGAAGTAATTGGAAGGAAAAAATGGATAATGTGTCCCAAGTGGGTCTGAAACACAGCAGGACATATACTCCATTAGATTACAAGCCTGAGAGTCACCTTTGGATCAACACTTTGTCCCCTGGACTTTGTGGAGGAGCAGACCCATGCTTTCCAAGCACTCTGCAGTGTCCATGCACTCCCAGAACACAAAAGTATATGTTTCTTCTTCTCTAAAATTGGAATCGTGGCCACACTCTGCCATTCAGGGATGTAGTCTCCATTATATTGGAGTGTTTAGGTAGTGGCATTCCCTGCAAATATCAGAGTTCAAGGCCCAAACACTCCAAGTGCCAGGGAAAATGGCCTGACCCCTTCAAGCACAGGGGTAGGTCTGCTGCTTCCACAAATGTGAGTGGGTATGTTGTCTTGGCAGGAAAGGTACTTTTAGGTCCATACATTTGTGTCAATTTTTCTGGCCTTGAAGTCCATCTACCTTCAATTTGTTCCATCTCTGTCCATTTCAGTCCAATGTGGTAGTACTTCTGTTCACACTAATTTTGCAAAAGTCTTGCCAGCTTTGCATACAGTTCAAGGGGATCTGAACATAGATAAAAAGACTTCTGTGAACTCTTTCATGGATAATTGCATGCTAAATCCCATCTTCAACTGAAATGGCTCACTGGGTCCATTCTTGGCCACACCTTCTTTAATAAAATCATTGTTCACTTAAACCTTCACTTGTAATCTAACTTTTTAGAAATAACTTCCTTAACACTCATGGATGCCCTGATAGAGAACTTTCTGGCCCAACTCTGAGATTGAATTATCTGGATAGGCTGAATATTTTAAAAGTCAATAATTTCTGTGCTTAAAACATTAATTTTTAGCTTACTACTTCTTCCGACGTATTTTAATATACATTTTTTTGGTTTTTGAAAGATACTTAGATTATATACATGTTGCATAAAAAATAGGGGATTCTCACATGCTCTGCTCCCTACTCCTCCTATATTTTCCCAGATTAACAACTTCCTTCATTAATGTGGAACATTTGTTACAATTGATGAACACATTTTGGAACACTGCCACTATGCCTGGATTACAAGTTGATCTTGTAGTTTACACTACCTACCACACTGTTTAGAACATTATGACAAGATATATAATGGACTTTATCTGTCATTGCAATGTCATTTGGGACAATTACTAAGTTCTGAAAATGCCTCTATATTACCATTACCTCTAACATATTTTTATAAGCTGCAGTGAGAAACGGAGCTGCATCCTTCACATTTAACTTGGAAATTTCTTCAGCTCATCATTTAGGTTCATTGCTTACAAGTTTGATGTCCAATCCAACATTTGGGCATGCTTTCATTAAGTTGTCAGTTACTTTATAACAAAGATCATCTTACCTCCAATTTCCCAGGACACATTACTTTCTAAAGACTCAAGTGTGCTTGAAATACTGACAATTCCACCAGAGTCTCTGAAATGCAATCTAGACTTTTTCTTGAAGTGTCTAATATTTTTCCAGTTTTTCCCCATTCCCAAATTCCAAAGCAACACCAATTTCTAATACCAAAAACTGTCTTCTTTACTTATCTGCTATGACAAATACCACCCAATGGTGTAGCATAGAAACATGAATTTATTGAGTCATGGTTTCTGAAGTTAGAAGTCTAGTTTCCTCTGTTGTTGGCAGTGTTCTCTCTGCATTGCAATCTTTGGATTCCTTAGCTTTCCTTTTATGTTGTCATGTCCTCTCTTGGATTCTGTTAATATCTAGCTTCTGGCTCTGCCATATAAAGTTCCCTTTCCTATTTTCCTATTCCTCCCAGAATAGGATTAATGCCCAAACTTATTCAGTTAAGACACACCATAACTAAAGACATCTTCAAAGGATCCTATTTATAATAGATTCACACTCAGAAAATTGATTATAATTAAGAAAAAATCCCCTTGAAGGTGTAATTTAAACCACCACAATTGTTAAGTGTTGCTTTGCATAGCTTGGAGTTAAGCTCTGTTTACAGTTTGCTGTAGCTGTAAGTTATTAGAGTGTAAAATTTCCATTGGTTTTCATTGTCTGGGCTCCCCTTATTTGTTAAATAAGGTCTCAACCTTACATTTCTTTCTAATGTAATACATTTTTATTTTACATGAGCTTTATGATGGGGAGCACGGGAAGCATTCTATTATAGCTTTCAATAAATTTAAAATGAATGAAGTCATATAAAATATCTTCTGAAACCACAATGTATGAATATAATATCAATAAATGTGAGAAAACAGGAAAAATAGACACATGAAAATTTTAATATTACATTATTAAACAACTAATGAGTCTACTTAGAAATCACAAGAGACATTAGAATATGCTTAGAGAAGAATGACAAAACTCAGCATACAAAAAGTTATGAGGTACAACCAAAGCAAAACATAGACTGAAATTCATCACAGTAAATACCTCTGTTAAAGAAAAAATCAGTAAAAGTGACAGAAGAGGCATGTGTAGAAAGGTCATATTTGAGTTCAACACCATTGCACTCAGAAGAACAAATTCCAAGGTAAGGCCCACTGGCAATGCACTGAACCTCAGAGCCATCTGTTATGACCAGAGATCCTGTGTGTCTTGATAGCCCCCAGGAGCATCAATACCTGGGGTTGTATCTACTTTGGCAGTTTCTGGAAACCTGCTTAGATGTGTATAAGCACAACCCCGCTGATGATCTCCCAACTTATTTTGAAGTCTCTTAGCCACATAAATTTAGTTATCTTTACCATTTCCCCATTTTATTCAAGGTGTTTTTTTAGTTGCATCACCAGCTAGTTATCGGTAGTAATCACTAAGTGCCAGGGGGGCTCATCACCAGGAGTCATGTCCCACACTGGAGGTAGATAATGCATTTTCATGCTGAGTTTGGCTTAGAGTTTGGTCACATTTGAGCAACATGGAAGTCCTCAGGAGGTAACTCTTAGGCACCCTGCAACTCTAGGCCTAGTTGAAATTTCTAACACATAGGCTCTTAAGCATAGTCATCAGTATCAAGGGCCCAGAATTGCACCATCCTTCTTCAGTGGTCTTTGCCCCTGCACTTGGGGAATAGTTCCTGTTCCATTGGGGAATATGTCAGAGCTCCCCTGGCTAGGAACTCAGTACTCCCTCAGTTTTCATGTATAACTCTACCTACTATGACAATACATGATGAATATCTGAACATTTATATATATATGTTCTGGAGAACTCCCTCCCAACCATGTGTCCCACACCACACTGGTGCTTCTGCCCTGCCATATTTTAACCCATCTGTGAAACAAAACTTCTTAAAAAATGGAGCCTAATATATTGTCAAAGTCAATTAGTGGGAAAATGAAATAGGAACGATAGGTTTAATGATTAGAAATAGAATACATACTAATTTAGAAAAACTAAAATAAAGTAAAAAATAACTGGGGTATTAAAAAATGAAAAATATCATAAAACTTGTTTTTGTCATTATACCTTTGGTCACTGTAATAGATATTGTCCTGTATGTACAGTGGCAAGACAATCTCTTCCATTCCTTCCTCAGTGTCTACATCCTTTTTTTTCACTTTTAATTTCTTCCTCAAAAAAGTTTTAGATCACAGTAAAGTCACATATACAATATAGGGGACTCCCTTATACCCAATAATAAATCCTTTACCCCTTCCCCAGCAATGATCTTTTTACATGTGGATGTTATATTTGCTACAACTGATGTGCACATATTGAAACATAGCTACTAACCATGGTTCCATTTTGGATTACATTATGGCTTATATTTTAGACTGCAGAAATTGTATCATTGATGTGGAGACAATAACCATGGGAGTTGCTGAGGGCAGGGAAAGGGAAGAAAATGTGTGATTTGGGGTCATTTTCAGTATTTGGAGTTGTCCTGAATGATATTGCATGGACAGATGCTGGACATTATATACCCTGCCATAACCCACTGAATTGACTGTGGGAGAGTGTAAACTACAATGTTAACTATAATATGTGTGGTGCAGCAGTGTTCCAAAATGTATTCACCAAAGGAAATGAATGTGCCACAATGATGAAAGAAGTGGTTGATTTGGGAGGAGTGGGGGTGGGTGGGGTTAGAGTATAATGGAACCTCATATTTTTTAATGTAATATTTTTGTGCTCTGTCTATATTTTTAAAAGGGACAAATAAAAATTTAAAAATTAGTAATAAAAAAGAAAAAATCACAAAGAAATCTTCTAATTTCATATCTTAAGAAAGTATAAAAAATGTTTAAATATCAAGCTTGTTGAAGGAAGGGAAAAATAAAGTTTTAGCAGAGATAAATAAAATATTCCACAAAATAGAATCAATGATACAAAAATATGGCTTTCTGAGATGATGAACAATATTGCACAATCTTTAGATTGACAATGACTAAAGTAAAACTCATAATTACACTGAATGAGGAAAAAGAGAGAAACTGGAAATAAATAGAACAAGAAATTAGGGGGTGCATTACTACCAACCTCACAGAAATAAAATGAAATAAAATAAAACAAGCATACTATGAACAATAGTACACTAAAACATTAGATAGCCTAGATGAAATGGACATATTATGAGAAATACACAAAGTTTCAACAAGAATAAAAAGAAATAGGCACATTGAGTGAATTATAACAGATAAAGCTATTGAATCATGAATACAAAACCTCTTAAAAAATAAAAGTCAATGACTTATAAAGCCCATGACTTCACTGGTCAATGTCACCAACTCTACAAAGCATAACTAACTTCAATAATTCTCAAACACTTCCAAAACTATAAGAACTTAATGAGTTATATGCTAAATGATTCTATAAGACCAGCATTATACTGATATCAATTACAGGTAAAGACATGGAAAGAAGATGTTACCAATCAAGAACCTTTAAGAATATAGATGCAAGTATCCCCACCAAAATATAAGCCAAAGAAATGCTATATCAGATTAAAAGGATTATGGACCATGAAAATGTGAATTTTTCTCAGGACTGCAGAGATGGGTCAATATAGGAAAATTATCATGGTTAGACTAATACATCAACTCAGTAAGGTAATGGTATCCAGTTCTATGGTCAAATAAGCACTAGGTTAATTATAATACAAGGACATTCACAGACTTTAATCATCAGGGAGTTAATTGCATTGATCGCTGATTACAGCTATAATCAACTAAAGAGATTGCCATCAGCACTGAGCAATATTTTATCCAATAAGTTGAAGGCCTTAAAAGGGGAGGTGATTTCTACATTCAGGGAGAGAATATTCAGCTCTACTTTGAACAGTCATCTTCTCCTGGGAAATCATCAATAACCCTCATTGGAGGGCCTGGTTACAGCCTGTCCTGCAGAATATGGAGTTGTGCCTGCCCAAAGTCTCATGAGGAAATATTGTAAATCCTCATACTATTCAGATATCTCCTTTTGGTTATCTTTCCCTAAAGGACTCTGACTAATTCTGCTTGGTACCAGGAATGGTTCTTGAGAAACAGAATCTTGAAAATGGGATGTCTGAATGGGTTCTGGTATTTTTGTAATTGGCTCTCTACTCTGATTAAATTCAAGAGCACTAATAACTCTCTTTCCAATAATCAAGAGGCCACTGAGAGTCCATGGCTTGAACTAACAAAAGAGACGTGAAAAATATCACCATTGAACATGACTACTTAGATGCTTATAAGAGGCAAGGGTCTGGATGAGAGTGTTTTTAACAAATTAACAGAGTTCTGTTGAGTTAAAATGTACAATGATATGAGCTGGATGTTCCTAAATATGCTGGATAGAGCTAAAAAACAAAAGAATGAGGTGAAGGCTGTAAATTTGCAACTTATTTGTTGAATGAATGATGTGAAAATTTCTCTGTGTGCTCTGAAAGAAAATCTTGTTTCCTGACACTGCAGATTATAGTCTCAGAGTACTAGTAGATTTACTGTGGAAACTAAAATCTCAACCTTGCAGGGTGTTTGCCATTAAAGTGATGGATTTGATTGAAAAGGAGTGGAACCCTGAGGATCGGGATGGGGATATTTGACTTGATGATGATATCAGTGGAGACACTGAAACCTTAAATTCTCTTGAGACTTTATCAGATAAACTTGTAATGTTCTGGCCTGTGGAGACAATGTAATGTCAAGTTTGGATCATCCAGCTACTACCCTGCCCAATGGAGTCTGGACTCCTCCCTGTCCTTAGAGAGTTACCACCCCACCTCAGGTCTGCACTGCCCAATTTCATGCCAGTCCTAAGGAGTTTCCACCTCCTCCTCACCCTGAAGAAACCATCACTCAACCCCTATGTGGTCCCAAGATATCTGCCATCCAACACTGGTTTGAAGACATTAATCTTGTCTTTTCACATGAAAATGTAAAGAAATTCCCTGAAATAAGTAGCTTGCAAGACATTTCTAATTATTTTCTTTATGCACCCCACCATCCACCTTCTTTTCCAGATCTATAACTAAACTAAAATCACACCAGGCCTCCAAAGGTGAAATATACAATATGACACATGAGGAAGTAGAGTATATACTAAAAGAACTGCATGAGTTTTCTAATCTATAGAGACAGAAATGAGGTGATTATGTGTGGGAAAGTGTATTAAAGGTATGGGAAATGGTGGAATGAATATAAAGTTGGATCAGGCTGAATTTATTGATAAATGCTGCAGAGATTCTGGATTCAATGTTCAATGGTATAACTTGAGGAGTTAGTAAGGGTGCTAATAGTTTATTCTAGTGACTGGCTAAAACATGTACCCAGAGATTGCCTAGAATGTTTAAGATCAAAATGACCAATTTACTATGGTATACTGTAGATGAGGGCATCCAAAGGCTTAGAGAATGCTAGAATGGATTCACCATTTTAAGACCTACCCATCAACCCCAGGAATGACCAGAGGACACCCTTTTATCAGGACTGTGAGGGATAAATTTGTGATTAGACTAAAGGAGCAATCAAAAAGTCAGAGTCACATAGAGCTACGGCATTGGTTAAAAGATAATGGGGTACATAGAAGTAAAATACATGTGCTGTCTACTAAATTCCTTTTTGAGTTGTATAAGCAGAGGTGTTCTAAGTCGAGTGAAAAAATGTAACTTGAATTACAGAAACAGTGAATCAGAGCCTCCCAATTAATGCTCAGACTTGAGGCATTGAAATTTCTAGGTGTCTAGTGGTATTGAGCATGTTGAAAAATCCTTTTTGAATTGAAGGATAAGCTTATGTATCTTGCCCCTTCTATGACAAAAAAAAAAAAAAGGCACAATGCTTAATTTGTCTCTGGATTTTGGAGACCACATACTATACTCCACATGTGGGTATTCTATTCTGACCCATTTAACAATTGACCAAAAAAACTGTGAGTTTTGAGTAGGGACCAGAAAAATAGGAGGTACTATGACAGGTCCAGGCTGCTGTGCAAGATGCACTGTCATTTGGGACATATGATCCAGCAGATCCAATGGTGCTGGAAGTGTCATACACAAATAAGAATGCTTTCTGAAGCCTTTGGCAGGCCCCTATAAGAGAATACTACCATGGACACTTAGAATTTTGGAGAAAAGCCCAGTGATCCTCTACAAATAACTAATCTTTTAAGAAACAATCTTACTCTTTACTTGCTACTAGGCCTTAGTAGAGACTGAACACTTTACCATGGACCACCAAGATACCATGATACCTGTGTTGCCTATTCTATTATTCAGCCAAAGGGTGCTATTTCAAAATATGGAAATCTGTTTGCTTTTATAAAGGGTATTTATTTGTGACAGAAGCATACAGTTGTCAGGCCATAAAGCATAAGTTACTTCACTCATGAATTTCTGTTGCCATGTATTAGAGCAAGATGGCTGCCATTGTTCAGCTTTCCTCTTCCTCTTAAGTCTCCATTGTCCCTGCTTCTTCAATATCAACTGTAGGCTGGGCAAGTCTTGTTTCTGTCCTGGGGCTCATTTCTACCTGGGTTCTGTTGCTCTATTCTCTCCACAAGGTCAGGTGTAGTCTATCAGACTTTCTAGGCTTTGTCTTTCTTCCTGAGTGTCAATTTTCTCCAGGCTCAGCTGCTCTACTCCCTATCATGTGTTTACTTCCCAAGATCCAGTTCAAACTTGAATTAACTCTTCTGCCCTGTCATTTTCTTTGTGAATCCCCACCCCCTTGGTGTGTAGGGGCTAAACATGGTACTGATGTGGTTCATTCAAAGCCCTAATTATAATTTAACTATGCCCAGAGGAAAAGACCAGTTTAGAAACATAATCAAATATCTATTTTGCAATTCATAAACAATGTCAAATGGCCACACATGATGTCTAAATTCTATGAAGACAATACAATATTCAAAATCCTTATTTCAGTAACAATATTAAGTATAAAATCATAACACAGTCAGTTTAAAGGAATAGTTTGTCTTGTGGCAAAGTCCCAACTGCTCAAGAGCTCTGAAGCTTATGAAATCATCTATCTGCTTCCAATACACAAATAGACAGACAAAGGATTAAATACTTACATTACAATAAGGAGAACTTGGGAGGAGAACAGAAGTTATGGGCCCAGAATAGCTCTTAAACCTGCAGGGCATTCTTCATTAGATGTCAAATCTGAAAGTCATTTTTAAGATGATGGTTTCTTCTCTCTGAGACCTTATGGGAACCCACCCTTTCCACTGGCTTGCCCAATGACCATTTCCTTGGTTCCACCCTAACCAAGTATCTGGGTGATGACCAAGCTCCAGACCTCACCCTCCAAGACTGTTGGAGTGATTGCCACATTTTACCCAATATTTGGGTTAAAGTCTTAAGCCCCCTAGTAGAGTGACATGAAGACAACATCCTCCCTAACCTTTTGAATACAGGCCCAAATCTTAAAGAGCAATCAATTGGCAACCTGACCTTCCCTAATCCATTGGGGACAGGCCCCTTTCTCAGACTTAGGAGGCATCAATCTCAACCTCCCAAATCCTTAGGGAAAGTTTTCCACTCTCTGTAAAAAAAGCAACACTTTCCCTAAACATCTGGCAGGAACATCCACTCTCTTCAACTGTTGGGTCAAACACATGCTCCCTGTACACATGGGTGAGATTCTTTTCTAAGCCCAAGGAGATGTCTTAATTCCAGATCTCAGTTTCCATGATTATTTTCCTGAAGTCAATTCCCCTTCAAATTCTCCCTTCCATGTCCCTTTTAGTCCAAACTGACAATGGTTTTCTTCATATAGCTCTCTCAAAAAAACTTGTTGGCTTAGCATGCAAGAAACAGGGGTCCAAATGATCAGACAGTAAGACTTCCCACATATCTTTCCTAGATAACTTCATCTTCTATTCTGATTTACAAGTTCCAAGTTTAGTTAAGTCCTCAACTGGGCACTATCACCTGAGGGCCTGATTTCCAGAAGCTGCAATTTCTGGAATAAGTTTCTGGTTCCTTTATGCACAATAGTTCAATCCTTAGCTTATCCCACTCATCTACCATTTTGCTGTAAGCTTCAAGGAAAAACCAAGCTGCAGTCATTGAGTTTACTTTGGAAAATTCATCTAAATGTACAGGCTCACAATTTCAAAATCTGTCTTCCATTAAATATCAGGAGTCAATATTTTCTAATTTCTCTGTGATTTTAAAAAAACAGATAATCTTTCTTCCAGTTTCCAATAATAGTTTCATCATTTACATCTAAGAGATCATAAAATGTTTCTTTAGGATTCTTATTCCTATCAACAGTCAAAGCAATAGAGGCCTTTTCTATCAAGCATCTTACAATTCCTCCAAAAAATTCCCCTAACTTATTTATAAAACCATTACAGATTTTGGTAATTGCAAAAACATTTCCAAACTCTCTGGTACAAAATTCTGTACTGTTCAGTGAAATGGATGATGATGCAAAATTCCTGGAATCTGTTGTTTTTTATAAAGGGTATTTATTTGTTGTAGAATCTTACAGTTATGAGGCCATAAAATGTATGTTACTTCCCTCATTAAAGTCTGTTGCCACATGTTTTGTTGCAAGATGGCTGCTGATGTTCAGCTTTCCTCTTCCTCTTAAGGGTCCATGGTCCCAGCTTCTTCCAATATCAGTTGTAGGATGGGTTAAGTCTCATCTCTCTCCCAGAGCGCATTTATCTCTGGGTTCAGCTGATCTGTTCTTTCCTCTAGATCAGCTGTAGTCTATCAGTGGTTCTAGGCTTTGCCTCTTTCCCTAGGGCTCAATTTCCTTCAGGCTCAGCTTCTCTAATATCTCCCATGTGTTTACTTCTGAGCTCCATCTCAAAACTTTAACTCTTTTGCTATTTCATTTATGAATACCCACCCCTTAGTATTCAACATCCTATTGAGATGTCTCCATCTATGCTCTACTTATAATTTAATCATCCACAAAGGGAAAGACCAGTTTACAAACATAATTTAATATCTATTTTTGGAATTCACAATGTCAAAGCCCACACATCATGATCTGTGTATTTCTGACCTTGTAAACCATAAAATTGGGCATGCACATAAGCTCTCCATCACACAATGGAAGTGTATATAAGATAGGGCTCACGTGGGTTCTGAAGGCACAAGTAAGTTACATTACAATGTTGGCCAAATGCCCATGATCACCACCCATACCATGTTACCTTCTCCTTCCGAGGCCACAGCTATATTCTCCTGGTAGAATTTCCTATAATCAGTTGACTGAGGAAAAGAAAACTTGGGCTTGGTTTACAGATTGCTCTGCATGATATACAGATACCACTTGAAAGTGGGGAGCTGTAGCACTGGAGCCTCTTTCTGGAATATTCATGAAGGACAGTGTTGAGGACAAATCTTCCAAGTGCGCAGAGCTTTGAGCAGTACACCAGATTGTTCATTTTGCTTGGAAGGATAAATGGCCAGAAGTGCATTTGTACATGGATTTGTGGGTTTTTGTCAATGTTTTGGCTGGATGATCAGGGACTTGGAAGGTGCATGATTAGAAAATTGGTGACAAAGATATCTGGAGAAGAGGTATGAGGATAGACTTTTCTGAAAGGACAAAAACACAGGAAAATATTTTTGTCCCATGGAAGCCTTACCAGGGAGTGTTTTCAACAAAGGAAGATTTTAATAATCATTTGGAGAAGATGACCTGCTCTGTGGCTAACATGTAGCCTCTTTTACAGCCACTTATGTCATTGTTCAATGAGCTCATAAACAAAGTAGCCATGGTTATAGGGATATAGTTATTCATGCATTTAGCAAAATTGACTCTCCCTCACCAAGGTCAACATGGTTACAGCCAAGGCTGAATGCCCAGTCATCCAGCAGTGGAGATCCACTTTCAGCCCCCAAAATTGCCCCATTCCCCAAAGTGACAAATCCACTACCTTGTGGCAGTTTGATTATATTGAACCACTTCCTTCAAGGAAGGGAAAGTAATTTGTTCAGCTGGAATAGACACATAACCCAGATATGTGTTTGCCTTCTCTTTATGCAATGCTTTTTCCAAAACTGCCACCTGTGGACTTACTGAATAGCTTCCTCCCATCTATGGCATTCCACACAGCATTGTGCTCTGATCAGGAACCCAATTCACAGCCAATGATTTGTGATAATATGCATATTCTCATGAGATTCACTAGTCTTACAATGTTCCCTATTATCCTGGGGCAGCTGGATTGATAGAACAGTGGAATATCATTTTGAAGACTCAAATACAGTGCCATCTAGGTGGCAATTCCTTTAATGGCTGGGAAAATGTTCTCTAGGAGGCTTGGTATGCTCTAAAGCAGTATCTATGGTGCTGTTTTTCCCACTGCCAGCATTCACATTTCCAGAAATCAAGCAGACAAAATGGGAGTGTTATCACTCACTATTATCTCTAGTGATCCAAAAGGAAAATTTTTGCTTCTTGTTCTTGCAACCTTAAAGCTATACTGGTCTATAGGCATTAGTTCCAAAAGAAGGAGTGCTTTCACCAGAAAGCACAATTCCATTGAACTGGAAGTTAAGGCCACCATCTGCCCACTTTGGGTTCCTCGTGCCTCTGTTTCATACACAATGAAGGGAATAACTGTACAGGCTGGGGTGACTGACCCTATCAAGAGGAAATATAACTCCTCCTATACAATGGATGTGAAGAAAAGTTTGCCTGGAACACAGTAAATCCTCTAGGGCCTCTCTTAGTACTATCATGCCCTGTGATTAAAGACGACAGAAAATTGCAACTACACAATCCAAGCAGGACAAACAATGGTCCAGAATCTTCAGGCATGAAATTTTGGTTACCCTCCCATGCAAAGAAGCATGACCAGCTTAGGTGCTTACTGAGGGTAAAGTAAAAATGGAATAGTCAGTGAAAGAAGGTAGTGATAAGTACGAACTTCTGCAATGTGACCAGTTACAGAAACAAGGACTGTAATGGTCATAAATATTTCTTCCTTTTTTTATGAGAATGTTTGTATATTTACATAGAAGAAATATCTTTGTTTTCTTCTCTAACTTTTTTCCCTTATGGCATAAATTGTATGCTTCATGTCATAGTATTTTAAGATTTCATGTTTAAGAGTGTATATTATCCAAGGACTTACTCCCTATGCTGGGTGGCATTAGTTCATTTCCCATAGTATGCAGGACAGTTGAATATTGTTAGGTGTTAAGTGGATACACACACACACATATATATGTTATTGTTTTTTATTAGGGAATATGTATGGTTTAAAGTGTGTATATGGCTGCCAAGTTGACAAGGCATGGATTATGATGTTAAGTATAATGTGTCAAGTCATATAGGGAATGGTGCCAAGTTGTCTCATCCAGCAAATAACTGGACTAATTGTAAAATAAGGACTTTTCATGGACTTTAACCATCAGTAAGTTGATTGCATAGATACCTGGTTGCATCTATAATCAACCAAAAAGATTGCTTTCGGCAGAGAGTGATATCTTATCCAATATGTTGAAAACCTTAAAAGGGGAACTGAGTTCAGCATTCAGAGAGAAAATCCCCATTTCTACTTCAGACAGTTAACACCTCCTTGGAACTCATCAAAAGTCTTCATGGGATCCCCTGGATTGCAGTCTTCCCTGAGGAATTTGGACTTTTGCATGCCCCAGTCATGTGAGAGAATTATATGTAATCTCACAGTATTAACAGATATCTGCTTTTGGTTCTTTTTCCCTAGAGAATTCTGACTAATCTAAAAAATAAGTCAATATAATACATCACATTAATAGAAAAAAATATTTTAAAACAGTCCTCTCAATTTATGCACACAAAACATTTGACACAATCCAACACTCCTTAATGAGAAAAATACTCCAAATGTTATAAATTGAAGGGAAATTAAACAGCCTAGGCAGAAGACAGTTATGAAAACCCCAGCTAACAATATACTATATGATGAAATAGTGAAATCGTCCCTCTCTAAGAGGAGGAACAAGATCAGAATTCACATTTTACTACTGTTACTGACTTTTGTGCTACAAGTTATAGCCAGAGTAATTAACAATAAAAAGAAATAAAGGAAAGAAACAAGTGAAAGTATCTCTATTCACAAATGACATGATACTGTATATTGAAAATTCCAAAGATATCACATAATAGCCAAGGGAACTTAAAAACATATTACCAGGGTTGCAGAATACAAGATGAACATGCAAAAATGGTTTGATTTCCTGGCAACATAAAAGACCAATCTGAAAAAGAAATTAAGAATATATGTCCATTTATAATAGCATCCAAAGGATAAACAATCTAGGACTAAATTTATCTAAGGATTTGAAATACATGCACTTAAAACTTTGATGAAAGAAATTATGGAAGGTGAATAAATGAAACAATAGCTCATTTGAATATCAGAAAAAATTGATATTGTTACCATGAAAATATTACCAAAGAAATAGATTCTGTGTTATACCTTTCAAAATAGTAGCTTTATCATTTAATGAAAGAGTATCACAAAATTCATTTAATTTTTTTCTACTTTTGAAGCATTCCTGAAATTTTTGAATGAAATCTAATTGTGATATGTGATTTCTTTTACATATGGTTGAACTTCACTTACCAATATTTATTATTTTATGCAACATGGTCTTCAATATTGAGGGGGGTGGGTGGGGGGAATATGGGACCTCATATTTTTTGAATGTAACATTTAAAAGAAAATAAAGAATAAAAAAAAGAAAAAAATCTCTGCAGAGATAAGCAGCCATCTTGCTTTAACATGTGGTAGCAAACTTTGGAGAGAAAGCACCTTGGATGATGCCTTAATTTATAAATTTCTTGGCCTCAGAACTGTAAGTTTTTATCCAAATAACTCCCCTTTAAGAAAGTCAACCCATTTCTGGTACTTTACATTGGGAGCCTTTTGGCAAATTAAAAAAGAAATGTAGAATTTTGAAATCCATAATTAAACAAAGTATTTTTTTCCTAAGAGATAAACAAAAGCAGAAGAATCAGAAGAGCATTTGACTTTCATCAGGAAACCTCAAAGTTAAAAGTCAATGGATCAATAGGGGGTTTAGATTACAATGGATGATGGATACAATTCTTCTTCTTACAGTTGTAGGCACTCTTGATTCCCTGGTGTGATGGTTGACCATCTTCACCTCCCTGTTAGCTGACCTGGGTAAGGCCAATGAACCAGAGAATAGTAGTTACCACTCTGCTGAGGCTCAGGGCCCAGCTGGCACATGAGCAGTCAAGAGATTCAAGTCCCCTGAGTATGCACCATCCCTAGCACAAACCACAGGTTCAGTAAAAGTGAAAAGAGGCATGTGTAGGAAGATCACATCTGAGTCCAGCTCCATCACACTCAAGAGCACAAATTCCAAAGTAGGGCACTCTGATATGGCACACAACTCCAAATCCATCCTGCCATGATCATATACCCTGTGGATCTCCATAGCCTTCAGGAGAACCAGCACCTAGGGTTGTATGCTCTCTCTGGAGTCCTGCTGAAGTGTGCATAAGCATGACCCCTCTGATAACCTCCCAACTCTTTTTGGAAGACTCTTAGCCATATAAATACATTTGTCTTTGCCATTTCCCCCTTTTATTCAAGGTCAAAAAGCAATTTTTAACACTTGATCCCATATATAGGCTGAGATATTCTGCTGGTCTGAGTTGACCCTTTTATTCAACGTCTCTTTCTAGTTGCATCACCAGTTAGTGATTGATAGTAATCTCTCAGTGCTAGGGAGTCTCATCCCAAGGAGCTGTGTCCCACACTGGGGGGAAGGTAATGCATTTGCATGCTGAGTTTGGCTTAGAGAGTGGCCAGAATGGGAGTGGACATCACCATCCCAGGGTCCACAGAAAGGAGGAATAAAATATGGATTAGAGTGGACCTACTGATATTCTACTATAAAATTATTGTGACTAGTAATAGAAGAAATTGTAGCATTGAGGAAGAGAAAGTGACCACAGTAGTTGCTGAGGGCAGTGAGAGGAAAGAAGGGATGTGATATGGGGCATTTTGTGACTTTGAATTGCCCTAAATGATACTGCAGAGTTAGATTATGGGTTTTATATATCCTGCCTTAACCTACTGAATGTACTGGGGGAGAGTGTGAACTACAGAGTAAACTATTCTATGTGGTGCAGCAGTGCTCCAGAATGTGTTCACTGAGTGCGACGAGTGTGCCACAATGATGAAGGAGGTTGTTAATGTGGGAGTTGTGGGTTGGGGGGTGGGGGTATATGGGAAACTCTTATGTTTTTAATGTAACTTTTTTTGTGATGTATATATCTTCAAAAATATATAATTTACTAAAATAATGGGGTGGGGTGGGGAGCGGGGTATGTGGGAACCTCTTATGTTTTTTATGTTTTTTAAAAATGATTTTAATGTAACATTCTTTGTGATCTATTAAATTAAATAAAAAAGTGTGAAAAATAAAAAATAAAAAATAAATATAAATATAAATACAAAAAAGTCAATGGAAATATTAATATATCTAGAGTTGGTGAAAAATGAAGGCATATTACCATATGCCAATATTTTTTAAATTCCACTGCCAAAGTTTGTAAGAATATTATTTGAATATAAGCTTCTACAGTGATTGGTTGGAATGTAGATTTTTAAAAATTAATGTATATCATTCATATATGAACAAATAGAAACAATAAGTGTATAGTAAAAGTTGTGAACTTCCAAGCATTCATATCATCATATGGGACTCCCCTACATCACCCCACCACCAACATCTGGCATTTATGAAAAACATTTCATACAAACTATTAAAGAATATCATCAAAATTTTACTAACTATAGCCTGTATTTTTACATTTGGTGTATTTTCACCCTAATCCACTGATTATTAACACCTCGTGTTAGTGTTATATACTTGTCATAGGTCATGAGAGAAAGTTCTTACCTGTGTTCTGGTAACCACAGCCCATCTTCCAACACAGGATTCCCTATGTTATACAGTCCCATGATTTATATAATCCATTCAAACTGTACACTCAGTGATTCTCATTTTCATCATAAAGTTATGTTGCTGTAACCTTGGTCAATTTTAGAACATTTTCATTACTAGAAAAGGAAAAATCTGATATCTCTATATTAATTTAGAAGTGACATAATCTTCTTAGCCATTGCTGCAAAAATATTACAAAATTATTTTAAAATATCATCCATAAGTTACATTAGTTGTACTTTTCTCCAGGAAACAGCTATGCACAGGACCCAGATAAGTTCAAGTGAATTTTAAAAAGAAAAACAATGGAATTATTAAATATTGAATATTGAAAATATGAGGATATATTTCAGGTATTGGATGAATATGAGCAAATATCAGACTTTTACCAGGATTATTAGTTTTGGAATAATTGAGTCTCATATATTCTAGTACACTACCTTTAACATTGAATAATACATTCTAAGTTATAATGAGACAGTATTTCCACTGTACAGTGGCAGGCTGATATTAAATTTACACAATTTCCTAAATGCTTAGTCTTCTCTAGATCAGAATTCTAATCAAGAAAGACTTTCAAATCTGAAAACTAAAATTCTTTTCATGAGAGGTTAAGATTATATGTCTTATGTGGTAAGAAAACCATATAAATACAGTATTAACAATATCATTTGCTTTTTAGGTAAATTTGCATTCTATTCATGCATTTCACTCCATATCATGACTAGCTATTATTTGCTCTTTATCATGTAGAAATATTGTATGAATCTATCATGTCATACATCTTTTCCTTCAGAACTCATAGAGCAACCAAAAGTTCCCAACATGCATTCTGTACGGAAGGCCAAGATTTTCCTAATACAGTTTTCCAGTGAAGAAAGCAACTCTTCATGGTTTCAAACTTTAGCAGTTCTCTTTGCATTTACTTTATCACAAGTTTCAGAGCAAAGTAATAAAATGAACATGGGAAACAGCTGAGGATTAAAGATATGATAAAGTAATAGCACTGGGAACCCTGCTAAAAATAAAGACTATTTAAAAACAGGACAAAACAAACAACAAAAAAGAATTGCCACCTGTCAGTTCCAGGACACCACAGTCATCTGGATCAGGCATTGACCTAATGCTGACTTGATTTGGGGTTTCTACAAACTTCAATCCATGAGCCTAAACCTACCCATTGTTTAAGCCAAAGTTGTGTATGGTATTTGCTTGGGCAGGGAAGGAAACTAAAAACATATCCTTTGAATACATTATTGTGTTTCATCTCTTTGGTGTTTGATGAGGAAAAGCATTTTCACTCATATTTTGTCAACATTTTTAAAAAGTGAAGTTAAAAAAATCTGAATATCATGAAGGTTAAAGTGTAGGGAAAACACAGAGCACTTTATTATGCATTATGCCAGTCATTTAACAATCATGATACACTGTGGAAGACAAGAAAATGTTAACTTTAGCAGATAGAAACTTGAAAACTTGTACTGACTAAAGAAAGAGAAGGAATCAGAGGAGATTAAGAAGATAGGAACATCTAAAGATCAATATTTAATGCATGTTTTTGTAAAATAAATAAGAAAACAACTGGAGTTCTGTTTGGTCTATTAACCTACCCCTTAGATCAAAAGTATCAACCTTATTATTGAGTACTGCATTTCATATGTTTAAAATGTATTCAAATATTATTAACAGAAATAGTATATCAGTCACTGAAAAGTTCTTGAATCTTAACTTCACATTAAATCCTTTCATGCACTAGATTCTCTTATATTATGCATGCTGAAATTAACATAAATTAACAGAGCTAGGAAAGAAAATGAAAAGAGAATAATGTATAAGTCAGGGTTCTATAGGGGAACAGAACTGACAGGAAATATCTGTAAGAAGCATGAGATTTATAAAATTCTCTCACATGACCTTGAGGATGCAAAATCTTAATTCAGCAGGGCAAACTACAAATCAGGGGCTCCAATGAAGGTCCTTGATGAGTTTCAAGAGATGCTGTCTGTCTGAAGTAGAGTTGGAAATTCTCTCTCTAAGGTCTTCAACTTATTGGATGAGATATTACTCATTGCTGAGGGCGATCTCCTTATACAACTATTGATTATAGTTGTAACCAGCCACCTGTGCAATAAAATCATTGAAGATTAAAGTTCATGGGATGCTGTTGTAATACAGTTATCCCAGTGCTTGATTGACTGAACAAATGGGCACCATTACCTGTCTGAATTGACATGTTAGCCAAAACATCACACCTGTGTATTCTTTGATTTCAAAACTCTCTTTTGTTCATTTCCCATATATTAAATTCCTGTTTAGAAGACATGCATTTATATAAAAGGATGTGCTTCATTTTTCAGTAATGTGCATTGTCTCCTTTGGGTTTTAGATTATTTTATTTTATTCTTGAGTTACTGGGAAACTGGCACAATTTCCCTGTCATCACAATTAATCCTCAGGGACATCTGACATTGCTAGGAGCCCCGCATCTTGCAGTTTTCTGTTCTTATCAATTTTCTCAGGAGCGCTGACTGGGAGTCTTCCAAATGTTTCTGTCATTAAAACAGACCCACATCTTTACTCTCATTAATTAATTTCTTTATAGGCAATTTATTCCTCACAGACATTTACTTCATTTAAGTTACTATTCGCACATATATTGTGAATTCTGTGATAGGAAGTAAATTGATTTCTCTCCCATTATGTGCTGTTCAAATTTTCCTGTTTATCTTCTTTAGCTCCACAGATATGGCTTCCCTTCTGGTGATGTCCTATAATCCCTATGTTGCCATTTGCCATGCTCTGCACAATGGGCTCATGATCATCCCATATATGTGCTCACAAGCAGTTTGTGGGTCCTGGACAAGTAGTTTGGTCTATAATTTTATCCACACTGGCACCATGTCCAGGTTTCTGTTTACAGGGTCCAATTTGATCCAATAATATTTTTGTGATGTACATCAAATTTTGAATATTTCATCTTTATTTATTCAGTTTTTTGAATCTTTGCACCTGTGTATAAATTCTTGAATTTTCTTAATATATTGTGACTTAATGCTTATTTACTATATTGTTTTAGATTTGCTAAAGGCCACTGAGAACAATATACCAGAAATGGATTGACTTTTTCAATGGGAGTTTTTTAGGTTGAAAGCTCAGTGTTCTGAGGCTGTAAAATTGTTCAAATCGAGGTATCATCAGAAATGCTGTGTCCTTAAAGTTAGCTGCTTTTGATCTTGGACTCCTACCTCATGGAAAGACAAAATGGTGGCTCTCCCAGTCTCTGCCTTCCCTAGGCTCACTGGGGATATAGAGGCAGATGACTCTTCTATCCCATCTCCTCCAGGCTTTGTCTCCTCCAGGCTCCTAAATGTAATTCTGTGCCTTTGTGCTCTAAAGTTTCCAGCCTCTGGTGTCTGGGACCTATTTCACGGCCTTTCATGGTTTCTCTGTCTCTGCAGCTTTTTCTGTGCTTCTGCAGTTTTTAGCCCTTCATTTTTAAAGGCCTCTTGTAAAAAGATTAAGATCTACCCTATGCCCCTCAATCTGATCAATGACTCTTAACTGAATTGATTTAATCAAAGTACTTAACTGAAACAGTCTAATTAAAAGGTCCTATTTACAATGAGTTCATAGGCACAGAAATGAGTTTGCTTTAAGAAAAGGATTTCCTGGGTTCCACAAAAGAGTCAGTCCCCTTCATATATTTATATATTTTCAATTGTGCTAAAGTTGTGTTCTGTGGAAATCTATAACAAAACCTTATCCACCTGTACCCCACAGTGAGAAATTCTCATTTTGTTTGTAATTTAAGGTGTGACTGCTCCCTTAGGTACAACTGCAAATGAATCTCCTCTATAAAATATTCTCACAGCCAGGATCGGCATCACAGTGAGCCTGTTCCTAAATCCAATTACTTATACTTTGTGTGACAGAGAGATTAATACTACTCTGTATGGAATATTCAACTAATGTTTTCTGTTACAAGAATAGGTTTTTCTGGATTTCTTTAAATCTTAAAAATTTTCTTAAAAAGAAAATTTGAAAGAAGTTTATCCTTGAAATATGTTCTTATATTTGAGTATATTTCCATGAATATCTAGTGTTTTGTTACTTGTATATTTGGTTGTTAGTTGCTTATGTGATAATGGGCTATATATCTTTGTATTTACTTTTTCATACTCAACCATATTTATATAAATGTCATTCTTCTTAAATATAATTTTCAAATTGATGAAATATTTTTTAAAATGTTTGGCATGATTTTGAGCTAAAAACAAAGAATGCAATCATATGGAGATCTTCTCTTTTGCAGAAGTACCTTGGCAGGTGTTTATAACTCCAAAAAACTTTCAATAAACTGGATATTTTTATCCTGGGGGAAGAAAGTATTGAGTGTTTTGGGGTTAGAGAAAACTATAGTTTAATTGTTTTCATTGATATTTACCTCTTAAAATGTCTTGGCTAAGTGCAAGGTGACTAGATGCTTGAAAGAATGGAGGAATGAAGATAAGATGAGGATGAAGTGCTAAGACCTGTGCAAAAGTTGGAAACAAGATAAGTTTGCTTTTCTTGGTGAAAAACATGGTGTAAAAACCTTGCCAAATGACTCAGAATATTGTTGGGAAGATTTAGTTCCATCTTGAGTGCTTAATGGAAAGACAAATGTCATGCTTGATGCATTCAAGCTTTCTGCATGACAAAATGAAAAGAATCAGCAGTTACTGTGGAATGAGTTATACCAATGCATGTTATTGGATTTCTGAGACAAGCCACCAGATATTTTTATGCATTGTGATACATTTTATCCACATATAAGAAATAGTCACATTCTCTCTCAAGATGGAAATAATTCTATTTTTCTAATTCCTGCAGGCTGAGCCAACATTCTGTTTCATTAATTATATATTATTTATTTTATATCTCAGAATTGAATCTCATATAGCTAATCTTTATATTAGAAACTATATCTAGAAAAGGTTTGTATTAGAGAACTGATGCTCATTTATTACAGCCTTCATCCTGTACTGCTGAATTGGATACATAAGGCCAACTGTGACCCAACATCTATTATTCAATATAGATGCAATTAGTGCACAAATGTCATGAGATTAGTGTTGCCCAAAACTAATAATCTTAGCAAAATTCTGATAGTTGCTGAAATTCCTCCAATGCATGACATATATTCCTATATTTTAGATATTTTGATAATTGAGGACTCTATAATAGAGAAATTGATTTGATCCACCCAGGTCACCTGTACAGCTGTTTCCTTGGTAAAGAAATCCCTGTCAATTTTATATTAAAGTATTCATTCTTAAAGCTGAGTAGTATTCCATTGTATGTATATACCACATTTTATTTATCCATTCAACTGTTGAAGGGCATTTGGGTTGATCCCAACTTTTGGCAATAGTGAACAGTGCTGCTGTGAACATTGGTGTGCATATATCGGTTTGTGTCCTTGTTTTCAGTTCTACTGGGAAAATACCTAGCAGTGGAATTGCTGGGTCATATGGCAAATCTATGGTTACTTTTTGGGAAACCACCGAATGGTCCACCAGAATGGCTGGATCCTTCTGCATTCCCACCAACAGTGGATGAGTGTTCCCATTCCTCCACATCCTCTCCAGCGTTTTCAGTCTTCTATTTTTTTTCATAGCTGCCAATCTTTGGGGAGTAAAATGGTATCCCATTGTAGTTTTGATTTACATTTCCCTAATAACTAGAGATTTGAAGAATTTTTCATTGTTTTTTAGCCATTTGTATTTCTTCTTTGGAGAAGTGTCTGTTTAAATCTCTTTTCCCATTTTTTAAATGGGTTGTTTGTCCTTTTATTTTTGAGATAGAGGAGTTCTTTATATAAGCAGGATATAAGTCTCCTATCAGATATATGGTTACCAAATATTTTCTCCCATTGTGTAGGCTCTCTTTTCACTTTCTTGACAAACTCCTTTGAGGTGCAGAAGGCTTTAATTTTAAGGAAGTCCCATTTATCTATTTGTTTCTTTGCTGGTTGTGCTTTTGGTGTGAAGTTCATGAGGCCATTTCCTATTACAATGTTTTGTAGATGCTTCCCTACATTGCTTTCCAAGATCTTTATGGTCTTGGCTCTTTTATTTAGGTCTTTGGTCCATCTTGAGTTGATTTTTATATAAGGTGTGAGATGGTAATCCTCTTTCATTCTTTTACATATAGATATCCAGTTCTCCAAGCACCATTTGTTGAATAGGCCATTTTCTCCCAGTTGAGAGGTTTTGGTGGCTTTATCAAATATTATATGACTGTATAAGTGAGGATCTATATCAGAACTCTCAATTTGGTTCCATTGGTCTTTGTGTCTCTCCTTGTGCCAATACCATGCTGTTTTCACTACTGTAGCTTTGTAGTATGTTTTGAAGTCAAGTAGTGTGATTCCTCCAATTTCGTTTCTCTTTTTCAACATGTCTTTGGCTATTTGGAGCCTCTTTTCCAAATAAATTTCATTGCTAGTTTTTCTAGTTCCTTAAAGACTGCTGTGTTGATTTTTATTGGGATTGCATTGAATGTGTAGATCAGTTTTGGTAGGATAGACATCTTAATAATATTTAGTCTTCCTATCCATGAAAGATAATATCCTTCCATTTATTTAGGTCTTCTTTGAGTTCCTTGAACAGTGTTGTGTAGTTCCTTGTGTATAAGTTTTTTACATTTTTAGTTAAATTTATTCCTAGGTATTTGGTTTTTTTATTTACTATTGTAAATGGTATTTGTTTCTTTATTTCCTCCTGAGCTTGCTCATTATTGTTGTACAGAAATGCTACTGATTTTTGTGCATCGATCTTATAACCTGTGACTTTACTAAACTCGTTTATGAGTTCTAGTAGCTTTGTTATAGACCTCTCAGGGTTTTCTATGTATAGGATCATGTCATCTGCAAATAATGAAATTTTGACTTCTTCCTATACTGGTGTGGGATATTATTGACAGGGAACACATGGTTGGCAGGGAGTTCTACAGGTCATATATCCAGGGTACATAAACAAATTTGGATATTTTCATAGTGGATACAATTAAAAACAACAACTGAGTGAATGCTGAGTTCCTAGCCAGGGGAGCTCTATCACAGTCCTTAAAGGAACAGCAGCAATCCCCCAAGAGCAATGGCAAAGATGAAAAATGAATGAAGGCCCAACAATGAGCCCTTGATACTAACGACTATGCTTGTGAGCCTGTGCACCTGAAATAAGAACAAGGCCTAGAGCTGCAGGGTGCCTAAGAGTTACATCCTGAGAGCCTCCATATTGCTCAAATGTGGCCAGTCTCGAAGCCAAACTCAGCATGTAAATGTGTTGCCTTCCCCCCAGCATGGGACATGACTCCCAGGGATGATCGTCCCTGGCACTGAGGGATTGCTACCAAGTACCAGCTGATGATGTAACTAGAAAATGGCCTTGAATAAAAGAGTCAACTCAGACCAGTAGAATACCTCAATCTACATATAATACCAGGTGTTAAAAATGCTTTTTGACCTGAATGAAAGGAAGAAATGGACAGGACAAATGAGTTTATATGGCTATGAGTCTCCAAAAAGAGCTGGGAGGTTATCACAGGGGTTACCCTTATGCGCACCTTAGCAGAGTCCCAGAGACAGATAAATTAGATACAACCCCAGGTACTGGCTCTCCTGTGGACTACACAGACCCACAGGTTCTATAGTCATGGCAGATGGAGTTCAGTGACATGTCAATTGGCTCTACTTTGGAGTTTGTGTTTCTGTATGATGGAGCTGGACTCAGATGTGACCTTTATTCACAAGCCTCTCCTGTAAGTTTTACCAGAACCATAGTTGGTACTGGGGTTTAATGTATACACAGGGGACCTGAATCTCTGGGCTGACCATGTGATAGTTAGGCCCTGAGTCAACAGACTTGCAACTCCTACACTCTGGTTTATTGGACTTCTGCTAACATGAAGGTGAAGGAGGTCAACCACCACACCAGGGAACCAAGAGTGCCTACAAATGAAAGCAGGAGAATTGCATCCAGCATCCATGTGAAATCTAAGCCCACTCTTTATATAGATGTGGAGTGGACACAACCATTTCAAGGTCCACAGGATGAAGGAATAGAGTATGGGTTAGAGTGGACTTACTGATATTCTATTCTTGAACTATTGTGATTAGTAATCAAAGAAAATGTGGCATTGGTGTGGAGAAAGTGGCCATGGTGGCTGCTGGGGGTAGGAAGTGGGAGGAAGAGATGAGATGTGGGGGAGTTTTTGGGACTTGGAATTGACCTGGGTGGTGCTGCAGGGACACTTATTGGACATTGTATGTCCTCCCATGGCCCACTGGGTGGAACATGGGAGACTGTGGGCTATGATGTGGACCATTGACCATGAGGTGCTGCAGTGCTCAGAGATGTATTCGCCAAATGCAATGAATGTCTCATGATGATGGAGGAGATTGTTATGGGGGAGGAGTGGGGTATGGGTGGTGGGGGGTATATGGGGACCTCATATTTTTTGAATGTAATATTAAAAAAATAAAGACAAAAAATTTTATATTAAGGTAACGCTCTTTCTCAGATAAGAAGATACATATCACTTATTTTCTTTTTTAATTTATTTTTTAATTTTTAAAAAGATACTTAGATTACTAAAAATTTTACACCAAAAAAATAAGGGATTCCCATATGCATTACTCCCAGTACCTCTTACCCTTACACAAATTAACAAATTCTTTCACTACTGTGATACATTCTGTGGGAAAATAGCTTGAATCTGAACATGGGAACTTGGCTTGGAGTGAAACATTTCCATAATGCAGATAAGAAGTACAGGTTTAGGAACACTAGGCTTTGAATAGATGGAACACTGTCTGGTCAGCAGCATGAAAATTGTTTGTGTGAAGAGGTATTTGAACTTTGTATGGCCTGTTCCCTATTATTGTAGATGTTGCAGCTCTAATAGCAAACTGCCTTGAAAGTAAACATTGATAACTATTGCTTTTTATTGTCTAATAAATATGATGTGGAAACTAGGGTCAAGGCTCCCAGTTCCAGAAGTTGTGGGTTCCCTGGTCACATCTTTATTTTCTCTCTTGTGAGTTTCTATCTGTCCTTTAATTTCTTAAGTTCTGCACTGCCTTCCCTTCAATCAAACCTATTGCTGAGCTGGTCTCAGCAACTGACACCCGAACAGAAACTGGAAGTGAAGAAGGATCACTTTTAGTGAAACTAAAGTCAGTGTAATGGCACAGAGCCCTGAGTGGTTTAGAAGGTCTTTGAAGTCTTTGGTAAGTAAGGACACTCTCAGGTATTTTTGCAGGGTTATTTTGGGAAATGGAGACAACTCAAGAAAATATCACCTGTATGTCTGTCTCAAGACAGGATGGGCAAAGACCAGTGAGCCTCATATTTTAGAACTCCTACAGATTATAGAAATATATTGCTTATGGTACCCAGCAACAGGAAGTTTAGAATTAGGAGATTGAGAAAGAGGGATAAAAGAGTTAAAATATTACAAGTACAAGGTATTCTGCTCCCTGTTAGTATTTGGCCCACTTGGACTATAATTAAATCTGTTTTGGGACCCTTGCAAACAGAAGAGGAGGAAGAGGAGAATGAAGATAGAGAATGTGAGGAAGTTCCTCCAACTGAATCTTTTGATGATAGTAATGCTAAAGTTGTTTTGCCTTCAGCTCCTTCATTAATTGACTTTAGAAAGTCACTTTCCCATCAGCTGACACCTCCTCCCCCTCCCCTACCTGGAGAAGCTCAGCCAAAGTTGTCAACTTTATAACAGGGCATTTACAGGCTAGAAGGGAGGTTGACTTGGAAAATGCTTCAAATGGACTTTCTGGTTATCTTAGAGAAAGAGTAGCTCCCAGAGTTGATCCTCAAAATCTGAATGGAGTTTATGAATTCACTTATCAATGCTTCTCATTTAAAATTTTGAAAGAGTTAAAAGCAGCAGTGCAACAATATGGTCCAAATTCTCCTTTAACCTATAGTACAGTGAAAGGTCTTGCAGAAGGCTCAAGGCTGATTCCTGCCAACTGGCCCAAGTGAGCACGTATCACCCTAGGGTCTGGAGAATTTTTACAATTCAAAATCTGGTGGGTGGATCATGCTGAGACTCAGGCTGCTCAAATATCACCATTTCCTTGGATCAGTTAGTGGGTGTGGGGAATTGGGTGGGAGTAGAACAGCAAATAACAATGAATGATCAAACCATGGCACGCTGTGCTTAAGGGCCTGGGAAAAAATTGAGGCTAAAGCAAGCCTCCAGTGTCATTTCAAAAAATACTGCAAGGACCTAAAGAACCCTGCCCTGACTTTATCACCTGTCAAATGAGGAAAAAAGGACATGTTTCAGGGTTAGGGTTGGGTAAGCACCACCAGGGAATTATTGAACCAATCCACAGCTCAAGGTAATCATGAGGGACTCAGATATTCACCTTTTCTGTAGTGGTCTCTGTTCAGCCTAGCTTCCTCAGACCACCCAAACCTATTCTTCCTATGTGGACTACAACCTTTTCCATTTCGGTGGAACAGCAGCCATTAACTCAAGAAAAATTGGAGGCACTTCATAAATTAGTTAAAGAACAGTTAGACAAGGGTTGTATTGAAGAATTTTTTAGTCCTTGGAACTCCCTGTGTCTCCTGTTAAGAAAAAAATCAGGCAAATCGAGACATTTGACAGACCTCTGAGCTGTTAATGTAATCATTCAACCTATGGGTGCATTGCAGCCAGGTTTGCCTACACCATCTATGATCCCTCATAGCTGGCCACTTGTTGTTATTGATTTAAGGATTGCTTCTTTTTAAAAAAATTTTTATTTTTTTATCTTTTTCTTCTTTATTTTCTTTTAAATGTTACATTCAAAAAATATGAGGTCCCCATATACCCCACATCAACGTCTTCCATCATCGAGGCACATCCACTGCAATTCTGGAGCACCACTGCACCTCATGGACAGTGGTCCACATTGTAGTCCACACTCTCCCCCAGTCTACCCAGTGGGCCACGACAGAATGCACAACCCCCAGCATCCATCCCTGCAGCACCACCTAGGACAACTCCAAATCCTGAAAATGCCCCCACACCATATCTCTTCTTCCATCTCCCTACCATCAGCAGTCACTGTGACCACCCTCTCCACATCACTACTACAATTTCTTCCCTTACTAATCACAATAGTTCCCCAGCAGAACATTAGAAAGTCCACTCTAATCCATACTCTATTCCTCCACTGTGTGGACCCTGGGATGGTTAAGTCCAGTCATCCTCTACATCAAGAAGGGCCTTAGATTCCACATGGATGATGGATGCAATTCTCCTGCTTGCAGTTGTAGGCACTCTTGGCTCCCTGGTGTGGTGGTTGACCTTCTTCACCTCCCTGATAGCTGGCCAGGGTAAATCCAATAAACCAGTGGGTAGAAGTTGCAAGTGTGCTGAGGCTCAGGGCCTCACTGTCACATGGACATTCCAGAGTTTCAGGTCTCCTGAGTATACACCAATCTCAGCACCAACCACAGGTCTGCTAAAAATTACAGAAGAGGCATGTGTAGAAAGGTCACATCTGAGTCCAACTCCATCACACTCAGGAACACAAACTCCAAAGTAGGACCAACTAACTGAACTCCAGAGCCATCTGCCATGACCACAGAATCTGTGGGTTTCTGTAACCCTCAGGAGAGCCAGTACCTGGGTTTGTATCTACTTTGGCTATCTCTGGGTCCCTGCTGAGGTGTGCATAAGCAGAACCCCTCTGATGACCTCCTGAATCTTTTTTGGAGACTCATAGCCATATAAACTCATTTGTCCTTTCCATTTCCCCCTTTTATCCAAGGTCAAAAAGCAGTTTTAAATACCTGATATTACATGTAGCCTGAGATACTCTGCTGGTATGAGTTGACCCTTTTACTTAAGGTCTTTTTCTAGTTACATCTACAGTTGGTGCTTGGTAGTAATCCCTCAGTGCCAGGGAGGTTCATCCCCTGGAGTCATCATGTCCCACACTGGGGGGAAGGTAATCCATTTACATGCTGAGTTTGGCTTAGAGAGAATCACATTCAAATTTATCTGGACCATTGTTACATGGAAATGATGCTGCTGATAAATTAGTCACTCTGGTTTTACAAGAAGCCTTTCACTTTCATAATTTAACTCATTTAAATGCAGCTGACTTCAGAGCTCATTTTCCTTTAACATGGACACAATCTAAGGACATTGTTCAAACTTGTCCATCCTGTCAAATTCTTATTAATCCAAAGCAATTGGGACCTGGAGTAAATCCCTGTGGTTTAACTGCTAACTCACTGTTACAAATGGATGTAACACATATCTCCTTCTTTGGAAAATTATGTTATATTCATGTCTCTGTACATACTTGTTCAGGATTCATTTGGGCTACAGCTCAGACTGGAGAAACTGCTAGACATATAAAACAACATTTGTTAGCTTGCTTTGATATAATGGGACTTCCTCAGTCTCTAAAAACAGATAATGCTCCTGCTTATACCAATGTCTTCTTTAAAAGATTTCTAGATACTTGGAGTATTTCACACATTTCAGGACTTCCTTATAACCCCCAAGGGCAAGCTGTTGTTGAGTGAGCAAATCAAACCTTTACACTCATGATACCAAAACAAAAAGGAGACACTGCAGGTGAAGTTACATAAAGCATTATTTACTCTTATATTTTCTTAACTGTGGAACCACCCTGGAAGGGACAGCAGCTGAAAGGCATTTCCAAACTAATTCTAAAACTCAAACTCAAACTCTATCTGCTTTAATTTGGTGGAATGTTCCACTGACCAATGAATGGTCAACAGAGAAGCTGTTAACTTGGGGATGAGGGTTTGCTTCCATTTCCCCAGGATATGGAGAACATCCTGTGTGGGCACCAGCTCATCAAATAAAACCATATTATGAACTCCAAAAAACGATGAAAGTTCCTGTGGGACCCAGAACCCCCAGTCATGCAGATGGAGAGACTGATGCTGAAAACTACAAACTGGGTCTCACTCTGAAGACTAGAGCAGTTTCACCTCCCACCTGGGGACAAATTAAGCATCTGAGTCAAGAAGCCAAACAACAGTTGGGAAAGGAAGAATTGCCAGTTACTGCTCCCAACTTAATGGTAGCTATGTTAGCCATAATAACAGCAACTGTAAGTGTCTTGCTTGTAGCAACTGCTGAAACTAATTGTGCATATGTTCCCAACACCCTTTCCTTCATCCTGAATCTTGGATGGAAACCCCTGCTCAGATTTATGTAAGTGAGTCTTCCTGGCCCTGGGTTCCTGGGCCAGAAGATTCTCACTTGTCATTACTTCCACCAAAGAAGGGAACTAATTTTAATGGAACCCTAGAATTCATTGAGCTATCCTTAGTGTTGGCCCTACTAATGTGTGTCTAAGTTTAACATATTAAGCATGGTTGTCAGTCAACCCTAAATATGTGAATGATTCCAAAGCTCAATTACTTCTTATATCAGGGTTGAGTTTTATATATAAACATTATAATAATCCTGACATACCCATATGTAGATATCCTTCTTTGGGGGGTTCACAAAGAAAACACCTTTTTGGGAAGATTGTTCAGGGTCTAGTAGTGTACTGCTAATTAATGCTTCCTATGGAATTGTAACTGACAGACCCTAAAGGGTACACAGTTCAGAATTGCAGTATGGATGAGACCTGTTCTACTTATGAAATACTGAGCTGGAAGGTGTAAAAACATAATTTTACTACTATTATTACAACTTATGCAAAATACCCCATTATGTGGCATGGGATGGGGATGGTCCCACCTTTTCCAGCATTAGACCATGGGTAAGCATGCCATCATAATGCAAATCTGGCTTGGGGAAGTCAAACCAAAATCAATAAATATCAATTATAGGTTAGTAGATTTGGAAAATGCTGTACTACTCCTTGAAGAGGAGTTGCAAAATGTAAATATGTGATTGAGATTAAAATATGATTTGAATGTTTCTAGCTTCTGTATAACCCCATATGTTTATAATAATAGTCATATCTCATGGGAAAAAATAAAACGCCACTTACTCAGATGTCATGACAACTTGAGCTTAGATATTAATCAATTGCAAGCTGATATAATGAGTATTCAGAATGGTGATTTGAAATTGTTACCTGTTTCTCAAACAGTGACTGGAATTTCCAATGGACTATAGTCACTAAATCTTATGGTTGGGAAGAAGGTATTCCAGGAGGAATGTTGCTTATTTTTCTCTGTATACTTCTTTTGTGTTTAGTCCTCAGATGCAAGCAACAAGTCCTCCAGAATATGAAGCAGTAAGAAATCACCAAATCTGCCTTCACTGTTTTGCAAAAACAAAAAGGAGGAAATGTGGGAAAATAGCTTGAATATGAACATGGGAACTTGGCTTAAAGTTGAAATGTTTTCATAATGCAGATAAGAAGTGCTGTCTTGGGAACACTGGACCTTGACTAGAAAGAACACTGTCTGGTCAGCATGTAAATTGTTTGCCTGAGGAGGCGTTTGAACTTTGTATGGCCTGTTCCCTATTGTGGATGTTGCAGCTCTAATAACAAACAGCCTTGAAAGCAAATATAGACAGCTATTCCTTTGTCATTTCTAATAAATACGATGTAGAAACTAGGGTTTAGGCTCTCAGTTCCAGAAACTGTGAGTCCCCTAGTCCCATCTTTATTTCTTTCTTGTGTCTTTCTTTCTGTCCTTTTATTTCTTAAGTTCTACATTGCCTTCCCTTCGAGCAAACCTATTGCTAAGCTAGTCTCAGCAACATTCATTGCAATTGAACACATTTGGAGCATTGCCACTAAGCATGGATTATAGTTTACAATGTAGTTTACATTCTCTCCCACTCATTTTTTTAGGTTATGGCAGGATATATAATGTCCTGTATCTGCCATTGCAATATCATTCAGGACAATTCCAAATCCTAAAAATGCCCCCATATTATATGTCTATTTTCCCTCTCCCTGCCTTCAACATCTCCGGTGGTCACTGTCTCCACATCAATAATATAATTTCTTCCATTACTAGAATAACAATAAGTCTATAGTAGAATATCAGTAAGTCCACTTTGCTCTGTAATTTATTCTCCAATCCTGATGATTCTAGGACGGCGGTGCCCATACCACCTTATGTTGAGTGAAGAAAGCCAGGCATTGAAGAACAAATATTGCATGACCTCACTGAAAAGAATTAAGCAAATCCAGCAGACTCAGAGGGCTAGAGTCTAGAAGATAGGATTACATGAAATAGAAAGGGAGAAGGTTGTGAACAAATGCCCATATGGGTAAAATCTATGATAAGATGGAAGTGAACAGTTGTACATTAAAGAAGACACATTTTTTGATCTTTGCATGTGTTCAAATGTATCATGCCTTGATAATCAGTCAAATTTATATTTACATATAGAATTATATTCAAAAGAATTTTCCTCTAGATATTTAAATATGGTGAACCATTTATTTCTTTTTAATTTTTTATTGTTTTTTTGAAGATCCATAGACCACAAAAATGTTACATTAAGAAATATAAGAGGTTCCCATATATCCCACACTCCACCCCCCATTCCTCCCACATCAACGACAACTTTCATCATTGTGGCACATTCATTACAATTGGTGAATACATTTTGGAACACTGCTGCACTGCATGGATTATAGTTTACATTGTAGTTTACCCTTTCCCCCAGGACTTTCAGTGGGTTATGGCAGGATATATAATGTCTAGCCTCTGTTCCTGCAATATCATTCAGGACAACTCCAATGGGAATTATATACTTTATGCATGAATTTTCTGTAAATCTAAAATGCTAAAATTAAATAAATAAATATATATATATTCAGATCTACCAAGTAATCAAAAGTATAAAGAAGACGTTTAAATGTGAAATTACATCCACCATTGTAAACAAAAGACCCTACCATAATGTACATTTACCTTTAGAAATTACTTAATGTTGGGTTTATGCCATCATATTTATCAAAACATTTATCAATAACCTTGTACCCAGATAAAAAAATGAATATATAAATGATTTTATATTAATGGCATCTGAAGACCCATGTCAATGAAATACAATGCATGGACCTTGTTTAGATACTGAATTGAAGTAGTCAGCAATAAAAAGGTGTTTTTGAGATAATCAAGGAAAGTGAATATCCAGTGGATATTAGATATTAAAGAGTTATTATTTATTACCAAGGTGGCAATAGTATTGTTTTTAAAAGAGAAGAAACTGTCTTTATGTCATAACTTCACATATTCACTACTTCACATTCTGAAGTTTTACATATTAAATGACATAATATCTGAGATTGTTTTAAAATAATGCAGTCCTGGGAAGGAGGTGGAGATGAAAGGAGATTGTCCTTATGTTGATCCAGGTTGAATACTAGTGTGTAGAGAGCAGTTTAAAATTGTAAGCAGTTATACAGAAAAGGGGAAAAGTCTAAAGACAAGGACCTATATCCCAACACAAGAAATGAGGAAAAGTAGAATGAAGAATATAAGTAAAAGTAGAAATCAATGATAGAAAAATAAACAGTAAAAATATTAGACAACTTTTATTTACTCCCATAAAGTTATATCATGATTAAAAGAGATTTAAAGAAAGCAGATATGACTCAAACAGTTGGGTGCTCACCCACCACAGGGTGGGAGGTTCCAGGTTATGTTCCTGGTGCCACCTAAAGAAGACAAGAAAGACAGCAAGTTGGTATAGTTAGCTGATGCAACAAGATGATGCAGCAAAGAGACAGTGAGGAAACAAAATGAGACACAATAAGCAGGGAGCAGGGGTGACTCAAGTGATGAGGTGTCTCCCTCCCACATTGGTGGTCCCAGGTTTGGTTCTCAGTGCTTCCTAAAAAGAAGATGAACAGAGAGCAGACAGCAAGTGCAAACAATGTGAAGTAAATAAATAAAAATAAAACAGATTTTAAAATTAACAATATCAAGAATGAAATAGTTATAGTTCCTGACAGCCTACACCTAGTGAAAATCAATTGATATAAAATAATAACAAAATTAGTTGCTGTTTTAGTTAACTGAAGGCTTCCAGGGCAATACATTAGAAATTGATTGGCTTTTAAATGGGGATTTATTATTCCAAGGCTGAGAAAAATGTCCAAATCAAGGTATCAAGTGAAGTCCTCTCCCTGAAGACCAACTACTTGAGTTCTTTCTTGGAAGATGAACTTCTTTCACATGACAGCGTAAAATGGTAGACTCTGCTATCTCTCCATTTTCCCGTGGGTCTCATTTTTTCTGCTTCTGGCTAGCTTTCTCTCTGCTCTTGCGGGTTTCTCTCTCCTAGGATCTGTTGACTTCAATTTCTAGTTTCTAGGATTTTCTCAGCTTCTGGAGGTTTTGCTCTACCTTTGTTACCCCCAATTTCCATATTCATCAGTTTAGAAAAGACTGTAGTAAGAGAATAAAACCCACCCTGGGTCACACCTTGCTGAAGTAATCTAAATGAAATGGTCCATTAACTGAAGCAATCTCATCAAAGAAAACCACCCACAATAGGTTCACACTAACAGAAGTGGATTAATTTAAGAACATAATTTTTCTGGTGTACACAAAAACCTCACACTCTCACAGGTGCTTATTTAAAATTTAGGATTCAAGTGAAAATCATGATTTTAGACAACTTGTGTCCTTCATATGAATTTTGCAGTTCCCCAATACTTAAATACTTTTCTGATACAATTATTAGTGATATTAATTAAGATAATTTATTTTGGTATTGTATAATGAAATATGTTAAATTTGGAAAATCTGTTTAACACTGTGACACAATATTTTCCAGATGACCAATATAAGATTCTACAAAATTATACATGGCCAAAAGACCATTCAAAGAACCTACATAGAACAATGAGTTACAATTTAACAAAATATGAAAAGTACATTAACACAGTTTCTGATTGAAAATTGAAACTGTTCTTTATTAAATCATATTATTGTGTTTTGGTACAGTATCAAGGAAAATTAATGGTCATCTAAAGTAGCAATCAAATTCCCTTTCCTATTTCTAAAAATATGTTTGTATATGGTCATGAATTCTTTATATTCTTCAGCCAAAATAACATATTGCAACAGAATGAAGGAAATATAAAATTCAGAGGTCTCCTACTAAGCCAGGATTAATCATATTTTAACAAGTATAAAACAATATCTCTTCTCTCTGATTTACTTGGGTTTAGGTAAATTACTTATTTCCTCCTAAAATGTGTTGTATTAATATATAAGGTATTCATTAGGATTTTTTTGATGAGGTATTTATACCTACATCAGTTTTAACTTCTAACGTGGCAATTTTCAATAGATAAAATTTGCATAATACATATATTCTTCATGATATTCAATAATTTTTAACACAAAAAGAAATTTGAGTAAAGATGATTTATATAAGTTCTATTAAATTTTGTTTTTCAATATTTCAAGGAACTTGAGATAGTAAATTTTGCCTGTATTTTTCCTAATTTTATCTTCATTTGAGTGTTATGTTTCCATGTAAATAAAGGTAGTCTTGCTCTTTTAGATATCTGGCAATTATTTTTCATCTTAATTGTCTAAAGATGGCAGACCTACCCAGTTCTTATATGCATTTTGATACATTCTGAATTATCCATACTCTATCAAAGAGAGTTTGCAGCTGCTTCCAAGTTGAGATCTTTCAGAGAGTTTTTTTTTCTCAAAATATGAAAACACATTCTGAGAACATGGAAAGAAGGAGAAGGTGGTAAAGATCTACTAAGTCTCTATGAAACCACTTATGAGGTTTCCTGCCTTTTGTGATGTGAGAAATGTCTTACATTGAGTCAAGGGATATTTATTCTTCCATAGAATTGACTTATTACATCTATTTAACAAACTCCCTCTATCAACTTCCATTAACTTTACTGACAATGTGTAGAGGTAGATAGATAAGTCAATGCTCTAGTCTTCATTTCTTAGACTTTCCTTGGGGCTTCTTAGTTGCTGCAACATTCTGATTCATCCTGGATTGCCAGATTAGGATTTTTAGTAAAATGAGAATTTGCTTCTTTCCTAAGAATGTTTTCTGAGAGTTGGTTGCAAACATTCTGAGGAGTACTGAACATCTTTGGTCAAGTCCCATGCTAGGATTTGTTTAAGTCTCTTGTGGTGAATGACAGTCCCAAACTTGATTTTCTTTTACATTCATTCATTTTAAAATTCATTCTAGTATGTGTCTTTTTTTTTTTCAATTTGTTTGCTGGGGTTCATTTGTTATTTCTTTTCATGTTGTTGGCTTTAAACAGTACATGGTTTTCCTTCATGACAGAACTTTAGTACAAAACCTTAGACAAATAATTTTATTGGGAGCTTTGTGATTTCATGACTATATTATACTGCAAATAAATTATATTTTTAATCAGGCATAAAATTGAAATATATTGAATCTCCAAGACATTTGAAATATTTTCAAATACTTCTATTTTGTTAACTTTACGAAAATACTGTTACCAGTTTTATTGCCAAGGAAAAATATTACAAATTTAAATATTCTCAAGGGTATAGCCAAAGAACACAGACCAAATAGGAAATGAAGAAAACTTGAGTATTTTGGACAAAGCATAAAACAATTCCCCAGGATTCATCAAACGTGTGACCTATGCATGTACCTCCAAAAAAATAACCAGTTAGAAAAATACAGAAGTAGAGGTTTTCATATGATTTGGGACAGTATGAATCTTCCTGAGAAGTGACTCTTAATTTTACTCAGTTAAGAATGATGCAGGAAATCAGATGATCTCAAGCCTATTTAAATTATGCCAAATAACTGTTCATGTTATGGAAGTTTAACTTGTTATCTCCTACTCATGTAATTTTGTGCATTTTAAATTATGTTTCTTTAAAATTACTAATGGAAAATTCATTGAAATGCTGGATACATCTCCACATCATTAGCATACTTACTTAGGTCTACTGCATATTGTCAATTTACATTCATAGAAGAAACTGAATTGTTCTGATTCTGGTATTCATTATAGGTGATTAGTTTTCAAAACGGTAACAGAAAATATATGTGTCACAAAGAGTCTGTATTCAAAATATAAAAATTGCTTATAAGTTGACATTCCACAAGCACTGTAAATTAAATATGCTATGATCTAGATAATAAAGGAAATCTAAAAAAATTACTGGTCAAAATGGATTATGCTGACATTTCATTGAAATTTCCTTATGTGCAAAATTAGTCCTTAAAATACCAAGAGAAATGTTGAGATATGCAGCATTGCTTTTCCTATGAACATTTTCTGATATTTACTGGATATAAGGAACAAGCTCTGCTACTTGTATATTTTATTATATTATTTTATTTCATGTGTTTGACAACTGTTAAGGAATATGAATCTCATTCATAATGTTGTTTACCACGTTTTACATTATGAAGTAAATAATTTCTAAATATCCCTAAGTAAAAACCAAATAGAAAATGTTGAACTTTCTCAAATGCCAAAAGTTGTTCTGTTAATCATCATAATCCACTCTGAACTAGAAGATAAAAGGTAAATTATGCATAAGAAGTCAAGAATTGAACAGACCACTGATTATCTGTAGTGATGTAGTGATCTGTAGTGATGAAGAATAGGAAGGAAATTTCTAAGGATACTTACGAATGTGTAGGTTTGATAAAACAATTTAAAGAAACAGCTTGATGTCTGTCCAATAATTTATCCCTTTGATTATTAGTTTCAACCTAATCATGGAGTGTTGCTTTTGGTATGCAATAAAATTTCCTGCTTAAAGCTTTTCTCTTTATAAAAATAAGGATAATAGAAAAGCCATGCATAATTTAAAAGATTATTATAAAAAAAACACCTTGCATAAATATTTTTGAAAATACTTGTACATTCATAAGAATATGACCAATGTAAACAAATCAATATTTTATCCTAATAATCTTATTATTTACCAAAAATGATAGCAACAATTTTATATTTTTGTGATGACAAATGGTTTTATATAAAGTATTAAAATCAATATGCTAGAACTTTTAGAGTTAAATCATTCATTTCTAAGTTCACAACATATGAAATTTAAATAGTACTGAAATTAGAACACCCCATGATAATTAAAGTTTTAGCATTGAAAGGATAATTACTCTGAGGCAAGATTTCTCCACTATTTGGAATGCTTCCAGATAAGTTTGAACAGCAGTTGTTAGAAGAGGTATTTTTAAATATATCTATTTATTTGTTTTTAAAAGATTCATAGATTACATAAAATTTTACATAAAAATATAAGGGATTTCCATATGCACTACTCCCCACATTTCCCATTTCCCACATTAACAACTTCTTTCATTAGTATGGTACCTTCACTGAAATTAATGAACACATTTTATAGCAATATCACACAGCATGGATTATAGTTAACAATGCATTGTATACTCTATCACTCCATTCTGTAGGTATGAATGAGAAGATTTCAGCAAATTTTAGAAAAGCATGCAGGGAGACTCTGTGCCTAAAGTGAGTTCTTCATTAAATATTGAAATTCATCACAAAATGAATGAAGGATGTTTGATGGAGGTGAAATTTCAGGTTGGATTCTTGTTTAGATATGGGCAGTTGAGAAATGAGTGACAGCAAGGGAAATCTGGTTAGGCACTGCAACAATAAACTAGAATCTATTAGATTCTTTTTCATTTAAAAAAATTAATATTGTATTTTTTAATGATACATAGATCACACAAAATGTTACATTAAAAAAATATGAGGTTCCCATATATTCCACTCCCCACACCCCCACTCCACCCACACCAAATATTTTCAATAGTATGGTGCATTCTTTGCATTTGATGACTACATTTTTGAGAAATACCACACAGCATGGATTATAGTTTACTTTGTAGTTGACATTCTCTGTCCATCCAATGGGTTATGGCAGTCTATATAATGTCTTGTATCTGTCCCTGCAATATCATTCAGGACAATTCGAAGTCCCAAAAATGCCCCCTATCACACCTCTTTTTCTCTCTGCCTTCAGCAACTCCCATGACCACTGTCTCCACATCAATAATATAATTACTTCCATTGCTAGAGTAACAATAATTCTATAGAAGAATACCTGTAAGTCCAGTGTAAACCATATTTTATGCCTCCAATCTGAGGACCCATGGATGTGATGGCCACTCCACTTCTAATTAAGAGTTAGCTTAGATCCCACATGGATGATGGATGGAATTCTTATGCTTGTATTTGTAGACACACTTTGTGTGCTGGTCAACCATCCTCACCTCCTTGTTAGCTGACCTGGGTAAGTCCAACAAACTGGAGAGTAGGTTTTTCAACTCTGTTGAGACTCAGGGCCTAGCTGGCACATAGTCCAGAGATTCAATTCTCGTGAGCATACACCAATCTCAATGCCAACCACAGTTTCAGTAAAAGTGATGGAAGAAGCATATGTAGAGAGATCATATCTGAGCCCAACTCCACACAGAGGAGCACAAATTCCAAAGAAGGGCCCACTGGCAAGGCACTGAACTCCAGAGCCATCTGCCATGACCATAGGACCTGGGTGTCTCAGTAGCTTCAGGAGCACCACTACATGGGGTTTTATCTACTTTGTCTCTGAGATCTTGCTGAGATATGCAAAAGCACTATTCCTCTTATGACTTTCTGACTCACTATGAAGTGTCTTAGCCATATAAACTCATTTGTCTTTATCATTTTCCCCTTTTATTCAAGGTTTTTTTCTAGATGCATCACCACCTGGTGCTTGATAGTAATCCCTTCGCACCATGGAGACATCCCCAAGAATTATGCCCTGTGATGCAAAGAAGGTAATGCATTTACATGCTGAGTTTGGCTTAGCGAATGATCACATTTGAGCAACATGGAGGTTCTCAGGAGTTAACTCTTAGGCACCGTGCTGCTCTAGGCCAAGTTGAAATCAAGCACACAGGCTCATAAGCACAGATCATCAATGTCAAGGTCCATCATTGGACCATCCTTCTTCACTGGTCTTTGCCCTTGCATTTGGGGGATTGTTGCTGTTGCATTGGGGGATGTGACAGAATTCCCCTGGATGGGAACTCAGCAGTCCCTCAGTTGTGTTAAATTCTACCCACTATGTCAATACTCAATGAATATCTGAACACATCTATATACCCTATATGCATGCCCAGGTGAGCTTCCTCCCATCCAAGTATCTCCCATCAATGACACCACACACATGCTCTTCCCCTGCCACAGCTGAAGCATTCTGTGACCCAAAATTTCTTCAAAATGAAGCCTTTTGTATTGTCAAATTCAATTAATAGGAAAATGAAATAATAATGAAAGGTTCAAAGATTAGAAATAAAATGCATAATAATTTAGAAAAAGTAAAATAAAGTATAAAATAAATTGTGGTATTAAGAATAAAAAATAACATAATTTGTTTTTTACGTTTTGCCTTTCATCACTATAATACATCTTGCCCTGTATGTACAATGGCAAAGCAATCTCTTCCATTTCTTCCTCAGTGTCTACGTCCATTTTTTTTATTATGTCTTCAAAAAAGTTTTAGGTCACAGTAAAGTCACATATAAAATGTAGGGGTCTCCTATATACCAAACCACAAACCCTTTTCCCCCTTCCCCATCAATGCTATTTTTACAAGCGAGTATTATACTTGCTACAACTGATGTACAGATATTAAAGCATAGCTACTAACTGTGGTTCCATTATGGTTTATGCCATGGTTTACATTTTAAACTGCACACTTTTATAAATTTTTTGGTGAAATTTAACATGACCTGTGTCCATCATTGCACTATCATGCAGAACACTTCAATTGTCCCCCAGTTATCCCTTCTTCCATCTATTCAGTTCCTCTCTCCCCCTCCTCTCAAGGCCCAGAGTGATACCCAAGCTTCACTACTTTAAGGACCAGATTCATAGATACCTGCAACAATGCTGAGAGCTAGACACTCTAGTCTGTCCTCCCCAATGGGGAGCCAACCATGCTCTTGAGAGACACCCTCCACTCTAAGATCATCATACTTCCCCAGGTTGGGGATATAACACCTCCATGCTCATTGTATGGTTCCCCACCCACTGATATAACACATTATGACAAGATGAGCACTCACTCACTCCTAGAAGCCTGTCCCAGGTGCATCCTGTGACAGATGCCCAATCAAACACCTTATCAGAAATCCTTTCTTATTATATTTTCTAAAGTATTTTCTCAACTTTATAGTTTCAAACATGTACCTGACAATCTCCTATGTTCATCTGCTCCCCTCAACACTCTCCCTAATTCCATGGACCATCTGACCCATCCTCCCAACCCTACCCTTTCAAGCCTGAACAGCCCAACCCAATTGAATTCCTAGGCCCCATCTTATCCCTTCACTGCACAACTACTTCCCTCCACTTTACCATCGATTTCACCTATGTGGACATTGGCTAATAACCTTCCTCTCTCCCCCATTTCCTGTAAGCTTATCTTCCAGTCCCTAGCTCTCTGAGACAGCTTGATTTGCTTAATTCATATCAGAGAGGTCTTGTCATATTTGTTCTTCAATGCCTGGCTTGCTTCACTCAACATAAGGTCCTCAAAATTCATTCATGCTATCCCATGTGTTAGTCCTGTATTCCTTCTTACATTTGAGTAGTGTTCCATTGTATGTATATACCACATTTTTTTAATCCATTAATCTCTTGATGGACATTTGGGTTGATTCCAACTTCTGGCAATACTGAATAATGCCACTGTACATTGGTGTGCATATATCAGTTTGTGACCTTGTTTTCAATTCTTCTGGTTATGTACCCAGCAGTGGAATTGCTACACTATGTGGTGAATCTATAGCTAGGTTTTTGAGGAAGAGCCAAACTGTCCTCCACAATGTCTGGACCCTTCCACATTCCCACAAGCAGTGGATGAGAGTTCCCATTCCTCTGAAACCTCATCTTTTATGAATGATGCAGTGAAGGAGAAAAGAAAGAACTCACAGTCATATATTATAGAATGCCTGAAATGAAGGAGTGTGAAGAATAATCTACCTGTTCTCCTTTGGGTTAAACTCATGCTCAGAACAACCTCAGAAACTTTCATGAAGTTTACAGGAACAGTTTCTAAGTCATCCAGCCAGGGAAGGGGAGACACCTATAATTAGTACTAGAATTGGTAAGTGTACATCCAAGAGACTTAAATCCTTGGGCTCTCCATGTACCAGCTGGGGTCTGAATTTCACCTGAGCTTCAACACCTAGTCTTTAGTTCATTAGACTTATGCAGGACAGCTAACAAGGGAGAGATGATGGACAACCATACCAAGAAACAGAGAATCTACAACTTGAAGCAAGATATTCCAATCCACCCACCATAAGGGAACAAAGCCCTCTCTCAATTAGAGGTGGAGTGGGAATCACTGTATCAGAAAACTCAGCATTGAGGAATGAACTATGGTCTAAAGTAGACTTACTGCTATTCTACTATAAACTTATTGTGAGTCTACCAATGAAATAAATTATATCATTGATGTGGAAGCTGTGGCCACTATAGATTCTGAGGTCAGGTATAGGGGAAAACAGGTATAGTACAGGGGCATTTTCAGGACTTGTGCATCACCCTGAATGACATTGCAATGATAGATACATGCTATTATATATCTTGCCATAACCTATGGAATTGTGGGGAGAGAATGTAAACTACAATGTAAACTATAATACATGCTTAGTGGCAATGCTCCAAAATGTTTTCCTCAATTTCAATTAATGTAGCATACTAATGAAGGCTGTTGTTAATGTGGGAAAACATGGGAGATGTGAGGACTGGGGAAATATGGAAGTCCCCTCTATTTTTTATGTAACACTTATGTAATATAAGTATCTTTAAAAAATAAATAAAATATAGTCTCTCCAAAAATAAAAAAAAAATGTCATCCTAGTCTCCAGTATATAAGGAGCATCAGAAATAAATGAAGTGTGTTCAAATAAATGGACTCATGCAGAGGGTCTGCCAAAGAGATGTCTCAGACAACCATTTGATGATAAATAAATTAAGAAGATGATCATGGATGTGTCCAGACAGATTTTCAGAAGATATTTTCAGCAGTAGTGTGAATAGCACTCAATTCCTGCAAGGATTCTGAGTTTAGATTTTATTTTTAATCCATTTATGTGCCTAAATTCTCCTATCCTATTAATAGCAAAATTAAAATATCTAAAACAAATCGGGAGTGTTAGGAAAGAAAAAGAAAAGCAAAATATGTGTATTCATTGGTTTGAGAATACTGTCTTTTGTCCATGTCCTCCATACTGAATTCTGGTTTAGAAACCATATATAGACACTAATAGCTGCAGCTTGCTTGTGGAGAATGTGAATTGTTTCCACTTAATTTTCAGCATCATTTTTTAATTTTATAGACTTCACCAAGATAGCACACATAGAAAACCTCACATTCTCATGTAATTCTTCCTCCTTGATAGTGCAAGCTCCTTCAAGTCCAAAGTCTTGCAAGGTCTGCCATTTGTACTGATTTATCATTACATTTTTTAAAATAGACTCAATTAAGCCTTCCAGGAGCATTTTATAATTATGTCTAATTATTCATTGTTGATAATAATTGAATTTTTATAGGATAATGATGTAGAGAAAAAGTTTGTGCAGAATGCAATGTATTCATCAAATACTGGAGAGAATTTATTAGATGGAATTAGAATTTTAGGGGAAACAAGTATCAAGTGAAATATTCGCATTAGAAACTGGGCATCTGTTAAAGAGAGGAACAGAAGTAATAGTTGTTTTTTATTATTGTATTTTTAGTTTAAATTTCTATGTTAAAGAATCAATACAGATGAACTGTAAACCATTATATTTCAGAATTTATGGGTAACTATATGGCCATAGTTCAACTTTTGGGCAGTAATCTTAAGGAAATGAATGTTTAACAAAGTTAAAACATTAAATTTAAACCATGTGGCATCAAAACCCCCTCTCAATTGAGAGGTGGAGTTGGTCATTGCTATCCTAGGGTCCTCAGGATGGAAGAATAAAGATGGATTATTAGAGTGGACCTACTAATATTATATAGAATTATTGTAACTCTAGCAATGGAAGAAATTATGTCATTTATGTGGAGTCAGTGGCCACAGGAGTTGCTGAAGGCAGGGAAAGGGAAATGGAGGTATTTTATGGGGGCATTTTTGGGACTTGGAGTTGTCCTGAATTATAGTGCAGGGACAAATGCAGGATATTATATATCCTGTCATAACCCACTGAATGGACTGGGAGAGAGTGTAAACTACAATGTAAACTATAATCGATGCTGTGTAGGAGTGCTCCAAAATGTATTCATCAATTGCAATGAATGTAAAATGTGAATGAAAGAAGTTGATGTGGGAGCAGTGGGGGTTATGGAGAGTTAGGTATTTGGACCCACAGTGACAATCCAATTTTACTGCTTGAAGGACCAGATTCACAAATACTTGAAACAATGCTGAGGGCTTGACACACTAGACTGTCCTCCCCCATTGGGAGCCATGAATTCTCTCGAGAGACACAATTACTTTGTTTGAGAACATCAGGCCTCTCCAGAATGTGTGTACACCTTCCCACTCATTGTATGGGCCTCCACTCAATGATATAATACACTATGACAAGATGAGCACTCACACACTCCCTAGAAGCCTGTCCCTGTGCCAGTGTCCCCTATTAAGTACCTTAAATAGGTAAACCTTCCTTATTATATTTTCTAAGAGTTTTCTCAACATTATAGTTTCAACCACATACACAACCATCTCCCATGTTCATTTGTTTCCCCCTCAACCCTTCCCCCAATTCCTTGGGCCATCTGACCCATCCTACCAACCATAGCCCCCCTCAAGTCTGCAAAGACCCACCCAATAGTATCCCTATACCCCCATCTTATCCCTTCCCTGTACAAAAATTTACTTCCATTTTATCATGGGTTTCACCCATGTAGACATCAGCTCACAATCTTCCTCTCTCTCCCATTTTCTGATAAGCCTATCATCCAGTCTCCAGTTCTCTGAGACAGCTTGGTTTGTTTATTTCATATCAAAGAAGTCATGTAGAGAACTCAAATCTAAATGAAGATTGAAATCTTCTCTCCTAACATCAAGAATAAACCAAAAATGCTAATTGTCACAACTGTTAATCAACATTGTACTGGAGGTTCTAGCCAGAGCAATTAGGCATGAAGTTAAGAAATTAAAGGCATCCAAATTGCAAAGGAAGAAGCACTATTTTGCATTTGCAGATGTGATGACCCTATATATATAGAAAATCCAAATAAAGTCCAGAAGAAAAAACAAACTAGAGCTAATAAACTGATTTTGTAAACTAGCAGTGTACAAGATCTACTTGCAAAAATCAGTGATGTTTCTATACATTAGTTATGAAAAATCTGAAAAGGAAATAAAGAAATAGGTTATATTTTCAAAAGCCAACAATAGTCCAGCATCTAGGAAAAAAATTAACCAAGGATAAAGAACTTTTATATGGAAGACTACAAAAACATTGCTGGAAGAAATCAAGAGTACAGTATAAATGGAAATATATTTAATGTTTATGATTTGAAAGATGAAATATTGGTTACTTGTTGATTCTACCCTAAGAAATTGTTACTCAATGGAATCTCAATCAATATTACAACAGCCTTCTTTTCAGAAAATGATAAATAAATCATCAAATTCATATGGAAGGGTAAAAAGCCCGAAATAACCTTAATCTTCTTGCAAAAGAAAAAAAAAATTAGTGTTGGAGGACTTAAGTTTTCATGTTTGAAAACTTCATGAAAAAACTGCAGTAAACAGCATGATCCTGGCATAAGAAGAGACATACAGACCAATGGAACAGAATTGTGAGTACAGAAATAAATATTCATATCTATAGCAATTGACTTTTTTATTTAAATATTTTACTTTTATATCAATGTTACAATATACTCAGTTAACACAAGATGATACCTACAATAAGAATGAATCTGTTTTGTTCTGTGGATACACACAAACAGATTTTTTTTTGTTCCTCAATCTTGAGGGATTTGGAGTGATGTCCACTCTGCTTCAGGCTGAGAAGAGATGTAGAGTTTATTGGGCAACCAAAAGGAAGTATTTTCCTTGCAGTTGAAGATACTCCTTGCTTTTGGGGTGGGGCTCACCCATAATCATCATTTTCTTGGTTGTCTAGGGCAGCCAAAAGAACTGGAGAGTAGTATTTGGTGATGTATCTGAGGTGTTTCAGTGCTCAAACTGCACATGACATTCAGTGCTCAAACTGCACAAAGACATTACATCTCAGAAACATATTTAACAGGTAAGTTGAATATTATAGGTTCAGATGAAAGGAGTAGAAGGATCATGATTAGGAAATTTATAAATGAGTATAATTATGCTATATTGGGGGAATAGATTTTCATATATTCCCTGATAAGACCCTCTCATAGGGTATTGATTTCATAAGGATGTATGAATTCCCCATGTTACACAGGCATTCCCAGACCCTCAGGAGCACTTTTGCTTGAAGATTTTTTAACTGTGGCAGATTGTGAAGTCAGTCTGAGACATGCAGAAGCATAAACTCTGAATAAACTCCCAAAATAATTTGAAAACTCTTAGCCATGCAAACTCTACTTATTTGGTATTTCCTCCTTTTGTTCAAGATCTTTCTCCAGATGCATCAGTAATTAATGCATGGTAATAGTCCCTTGATAGCAGGGAGACTCATCTCCAGGAGTCATATCCCACACAGGGGGCAAGGTAGTGAATTTATTTGCATAGCTTGGCTTAAAAAGGAGTCACATTTGAGTAACAAGAATTTTTGCAGGAAGTTACTTGGGCATTACTTTTACTTAGGCTTAGTTTCTTTATTACAGGAATAAGATTAATTAGTGTAAGCTTTAAAATCAAGGGCTTGGTTTATGGACCCATTTCGTTTGTTTGTTTTTCATTTAGCAAGACTTATATTTTCCAGATCTTTTTGCCACCTCATTTGAGAAAGAAATTTCCTCCAGTGGCAGTCCACTGTAGGAAATCTTAATATTTTTAAATATTTTGTTAGTTATTGTATGGGGCTCTTTCCAGAAGAAATTCTTATGGAAACAAAGATATATTTATATCACATATAAGTTTTCTATGTATGTAATTATCTATATATTCAAAAGGCCCTCTCTTTTGGGACACCTGATGTATCCAATTTTTACTTTCTTACCTGGGTTATATAAACTGGCAAGAAGAGATAAATCACATACTAATCTTGCATCTTGTGTACAGTTCTCTCCTTTTTATTTTTTATGATAAGGTTTTGAATTGCAGCAGGCTGCATGTAGAATTTTTAGGACCTTCTCTATAGAGGATCATGCCATATGTGATAGTGAAATTTTATTTCTTCATTACCAATTTTGAGTACTTTATTTATTTTGCTTACCTGACTGTTCTAGTAAGAACTAGCACAATTTTGAATAAGAATGCAGACAGTCATCATTTTTGTCTTGTTCCAAATCTCAGAGGGAATGCTTTCAGCATCACACCATTGAATATAATGTTGGTTGTGGATTTTTCAGGTTTTCCATTAATCATATTGAGGAAGTTACCTTCTATCCCTCTCTTTCAATGTGTTTTTTATCCAAAAATGATGCCAGAATTTGTTGAATATCTTTTCTGCATCAGTAGAGATAAATCTTGCATTATTTTCTCCTTCAATTTTTTAATGTGCTATGTTACAGTATTTGATTTTGTGTTGCACTATCCTTGCATGCTTAGGATAAAACCCACTTGATCTTGGTATATATTTCACATAAGATGTTCTTGAATTCAATTTGAAAGTATTTTGTTGAGAATTTTTGCTTCTATATTTATTAGAGAGATTGGTCTGTAATTTTGGTCTCTTGTATCATCTTTGTCTGGCTTTGGTGTTTTGGTGATGCTGGCTTCATTGAATGAGTTGGGAAATGTTCCCTCCTCTTCAAATTTTTTGGAAGAATTTGAGCAAGATTAATAGTTCTTTTTGGGATGATTTGTAGAATTCACCTGTGAAGCCATGTGGTTCTGGCATTTGTTTTGAGATTTTTGATGAGAGACTCGATCTCATTACTTGTGATTGGTCTCTTGTGATTGGTCTTTTATTTCTTCCTTTGTCAGTGTAGTTTGTTCATGTGTTTATATGAATTCATCTATTTCATCTACGATTTCTAATATTAGGCATACAATTGTTCATAGTATCCTCCTATGTCCTTTTATATTTCAGTGGATAAGTAGTGATGTCTTTTCTCACAATTCTAATTTTATTAAATTTCATCTCTCTCTTTCTATGTTAGTCTTGGTAAGGTTCTAGTAATTTTATTGATATGTATAAAATTTTGGTTTTGTGATACTCTATAGTTTATTGTTCTAAGTTTAATTCTTCATTGATTTAATCTCTACTATTTACAAATTGCTTTCCATGTGCTTGCTTTGGGATTAGTTTGCTGTTTTGTTTTTTTCTAGTCCCTCCAGTTGTGTAGTTAGATATTTAATTTTAGCACTTCCTTCTTTTTTAATGTAGGCATTGAGGCCTATAATTTTTACTCTCAACAATGCCTTCCCTGCATCCCATAAGATTTGATACGTTGTATCCTAATTTTCATTTCACTCGAGATATTTACTGATTTATCTTGCAATTTCTTCTTTGACCCACTGATTAAGATTACACTAAATTCCATATTTTTGTGAATTCTACAATTTTCTACCCATTATTGATTTCCAGCTTCATTTCATTGTGCTCAAAGAAAGTACTTTGTTTAATTTCAAACTTTCTAAATTCATTAAGATTTGCATTAATCACTTCAATCAATATTAGACCATTTTCCTCACTCCAAAAAGAAAGAAAAAAAAGAGATAAAACAAACACTAAAATCCCTATTCTTTAGTATTTGACTCTCAATTTATCCTTCTCCTGCCATATATAACTGCTAGTCTATTTCTGTCTTTGTAGTTGATTTGTATTTACATTTTGCGTAGATGAAGTCAAACAATATGCAGTACATTTTATCTACTTTCCTTTACTTAGCATGCTTCCTTTTTTAAAAACCACTAATGGAAGATAAATATATTACTATACATGACTGCTCATGGTTTTGGCTGTCTTTTTGTGCAAATATCACTGAGGTACTAACTTCTTGTAACATTAAGATACATTTATTCTGTTTCAGAGAAAAATATTCTTATATACTTAGGGAGGCAACCATCAGTTTTCCCCATTGCAAATATAGAGGATATAATTCAGGGTTGAAATCATGTCATTATGAAACTATCTCATTACCATACAACAATTTCCTTAATGATTTATAGCCTCCATTGCTGATTGTTGCTTTTCTTAGTTATAGAATAGGTAATTAGAAATGATACTTCAAATTCCATAATTCCCTCTATATTTACAACTGTTGATCTTTGAAAAGAAAAAGAAAAGAATTTTCAGGATTTCCTAAAGTAAATACATATTGTCAAAATGAGGTCATTGAAAACTCTACAGAGATTTCCCATAAAGAATATAATTTGTAAAGTATTAAATAAATTTCATTTTGTGAATGCAAATTAAAAGACACAGTCCAAAATCTAAATTATTTTCTGTTCTGACACTTCTTCATTAATTTAGCCATATATACTCATCAAATATATCTAATTATATTTTTCAGCTTTGTTCCTTAATATGAAACAATAAATAACTTGGGGATATTTCCATGGGTCCTGTGGAAAAACTTAAATATGATTTTCCAGTTAACAGATATCCTGAAAATGTTTAATTTACTTTTATTTTTAGGATCTGATTTTGGACTGGCAAAAAATAAAAACAGTTTTCGAAAAATATTTAGGGACATGATTAATAAGATTGCATGTGACTGATAAACAATAACTGCCTATCTACTTAATCCAAATGACAAAAAATATTATGACAAGAATGAGAAAGACCATAACATTAATCAGAAAAACAGGGTTAATCACTGACAGCGTACAACTTCATGACTTACAATAAATTTTGTCATCAAAATGGGGTGGTATTAGTGAAAGAATGGACAAATGAATCTGCCCCGAATTAGACTCACATGAATAAATATCATTGTAACAAAGAAATCCAATGGAAAAGTTATAATTTTCCCCCAAAATGCTGTTGGAACATCTGGGGCATCCACATAAAACAAAATTAGTTTAGAAGCAGAGCCTGCATCTTTCACAAAATTCAACACAAAATGGATCATGAACCTAATGTAAAATGTAAAGCTATAAAAGTTCTAGAAGATAATATAGAAAAATTATTGGTGACCTTGGGTTTGGTGATGAGTTTATAGATAGAACAGCAAATTGTAATTTAGGAAAAATAGATAAGTTGGAGTTGATGAAAATTAAAAACTGCCCTGTGAAAACCTCTGCTAATATAATGAAAATGCAAGCCATAGACTGTGAGGAAATACTTGTGAAATACATAACTGATAAAGTTTTTATATCAATAATATATGAGGAATGCTTAAAATTCTACAATAAGGAAACAAATAACCCAATAACAACCTGGACAAAAATCTGAACAACTATCTCTCCAAAGAAAATATACCAATGAAAAATTAGCATATGAAAATATGTTCAACATCATATGTCATTAGACAATTGCAAATTAAACAAAAATGAGACACCATACATACCTATTAAAAAGGCTAAATTCCAAAACATTGTCAACCCAAATGCTGGCAAGAATATGGAGCAATAGCTATACTCATTCATTGCTGGTGACACAGCCACAATGGAACACATTTTCTTGCAAAGCTTAACATAGATTCACCATGCAATTCAGCAATTGTCCTAGGTAGTTATTTAAATGAATGAGACCATACATCCCAACAAAATCATGCAGCTTTATTCATAACTGTCCACTAATACAAGCAACCAAGATGCCCTATTATGTGCAAAGCATTAAAAAATATAATATATCCACATAGTGGAGTATTAATCAGCTTTAAAAAGAATTGTGTTATCAAGGTATGAAAATACACAGAGGAAACATATATGCATATTGCTATATGACAGAAGTCAGTATGAAAAAGTCACATATTGTTTGATTCCAACTGTATGAAACTATGTAAAAGACAGAACTATAGAGACACTAAAAGACCAGTGGTTGCTAAAAATTCAGTGGTACTGCAGTAGGATGAATTGTTGGAACACAGAACATTTTAAGGGAACTGAAATTTTTCTGTGCGATACTGTAATTGTGGAAATATTACATTATAACTTTGTTAAAATTGATATAATTGTATAACACAAGATTGAATCCTAATATAAACTATATAATTAGATAATAATAATAGTATATTAATATTGTTTCATCAGTTACAATAAATAACCCATACTAATTCACAATATTAATAATAGGAGAACCTGGGTTTTCAGGCTGAGGTGATTTCTCAGAATTATCTCTCCTTTCTATATAATTTTGTTGTAAGCCTAATAAAGCTCTAAAAAACTAAAGTCATATATATATATATATATGTACATATATATTTATATACACACACACAACAAAAACCCTTAATTACATTTTTTTCATCCTCAGATAATTAAGGCCAAAACAAAGTCAATATACAGCACGGCAATTAATTCCAGTAAGGTACAGAATCTCTAGGTAAATTATGTAGACGGTACTGAACATTTCACATTTTAAGTTTCAGTGAATAAACCAAAGAAAAAAGTCCATTACAATTGTGTGACTTCTGCTATAACATGTAATATCAGCACACTTCAAAGCTTCTTTAAAAACTCAAATAATAAAACAATGCAATATTAAACTCACATATGGAAAGATAAAGCCTTTTCTGAATACCAGTCATGATGACACACAGGCACACACAAGTCTTATATTATCAAAAGACTGCCTGGTCTTTGGGGAAATCTTTGTGACTTGGTAAGCACATCCATTTATGAGAACTTGACTCAGATACATCTTTCTCCACAATTTTGCCTCATCTTTAGGTTTCTCTCACTAGTTTTTTTAATGGATTTTTGTATACCTGTATTTTTGTGTAATGTATACTGCATTATTTTTGCCCATTTCTTTCTATACCTCATCACTAGACAGTGATCAAAACCTGCAGGTAATTTATGTATGAATTTCATCTTGGGAGCCTAAAATCTTTTCATGGTACTACACCCATTGAACCGATCAAATATTTTTTTTTTCATTAATGAAATCAATCATCAATATAATCTATGAATGAAATAGATAAAATTAGTTGATAAATATTAAAAATGAAAACATGATGAAAAACAAATCCATTTATTTCAGAGGAGCATATCACAAAGCTCATAGAGGGAGAGACTTTTTCATAGAGGAGCACAAACAAGGATCATGACACTTATGTTAACCTCCAATAATACAATTATCTGATCTTTGAAGCAATCACTTCAGTTCAAGTGTATTCAATTTTTTCAGGGCAAAAATATAAATGTATCCATTGGATTCTCTTATCAGGTTTCCCAATGTTAACAATAAGGTATTTTATGATAAATTTAATTGTGATCTAAGATGCCCTGTATCACTGGAAGTCACTTAAAAAAATTAAAATGCAATGATCTTCTTAATTGCATATTTTTAATAGCAACCTCTTTAGAGCCTGTTTCATGTCTTTGTTTCTCAGGCTATAAATTACAGGGTTGAGGATTGGAGGTAACACAGTGTAGAGGACAGAAAGAAGGTTGTCAATAACTGAGGGTGTATTTGAAGATGGCTTGAGATAAACAAAACAGGCAGTTATGATAAAAACAGTAAACACTGTGAGGTGGGGAAGGCATGTGGAAAAAGCTTTTGACTGACCTTTTGTGGTGGGAATCTTCAGCACAGTGGAGAAAATATAAATGTAAGAGACTGTAATACAAATGAAGCAAGACACACCTAAACACATACCGATCCCTAAACTTGCATAAACTACTGCTTGTGTTTCGGAACAGGAAACTCTTAATAATGAGGGGATATCACAGAAAAACTGTGGGATCACATGTAAGCCACAAAAGGACATGGAAAATGTAACAGCTGTGTATAGCCCTCCAAAGAGTGCTCCAATGACCCAGGAAGCACTTGCCATCAACATACAAGTGTTATTATTCATGATGAACCCATAGTGTAAAGGATAGCAGATAGCTACATAGCGGTCATAGGACATGGCTGTGAGGACAAATGTCTCACCTGCTGAGAAAGATGTTATTAAAAGTAGCTGGAAGGCACATCCTAAAAAGGAAATGGAATAGTTGTGAGTTAGGCTGCTGACAATGAACTTTGGAATTGGGACTGAAACAAGGAACACATCGAATGAAGACAAGTTCTTCAGAAAGAAGTACATGGCTGTATGGAGTTCCAGATCTAGGGTAATGAGAGTGATGATGAGGAAGTTACACATTAGAGCTGTCAGGTAAATTACTAGGAAGAGCACACCATGTAAAACCTGCAACTCCAAGACTTCAGAAAATCCTTTCAGGAGGAATCCTGACACCAATGTGACATTGGCCATGCTAGTAGGTTCTCTTCATTTCCTGGAAAGATAAGGAGATACACACACACAAAAACAAAATTAATCTATACCACATAACAGGAATCATAGTGATAGAGGGAAAAATTATATTGAAAAAGAGCAATGTAATAACCTCTCAAACTTAAGTACTACTGCAGATTTACCTACAAAATTATTTCTTCATTTTTTTAAGGAAAAGGGATTTCATTGGTATGGTAGGAAATTAACATTTAAAAGCATTTTGGATGATTGTATAGCCTCAGTCTCAACTTCCTAAGGGATGGATATAACTTGACTAGTGAAGCACTTTTCTTTACTCAGAGGGGCCTGTGCATCACACTATATTTATACAAAAATCATGAAAATTCCTTTTTCTTCCAGAAAAATAATCCAAAGATCTATGTCTTTAAACTGTGATAGTGTCTCTAAAACACAACACAGGAATAGAAAATATCAGTTATCATCATTTTTATGGTCATGAACTCAAATATTTCTTGAATAATCTAACATAGGTAAATAAGTGTTTTATCCTGATGGACAAAAGAAAGATAAGGCAAACAAAGATTCTAAATATAAAATTTCTATTAATGTCATTAGATTAAAATATCTTGACCATCTCATTTAGTATGAGAAGGAAACAATTGAATTATCTATCAAATTTCCATATCTTTTGATATGTGTACTAGAGTCCCATGTAATGGAGCTACCTGGTAATTGGATTTGTTAATAGACAGTACTTGCAAGGACATTTGATAAAATAGCTTCCCTATCCTTCCATTGTTTTCTTCATCTGGTTATGTTTCTTGCAGTATGTTTTTTAATACTATCAAATATTGACTTTAATTGTGCAAAATATTTTTTATTAGTTTTTAGTTACTGGTGCAGAGTTATTTATTTACTTAAAAATGGGATGAAATGCCCCCAAAAAATCTGACAATGATCTAGATGTCAGAATTAAACAATGAAGATTGTTTCATGCAAGATTACATTAATTGGGAGGCAGAAGTTGAAGCTTAAATAAGATAACAAATAAGAATGACCTCAGGTATTAACAGTTGCTACTAAGACAATAGAAAAGAATGTTTCTTTAGAGATTAACTGGATGCAAATTTGAGATTGGGGTTGGAAAGGGCTCTTTCTGGGAGTAAGTTAAAGGATTAAATGGAAATGAAGGAAAAGAATTTACAGAGAAAAGAACTGAGGAATGAATGCTTTAGGAAACACATGAACATTTATAGCTGAGAAAAAAGAAGGAACAGCAATGTGCTTTTGGATTAAATGTGAAGAATCAGTATGTAATGAACCTGGAGCATGTCTGGTGTTGAGAGAATTCTACAAATTGTCAGTTTTGAAGACTGGAGAAATTGGCAGGTACATTTCATTCTTTTTGGCATCTGCCTTAAATTGCATATATACATGATTTTTTTAAAAAAGTGTTTAGAGATGGATGGTATTTTAAGCTTTTACCAACAGAAATTTGAAATTCATACCTTAAAATAATTCCAATTCTGCAACCACCTGGACAAAGGATTACTTACCATATGTACTTAAGAGAAAAATCCCAACAATTGCACTGGAGGATGGACTTTTGCTTCTACACTGAAAAGTTTATATATACCAGATGATGACCTTAAATAAAACAGAGTGCTTAGTTCTTTTGAACTTTTATGACATTAAGAAATATAGATGTATTTAAGTGTCTGATAAAAGATGCAATAATCTATGATAAGCTGTGACAGATTCTTACTGACCGATGCATCTTTAAGTGATGTAGACGGAGTCATTTGCCTTCCTTTTATTTCAAATTTGATGTAAATTGGAACATTTTATACTAAGAATGACTACACCCAATTACTTTTAAGACACATGTCTTAAGTCCTTGGGATTCCCCAAAGAGTTATGTCTCAGAAGTGTTCTGAATATTGTAATTAATTAGTTAGCTTTTAAGACCATTACTATTGAATTCACTGGTGTTTTCCATGTGCCGAATTGCTCAGACCACAGAAAACATTCTGGAATTCATCATGGTGAGGATACCTCAAATTCTACCACAGTAATAATGGAGTACTGAAATGATCCCTTATTTTCACCTGTCAGAGAATTGTAGGCTGTAGGTCAAATTGTTAGTAAACTTTAATATAGGTAATAATCACTTGAACATTTTGCTAAAAATAAAGATTCCTATAAAATATTCTTATTGCTTTTGACTCAGTGGTTTTCTCATTAAGATCAAGAATATGAATTTATTCAATGAAGTTTGTTATTCTTTTTTTTTTTACTTTTCAGTTTTAGTTTATCATTCAAACATGAACATCCCTAAACGATGTGTATAGTAAAAGTTGTAAAATTACTAGGAAACATGCATATCATCATGCAGGACTCCCATACATTAGTCCAGCACCAACAACTTGCATTGTTGAGAAACTGTTGTTACTAAATATGAAAGAACATTTTCAAATTATTAATACCAACTATTGCCAATATCTTATATTTGGTATATTTTTGCCTTAACCTACCTGTTTATTAACACCCTGTGTTAGTATTATATACTTGCTATAATCCATGAGAGAATCTTCTCATATCCTGTTTGGTTAACAATAGTCCATGTTCCACCACAGAATTCATTATGTTATAGAGTCCCATAATTTATACAATCCATTCAAAGTGCACACTCCGTGGCTCTCATATTCATCACAGAGTTGTGTTGTTATCACCTCAGTCAATTTTAGAATGTTTTCATTATTCCAAAAGAAAAAATTCTGTACCCTCTTATATCTCCTAAAATTATTTCTTAGAATTGATATAAAGGCACCTTTGCCATTGTGCATTGTGATTCAGTTTTTCATTGTGCTTTGAGAAACTGTACATAGAACTGGAGTCATCTAATATGAAAAACAAGATAAATTTCACTGTAGAGTGCTAAAACTGAAATAATTTTTAAAGACGTGGTTGTAAAAATTCAGAAGTGTTTTTCTCTCCTTTATATTAGGTAAACATTTTATTAGATTCTTCCAAATTAATTTGATTACAGAGGGATAGTAGCAAAATCCCATTTGTCTATTATGTAGTCCCCAAAAATATTTTAGTTAATAAAACTTGATCTCTATTCCATGATGAATTAATGATATGATTTGCAGTGTGGGGAATTCAAAAATATTTTTAATGGTCAAATATGTAGTGTATTACCATGCTTATATATTATTAGACTTGATAAACAATATTTTCATTATTTGTCAAATTGCATATTGACAAATAGAGATTCAGCTATGAACATAAACTAAGGTAAATAAAAGTCAAGTGAACAGTTTTGTTTTAGGAGAGATAGGATTTTACTGCGTAGGAAAAATAATCTCTCAAAAACTTGCTTAAAATAATACACAATTTTGTGGAAAAATAAGATAATTCATTTAAAATGTTTACAAACTTTTTGAAAAAATGGTTGAATTAATTGAGAAAATATCAGGTTAATTTCAGATGGAATATCATCAACAAATATAGTTATTCTTTAGTTTTTTATTGGAATTATCTTCCCTAGTCATACTGCGATTCTGGTAAATTTGATTCATGTTAATGAAGTCCCTATATGTGACAAGTGCTTCAATATAGTTGTTAAAATCAAATCTTTTTCTTGACCATCTTTTCTTAAATCTTTTTTTTTTAATTTTTAAAAAAGATTTAGATTACATAAATGATACATGAAAAATATAAGGGACTCCCATACGCCCTGCTCCCTCCTCCCCTCACACCTTCTCACATTTGCAACATCCTTTATTAGTGTGGTACATTTGTTATGAATAATGAACGCATATTAAAGCATTGCTATTAACCATGGACTACCGTTTACATCATAGTTTACACTCTGTCCCACAAACTTTTGTAAGTTATGACAAAATACACAGTGGCCTGTATCTAACACAGCAATATCATTCATGAAAATGTAACCAGGAAGTTTAGAAAGTTCTTCAATTTAACACCACCTATGTGTCTACACCAGGACTCAAGATCAATCATTTAAAATTCAAAGCACAATGCTCCTTCCTATCAAATAGAATACTTATATCACAAAGTTCAGTCTCTACTTGAGAGTCAAAATAACACCTGTTATCTGAGTTTCATCCCCCAATGTCTATGTTTTAGACCTCCAGTGATTAAAACAACATTTTTAAGTATGGAGCAAAGGTAAAGTTTTGGGAACAAGGAATATTGTAAAGCTCATGTCCCTGGAAAATCCCTATGCAGAAATCACTTTCTTATACTGATATGCTGCAACATTATTCAGGTTCCACAAATTGAAGATATTTGACTCAAAATGCTATAATTTCATCATTTCAGTCAATCTAGTACAAACTATTCATTTGTTTTAATAGATTTGCCAAAGGAATCGGAAAGTCTAGGAAGAGAACCGTGTTGACTGCTCTGAGAAGGAACACACGTGTACTCTAGAAGACCAAGACTCACATTACATTATGAAGAAATTGACTTGATATTGAATTGCCACAATGTAATTTGTAATCATTGCATAATGTTCATGCTTTATCTGTGATATTCTTGTACACTAAAATCCCTTACTTTTTAAAGTTTTGATGTAATTTCAAACTTACAGAAAAGTTGCACGGTTATTAAAAGTAATTTCAAATAATGTTTACCTGACTCCTTAACTTTTAATATTGGATAAGAGTTCAGGAATCACAATTGGGAAATTGAATACTGGTACATTATTTGGTCTTTTTTTATATACATATTCCATTTTTAATATTTTTACCAGTAATGCTATTTATAGTATTTTCTAATTTCAGTTCAGGGTATAATCCAGCATCAATATTGTGCTTAAGTGGTGTGTTCCTTTTTATTCTCTATAACCAAGTTTCAGTCTTCCTTTATTTTTTATGGCATTGATATATTTTTTTGAGAACATAGGACAGTTATTGAAGGAAATCTTCCCTCATTTATGGTTTTTCTATTATTTCCTCATAATTTGATGAGGTTAACATTCTTGGCCATGATAATACATGAAGATCACAATCAGTGATACTGAATTATCAGTTGGTTTACCTTCTCTTCAATGGAAACTAAGCCACTACTCTCTTCTATTTTTAATGTTTGTGCCAGTTTGGAGAAACATTGCAAAGGTATCTGTGGGATTAACCTGTAAATAAAAAAGAGGAAAACATAATTAGTATTTAGAAAATAAAATATCAGGCCTTGATATGATCATTGTTCTGTTTTTATTGATTCTAGATCTATTTAGCAATATTCATATGTCTTTATACTGAAGATTTCTAGGTTTTCCCTGCTTTTCCTTTTTTCTTTCTTTCATACTGGAAACTGGATCCTAAAAATGAAAAAAAAAAAACCCACACACACTAATTTTCATGACCCTAAAATACACATAACAGTTTTAGAAATTCAACAACCATACCACCGTGAAATAAACTTATGAAAGCAATTGAAGATTGCTCCCCCTTAGAATGAGAAGTATTTTGAACTTACTATTCTCAATTTAGATGAAATGGTTTTTATTAAATGGGTATGTTTGTAAGTGAAATGTGGTTATTCTGTTGGGATTACAAACACGTCCTTAATCTATCCAAACTTGGTTTTTGGCCATAGAATTCTTTTCTTTTACACTCAAGATATCTTGACATATTTGATTAAAATTAATGATTGATGTATTCAAGAGGGAAAACTGAGTAAAATTATCTGAAGCTGTTTTTGGTTTTAAATACCTTTGCATGGAAAGCTGCTACAGAATTTCCTTGGTAATGTGATACCATTTTGGGGGTATGAAATTCAATTTTAATAATAGCAATAGACTGAAGAAGAAATGACTTTTTGTAATTCACTGAGAAGTTGTATGTTATTAATAAGGGATGCAGTTGAGGTAAAGTAGTGTCTCTGTTTCCGTAGCATTCTAAAATAATGGACAACTCCAAAAGCATATCATATATAATATAAAATTTTTCAAGTAGTAAACTTTATTTTTAGAGATTTAGGTTATGGGAAAGTTACATAGAAAGGGATTCCAATATATCTCACTCCCCCTCCCAAGTTTACCCTATTAAGAACATCTTACATTAGTGTGGAACATGTGTTACAAATTGACAAATATTGGAGCATTGCTACTAACCATGGTCTATAGTTAATGTTATGATTTACACTTTGCACTTTAGAGTCTTACAAGTTTTGACAAAATGCATGATGGCTGTATCTGTCATTGCCATAGTATGCAATTCCAATGACCAAATGCTCTATCATCCACACATTAGTCCCTGCCCACCTCTCAGAACTATTGGTAACCTATATCTTTCTATCAAAGTTACAAGTTTTTCCTTTACTACAATAATAATAAGTCTACTTTGGCCCATGGTTTCATTCCTCCTTTATGTTTGTTCATTCCTTAAACTTAAGAATTTTGGGATGGTGATGCCCAATCTGTTTAACACTGACAGGGTTTTAGATCTTATTGGGTAGATGACAGGGGCTGCTTTGCTGCAGTTGTAGATGACACTTTTGTTTTGGACGATGATGTTTGTCCATCATCATCCTTTTGTTAGTTGTTCTGGTCAACTCTGATGAACTGGTGAATAAGTGTTGGCCATAATTCTGCTGAGATTCAGGTTTCAATCAACTTATGAAGAAACTGAAGAGTTAAGTCTTTAGGGCATATGTTTAATGGGCATAGTGCTAATTATAGGTGTTAAAGTAAACACGGTGTAAGAATATGTGTAGGGGAATTATAAATGCCTGATAATGTGATATTGGGGGAAAAGATTATCATATAAGTAAGGCTGGACAATGGTTTGGATTTCATTGGCCTGAGTACCTTGCCTGTATGATCTGGATGTCACTTGAGCCCTTAGAATCATTCCTATTTGAGGCTTTGTTTACGGTGTCAGTTAGTGAGATCTGCCTGAGTTTTCCATAAGCATAACCTAGAAAATGATCTCTCGACTCACTTTAAAATTTCTTAGATGTAAAATCACTTTTGTATCTAAAAGTTCATTTAATATTAGGTCTTTTGCAAATGCGTCACTTGGAACTTGGTATTAATCCCTCATCATCAGGTAGGTGCTTCCCCACGATTCATGTCCCATACCTGGAAGAAGGTAGTGAGTTTATTTCCTGAGTTTGTCTTAGAGAGAGGTCACATTTTAATAATGAGATTTTCAGGAGGTACCTCTTATGCAATAGCTATTATTAGTCTAAGTTTCAAATTTACAAGGATAAGTTTTATAATACACCATTAATATAAAATGCTTCGAATGCTAGTCTGTTTTCTTTTTTTTAAAGATTTGTTTATTTATTTATTTCTCTTCCCTCTCTTCCCTGCCTTGCCCCACCCCAGTTGTCTGTTCTCTGTGTCTATTTGCTGCTGCTGCATGTTCTTTGTCCTCTTCTGTTGTTGTCAGAGGCATGGGAATCTGTGTTTCTTTGTGTTGAATCATCTTGTTGTGTCAGCTCTCCGTGTGTGCAGAGCCATTCCTGGGCAGGCTGAACTTTCTTTCACGCTAGGCAGCTCTCCTTATGGGGTGCACTCCTTGCGTGTGGGGCTTCCATACGTGGCGGACACCCATGCGTGGCAGGGCACTCCTTGCATGCATCAGCACTGCGCATGGGCCAGCTCCATGTGGGTCAAGGAGGCCCGGGGTTTGAACCATGGACCTCCCATGTGGTAGGCGGATGCCCTAACCACTGGGCCAAGTCCACTTCCCTAGTCTGTTTTATTTTATTAGGCATTTCCTTTGTTCTCTAGAGATTCTTGCAACTTTATTTGAGAACATAGCAAGATTACCCAGGATGGGTAATTTTGGTTATTGTGTGGACCACCACCCATTAAGATAACACCTTCTGAAAACAGGAGCACACTCATATCACATAGATGCATGTCCCAGATGCACCCTTCCCAACACATTGCCCCACAATGGACATCCTGCACTAGTGACCCTTCCCCTCCACAGATATGTAAAGAACACTCCAACAATTGTATACTCAACTGCAGTCCTCAACCTCCCCAAAGTTCATCTGTTCCTTCCTCTTGTCTTCCAGCACTATGGATGGCTTAACCACAATCACACTAAAACTCCAACATGATCTACTTCACTTACACTGCTAAACCACCATCATCTCCATCCACTGCCAAACCACGACCATCCACTTTATCATATTTTCTGCCCAGATTGAGCATCATCTCACCACTCTCTACTCCATTTTTATGTCCTGGTAACTTTATCTCTATGAGTCTGCATTATATCCTTAGTTCATTTCAGTGAGATCATGCCATATTTTCCCTATAGTGATTGGCTTTCTTCAAAAATATGAAGTCTTCAAGATTCACCTATATTGTCACAAGTGTCAATGCTTCATTCCTTCTGAAACATGAGTAATAATTCAAATTTTTACACCATTCTTTGTTTATCCATTCATCCATTGATTGATACTTGAGTTACTTCCAACTTTTGGCAATTATGAATAATGCCATAATAAACATTGATGTGCAGATATTCTTTTCACATCCCTGATTACAATTATTCAGGTCATATCTCTGGTAGAGAGATTGCTGATCATATGGTAATTCTTTCCTTAGCTACCTGAGGAAACATCACACCATCCTCTACAGTGGGTGTACAATTCTACATTCTCACCAGGAGTGGATGAGTATTCCTATTCTTTCACATCCATTCCAACACTTCCAGTTTTCTATTTTTTAATAGTAGCCCATGTACTAGGTATTAGTTGATAATCTTATTGTCATTTTGATTTGCATTTCCTTAATAGCTAGTGATTTTGAGCTTCTTATCATTTGCTTTAAGCATTTATATTTCCTCTTTGGAAAATTGTCTATTCAATCATGGTGCCCATATATAAAGAGGTAGTTTGACTTTTTAGTTTTGAGATGTAAGAATTATTTATATAAGCTGAATATTAGATGCTTATTGAAAAGTGTTTTCCAAAATAATTTCTCCCACTGTGTAGGTTGCCTTTTACTAACCTGACAAACTATTTTAAAGTACTCTTTTTAATTTTAAGGATGTCTCGTTTATCTAATTTTTCTTTCATTGCTTGAACTTTGGACGTAAAATTTATTAAACCATTTCATACTACAAGATCTTGTAGAAGCTTACTTTCCTTACATTCTAGGAGGGTTATGATCTTGGCCTTATATTTAGGTCTTTGATCCATTTTTAGTAAATTTTGATGTAGAGCATGAAACTGATCCTCTCTCTTTCTTTTGCTTATGGATATCCAGTTCTCTAAGTAAAATTTGTTGAAGAGATTAGATTTCTTTCGTAAGTCCTCAAGCAAATATTTCTAATATGATATTATATAACAGTGGTGACAATGGGCATCCTTACCTTCTTCCAGATCTTAGAGGGAAAGCATTTAGCATTTTACCATTATAATTACCATTATAATTTACCATTAAATATAACAACTGCGGGTTTCCGATACATATCCATTACTATACCGAGGGAGTTTGCTTCTATTCCTATCTTTTGAAGTGTTTTATTCAAGAAGGTTTACTGTATTTTGTCAAGTGCCTTTTCAGCATTGATAGAGATGATAATTTGAATTTTTACTTTGATCTGCTAATTTGTTGTATTACATTGAGTGATTTGTGTATGTGTGTTTATGTTGAACCATCCTTGCAAACGGGATAAACCATGCTTAATCATGAAGTATAATTCATTTGATATGCTGTTGGATTATATTACCATATTGAGGAATTCTGTATCTAAATGTATTAGAGAGATTGGTCTTCAGAGTTGTAGCATCAGTACATGGCTTTGGTATTGTGGTGATGTCGGAAACATAAAATGAATTAGGTAATGCTCCCTCCTCTTCAAGTTATTGAAAGAGTTTGAGCAAAATTGACATTAGTTCTTTTCTGGATGATTGATAGAATTCATCTATGAAGCCATCTGTTCCTGGTCTTTTATTGGTTGGGGGCGGGGGGTGTTGACGACTAAGTCAATCTCCTTGTAATTTGTCTGATGAGTTTCTCTATTTCTTCTTTTGTCATTGTGTGTTTCGTGTATGTTTCTAGATATTTGTCAACTTCTATTTAAATTGTCCATTATGTTGGCATACATGTTTCTGAAGTTTTGATCTTATGATGTTCTTTATTACTGTAAGTTCAGTGTTATCTCTTCTCTCAATCTGATTTTATTTGTTTCTTCTCTTTTTTTCTTTGTTAGTCAAGCTGAATGTTTTGTCATTTTTAGTAATCTTACCAGAGAACCAGATTTTGGTTATGTTAATTCTAATGTTTTTTTTATTCTAATTTCCATTTAATTTTGTTGTAATATTTCAAATTTCCTTCCTTCTGCTTTTTCTGTGATTAGTTTGTTTTTCTTTTTCTAGTTCCTCCAGGTATGCAGTTTAGGTATTTCTTCTTTTTTGATGTAAACATTTAAGTCTAAATTTCCCTCTCAGCACTGATTATTCTCCATCCTATTAATTTTAATATTTTGAGTTTTAATTTTCATTCTCTTTGAGGTAGTTACTGATTTCTCTGGCAATTTCCTCCCTGACTCACTGATTGTTTAAGAGTGTGTTGTTTTAATTCTGTATCTTTGTGCCTATTCTGGCTCTTTACCTCTTATTAATTTCCAGTCTCATTTCATTCTTATAAGAGAAATTGCTTAGTATAATTTCAATCTTTCTAAATTATTTGAGACTTGTTCAATGATATAGTGTGTAGACTATCTCAGAGAATGATCCATGGGCAATCAGGAAGAAGAAGATATATCCTGCTGTTTTGGGGTCTAATCTACTGTATATGTCCATTAGGTCTACTTTCTTTAATGTATTATTAAGATTTTTGGGATTGTGAGAATATGGCTAATGGGTTTAGCAGATAGAGCTCAGCTCTCACTAAAACAACAGAGAAAGTAGAAGAGGATGCCTTGGGGACCCGTTTTGGGGTACAGCAAATCAGGGCACAGCTTCACAATTGCCAGAAGAGTGAGGGTCAGAGAGGAAGAAGCTAAAACAAGTAATCATGAGTTATAAAACCTCCTGGCTGCTGGGAAGGGCTCCCCTCACCAACCCTGGAGATACTTAAGTGAGGGTAAAACTCCTGGTGAATTGTATCTACCTGATAGGAGAACAGACATCATCTTCCCTGCCAGTTCTTTTGGATATATAGAAAACAATGACAAGGTGTTCTGAATCACCTTGGAAAGTACTGGACAGATAGGGAAGCCAGCAGAAATCATGGGCTGCAGGTCTCAGTGGCTGAAAGTGGCACACATACCCAGCAACCAGGGAAGATAGCTAAGTGAAGCCCCAATCCCATGCTCCAATGGGAGTGTGACAGCAGATTCATTGCAAGGGAGAGGAGTCAGGGATGGTGGGGAGTGATTTCTTCCTAGTGAGTTTAGCCAGGTGGGCCCCTTTGAATATCAGAAGCTACCTAGACTCAAAAGGGAGATGGGAGGAAGATCACCATTGGCAGGTTGACATGCCCAGCACCCTAGGTAAAAATAGGATTACATCAGAGAGGAGGCAAAGGCAGTCCTTTGAACAGGATTCTGGCAGACTGCAGGGAATCTAACCTGCCTGAGGGAAAAGGGGTGATAGCCTTCTGAAATATCAATAAATCTAATGAATTAGAATAGCTCAATTGAAGAATTCCTGCCTAGTATATACAAGATCCCTGGTTTGATTCCTGGTTTTTCTTGAGAAGTGATCCACCAGGTTATCAGATATTGAGCTGTCCAGCTTAAACTTTATGACAGGGAAAATACAAACATTTTCTTTGCATTAGCTGTTTTTAGATCTCCTATTTATTAAAAATGTTTCCTTTATTTTACTCACTAAAACAAAGTTCAAAACCTGCAGAAGGCAGGCTTCAAGGTTAGTGATTGATGAATACCAGCACCCTGAGAAGATCCTTAGGGGTATTAGAGAGAAAGCTGTTTCTCCATGGTTATTTTTGGGTTTTCTTATATTTTTAGTGTTTCTTCTGTCTCATTTTTAAAAAATGGGTCACTTATCTCTTATGTCCTTATTGTGTGTCCCCTTCCTTTTTTCTCTGCTTGCTTGTTTATCTTTTTGCTTATTTTTTTTTTTGGTTCACTGATTTACTCTACCTATGCCAATCTTTACTTTCCATCTTTATGTCTTCTGTTTTCTGTTGTTCTTTCATTCCATTGCTTTTATTTGGTTACCAATTTTTTCTTGCTTTTACTGCTCTCACTCTCATTTTTTCTCTGTTTACTTTCTTTTTATCTTTTCTTTCTCTCTTCTCTATTTTCCCCTCTTCTGGCCATTCCAGTCTTTTGATTCATTCTAACTATTTTCCATTTTTTCTTTCTTGTTTAATTTTTTCTACTCAGTTTTTCTAATCTTATTGCTCTGTGCTTCTTCCTAGCATTAATTCTTCAATTTCCTTGGTCTTGTATGGTCCCTCACCTACCTTTCATTATTATTATTACTATTAAACGTTTTCTCTTCCTATCTCTTTCTTTTTCTTTGGTACTAATTTTTTTTTTCTTTCAAGGTACATAGACAACAGAAAGGTAATAGAAGGAGAGGAATGTTGTGTCAAAGTGAAACCTTACCAAACACACAAAACAACAAAATAAAACCATAGAATAGAGAGAAGTTATTCAACTGAAAAAAAAACATCAAATAAAACAGATGCCTAGATAAGAAGAAAAATTTACAAGCCATACTAAGAAACAGGAAGACAGAGCCCAGTCCAATGAATAAACTAAAAACCAGGAGGAGACGCAGAACATGGAACTAGTCAGAGATGTTCAAACAAATATCATGAATCAACTTAATGAATTGAAGAAAGGGATTAAGAATATTAAAAAGACAATGGGAGAACATTCTGAAGAAATTGTAGACAAACATAACAAGATAACAGATATGATGGTGAAGAGTAACACAATTCAAGAAATCAAAAATACATTGGAAGCACAAAATGACAGATTTGGACAGGCAGAAGAAATAATCAGTGATATTTAAGACATTACATCTGAAATCAAACATTTAGTAGAACAGATAGAGGAAGAGAAAAAATCCAGCAGGGAATTTACAATATGTATGGCAACACAAAACACACAAACATATGAACTATGGGCATCCCAGAGGGAGAAGAGAAGTGAAAGGGGACAGAAGGAATATTGGAGGAAATAATGGCTGAAAACTTACCAACCATATTGAGGGAGATGGACATATATGTCCTCAAAATTCAACACATAACAAACAGTATGAATCCTAAAAGGTCTATTTGCAAGACATGTACTTGTCAAATTGCCCAATGCTGAAGACAAAGAGAGAATGCTGAAAGCAGCAAGAGAAAAGAGAAGCATCACATACAAGGGAAATTTGATAAGATTAAGTGCTGATTTCTCACCGGAAACCATGGAAGCAAGAAGACAGTGGTATGACATACTTAATTTGCAAAACAACAACAACAACAAACTTCTAGCCCAGAATTCTTTATCCAGCAAAGCTGGCATTCAAAAATGAGGGAGAGCTCAAAATATTCACAGATAAACAGAAATTAATAAAGTGTGTCAATAAGAAAACTGCACTTCAAGAAATAGTAAAGAGAGATCTGTAGGTCAAAAGAAAATAAAAGGAGAGAGCTGGAGAAGAGTGTAAGAACAACTGAAGAGATAAAAAGAGAAATAAAAACATATAGCAGGGAAACGGACTTTGGCCCAGTGGTTAGGGCGTCCGTCTACCACATGGGAGGTCCGCGGTTCAAGCCCTGGGCCTCCTTGACCCGTGTGGAGCTGGCCCATGCGCAGTGCTGATGCGCACAAGGAGTGCCGTGCTACACAGGGGTGTCCCCCGCGTAGGGGAGCCCCACGCGCAAGGAGTGCACCCATAAGGAGAGCCGCCCAGCGCGAAGAAGGGAGCAGCCTGCCGAGGAATGGCACTGCCCACACTTCCCGTGCGCTGAGGACAACAGAAGCGGACAAAGAAACAGACAAAGAAACAGACAAAGAAACAAGACGCAGCAAAAAGACACAGAAAAACAGACAACTGGGGGAGGGGAGGGGAATTAAATAAATAAAAATAAATCTTTAAAAAAAAACATATAGCATACATAAATCTAAATAAAATACAGCTAATGTAAGTAACTCCTTGATGGTAATAACATTGTATGTTAATGGATTAAATTTACCAGTCAAGAGATGCAGATTGACAGAATGGATGAGGAAATATGACCCATCTATATGCTGTCTATAAGAAACACTCCTTAAATCCAAGGATTCAAGGAGAATGAAAGCGAATGGTTGGGAAACAATTTTACTAGCAAACAATAACCAAAAACAGGTAGGAGTAGCTATACTATAATCAGACAAATAGACTTTAAAGGAAAAACTATTGTAAAAGACAAAGAAGGAAAGTGTATATTAATAAAAGGGGTAAACTATGAAGAAGAAATAACAATAAACATTTATGCTCTTAACCAGAGTACCTCTTTAAAAAGTACAAGTAGAGAGAACAGTGCCTTACTCATTCTATAATGCCAGCATCACCCTAATACCAAAGTCAAAGAAGCCACAAGAAGGGAAAATTATAGACCACTCTCTTCAATGAAGCTAGATGCTAAAATCCTCAACAAATACTTGCCAACCATAATCAACAACAGTATGACCAAGTGGGTCTCAACCCTGGAATGTAAGGATGATTCAACATTTCAAAATATCTATCAATGTAATACACCACATAAACAGATTAAAAAAAGAAAAAACACATGATTATATCTATAGAGGAAGAAAAAAATTTCAACAAAATACAGCAACCTTTCCTGATAAAAACACTTCAGAAGATAAATATAGATGGAAATTTCCTCAACATGATACAGTGTATATATGAAAATCACACAGCTAATATCATATTCAAAGGTGCAATCCTGAAAGTTTTCCCTATAAGATCAGGAACAAGACAAGAATGCCACTTTCACTGCTCCTGTTTAATATTGTGTTAGAAGTACTTGCTAGAACACTTAGGCAATAAAAAGATATAAAAGGAATCCAATTTGGAAAGGAATAAGTAAAATTTTATTCGCAGGTGATTTGATCTTATGCATAGAAATCCCTGAGAAAACCACAACAAAGCTTATAGAGCTTATAAATGAGTTCAGTAAAATGCAGGTTATAAGATCAACCTGCAAAAATCAGTAGCACTTATGTACAACAATAATGAGCAATCTGAAGAGGAAATCATGAAAAAATGCCCATTTACAATAGCAAGCAAATGAATCAAATACCTAGGAATAAAGTTTAAAAATTATCTAAATGACTTATAGACAGAAAACTAAACAACACTGTTAGAGGAAACCAAAGAAGAATTAAACAAATGGGAGAATATTCCCTGTTCATGGATAAGAAGATGAAACCTAATTAAGATATCTATCCTACCCAAACTCATCTAAGATTTAATGCAATCCCAATAAAAATCTCCACATTATTTTTCACCGACTTGGAAAAACAAACTGTGAAATTTATTTGGAGAGGCAAAAGGCCCCAAATAGCCAAAGGCATATTGAAAAAAGTAAAATGAAATCAGAAGAATGACACTACCTGACTTTAAAACATACTGCAATGCTGCAATGGTAAAAAGTGCATAGTAATGGTCCAAGAATAGACACACTGATCTATGGAACCAAAATGACAGTCAACTGATATTCAACAAGGTCACCAAGCACATTCAACTAGGAGAGAACGGCCTCTTTAATAAATGGTGTATGGAGAACTGGATAGCCATATCTAAAATAATGAGAGAGGAATACCATCTAATACATTTTGGAAAAATTAACTGAAGGTAGACCAAAGATCTAAATATAAAATTCAGGATAATAAGCCCTTGAAACATAATGTAGGGAAGCATCCACATGATCTTATATTTAGGAAATAGTTTCATGAACTTTACACCCAAAGGAAAATAGATAATGAAAGAAAAAATAGATAATTGGGACATACTCAAAATGAAAAATATTTGCACCTCAAAGGAGTTTCTCAAGAAAGTGAAAAGACAGCCTATTCAATGGGAGAAAATATTTGGTAACCATATATCTAATAGGCACCTAATATTCAGCTTATATTAAAAAGACAACTCTTTTAAAAAAATGGGCAAATGACTTGAATATACAAACCATTTAGAAAATGGATAAGAGATTTGAATAGGCCCTCTCCAAGGGAGAACTACAAATGGCTACAAAGCACATGAAAAGATGCTCAATATCACAAGCCATTAGGGAAATGTAAATCAAAACTACAATGAGATATCATCTTACACCCATTAGACTATTGGCTATTAAAGAACAGAGGACTACAAGTGTTGTAGAGGATATGGAGTAATGTGAGCCCTCATCCACTACTGGTGGAAATGTAGAATGGGGTACACACTTTGAAGAGTAGTTGTTGGTTCCTCAAATAATGAACTATAGAACTGGCATACAATCCAGCAATTCCACTACTGGGAATATATACCCAGAAGAACTGAAAGCAAGGGCATGGACATATATATACACACAAATGTTCATAGTGACATTATTCACTGTTGCCAAAAGTTGGAATCAACCCAAATGCCCGTCAACAGATGAATGGATAATCAAATTGTGGTATATACATACAATGGGATATTACTCTGCTAGAAGAAGGAATACAGTGTTAACAAATGGGATACCATGGATGAATCTTGAGGATCTTATGTTGAGTGAAGCAATCCGTGCACTGAAGGACAAATATTATATGACCTCACTGATATGAATTAAGCAAATTGAGGAGACTCATAGTGCTAGAGTCTGGCAGATAGATTTACAGGATATAGAAAGGGAGAAGAAGGTTTTGAGCCAACACCCATATGGGAAAAATATATGATAAGCTGGAAGTATGTAGTTGTACATGGAGGTGCATGACAGTGGTGTACTGATTCTTTTAGTTTGGGCAGTGGTGGCTTGTCAGGGGTGGGGTAGGGAGGTTGAGTTTGACTGTCCATGGAACTTGGGTGAGGGTTGGGGGAGAGAGCATGTGTACTGGGGATTGGTGGTTATATGGTTGAAACTACAAAGCTGGGATTGCTCTTTTGACAATATGGCATGTGAGGGTTACTGATTCGGGTGTGTGATATCGGGGGCTTTCAGGACAGGGTGCACTGGAGCAGGAATCTTGCAAGAGTGTGAATATTCATCTTGCCGTAGTGTGTTATATCAAGGGTGGAAATACACATAGTGAGCATCAAGGTGATGGAATCTCATTCTGGGAAGCCCACTCTGTTCTCAAATAGAGAGGCAGGAGGTCTCCCAATAGCATGGGTGGTGCCTAATAGGGGAGGGAAGGCCAGTGTGTCAAGGCCTTAGAGTTGTAAGTAACTATGATTCTTGTCCTCCAAGGATTGAAGCATCGTGATTGCTGTGGGTCCTAAGGCAAGGGGAAGGGAGGAATAGAATAGGTGGAACAGGGGGCATTATGGGGGAGATAGAAGTGTTCTACATGATCTTTCTGTGATGGATACAGACTATGTTAAATTGCATCAAAGTTTATAAAAGTGTATGGTCCAAAATGTAAACCATAATGTAAATCATTGACCATGGTTGGTAACTATGTTTCAGTATTTATACATCAGTTGTAACAAATGTATCTTTCACATAAATAATGTTACTAATAACATATTAATGTTATTAATGTTATTAATATTAATGCTGAATGGGGACAAGGGGGAGGATGTTGGGTATATAGGAGTCTCTTGTATTATGTACATGCCGTTTCTGTAAACTAAATCTTCTTTGAGGACAAAAAAAGAAAGAAATAATACACTGGGGGAATAAATTGAAGAAAATGTCACTTTACATGTAGGACAACAGATCTTACAGAGCTGAAAGGCAAAATGTCAAAAAAATTTAAATAGTATTTCATTATTTTTCTTTTTCCCAAGTTTTTACTTCTTATACTTTATTTCATATTTTAAAAATTACTATTATTATTTCATTTTCTTATTGTATTCAACTACTTTATTGGCTTCATTTTTTGAAGAAGTGTTGGTTCACAGAAGTGTTACAATTTTGCCAGGGGAGGATCATTGTTGTAGGGTGTTAATAGTTGGGAATGCATGGAAGGAATCTCACATGGGTATACATATAATGCATATAAACCCGTTCAAAAGTTCATGGGGCATTTTTTCATTGGTTGAAGATTCACATAATAATCAAAGAAATATTTCATCCCCATCTTGAGTATCTCTGCCACATTATCTAATGGATCAGCAAAAATCCCACAGCACAGGGGAAAATACTAGTGAAGGAGGATGGTTCTCTGGCAAGCCCTGGATATTGATGACTGTGCTTATGAACTTTTACCCTTGAAATTGAAACTTAGCCTCATATTATAGGGTGCCTTAGAGTTGCCTCCTGAAAGTCTCCTTGTTCAAACATGTCACTTCTCTAAGCTGAACTCAGCATATAAATACATTACCTTCTTGTCAGTATGGGACATGACTCCTAGAGATGAGCCTCCTGGTGCTGAGGAATTACTACCAAGCACCAAATACTACCGCAACTGGAAAAAGACCTTGAACAAAAGGAGGAAAAGGTAAAGGCAAATGAGTTTATATGGCTAAGAGTCTTCAAAGTGAATTGAGAGAGCATTCCAGAGGTTATATTTATGCACGTCTCAACAGGATCTCTTTGACTCCCACAGTAGATAATGCCCCAAATAGTGGGACTCTTGAGGGTTCTGGAGAAATCCAGACACTATAATCAGAACAGGTAGCTCAAACATTTGGTGCCTTGCCAGTGGGCTCTACTTTGTAATTTATGCTCCTCAGAATGACAGAGTTGGACTCAGGTGTGTTTTCCCTACATATGGTTTTTCTGTCCTTCTGATTGAACCTATAATTAGTACTAGACTTAGTAGATATACATTCAGGAGACTTTAATCTTTGGACTGTGTATGTGCTAGCAGGGCACTGAATCTCAGCAGAGTTGCAATACTTACCAGTTCATTGTTATCACCAAGGACAACTAACATGGAGGTGATGATGGACAACTACCATACCAAGGAGCCAAGAGTGTCTACACTGCAAGGAGGAGCATCCCATCCATCATACATATGGGATCACAACCCCCCTCTCAATTAGAGCTGGAGTGGACATCAAGATCTCAGAATCCTCATGATTGGGGAATGAACTCTGGACTAAAGTAGACTTACTCATATTCTAGTATAGACATGTGATTCTAACAATAGAAGAATTTATATCATTATTGTGGAAGCAGTGGCCACTGGAGGTTTTGAGGACAGGGAGAGGGAAAAAAAAGTGTAATGCAGGACATTTTGGGGACATGGGAATTGTCCTAAATGACATTGCAATGACAGATACAGGTCATTATAATTCTTGCCATAGCCTACAGAATTGGGTGGGAGACAGTGTAAACTACAATGTAAACTTTAATCTTTGCTTAGTGGCAATGTTCCATAATGTGCTGATTAGTTGCAATGAATGCATCTCACTAATGCAAGCTATTGTTATTGTGTGAGAATGTTGGTGGTGTGGGGAAGGGGGCATATGTGAACCTTCATATTTTTATGTGACATTTGTACATTCTAAGTATGTATAAAAAATAAAATAAAAAAGTTTTCTCTTTATGGAGATTCTGTTAAGATGTTCTGTCTGATTTTGATAATGGTGTATTGATGTCCCCTATCATGACTGAAGAAGTATCTACTCTCCTCTTATACGTGCCAGTATTTGCTTCATTTATATTGGGGCACCCTTATTATCTGCATAAATATCTGTGATCATTTTCTTGGTGGATTATCCCATTTATGAAAATATAGTGTCTTCATTTGTCTCTTACAAGAGTTTTGCATTTAAACTCTATTCTGTCCAACACCAGTATAACTACTCCCACATATTTTTGGTTATTTTTCTCACATAAAATCATCCATCCATTCATTTGCAACCTCCTTGCAATCCCTGGGTCTAAGGTGAGTTTCCTATATACAACATATGGATGAGCCATATTTCTTTATCCATTCTGCAAATCTGTGTCTTTTCATTGGAGAGGTTAATCCATTGGCATTCAATGATATTACTGTAAAGTAAAAATTTACTATAAAATTTTTGTTTATGCATTTATGTCATATTTTAATTCTCTTTTTATCATTTTAGTTACTCTTACTAACAACTTCCTTTCTACACTCTCCTCCAACCCATTCTCTCTCCTCTGTTTTATTCTTACAACCTGCAGAATTCCATTTAGTATTTTGTGAAGAACAGGGCTCTTGGTGACAAATGCTCTCAATTTCAATTTTTCTGTGAATATTTTGAACTCTCACTCATTTTGGAGTGACATTTATGCTGAATACAGAATTCTTAGCTGGCAGTTTGTCTTGCAACACCTTATTTATGTCATAACACTGCTTTCATGCCTCCATGGTTTCAGTTGAGAAATCAGTGATTGTCTTTATTGAACTTCCCTTATTTTTATCATGAAACTCTTTTCTTGCTGCTTTCAGTTTTCTGCCTTTGTCTTGGAATCTGATAAATATGTGTCTCAGGGCAGATCTGCTGGGATTTATTGTGCTTGGAGTATGCTTAGCTTCCTGGACATATATATCCATGTCCCTCATAAAAGTTGGGAAATTGGGGGCCTATATTTATTCAAAAACTTCTTCTTAATCTTTACCCTTCTTTTCTCCTTCTGGAATGCCCCACCACCAGCACCTTACATTGTTGTGAAGCATTTGTTATAAATTATGAAAGAAGATCATCAAAGCATTAGTACTAACTATAGTTTATATCTTACATTTGGTGCATTTTCCCCCAACTAACTATATTATTATTTTTAACACAGTGGTTGTGAACTTACAAAAATATCATGAACATGTGTAAAACTCCAATACAACACCACTTCACCAACACACCACACTGCAGTGGAACATTTGTTAGAGATTATAAAATATCATCAGATTATTGCTACCAACCATGGTTTATAGTATACTTTTGGCACATTTTTTCATCCCCCCCATTATCAACACACTATATCTTTGGCATTGATGTAAGAATATTACAATATTGCTGCTAACCACAGTTCATAGGCACACCATTTGTATTTTTCCCATGCTGAAAATGTCCACCACTGTGCAAAAGTGACATACTTCCACTTTAACTCACACAAGGATACTCTTACTTCTATACCATTAACCACAATTCTCATTCACCTCTGGGATCACTGCATTACTCATTTCCTAGATGATTCTCTAGCTTTAGACAATTCTCTGCTACTCACTATAATGTGTTAACATCAACTCTATCCATTTCCACACTTTTACATTCAAGTTAATTAAAACTTCTACATACATTAAGCATCAGTAGTCCTTCTCAATATGGTGTATATTTAATTTATTGCATTTTACTTTTCATCACCATCAGGACTGTTGTCTTTTTATGTATGCTTACAATTTCTTCTATGTATTTACTGTTTCTTCTGCATGTCATTTATCTGCATGTCATTCATCTTTTCTTCATTTCTTCAAATTGATTAAAGATAATCATTTAGAAATATTTGATTAGTGTTTGTACATTGTGCACCTCCTCCTGTTTATTAGTTTGTCCATTAGACTGGACCATCACTTCCTGTTCCTTATTATGACTTGTAAATTTTTATGAAGTCTAGGCATCTATTTTTCATTATGCTTTTTCAGGTGGTTAATTTCTTTATCTAGACTAAAGTTTTATTTTTTGTTTTCTTGGTTTTTGGATTAAGGGTTCTTTTTAACACTTGGTACCACTTATTCAATATCTTTGTAGTTGCTCATGTTCAATTGCAGAAATATTAGATCTACAAATAGGAAAGCAATAGGAAGACAAAAACGGATATAGAAAATTTAAATTAAAAAAGTAAAGAAAAAGAATTGAAAAAGACTGAAAATAATGAGGGAAAAAGTAAAGAGAAAAAAATTTAAAGATGATAAAAAGAAACAGGATAAAATAAAACAAACTACTATAAAAGGTCAGATTAATGAGAAGAGAAGAAAGAAGTAAGACAAAACAGGGGGAGATGCAAAGAAAGAAACAAAAGAAGAGGGAAATAAAGAAAAGAAAGAAATTATAAAGAGGAAGGAAAGAAAATAATAATAATGAGCAGGTCTCCCTCTCTGGCCACCAGTAACCACCTTAGGCTTCCTGTGCCCACCAATCAATCACCCTTGTGGCCCACACTCTGCAGGTACCTGGATGAAGAGAGAAAGAAAGAAACAAAATCTCTCTAGGTTTCTCTTGTGAACTTTTTTGCCCCATGGCTCCCCTCCCCTTGGTAGCCAGGTGGCTGCTTAACAGTCTCGCCAATCACTCCCTCACATCAATCTCCCCTGGACCTGTTGGATGCCTGTCAGCCAGATAAGTCACCTAGATCTCCTCTCCACATGTACCTGGTGCTTGTCAACCTGACAGATCTCTCTCTGGACTCCTGTCATCCCTGGGGCTGGTTGGACCCATGTCAGCCCACCCAGTCTCCTCTCCCCCCACCTCTTCTTGGAGCTGGTTATGCAATGGCCAACAACTCTCTTCCCCAGAATCATATCTGGCCCAATCTGCCTGCTGTATCACTCTTTTCCTGCTCCCCTAACATTCTGAGCTGGCTGGGTGTCAGACAACACTCCTGGTTACCCCAAAATTTCCCCTCCCTGAGAACCAGCTGGACACTAGCAACACACCCTTTTGTCCCTTAAATCTTCTATTCCCTGGGCCAGCTTGGTGTCAATCCATATGCTAATCATTCACACCCTGACATCCCTATCCTGATAAGTTGGCTGGGTACCAGTTCCCATACCTGATTGCCTTATGAAATCCATACCTTTAAGAGCCTACTGGGCATCAACATGAATACGTGAACACCTGGTGGCCCTCCTCACTCAGAGGCAGCTAGGCTCCATCTGCAAGTGGGATCATCACCTGGCTTCCCTCTTCCTTGGAGCTGGCTGGGCACTGGCTTGCTTGCCCTATCACCCATAGCACCCCTCTCCACAAGTTGACTGACGTCACTTTTCCTGCCATCATCTTCTATCATCCCCACAGTCCTATGGCTTCCTTTATGCCAGGCAAGTTTGCCTAACTTTCTGCAGTTTCTGGAGGAGGAGTGCAACCTGCAGTTCCTTACTATTCCACCCACCTTGGCTTCTTCAAAATTCTTTCTAAATATTTTTAAAGTAAAGGGATTTCATAAGTGAGATATGAAAGATGTTAACATTTACAAGAGATTTACTTGATGCTGTGGAGTCAACCTCAACTAGTCCAGAAATGGATATAACAACTAAATGTAGCAGTTTTCTCTAGTCATAGGGGAGTTTGCTTCTCATGAGTATTATGGCAGGCATTATGAAAAATGTTTTTTTTTTTTGAAAAATAGTCCAATGTTCTATGTCTTTAAAATGTGTTAGTATCCCTAACACTTAATAGGGTGAAAACACATAATTATCATGTTATTATGATCATGAATTCACACTTGTATTGAATAATCCAAAATAGGCAGATAAGTTTTTCTCTCCTTATGGACAAAGGCAAGGGAAGATAAACAAAGATACTATGCTCAATTTTTGTATTATCTTGAAGTCATGCAATTCAAATATCTTGTACATCTCATTTAGAAGAGGAAGGAAATAATTGATTATCTAAAAAAATTCTATGTTCATTGAACATACTAATATATACTAGAGTTACATTAACATGAGGCCTGCCAGGTTGTTTTGCTTGTCTACAAAGGATAGCTGAGCAGTCACAATGACATACTATCTTCCTTCTCCTGGTTGAATACTCTTCCTACATGATTATGCATGCTGCAGTTCATTTTTTAATCTTATGAAATATCTTCTTTCAGTGTTCAAAATATTGTCCCTAAGATTTAGTTGCTGAAGCAGAGTTACTTTTTTATTCATTTACTGAAATGAAGAAGTGGCATATATGTATCACAAAATATGTTAGATGGTGGAGTTAAACAATAAAGAATATTTTATGGAAAATGGCATTTCCTGGGAGGCAGACAATGAAGAGTAAAAAAGCCAATAAAGAAAGCATAATCTCAGGTAGTAGAAGTTACAGTTAAGATAATAAATTTAAGTATTATATTAGAGATAAATAAGTGACTCTTTGAGACAGAGAGTTGGAAAATCCCTTTTGGGGTGACTTAAAGAATGAAAAATAAATACAGAAAAAGAGCCTACAGAACAAGGAACTGAGAACATAATGCTTTGGGAAAAACATGAATACTTACAGTTTAGAGAAATATAAATGTAGTCAATGAACATTTGGATAAAATGTAAGGAAGTAGTATGTGGTGATCTTGGAGCATGTACAATAGAAAGCTGATTGTTAGCCTTATGCAAATTGTAAGTTTGGATAAATACACAAAGAACAGTAGGAGAAAGAAGAGGGGAGGCATTGGAGATTAAGTTTCATTGTTTTGGTATCTAAAATAAATTTTCTTATTATCTGCAAGATTTTTAAAAATCTTTAGAAACAGAATATTTTAAGCATTTACCAAAAGAAATTTCTAATTCATACCTTAAAATAATTTCTTCAACTACTTGAGTAAAAAGTTACTTACCAGATGTACTGAAAGAAAAAATTCTAAAAAATTAACTAGAGGATGGTAATTATTTTTACTCCAAAGAAGAGTTTTATTTAACAGTTGATGACAAGAAAGTAAAACAGAATATCTAGCTTCCTTTGGAATTTCTCTGACTTTACAACATAAAGTTGTGTGTCACAATTACTGATAAAGGATACAATGGTCTCAGCTAGGCTGGGACAGGTTCTCTTATTTGACTAATGCATCTTAAAGTTACGTGGAAACATTCATTTGCCTTCTTTTTATTTCAAATATGATGTCAATTGGAATATTGTGTAACAAAAATGACTACAGCAAATTATTTTTAAGACACTTGTCTAATTCCATGGGATTCCCAATGAAATTATATCTAAGAAGTGTTCTGAATATTCTAACTAGTTATCACTTAAGACCCTTAGTAACATAATCTGTTTTCATAAGCAGAAATGTTCAGAACCTGAAAACATTGTGAAATTCACATGCCTCAAACTTCTACCAGAATAATAATGGAGTATACCTAAAGGGTTCCCAAATTCTACTTAACATAGAGTTGTACACTATTGATTAATATATGTAATAATCATTATGTAATATTATTATGTAATAATATTAATATATGTAATAATCACCTGAATATTTTGATAAAATGAATCCTGTCAAATAGTCTTAATGATCTGACCCATCAGATCTCTGGACATGTTCAAGAAGGTGCAATTTTTCAATTAATTTGGTGATTCAGGTTCATGTCATACTTTCAGAAACCATACCTATAGCTGGAGTCAAATAACATGAGAAGCAAATTATATCTTATTGTATAACCCCTCAATGTAGAGTGATGAAACTGAAACTTTTAAAGACATAGTTTTAAGAATTTAGAAGTGTTTTTCTTTCATCTACCTTAGAGAAATACTTAGATCATTCCAAATTAATTTTGTCTACTGGACATATAGAAGAAAAATTCCAATTGTGCACTATATAGTTCCAAGAAAATATTTTAATTAATAAAATTCATTCTCCACTATTAGACTGGTGGCTATTAAAATGTCAGAAAACTGGAAATGTTGGAAAAAATGTGGAGAGATAAGAATGTATATTGACTTTTGCTGGGAGTGTAGAATGGTACAGCCACTGTGGAGACTGGCATTTCCTAAGTAGGCTGAATATAGACTTGAAATGGCACTCAGAAATATTCACAATAGCCAAAAGTTGGAAACAACTAAGGTGTCCATTAACTGATGAGTGGATAAACAAATTGTGGGTTATGCGCATGATAGACTATTATGCAGTGGTAAGAAGAAATGAAGTTGTGAAACATATGAAAACACAGTTGAACCTGGAGGATATTATGTTGACTGAAGCAAGCCAGAAACAAAAGGACAAATACCTTTTGTGAAATATAAACACATCATATGAAATATGAATATGGGTAAAATTGCATATATAAGACAATTTTTTTGAAGCTGAATAAATGTAAGTTAATAGGACAAAATGCTAGTATTAGACAAAAAAATTATACTAACTGAAGGAGACCAGACACAGAATATATCATATAGTGTAAATTCATTTATATAAAATGTAAATTCATTTATATAAATGTAAATATAAATCAACTTATAAAGATCAAAGGAGATTAGTTGTTATGTAGATCTGAGGAAGGAATGCTAAGGGGTGTAGAGTCTTTCTTTTTGGAGTAATGAAATTGTTCTAAAATTTTTGAGATGATGAATGTACAACATTGTGACTATACTATAAGCCATTGATTATACACTTTGGGGAGAATAGCTAGTAACAGCAACTATGTAAAGTAGGGGAAGCATAGAGAGATTCAGAGGTGAGGACTTTTCTTATTCGCCAGGTTTTTTAATTATTATTATTGAATAATGAAAATACTCTAATAATGATTGAAATAATGAATGCACGACTATGTGATTATAGTAAATACAATTGTACACTTTGGTTTTTTTGATTCATTTTCTTCCTTCTTTATTTTTTTAAAATGCTACATTAAAAAAATGAGGTCCCCATATGACCCCACCCCCTCACCCCACTACTCCTTCATTAACAACCTCTTTTATCATCGTGGCACATTCATTGCATTTGGTGAATACATTTTGGAGCACTGCTGCACCACATGGATAGTGGTTTTTACATTTTAGTTTACACTCTCCCCCAGTCCATCCAGTGGGCCATGGCAGGACATACGATACCTTGTTATAGGAAAATCCATATGTTTATATGCTGCAACATTATTCCTGATTGCCTGAATTGAAGATTAGAGAGGTATATTTGACTCATTATGGTAGAGTTTCTGCATTTCGACCAACTTAGATTAATGTAATAATTTATGTTAATAGATTTGCCAAGGGAGTCTGAAAGACTAGAAGGGAAACATCCACTACTCTGAGCAGGAACACACATCTTCTCAGACTCATTAAATTATTAAAATCTTGACTTGATATTGAATGACAAATAAAATTTGCAATTACTGCATAATGTACATACATCTTTGATATTCTGTTTAACAATAATATAACATTTTAAAAATGTTTTGATATAATATTAAGAAATGTTATAAAGACATGATAAAGAACTTAAGTAACTTTTACCCTGATTCCTTAATTTTTAATATTTTGCTATAGTCCATGCCTCACAAACAGGAAATTGAATATGGGTAAAATTATTCTATCTTTTTTATATCTATATTTCATTTTGTTAATTTGTACCAGTATTACCCTTTTGAGCAGTCTCTTTTAGCATTCCAGTACAAGATGCAGCCCAGGATTAGGTATTTTGTTTACTTGCTATGCTCTAACCTGTTCTTCTTAATAAATTTTTTCCTTTATAACTTTGTGCTTTTTTGAAGAAAATAGTACAGTTATTAGAGGTAATATTCCCTTATTTGTGATTTTCATTTTTTTCCTTATGATTAGGTTTGAGGTTAGAATTCTTGGGCAGAATAATTCATAAGGACAACCCTCAAAGTCACTCAATTATTGGATAGGTATCTATTTTCAATTGAATATAAACTTTTACTCTTTTAAATTAGGTTTGCCTGTTTGAAGCGGCACTGCGAAAGGATTCTGGTAAGTAAATTCACATGAGATTAAAGAAGAAAACTTCATAATTAATATTTAAAAGACAAAATCTTTACCCTTGCTCTAGTGATTTCATTGATTCTATCACAAGTTCATACTGATGACTTCTAGGTCCTTCAGTGCTTTCTCTTTTTCTTGTTCAGTTCTGGAAACTAGATCCCTGCAGTATAAATTATTTTTTAAAATTACAAATTTTAACAACCTTAAAATACATGTAACACAGTATTATAATTGCCACAATCATGTCATGATGAAAACAGAACTTAAAACAGTTAAAAATATACCTGTAGCTCTTTTCTTCCCCCTAGACTGAGGAGTTACATCACAATTACTGTTCTTAAATTTAGTAATAAATAGAATGTGTTTTTCTTCTTTTATACATGGTTATTAGAGGAATTCCAGTAAAGTGACATCAAAATAGGTAGGTAGACTCTGACTCTCTCACAAAATAGAGTGGAGAAAATTCAAGGACCTATCTGAAGGAGCTGCTTGGGATTTTGTGAGAGAGTCAGATTCTGCTTACCTATTTTATTTCTTATTTCATTGTTTCTATTCCAATTTTTATTCTTATTCCTTTGTACATCTTATAATATTTTCTCATGTTAATTATTTATTTTCCTAGGTCTTGTATGGTTCCCCTTCTCCTTTTTCATCTTCTTTGTTCTCTTCTTATTGCCTTCTTTTACTCTGGGACTAATTTTTTTTTCAAGGGAAAAAAGACATCAGCAAGAAATAGAATAAGAGGTATGAAGTGTCAAAGTGAAGGCTTACCACAAACACAAAAACAACAATAAAATAAAACCTTAGAGTAGAAAGAGATGGTAATCAACCAAATAACCCCCAAGATGAAAAGATGCCTCTACCAACAAAAAATTACAAGCCATACAAAGAAATGGGAAGACATAGTCCAGTCTACAAAACAAACTAAAAAAGGAGGAAATGCAGAACACAGAACAGCTAAACAGAGATGTCCAAACAAATATCATGAATTAAATTAATGAAGTGAAGAAAGAGATTAAGATGATTAAAAAGACACACAGAGAACATACTGAAGTAATTGTAAACCTAAATAAAAAGATAAAGGATATGATGGTGGTAAATGGTACAATGCAAGAAAGAAAAATATACACTGGAAGCACATGCTAGCAGATTTGAACAGGCCAGAGGAAAGAATCAGTGATATGGAAGATAGTACATCTGAAGTAAAGCAGTATAACAGAAGGATAAATGATAGAAAAAATCAAGCAGGGAATTAGGGATTTAAGTGACAATATGAAATGCACAGACATATGCATTATAGGCATCACAGAGGGGAAAGAGAGGGGAAAGAGGGCAGAAGGAGTGTTGGAGGAATTAATGGCTAAAAATTTCCCAACTCTTTTGAGGGACATAGACATACATGTCCATATAGTGCAGCACACCCCAAACAGTATAAATACTAATCTTCCTACCCCAAGACACATTCTTGTGAAATTATCCAATGCCCAGGACAAAGAGAGAATACTGAAGCTACAAGAAAAAGAGATCTTCGTGTACAAGGGAAGCTCAATAACATTAAATGAGCTTAACATATTGCAAAATGTGATTAGTAAGGTTAACATACTACAGACCTACAGGGTCAGAATTGCATGGTATTGGTATAAGGTTAGACAAACTGACAAATGGAGCCAAATCAAGAGTTCTGATATAGATTCTTTCATATACAGTCATCTGTTATTTGATACAGCCACCAAACCCACTCAACTGGGAGAGAATGGTCCCTTCAACAAATGGGGCTTGGAGAACTAAATATCCATATCCAAAAGAATTTTAGAGAAACACAATTTTGCACCTTATTCAAAAAAATTAACTCAAGATAGAACAAAGATCTAAATATAGGAGCAGGACCATAAAGACCTTGGAAAATAGTGTAGGGAAACATCACAGGAACTTGGAATAGGGAATGATTTCATGAACTTCATACCCAAACCATGAGCAGCAAAAGAAAAAAATAGACTAAAGGGACCTCTTCAAAATTAAAACCTTTGTAACTCAGAGGATTTTCTCAGGAAAGTGTAAAGGCAGCCTACCCAATGGGAGAAAATATTTGATAACCATATATCTGATAGGAGTCTATTATCTAGCACTTATAAAGAAATCCTACACCTTGAAAATAAAAAGACAAACAACCCATTTAAAAAATGAACAAGTGATTTGAGAAGACACTTCTCCAAAGAAGAACTACAAATGATCAAAAAACACAAAAAGATGTTCAAAATCACTAGATATTAGGGAGTGTGTGAATGATCATGTTTGCATAGTGTGTGGCATCACTCGGTAGAGACCCACATAATGAACAGGCAGATGTTGGACTCCCATCTTGTGGAGACCCTCTATGTAGACAGACCATTTTGTCAAGCCCTCAATGAAGATGCACGTAACTATGAATCTTGTCCTTCAGGGAATGGAGCTTGGTGGTTGCCTTGGGTGTGAAGAGGGGGAAAGGAGGAATAAAAGAGATGGGACAGGGTACATTTTGGCAGAGATAGTGTTGTTCTACATCTTCTTGCAATTATGGATACAGGCCACATTAAATTTTATCAGATTTATAAATGTATATGTTCCAAAATGTAAACCATAATAAGAGCCATTGACAATGGTTAGTATCTTTGATTCAATATTCGTGCATCAGTTTTAACAAATGTACCATCCACACATAAAATATTATTGATAAGGGAAAGGGGGAAAGGGAGAGGTGTTAGGTATATGAATATCCCCTGTATTCTTTCATGTCTATTCTGTGACCTAAAACTTCTTTGAAGAAAAAAAAAAAAAACCTGGTAGAATAAATGGAAGAAAATAAATGGAAGAAAAATGAAAAAAATTAAAAAACTGAGGGAATAAATGGAAGAAAAGGGCAACAGTCTTACAGTGACAAAAGGCAAAATGGAAAAAATTAACATTATTTTTAAAAAATTTTAATATCCTAATATTTTAAAATATTATTTTATTTTTAATTATTATTTTTTTTCTGTGTTTCACTTCTTATGTATAAAACCATCTTTACTATTTCATTTTCTTATTAATTATAGGTGGCTTTTAAATGGCTTCATTTTTTAAAAGATTTTTTATTACAAAAGAGTTAGAGTTGTGGCAGGGGAGGACCACTGGTGTGAGGTGGCAGTGAGGGAGGATACATGAGAAGAAGTTCACCTGTATACATATAAGGCATATAATTGCCTTCAAATATCCATGGGGTATTGTCATGGTGGGTGGAGTTTCACAAAATAACCAAGAGAATATCAAATTTCCATCTGGGATAACTCTGCCATATTCTCTAATGGAACAACAAGAATTCCCAAACTACAGGGATAATTAATTGTGAAAAAAGATAGCCCATTGAAGTACCCTAGATTTTGATGACTAAGCTTATGAGCCTTTGTTCTTAAAATTGAAAGCCTAGTGACATAGGGTCCCTAAGAGGTACCTACTGGGAGCCCCATTGTTGCTCAAATGTGGTCTTTCTCTAAGCTGAACTCAGCATATAAAGCAATAGCTTCCCCCAGCATTGGACATGATTTCCAGGGATGAGCCTCCCTAGCACAAAGGGATTGCTACCATGTACTAACAAGCAAAGCATCTGGGGGAAAACGGACCTTGATCAAAAGGGAGAAAAGAAAGAAAAATGAATTCGTATGGCTAAAAGACTTCAAAGTGAGTCAGGAGGCCATTCTAGAGGTAGTGCTTACACACATCTCAACAGGGTCTCATTGACAGCCAAAGTAGATACTATCTCAAAAAGTGAAGCTCCTCAGGGATAAAGAGACATCCAGATACTATATTCAGGGAAGATAGCTCAGGAAATTGGCCCTTTGTTAGTGGACTCTAATCTGGTATTTACGCCTCCCAGTGTGACAGAATTTGACTTAGTAGTGGTTTCCCTATCCAGGACTCTTCTATCATCATATTTGAACATATAATTAGTACTAGGGTTGATAGGTGTATATCCAAGAGACTTGAATCTTTGGGCTGTCCATGTGCCAGCTGAGCCCTGAATCTCAGCAAAGTTGCAACACCTACACTCCAGTTCAATGGGCTCACCCAGGACAACTAGCAGAGAGGAGATGGTGAACAACCAACATACAAAGGAACTGAGAGTGCTTACAATTTTAAGCAAGAAAGTCTCGTCCTTTGGATGTATGGGATTGAAGCCCCACTCAGTTAATGGTGGAGCAAGCATCACCATCCCAGAGTCCTCAGGATTGAGAAATGAAATATGAACTAAAATAAACTTGCTAGTGTTCTACTTAATAGTAGATTTATTGTGATTCTCACAATGTAAGAAATACCATTGTTGTGGAGGCAGTGACCCATGGGTGTTCTGGGATTAGGGAGAGGGACAAACAGGTGTATTAAGGTGGCATTTTCAGTACTTGGGAATCATCCTGAATGACATACATTGACAGAGACAGGCCATTATATACCCGGCCATAACCTACAGAGTCAAATGTGAGAACATATAAAATACAATGTACACTAAATCTATGCTTAATGGCAGTGCTCCAAAATGTGTTTATCAATTGCAATGAATGTACCACCCTGAGGAAAGATGTTGCTATTTTTGGAAAGTGTGACAGGTGTGGAGAGCAAGGCATATGGTAATCTTTTATGTAGTCTATGTAACATTTATATAATCAAAGTATTTTTAAAAAATAATAAAGTGAAAAAAGATTAAATGCTTATTTCTCATCTGAAACCATAGAGTCAAGAAGGCAGTGGTATGAAATAATTAAGGTGCTAAAGGAAAAAAACAAACAGACAAACAAACATCAGCTAGGAACTCTGCATCCAGCAAAGCTGGTATTCAAAATGTGAGAGAGTTAAAAATATTCACAGATAAACAGAAAGTATGAGATTTTGTCATTAAGAAACCTGTCCTTCAAGAAATACTAAAGGGAGTCCCACAGATTGAAAGGACAAAACAGGAGGGAGAGAGTTGAAGAAGAGTGTAAGAATAACTAAAATCATAAAAAGAGAAATCAAAACAACATATGGCATACATAAACCTAAAGAAAATATGGTGAATGTAAGGAGTTCCTTGAATATAATAACATTGAATGCTATTAAATTAAATCTTCCAAACATGAGAAAGAGATAGGTAAAATGGATAAGGAAGCATTACCCATCTATATGCTGTCCACATAAAACTCACCTTAGACAAATGGAAGCAAGGAAGCTGAAAGTGAAAGGTTGAAAAACATTTATAAATGTAAACAATAAGCAAAAAAAAAGGGCAGGAGTACTATAATAATATTGGACAAAATAGATTTTAAATGCAAAACTATTGTAAGAGACAAAGAAGGACATTATATATTAATAAAAGATGCAATCTATCAAGAAGGAAAAACAATAAAAAACATTTATGCACCTAATCAGGGTGCCTCAAAATACATAAGGCAAACAATGGAAAAACTAAGTGGAGAAATAGATGACTTTAAGGTAGGGAATTTTAATACTTCATTATCTCCTTTAGAAAGAATATCTTGAAAGAGGATTAATAAAGAAACAGAGACCTTGAATAATATATTAGAGGAACTGGGCCTAATAGACATATACAGGATATTATATACCCAAATACAACAAGATGTGCATTCTTTTCAAGAGCATATGGATCATTTTTCATGATAGATCACATGCTGGGTTACAGAACAACTCTCAATGAATTCAGAAAGATTGAAAATATACAATGTAATTTCTGTGACCATAATGGAATGAAGCTAGAAATCAGTAAAGGACAGAAAACAAGATTAGGCACAAAGATATGGAATTTTAAAAACACACTTAGACAATTCAGTGCACCAAGGAGGAAATTGCAAAAGGAATCAGTAACTACCTGAAATGAATGAAAATGATAATACAACATATCAAAATCTATGGGATGCAGCAAAAGCAGTGTGGAGAGGAAAAATCATAGCAGTGAATGCCTACATCAAAAAAGAAGGAAGAGCTAAAATCAAAGGCCTAACTGTACACATGGAAGAAGTAGAAAAAGAACAACAAACTAACCCCAAAGGAAGTAAAAAGAAGGAAATAAAGAATAGAGTAGAGCCAAATGAAATTAAAAATAAGAAAATACTAGAAAAATTAAGAAAACCAAAAGCTAGTTCTTTGAGAAGATAAATAAAATTGACAAACCCTTAGCTGGAATAACAAAGAAAAAGAGAAGATGCAAATATATAATATAAGAAACAAAGACAGGGAAAGCACCATTACCCCACAGAAATAAATATCATAAGAGGATAGTTGGAAAAATTTTATGCCACCAAGATGAGACATTTAGAGGAAATGGACAAATTCCTAGAAACACTCAAGCAGTCTGCAGTGATGAAAAAAGAATTTGATGAATTCAACAGAACAATCACAGATAACCAGATGGAGTTAGTCATCCAAAACCTTCCAATTAAGAATAGCACAGGACCAGATGGCTTCACAGGTGAATTCTACCAAACATTTTGGAAATAACTAACACCAGTCATGCATAAATTCTTCTAAATATTAGAATTGGTGGGAACATTGCGTAACTTGTCCTATGATTGTAACATCACCCAAAAAGCAAAACCAAACAATAATGCCACAAGAAAGGACAACTATAGACCTATCTCTCCAATGGAACTAGATGCTAAAATCCTCATCAAAGAACTTGCTAATCATATTCAACAAAACATCAAATGAATTATATACAATTACCAACTGGGTTTCATCCTTGGTAAACAAAGATTGTTCAACATAAGAAAATCAATCAATGTAATACAGAACTGCGGCGGCTTGCTCAGTCGGTGGCGGTGGGGTCTGGCTGCGGACGAGGGGTTGGTCCAGCTCTGGACGAGGGGTCGGTCCGGCTTGGGATGAGGGGTCGGTCCGGCTTGGGACGAGGGGTCAGTCTCACAGGGGTTGCGCGGTTCGGCTGACAGGGTCGCCCGGCGAAGCAGGCAACGAAGGGGTCACCCGGAGAAGCAGGCGACGAACTGGGGACAAGTGAGGCCAGGCCCTTGTCGGGGGCTCTCAGGACTGGAGGGCGCACGGCAGAAGAACTACCGCAGAGACGAGGTAAACACGCAGGTCCCATTTTATTGAGGAAGTGGCTACAGTTTTATAGGGGCTGGGGAAGGCTGATTGGTCAAAGCTTATGCCATGTTCTGATTGGTGGCCACAAGCAGTTACTGGGGAGAAAGGTCGGTGGGAGGTACTGGAAGGGGGAGGGGTGGTGGTTAGGGATTGGCTGTTGCTGTTGCTGGGGGAAGTGGCAGGGTTTAGGGATTGGTGGCTGCTGTTGCTGGGGTAGAGGGCAGACTTGAGTTTCCTGCCTTGCGCCTGGCTGTTGCCGCTGTCGGGGGGAGGGGAAAAGGCAGACTGGAATCTTCCACCCTGCGCCTGCGCAGGGAGAAAGAAGAAGGGTGCCGCCCCACAAGGCATCGTGTGGCGCCATCTGGGAGGAGGGGCGGCCGCGGAAGCATGGCTGCCGAGAAGGGGAGACCCAAGGGCACTCTGCGCCCATGCCGAGCTCACTTCAGGGGTGGCGGTGAGTCCGACCAACCACCCTATTATGGGGGCAGCGGCTTGGAATTAGGCCTACTGCGGCTGCTCCCCCGCCAGGCCAGCAAACCACACTTCAGCCCGAGGGGTGACTGCACAAAACCTTAAGAGATTGAAAGAAAAAATGACATGACTTTCTCTATAGATGCAGAAAAAGCATTAGACAAAATACAATGCTGTTTCCTGATTAAAAACAGCAGATAGTAGTTGAAGGAAACTTCCACAACATTAAAAACCCACAACTAACATATTCAGTGATGAAATCTTAAAAGCGTTCCCTCTAATATCTGGAACAAGAAATGTTGCCCACTGTCAATGCTCCTATTTAACATTTGTTAGAAGTACTTTCTCAATTCTTTGAAAAGAAAAAGAAATAAATGGCATCAAAATAAAAATTTCAATATTTACCAATGACATGTTATAGTATTATAACATAGATAATAGGATTGGCTGGGGGAAGGAGGATGTCCTAAAGAATCTTTGTGCAAGTCCTGTCTGAGATATTGATATTGCATGTGGCAATGAAATAAATCTTTTACATTTTCAAAATCATAACTGGATCACTGAAATTTTTAGAGGTTTTAAGTTTAGCAGCTCATATATGAACTTTATATTCTACTCTGTGCATACAATGTTAGGAAAAACAGATTGATTTGAAAACAGTTTCTCTCATTAAGCTTGCGTGGCTGCCATGGGTCTAAGAACAAAGTTAAATTAAAATAATCAGTGTTTTATTTTCCTGAAGGATAGTGGATTTTAAATAGGTGAAATAAATTCAACTACCTAAACATTTCAAGAAAACTAAACATAGGGAGTGATAGCATAGGAAAGCTTAGTAGATGCATATAGGGTTGGGAAAATTTTGCTTTCCTAACCCAAATTTCAGAGTTTTATAACTTCAAATGATGTGGAACCTGACAACAATAAAGTTGTTATTGTCACTGTCTCATGCAGGAAGAAACCCTGATAGCCGTGTCAGGCTGTGTTTGACAAGATGACAGCTGTGTTCAACAAAATGAATACTCCTGCTATTGGGTCAGACATCTGCTCATAGACTGCTTCCTTCTATATTCCTGGTGATATCTAGAACTGGAGCCTGCTCAGGTCCACCCATGAGTGTGGCCACAAGATGTTTCCCTCTCTGGGTTGCTTGAGCCTCTGGGTTTTGGGTGCTAGAGAAGCTGCTCTTACCTCTGCTCCCTGACACTCCCAGCTTCAGGCCTGTCCTTTCCTTGGCCCAGCTGCTCCCTCTCCCCCAACTTGGAGCACATCCTCCTACCTCTGGAGATCCTGTGGGCACTTTTCTCCTGTACCTGACTTCCCTTTCAGTGTCTCTGAGCCTTTCCTTAGTTGCTTTTGGGGGCTAGAGCTTGAATTGCATCCCTGGATTTTCACCTGACCTCAGGCATGATATGAGCTCTCCAGGTCAGGATTTCTCCTGTGTGCATTAAGGTTCAGATCTTACTATTTAAGACACTATGTATCTTAAAATCCTGAAGAAAAGGTGCAAAATATTCAAGTAATGTGTAGAAATAATTTCCGAATGTGAGTCGGAGGATAATGCAATCATCAGGATACAGGTGCTAAGATACGGCTAATGGTGACAATTTTAACCTATGCTTCTTCCTCGAAGGCTGACCAGGTCTACAGGATCTGGTTCATCCAGGACAGGTGGGGCATGACTTGCACTATCCTGATGGGGCTGTGGGGTTATCTATGCAGAATTCATGGTGACCTTTGACATGTTGCTACTTTCCAAAGCCTTTTGTACCCTATGGTAAGCAGAGTCATTTCTTTTTTTAAATATACTTTTCTATTTATTTTTAAAAGAAACTTAGATGTATAAATGTTACAAAAATATATAGGGGTTCCATATACCATGTTCCTTAGCACTCCTACATTTTACCACATCAGCAACATCTAAATACTTAGAGTCTTTTCACATGAGGAGGATGCTCACCAACCCTGATGCAGTACCTGAAGAAAATGCTGCAGAATTCTTGGGAGACTTTGCAGCTGAAACCTGGTGAAGCCATCTACAAGTTCCAAAGTGCTGCTGTACTAAGCCTGAACATGCTCACCACTGCAGTATTTGCAAATTGGATCATCACTTCCTTGGTGAACAATTGTGTGGGAGAAAATAATCAGAGGATTTTTGTACTCGTTACTTATGTATATAGTCTATTTTCCTCCATGCTCTAATTTTCTGTGCATTTCCCTTCATATTCTAAGTCAGAAGGCACCAGGCTGAATGCAGTAATTTTTACCACCAATAACTATAATCTTGTTGCTCTCTTTGAGCTTGAGGGTCTTCAGTTTTTCCCTTTGACTGAAGGTAAGTGTGGCACCTGATTTCATTAAATAAGGAAAAACTGCAAATGGGAAAGAAGTTCCAGGGTTCTTTTTGAGGTCCCCTCTCACCATGCTGCAATTTGTTGATGGAATTTAAATTATTTTATTTGGGAACTGAAAAAGAATCTTTGTTTCATTTGTGACCAATAGCATAAATTGAATGTACTGAAGCCAATTGCTTGAAGCAAGTGGAGTGTTGTATAATGATATTCCCAGATGGCAGATTTCCAAATTAGTAACTGGATGGTACTGTAATTGCTTTTAACCTGAAAAACTAATGAAAGGTATGTGGCCACCAGGGAAAGTCATATGTCATTATCTTCCTGAACAGTTATGATTTTGGCTACGAATATTTTGTATTTTATAAGATGTTGCTTGGACTATTTTATGGGTTATTAAAATGCTGTATAATGAGCTGTATTTTTCAATCACAAAGAAAAAAATCAATGTGATGAACATGAAATACAAATTCTCAGACTTGAGTTCCAGGTAGTTCACATTTGAATGTGCTCCATTAGTACCCTCCCTTGAGTACAAAGGGCCTTTTACTAACAACTGCATTTTGGTCTTGATTAGTTCTGACACTTTCTTTGCATTGAACTTACAAAAGATCCAGACACAGAACAGCATGACTGGTCCAGGTCCCTGGTTCACTCCCAACAAGTTTGCTCACACTTTCAACAAGTCTCCTGTGCATGAGTGTGTATTTTAAAATTGGTATTGTTGTTTAGACAATATAATATTTAATCTTTTTACCATAAACAAGCTATTTTTTTTAGAAACCTGCATTTCAGGGAAGAGGGTAGAGTTGCTATGGTTTCCTCCTTCCATGGGATTTTTGTCAATATATTGCAGATTGAAGAGTGTCTTCTTCCAAAGAACAGTGATTTCTGTGTGGTCTTTGCTTCCCACAGTTTTAGTTTCATGTTAATATCTGTAGATCAGGAGAATCTTGGCATTGATTTTTGTTCTTGTTTGTGTAGCCAAATTAGCAGTGTATAACAAAAAATGCAGAATTTCACAAGGCCCAATATTTTGTGCTTCTTTATGCTGAGATACATACTCAGGTGGGAAATAGATCCAGTCAAAAGTGAAACACAAAATGAAACAAGGTGTTTCCATTTTGACATTGCAAAGATCAGGTTGGGACTGCAGGCAACAAGCCCAGTAACAGGGGCAGCACTTTATACCTCAGCTACAGGTGACTGTAGGAGATAGGTGTGAAAACACTGAAACAGTGAGGAATATTCCTCATGACAGCAGTTGGTTTGATGTTTGGATTTCATTTATGTTTTTTCTATACCTAAGTCCCAAATCATAAAAAAAAAGAAACTTGGTGAGAGCTTACAATTGTGCCAAAAAGCAAACAGCTTCCTTCTTTGAGGACTTGCCATAAACTTGCCTGGCTGTATAATTTTTGCAAGTTTTATTGATAAGCAATCTATAATTCTGAAGTTCTTCCTTTCTGTTCATCCCCCATACTAAGAAAAGTTGGTGTTTCCCTGCCGGTTATGATGCCTTCCAGTTTATCAATGATTGTTTTTAAAAATAATCATTCTGAGCTATACACAAATCATGGCTTATATAACTGTTGAAGAAAAATAACAAAGAGACCTGACAGATACATAGTCATGAGTCAAGGGAACAAAACTGTCTGACGTTTTGCAATGGAATCCATTACTGAAAAACTTTGTGGGCTATGAGGGCTTGATCCTTGTCATGGCCAGAAAAACAAAAACACATATGGTGGAAGACCTAGGAGACACTTGTCTCCAGATGCTCTTTTGCATACTCATTTGTAAATCCATTGTCTGGATTGGACATGGTTATTGGCCTTTATGGTGGTTTGAAGTTGTGTGTACACACACACACAAAAAAAACAAGTTCTTAAATTTAACCCATCCTGTGAATGTGGGCACATTGTAAGCAGGATATTTTGATGAGGCCACTTTGGTTAAGGTGTGACCCCCCCTCCTACCGGAATGGTCTTAATTCTATTACTGGAGTTCTTTATAAAAGAAATAAATTCAGACAAAAAATAAAAACCAGATGCAAGAAGCTGAAATCAAGGAAATGTCTGAAGAGAAGGGAGAGACAAGGAGATGCCATTTGTCTGGTCAAGTGGCAGAGGAGCAAAGGATTGCTGGCAGCTAGTATTTGGCAGTAGATGAGTGTTGCAATTATTAATATAAATACAGGAAATTTCTGCTACTACAGGGTGTTACGATATGGGAATGTGGTGATACATGGGAAAATATAACCTATGTAATCTATAGACTATAGTTAAAAATAACATTGCAATGTTTTTGTTGCAAAAGCAAAATTGGTACTATGTTAAGGCTAATGGTCAAAAAACAGAATATTTGATTTGGTTTTATGAGATATGAACATGACTAAGCAGTTTTTTTCACTTAATTCTTTGTCATGAATAAGGAGACCTTCACTATGTCATTTAACTATTGTGTTCATCTGTGTATCTTTCTGAATACTACAGGAACAATTGATTTAGAAGTTGGAATTAGATGAAATAAAAGTACCTGGACAGAATTTTCAGTAGTAATGCTTCCATAACTTACTGAGCTCCCTTTTTCTGCTAGGTTTCTTTTTTTAAGTTTGAAATAAAGTTATTTTAAAAAACCCTCTCTTCTTACATGCCCCTGTGACAATTTGAGATTATTTTGTGAATCCCCAAAGAGAAAGTTTTTGTTTTGTTTTGTTTTTTAAATTAATTTATTCCTCTAGTTTGATACTCTTTGATTGCATTAGATTCAGTTGAGATGTCTTTGATTAAGTTACCTGTTAGGATTAGGTCTTTGATTCTATCACATCAGTAAAGCATAATTCAGGTAAATTCCCTGCTTCCTAGTGGGATTATATAAAGGAGAATTCAATCAAGTACACAAGGAAAAGAACTTTACCATTTTTTTATCCTGGGGCCCCAGGTAAGATGAGGCATTCACCTGATAGTTTACAGCTAACCTTGGGATCCGAGACAGACACAGGAAGTCCTGAAAACAAGCCCTATGCCAGTCTACAGTTGAGATCAGGAAGGAAGTGGGCCCATGGAGCCTCAAGAGGAGGAGGAAGCCCAAAGAGGAAGGTTGAAACCTGGCAAAGATTGACCACAATTTTGCTTCAACACATTACCAATGCCTGGTGAGAAAGCAACCTCTTTGGGGCCTGATAACCGTAAACTTTTACCCCAATAAATACATTTTATAAAAGCCAACAGATTTTCCCAGAATAATACTGTTCCAGTTATCAAGCAAATTTTGAATATTATTGTATATGCATATTTGTTCACATATGCAAATATTTTCTCAAATGAATTATTTGATAGTAATTAATTAATAAAATAACTTTTTAATTTTTATAAGTATCGCCAATTTGTTTTCCCAAAATGATGACATATTTGTACTCATGCCAATAACATCTGTATACACCTACTTACCTATATATGATGTGGTTCTTTATTAATTTTTATTAAACTTATGGTTAAAAGAATCTCATATTTGATGAAATTTGTAGCTATATTATTCTTAGTGAATTAGTGAATTAGCTTGCAACATATAGAATATACAAAGATTTGACAATATTAGGAGATGAGACCCAAACTCTATTGCATAAAAAAATGACAATGACTGGAAACACAAATCCAAAGGAAAATGTAAATAATCAGAAATGTTAAATAACAATGTTAATACAAGAAACTCTGCAGATACATATTTTATTTCCTTTCTTCTCTTAGCTTCTTGTTATGGGATTATGTGAAGTACATGTCCATGATAGACATTAACAAAGTTAAAAGGAGAGATAAGCAAGTCTGAAATTTAAATTATTAGAAAAGTGGAAAGTGAAACATTCCTAGATTAGATGTGATGACTGGGATTGAAAGAGGCCCTAAGACAGTCATATGATATATGTCACACTACAGTTTTAATTTTTATACTGTGCTAATGAATATTTTAGTTTTAACTTGTAATTTATTTCATGTAATATGCAGCGTGTAACTGTGCATCACTACTTATTAATGCAAACTGTCTTCAGTCACAAAGCAAGTTCCTGTTTTCCCACTTCCTAGAAATTCACTTTTTTCACTCCCAAACAAGCTCCTGTTTTTCTTCTTCCCCTTAACTAATTCCTAATAAAACATAAACTTGATGGAGAAGCCAGAGACTAAGGACACTAGGAGTTCCCATAAGTTCGCCCTTTCTCCACCTCTTCTGACGCCCAGTTTGCAGGTGGATGCAGGTAATGACATCCCTGCCCCCACTTTTTCTTGTCTATTTCTACTAAAATCTCTTGCCTTCTTCTTTCAGGGAGACTGATTTGAGACTTTGTCTCTTCACCACTGCTGGCTTTATAAATGTTTTCCTTCGTGTGATCAGTCTTGGCATAGACTTCAATTCTCTGCCCTGGGAACTTTCAGGTTTCCTCTTCAGGGTAAACATGTCAAAAGTGAAACATTGATATGGCAAAGTAACTGTCTTAACTTCCCAGTGTGGAGAAGTTTGCAGGAAGGAATAGAGTAGCTGTCTGTGAGTAAAAGCAAACTCTCCTAAAGACAAAGACTTGTAACCTGACTAGAGAAAATTGAGGCAGTTTTTGAGTCAGTAGAATATGTTCAAGATGCAAAATGAATTTCAAGGTGCCATTGCAATTTCCTGAATGCTGAGAAAACAAATCCAAACTGAGTGGATTGAATTCATTAATGACAAATTTAGAAGCTAAAATGAAAATTATATTAAGACAAGAGAAACCTAACATAGGTGTTAGAAAATAAGTGTAAACCCTGGCAGGGAATATCTAATTTGGGAGTGGAAATTGGGCAAAAGAATTTGAAGAGTGCATGCTAAGAACAACAGATCATATATTTTATAACTTTTGAAAAGGAAAATAACATAAGACAGAATTTATAAGTTGAAAAAAGAAATGTCTGGGTCAAAAAAATATTCAAAGCATGTAGAAAGGAAGAAAGAGGACCAAACTGAGAAAATCTAATGAGCCTTTCTGACAGAACTGAGGAAGTAGGAAATAAATGACAAAGGGAAATTCAGAAGTTTATGATAAAACTTGTCTTGAAAGACTTGAAATATAGGTCTTGAAATATGAGAGAGCCTTAAGAGTCTTGGAAGAGATGATGCAAGATAGCAACTGAGTAGAAAGCTCTAACAATCAGCTAGCCCCACAGGACAACTGATAATCAGCCAGGATCTGTCTGGATCAACTGGGGGACCCTGGAGACCAGAAAAACACAGTGTACCAAATAGGCAAGAATGGGCAAGAATGGGAGAAGGAGACTGACCATCAGTGGTTCCTGAGGAGACCCTACATGGTGCAGATTTTCCCAACCCCCACTGGTGAAGTGGATTGCCTCTGGACCCAGTCTCAGGTTGGAAGCAGAATCTCTGTTTCCCAAAGCCAGAGGAGAAGTGGCCTGGAACCAACTACACAGATTTGGCTAGTAAACTCAACTACTTGGATCCCAACCATCTCAAGCACAGCTGAGCTTTAAACCTGCACAAGACAACAAGAAGCCAGTAATATTTGTGCTGTCTCTATACCTGACAGAAGTGGAAGCAGGGATGACTGAAAAACACACAGGTGCCCCAGGGTGGTAGGGATAGATCCAGTATATTCCCAGTTTGAAAAGTCACTGCTTAGTCCCCCACACCCAGCAGGAGTGGAAATTTGGTTAGTTTGGACACATCATCCAGGCAGAGCAGGCAGATTCACACTGGGCCCCACTGACTCTTGGAAGGATGTGAAGAATGTACTCTCTCACAGGCAGGACAGTCAAATTCACCTGGCCTACCTTGAAGGGCAGCTCACACTTGGTAACACTGATTAGAGAGGAAATATGCACTCCATTGAAGGCGGGATGAGCAAATTCACCCTATCCCCCTTAAAAGAATCTCTGCATACTGTTCTTCAATTCCCCTTGAAAGTAAGGGAAGCATACATTCACACTGCAGGTAGTGTGGGCAAATTCAACTCGCTGAACTCTCAGCCCCAAGGTGAGCCAAGAAGAGAGGAACCAAGAGCCTTCTTACCACTCTCTCTCAAGATAATGCAGGCAGAGTCACCACACCCACCCACCTGGAGAGGCACAGCATGGAGATGGCAATTGATCAGTTAACACAGATCTCACCATCTGGGAGTTGTGCAACAGTTTCTTCCTAGGGAGGCTGGCAAACTCAGCCTCTAACATGCCCCCACTAGGACCTAAATCAGCTGAGAATTACAGTCACAGAATAATCTAAGAGCAGCAGGGAACAACTGGATAAAGATTGCTACCTGCTGGGGACTTTAAGAAAATCTAGATTGGGATAACTGTCAAAGAGAAGACTGGAAGTCTTTACTGTCTCTTTCACAAAGCACATTGTAATCAATTGATACTCCCTTCATAAGTCACCAAAGCCTGTTTTGGCTGGGAACCCAGATCTTGTTTCTGTCTCCAGTGGAACTCTTCTACCAAAATTAGCCCTCTAGGAAATAGCAGTAGGGGAAGATAAAAGTAGTATTAAAATATACAATGGCCAAAAAAGAAAATCACAAACTAGCATTCATGGATGAGGAAAAGAGGGAGCTTTAGGTAAAGTCAACCAATAAGAAATCCATAAGCTAAAGAGAGAAACTGAGAACTGTTGGAAACTGAGGCACAGTGCCCTCACAAGGAGAGATGTGCTGTCTCCATGGCTACACTTGCAACCTAAGGAATGCGGTAATTAAGAGTTCCCGGCAAATGGGATGAAGCTGTTAAAGGCTGAAAGAAAAGATGAGCACATACTTTTTGTAGTGAATAGGACACTCAGACTTTGTACCTTGAGATAAGATTTTTTAAAAATTCCTTAGACTATGGGTAATGCTGCTTGTTGTCATGTAGGCTTTGTGTTACTGCTTGCTGTCATGTAGGCTACGTGTTCCTGCTTGTTGTCATGTAGACTGGGGTATATAGAAAGCCCCTTGTAAACAAAAAAGTTGTCTGAGGAGTTATTATTCACAGACCTCCTGATCCCAGCTCTCTCGCTCGTTCCTTCCCCCTTTTCTCTTTCTTTCATTCCCGATACCCTTTGCGTCCAAATCTCCAACAGAGCACAAAATAAAGACAAAAAATTCAGATGCCAAGACACCAAGAAAAATTTACAACCCATAATAAGAAACAGGAAGATAGAGCTTACCGAAAGATTGTACCTACAGATGAAACACAGGAGTTAAAATAACTAATCACAGATATCCAAATAAACCTCAACAATAAATTCAATTAGTTGGCTAAAGAGATTAAGGATATGAAGACACTGGTTAAATACAAAAATTAATTTTAAAGTTTTCAAAGAAAAGTAAATGGGCTTATAGGAATAAAAGACAAATTGGAAGAGATTAAAATACATTGGAGGCATATAATAGCAAATTTGATTTGGCTGAGGACAGAATAATTGAGTTGTACAACAGAGCATCTGAATTTGAATTGACAGGAGAACATAAAGTTTAAAGGATGGAAAACCTAGAACAGGGTCTCAACGAGTTGAATGACAATGCAAAATATACAAACTTGTGTGCTACAGGTGTCCCAGAAGAAAATAATGGAAAAGGTGCAGAAAAAATATTTGAGAAAATAATGACCAAAATTTCCCAGCACTTATGAAAGATATAATTATCCAAGAAAGACAATGCACCCCAAAAAGAATAAATCTGAGTAGATCTACTCTGAGATGCCTACTATTCAGAATGTCAAATGCAAGAAAAAAAGAGAATTCTGAAAGCAACAAGAGAAAATAACTCATCGTATAAACGGGATATTTAATAAGACTAAGTACCAATTTCTCATCAGAAATCATGGAAGTGAAAAAACAGTGGTATGATAAATTAAAGTTTCTGAAAATGAAAAAACTGCAAGCCAATAATTCTTTATGTGGCAAAACTGCTTACAAAACTGAGGGTGAGTTTAAAGTCTACACAGATAAACAAAAACTAAAAGAGTATGTCACCAAGAGATTGGATTTACAAGAGATACTAAAGGGAGTCCTGCAACCTGAAAGGAAAAAATGGGAGAGAAAGACCTGTAGAAGAAAATAGAAGAGATTATGCATAAAAAGTTTTAAAAGTAGAAAAAGACAGTCAATAGTAAGATAGGTCAATGGAAAGTCCAAAGATAGAATTGAAAAAAAAAACAATGCTTTTACAGTAATAATGTTAATGGATTGAATTCCCCAATGAAAAGATAGAGACTGGCAGAATGGATAAAAATTATGTTGTCTATTACATGCAAAGACACAAATAGACTGAAAGTAAAATGTTGGAAAAAGATATTTCACACAAACCATTATTAGAAAAGAGCTGGAATAGCAACCCTAATATCAGACAAAGTCACTTTAAATACAAAAGTGTTATAAGAGATGAAGAAGGATTTTATATATTAATAAAAAGATCCATTCACCAAGAAGAAATAACAATAATAAATATATATGTGCCTAATCAGGATGCCACAAAATACAAGAGGCACACATTTGCAAAACTGGAGAGAGAAATAGATGTATATAAAATAAAAGTTCAATACTTCAATACATACTTCATTTTGGGGTAGAACAACTTGATAAAGCATCAATAAAGAAACACAGAAGAGGAACATATGATAAATTAAATAGACCTCACCTATAAATATATAAAACATTGCACACTGAAGCAGAAGGCTCTTCATTCTTCTCAATGACTCATGGATCATTCCCCAGGATAGGCCATATTTTGGGTCACAAAACAAATCTCAATAAATTTAAAAAGATTAACATTAAACAAAGTGCTATCTTTGATCATGATGGAATGAAGCTGGGAATCAATACGTTGAGAAAGGGCAAACTGACAAATAAATGGATGTTAAACAACTCAAACATTCAGTGGGTCAAAGAAGAAACCACAAGAGAAACCAGTAAATTTTTCAAGATAAATGAAAATGAGAACAGAACATACCAAAACCTATGGGATACAGTGAAGGCAGTGCACACCTACATTTAAAAAAAATAAATAAAAGCTAAAATCTGAGATCTAACTGAACATCTGCAAGAACTAGGAAAAAACAAACAAAACAAAAACAGTAAACTAATCAAAAGGTAAGTAGAAGGAACAAATAGCAAAGATTAAAGCACAAATAAATTGAGAGCAAGAAAACAATAGACATAATCAAGAAAACAAAAATTTGGTTATTTGAAAAGATCAACAAAATAAAAAATAAAACAGTGAGACTGAGAAAGAAAAATGAGAGAAAATACAAATTTTAAAAATCAGAAATAAGAGATAGGACTTTACTACTGACCCCACAGAAATAAAAGAGTTAATACTAGGATGCTAAGAACAAATGTACACCAAAATACTAGACAATGTAGATGAAATGGACAAATTCCTAAAAATACAAATATAATCTATACTGACCATAGAAGAAATAGAAGACATCAACAAACCAATTACAAGTAAGGAGATTGAAAATAATAATCAAAAACCTCCCAAAGATGAAAGTTAAGACCAGATGGCTTCACAAGTGAGTTCTACCAGTCATTCAGAGAAGTATTAATACCAATTTTCTCAATCTCTTAAAAAAATTTGAACAGGAAAGAATGCTACCAAACACATTCTACAAAGCCAACATCACCCTAATAAAAAAAACACATAAAGATAACATGAAAAATATTATAGACAAATTTCTTTATTGAATATAGATGAAAAAGTCCTTTAAAATGCTTGCTAAATATACCCAACAGCACATTAAAAGAATTATACATTGTGATCAATTGGGTTTCATAGCAGGTATATAGTGGTAGTTCAATGCAAGAAAATCAATCAATGTAATGCATCACATAACTAATTTGAGGAATAAAAATCACATGATCATCTCAATTGATGCAGAAAGTGCATTTGACAAAATTCAATATCCTTTCTTGATGAAAACTTTCTGAAAGACAGGAATAGAAGGAAACTTTCTCAACATGATAAAGTGCATATATGAAAAACCCAGAACTAGTATGGTACTCAAAGGTGAAAGGCTAAAAGTTTTCCCACTGAGATCAGGAACAAGACAGGGATACACACTATCACCACTTTTATCAATATTAGGCTGGAATTTCTAGCTAGAATATTTCGGCAAGAAAGGGAAATAAAAGACATCCAAGTAAGAACGGAAGAGGGAAAAATTCCACTATTTGCTGATGAGACAACCATATATGTAGAAAATTCTGAAAAATTCATAAGAAGCCTACTAAAAATAATAGACAAGTTCAGCAAAGTGGCAGCATGCAAGATTAATATGGAAAAATAAGTAGCGTTTCTATACGTTATTAATGAACAATCTGAAGAAGAGTTATGAATAAAATCCAATTTATAATAGTGGCTAAAAGAATAAAATATTTAGGAATAAACTTAACCAAGAACACAAAGGACTTGTATTTGGAAAACTATAAAACATTGTTAAAAGAAACCAAAAAGACAAGAAATACAGGGAAGGACATTCCATGTTCATAGATTTGAAGAATAAATTTTGTTAAGATGTCAATTCTACCCAAATTTATCTACCCAATAACACCCAATAAATAGCCTTTTATAAATAGGAAAGGCCAATGATCAAACATATTTGAAAGGGTAATAGGCCCCAAAGAGTAGAAAATATCTTTAAAAATAAATAACAAAGATGCAGGGCTCTCACTTCTTCACTTCAAAGAATATTGCTTAGCTACAGTAGTAAAAACAGTATGGTACTGGCATAAAGATAGATATATTGACCAATGGAATAGAATTGAGTGCTCATGAATAAATCCCCAAATTTTTGGTAGAGTGATTTTTGACAAGACTGTCAAGCCCACAATCCCAGAAGAACTGTATTTCTCTATCCGAAAGAAAGAATGAGGACCCCTGTCTCACACTTTATACAAAAATTAACTCAGAATTGATCAAAGACCTAAATACAAAAGGTACCACTATAAAATTCCTAGAAAAAATGTAGGGAAGCATCTTCAAGATCTTGTGGTATGCAGTGGTTTCTTATACCTTACACCTAATGCACATAAAGTTAAAAAAAATAAATAAATGGGGTCTCCTCAAATGTAAAAACTTTTGTGTTTCAAAAGACTTTGTAAAAAAATGAAAAGCCAGCCTCCTTAGTAGGAGAAAGTATTTGTAAGTCACATATCTGATAAGTGTTTGATATCCATGTTAAATAAAGAACTCAAACAGCCCAATGATAAAAAGATAAGCATCCCAATTAAGCAATGGGTCAAACACTTGAATAGACATTTCTCCAATTAGAAAATACAAATGGCAAAAAAACTTATGAAAAAAAGTTCATCATTAGCTCTTAGGGAAATGCAGATCAAAACTACATTGGGATATAATTTCATATCTTGTAGAGCGGCCATTATTACAAAAACAAGACACCGTAAGTTCTGGAGAGTACATGGAGAAATAGAAACATCCTTTCACTCTAGTTGGGAATGTAGAATATTGCACCCTTTGTGGAAGACAGTTTTGTGGTTCCTCAATAAATTAAATATAGACCTAACATGACTCAGCAACCCTGCTATTAGAAATATACTTGGAAGAACCAAAAGCAAGGATGTGAACTGACATCTGTGTGCCAATGTTCATTGTAGCATTATGTACATTTGCTAAAATATGAAAATAACCTAAGCATCCATCAAATGATGAGTGGATAAAAAATGTGGTATATACATATAATGGAATGCTAGTTAGCTGTAAGAAAAAATGAAATTGGGATGCCTATGACAACATGAACGAAACTTGAGGACATTATGTTGAGTGAAATGTCAGATACAAAACGACAAATATTGTGTGTTCCCATTAATATGAGTGAAAATGAGAAAATCACAGATAAAAACTCTAGAGTATAGGTTATGAGGAAATTTAATGTGGGATGAAAATGGGAACGATGCTTAATGTATGCAGGATTTTAAATGAGGTTTATTTTAAACATGTAGAAATGAATAAGTTAATGGTAGTACATTATATTTAGTATAATTAACATTGCTGATTTATAAATGTGAGTGTGGCTGCAAGGGTAGTCTGTGGGTATACTATTTGAATGGAAAGGAAGCTAAAGAATAATGTAGAGAATGTTTAGTAATATTTTTGTGGTGGATGAAGATTGTGGTTAATAGTATAATAATATTCTTCCTTTAAAATGTGTTAAATATATGGTGATACATGGAAAAATTAAATTAAATTAAATTATGGAATATAGTTTACTGTAATATTGTCTTTTTTTCAGCAATGTCAAAGAAGTTATTATATCTATACTAAGGGACAGCAATAGGGGGGTGTAAGGAGGTAAATTTAGGTTCCCAAGTTATGAACTCTAGGAACACATCATCCTGGGAAAGTTAAAATGCAGAAGAATTTCTCAATTTACATTCCTTACCTAAGGCACAATATTTTGTAACTTTGTTATGTACAAAACTCACACATTTACCTTTTTCAAAGTTAATCATGTATTTTACATTTTGTGTGTAGGAGGGAAATGTTGTGGTAATCTGTGTGACTGTAAATTTTTGTGGCCAATCAGATATTTAGCTATAAACTTATTTGCAAATCCCGGAAAGAATGGTTCCTATTCCACATGAGAAAACTTTCCAGGCAGTAGAAGCTGAGGGAATCCAAAAAAACTTCAAAAGCATGAATAGAATCTACTACATCAATCAAGATAAGATTTTCTTGATCTTTACCTGAAGGAGGATTTCATCCTTGTTCTTATTTTTCCTGGAGAATTTGATAATGGAAATCAAAAATGAATCGCTTATCTTTTGTGAGTTTAATTGAGACTTTTTCAAGGCTTGTAATCTCATTGTAGAAATTCAGAATAGTTTATCTGATTATATTGCCATACAATATAAAGGAATTGAATTCAATACTGTGTGAACTTTCACCTTTTTATGCACTGAGCATTGAAGCTGTATAAGAGATACAATCTCTCCCATCTTTGAATTTTCTATGGTTTAAATTGATAAACCTAATATGTTGTCCAATGACATTCAGAAGAATAGTAGTAATAGAGTCTTATCTCAATGGAGAGGAATTACCTCTTCATAATATCTTTAGCAATTTTTTCCCACCCTATTCATATTCCCCTAAAAAAGGAGCAGTCACTTATAATTGCTTTATTTTTGTGTAGCTGAAGTATTAGAAAAGCTGTGAAGACTTAAGGTATGTTATGGATTAATTTGTGGGCCCCCAGAATATATGTTGACATCTTAAATCCAGAACTGTGAGTTGTGACCTTATTTGGAAAGAGGGTCCTTGCCAATGTAATGAAGTTAAGGTCAGGTTGAGATTGATTAGTGTAGGCTTAAGTCCAGTTTGAAAGGTATTCTTATTAGAAAAGGAAAAGACACAGATCAAGACAAAGAGAGAATCAGCTATGTGAAGAGACACAGAAGTTAGAGTTGTGCTACCATAAGCCAAGGAACACAACTATGTCTGGTAGTGGCCACACGACAGGAAAAGGCAGGAAAGGATCTCCTCCCCTGCTTTAGCTTTCAGAGAGAGAAAGAATATGTTTAAAGCACCTTGCTTTTTGACTTCTTATCTCCAAAACTGAAAATAAGTTTCTGTTTCTTAATATGGAGTTAGTGATATTTTGTTACAGGAGGCCTGGGAAATTATTTAAGTGAGTCATTACTTTTCTTCTCTCTTCACAGTTATCCTGAATCCATATGTATGCTCTCTAGACCCAAACATACCCTCATTATATTTCCCTTCATCTATGTTAGTATGTGAGGTAGTTCCGAGTGCCAAAATATCACAGATCACCTCCATGCCCTTCACTTTATACTTCATCATTAATAAGACTGGTATTTTGTTCCTCAGTGACATATTTCTGAAAGAGATCTTTATATTTTTTGAACCCAGAATTTTTTAAAAATGGGTTTTATTGAAATTGCCCCTAAAATCTCAGAACCATTGTTATATAAAATTTTCTTATTTTCACATCCTCATACCACTACCTGTGAAATTTTCCCCTTTATTTTAATTGACAAATCGTATGGGTTTAATTATGGCCATTCCCATTATCTATTTACATACTAATTGTGTGTTTTTGTTTTGTTTTTATTTTATTTTTTTTAAATATTACATTCAAAAAATATGAGGTCCCATTCAACCCCACCGCCCCCACCCCCCACTCCCCCCACAGCAACACTCTCTCCCATCATCATGACACATCCATTGCACCTGGTAAGTACATCTCTGAGCATCACTGCACCCCACAGTCAATGGTCCACATTATAGCCCACACTCTCCCACGTTCCATCCAGTGGGTCCTGGGGGGATCTACAATGTCCCGTAATTGACCGTGAAGCACCATCCAGGTCAACTCCATGTCCCGAAAATGCCTCCCCATCTCATCTCTTCCTCCCATTCCCTGCTCCCAGCAGCCACCATGGCCACCCTTCCCACACCCATGCCACATTTTCTCTGTGGACATTGGATTGGTTGTGTCCATTTCACATCTATGTCAAGTGGGGGCTTAGATTCCACATGGATACAGGATGTGCTCCTCCTGCTTTCAGTTGTAGACAGTCTAGGCTCCATGGTGTGGTGGTTGACCTTCTTCAACTCCATGTTAGCTGAGTGGGGTAAGTCCAATAAATCAGAGTGTAGGAGCTGAAGTCTGTTGAGGCTCTGGGCCTGGGTGTCATATTGTCAGTCCAGAGATTCAAATCCACTAAATATATCTTAAACCCCAGCACCAACTACAATTCCAGTAAAGTAGCATGCAAGTCTTGTGAAAAGAGATCCCCTCTGAGTCCAGTTCCATCACACAGAAACACCAGCTCCAAAGAAGGGCTAACTGACATGGCAGTGAATCCCATCTGCCATGACCATAGAACCCGTGGGTCTCTTTATCCCTCAAAAGAACCAATACCTGGGGTTGTATCTACTTTATCTGTCTCTTAGACTCTGCTCAGTTGTGCATAAGGGCATTCCTTCTGACAACCTCCAGACCCTTTTTAAGAGACTCGTAGCCTTATAAACTCATTTCTCCTTTCCATTTCCCCCTTACATTAGGTCAAACAGCATTTTGAAGTCATGTTATTATATGTAGACAGGGATATTCTGCTGATCCGCATTGAACCATTAATTCAAGGTCATTTTCTAGTTGCACCTTCAGCTGGTATGTGGTAGTGATCCCTTGGTGCCAGGGAGGCTCATCCCCAGGTGTCATGTCCCACGCTGGGGGGAATGCACTGCATCTACATGCTGAGTTTGGCTTTGAGAGTGGCCACATTTGAGTAACATGAAGGCTGTCAGGAGGAAACTCCCAGGCACAATGCTTCTCTAGGCCTTGTTCTTATTGCAGGTGTATAGGCTCATAAGCATAGCCATTAGTATCAGGAGCCCACTGTTGGGCCCTCATTCCTTCCTGGTTCTTACTGTTGCACCTGGGGGACTGCCGCTGCTCCCCCAGGGACCACTACAGAGACCCCCCAGCCAGGATCCCAGTACCCCCCCAGCTGTTGTTTTCAATTGTTTCCACTATGAGTATATCTAAACATTACCATGTACCCTGGACATATGCCCTGTATAACTCCCTGTCAACCATATATAGCCTGTCAATAACATCCCATATCAGTATTCCTCCACCGCCATCGTTGAACCACTCTGTGATCCAAAACTTCCTGTAAAGTGAATCCCAACATAATGTCAGTTTCCCTTACTAGTAAAATGAAATATAGTGATGAGTTTAAGGGTTAGATCTAGAGTACATATTGATTTGGGAAAATTTCTACATCCTATCTTTTTCTTTTCTGTTTTTTTCTAATTATTGAGCTTCTCTTCACAAGAGTCCTAGATCACAGTAATTCATATATACAATATACAGTACTTCCACAGATCCACCATAAAACCTTTTCCCTTCTACAGCGATAATCTTTTAACTTATTCATATCATATTTCCTGAAACTGATGTACAGATTCCGAAACAATAGCTTTCAAACAAGGTGACCTCTGTGCTTACAATGTGGTCCATACTTAAGGATTTACAGTTTTCTAAATTTTTTAGTTATCCTATGTTTTGCATTATGGTTTACATTATTAGTCTGTCATCCCCTATATGTTTTTGGTGTAATATTACATGTTTTATATTCATCCTTGTGTACTCTCGCAAAACTCCTCTCTTGCCCCCACATTTACCTTGGTTCCATCCATTCCACATCCATTTTCCCCTCCCCTTGGGGCCCACAGCGCCAGCCAATCTCCATTTCCCGAGAAGCCACGTCCAGAGATACTTGCAGCCGTGTTCAGGGCCTGACTTTTTCAACTGCCCTAATGCCCTGGGAGCCACCCTTTCTCATGAGAGATACAGTTCTCTCTATTTGATGGCATTAGTCCTCCCCAGGACTCTCACTTCTTGGGTCTCTACCCAATGGTACAACGCACCCTGGCAAAATGAGCCTTCAGCTATTCCCCCGGAGTCCGTCCCACATCAGACCATCGCCCCTGAGCATCCTAAACAGGTAACCCTCCTAATTATATTTTGATACGATTTTCTCAACATTTTACTCTCAACGAACACCTGACACTCTCCTATGTTTGTATGTTGCCCCTCCCTCCCCCCAATTTTTGAGCAAATAACCCCTCCGCCCATCCCCAGCCTCCTTCAAACCGGCAAAGCCCCACCCGAAGGCAACCCCTTGCCCCCATTTTGTCCCTTCTTTGTGCTCATACTTACTGCCAGCTCATCATAGATTCCACCCCTGTAGACGTCGACTCACATCCTTCCTCCACCCCCCGATTTCCTGTAAGCCTCTTTTCCAGTCTCTAGCTCTTTGAGGCAGGTTGCTTATTTCATATCATTGAGGTCATGTAGTATTTGTCCTTCAATGCCTGGGTTGCTTCACTCAACATAAGGTTCTCAAGATTCATCCATGTTATCACGTGTGTTTATAGTGTATTTGTTCTTATAGCCGAGTAGTATTCCATTGTGTGTATATACCACATTTTATTGATCCACTCATCTGTTGATGGGCATTTGGGTTGATTCCAACTTTTGGTGATAGTGAACAATGCTGCTATGAACATTGGTGTACATATATCGGTTTGTGTCCTTGTTTTCAGTTCTGATGGGTATATACCCAGCAGTGGTATTGCTGGGTCATATGGCAAATCTATGGTTAGTTTTTTGAGAAACCGCCAAACTGTCCTCCAGAATGGTTGGATCCTTCTGCATTCCCACCAGCAGTGGATGAGTGTTCCCCTTTCTTCATATCCTCTCCAGCATTTGTATTCTTCTGTTTTTTTCATAGCTGCCAATCTTATGGGAGTAAGATGGTATCTCATTGTAGTTTTGATTTGCATTTGCCTGATAGCTAGAGATTTGGAGCATTTTTTCATGTGCTTTTTAGCCATTTGTATTTCTTCTTTGGAGAAGTGTCTGTTTCAATCTTTTCCCATTTTTTAAATGGGTTGTTTATATTTTAATTTTCAAGATATATGAGTTCTTTATATATGCAAGTTATAAGTCTCTTATCAGATATATGGTTGCCAAATATTTTCTCCCATTGTGTGGGTTCCCTTTTTACTTTCTTGACAAACTCCTTTGAGGTGCAGAAGGCTTTACTTTTGAGGAAGTCCCATTTATCTATTTGTTCTTTTGCTGCTCATGCTTTTGGTGTGATATTCATGAAGCCATTTCCTATTACAAGGTCCTGTAGATGTTTCCCTACACTGCTTTCCAAGATCTTTATGGTCTTGGCTCTTATATTTAGGTCTTTAATCCATCTTGAGTTGATCTTTGTATAAGATGTGAGATGGTAATCCTCTTTCATTCTTCTACATATGGCTATCCAGTTCTCCAGGCACCATTTGTTGAATAGGCCATTCTCTCCCAGTTGAGAGGGTTTGGTGGCTTTATCAAATATTATATGGTTATATATATGAGGTTCTATATCAGAACTTTCAATTTGATTCCATTGGTCCGTGTGTCTCTCCTTATGCCAATACCATGCTGTTTTCACTACTGTAGCTTTGTAGTATGTTTTGAAGTCAGGAAGTGTGATTCCTCCAATTTCATTTTTTCTTTTCAATATGTCTTTGGCTATTCGGGGCCTCTTTCCTTTCCAAATCTATTTCATAGTTAGTTTTTCTAGTTCCTTAAAGAAGGCTGTGTTGATTTTTATTGGGATTGCATTGAATGTGTAGATCAATTTTGGTAGGAAAGACATCTTAATAATATTCAGTCTTCCTATCCATGAACAAGGAATATTTTTTCATTTATTTAGGTCTTCTTTGATTTCCTTGAACAGTCTTGTATAGTTCTCGGTGTATAAGTTTTTTACCTCTTTAGTTAAATTTATTCCTAAATATTTGATTTTTTTATTTACTATTGTGAATGGTATTTGTTTCTTGATTTCCTCCTGATCTTGCTCATTATTGGTGTACAGAAATGCTACTGATTTTTGCACATTGATCTTATAACCTGTGACTTTACTGAACTCATTTATGAGTTCTAGAAGCTTTGTTGTAGATCTTTCAGGGTTTTCTATGTATAGGATCAGAACATCTGCAAATAATGAAATTTTGACTTCTTCCTTTCCAATTTGAATGCCTTTTATATCTGGTTCTTGCCTCAGTGCTCTAGCAAGTACTTCTAAGACAATGTTAAATAGGAGCAGAGACAATGGGTATCCTTGTTTTGTTCCTGAGTTTAGAGGGAAGGATTTCAGGATTTCTCCATTGTAAACAATGATGGCTATAGGTTTTTCATATGTACTCTTTATCGTGTTCAAAAAGTTTCCTTGTATTCGAATCTTTTGGAGTGTTTTTATCAAGAAGGGGTGCTGTATTTTGTCAAATGTTTTTTCTGAATCTATAGATATAATCATGTGATTTTTTTCCTTCAGTCTGTTTATATGGTGTATTACATTGATTGATTTTCTTATGTTGAACCATCCTTGCATACCTGGGATGAATCCCACTTGGTCGTGGTGTATAATTCGTTTAATGTGTTGTTGAATATGATTAGCAAGTATTTTGTTAAGTATTTTTGTGTCTAGGTTCATTAGAGAAATTGGTCTGTAATTTTCCTTTCTTGTGGTGTCTTTGTTTGGCTTTGGTACTAGGGTAATGTTGGCATCATAGAAGGAGTTCAGCAATGTTCCATCTGTTTCGATTTTTTGGAATAGTTTCAGCAGGATTGGTTTTAGTTCTTTTCGGAATGTTTTGTAGAATTCACCTGTGAAGCCGTCCAGCCCTGGGCTCTTAGTTGGAAGATTTTTAATGACTGATTCTATCTCTTTGCTTGTGATTGGTTTGTTAAGATCATCAATTTCTTCTTTTGTCAATATGGGCTGCTCATGTGTTTCTAGGAATTTGTCCATTTCCTTTAAATTGTCATTTTTGTTGGAATATAGTTTTTCAAAGTATCCTCTTAGGATAGTCTTTATTTCTGTGGGGTCAGTGGTGATATCGCCTTTCTCATTTCTTATTTTGTGTATTTGCATCTTCTCTCTTTTTTTCTTTGTTAGTCTCGCTAAAGGTTTGTCAATTTTGTTGATCTTCTCAAAAAACCAGTTCTTGGTCTTGTTTATCTTTTCAAGTGCTTTCTTATTTCTATTTAGTTCTGCTCTTATCTTTGTTATTTCCTTCCTTCTTCTTCCTGTTGGGTTACTTTGTTGTTGTTTTTCTAATTCCTCCAAATGTGCAGTTAGTTCTTCAATTTTTGCTCTTGCTTCTTTTTTGATATATGAATTTATGGCTATAAATTTCCTTCTCAGTACTGCTTTTGCTGTATCCCATAAATTTTGGTATGTTGTGTTATCATTATCATTTGTTTCAAGGTAGTCATTGATTTCTTTTGAGATTTCCTCTTTGACCCACTGTTTTTCTAAGAGTGTGCTGTTTAATTTCCAAATTGTGATGTGAAATCTGGGCCTCTGTCCCTTGCAATTTCCAGTTTCACTCCACTGTGGTCAGAGATATTGTTTTGTATGATTTCAATCTTTCTGAATTCATTCAGCCTTTCTTTGTGGCCTAGCATATGGTCTATCTTGGAGAATGTTCCATGTGCGCTTGAGAAAAATGTATATCCTGCTGTGTTTGGGTGTAATGATCTATATATGTCTATTAGATCCAGCTCTTCTAATATACTGTTCAAATGTTTTGTTTCTTTAGTGATTCTCTTTTGAGATGTTCTGTCCAGAGTTGATAGTGGTGTATTAAAATCCCCCACTATAATTGTAGATGCATCTCTTTTTTCACTTAGTTTTTCCAGTGTTTTCCTCATGTATTTAGAGGCACCCTTGTTAGGAGCATAAATATTTATGATCGTTCGATCTTTTTGACAGATTGTCCCTTTCACTAAAATGTAGTATCCTTCTTTGTCTCTCACAATTGTTTCGCATTTAAAGTCTATTTTGTCTGATATTAATATAGCTACTCCTGCCTTTTTTTGGTTATTGTTTGCTTGTATGATTGTTTTCCAGCCATTCACTTTCAACCTCCATGAGTCTCTGGGTCTAAAATGTGTCTCTTGTAGACAGCATACAGATGGATCATATTTCCTTACCCAGTGTCCCAGTCTGAATCTTTTGATAGGTGAGTTTAATCCGTTGACATTCAGTGTTATTACTTTCAGGGAATTATTTGTGTTAGCCATATTTTGATTGGATTTGTGTTTTTTATATTTTGTTTGTATTATTTTTCCCCTTCTATTTTTGTCTTTTTTGTTGCTCTTACACTCTCCTCCAACTCTGCCTGTCCTGTTTTTTTTCCTTTCTTCCTGCAGAACTCCCTTTAGAATTTCTTGAAGGGGAGGTTTCTTGTTGGTATACTCTTTCAGTTTCTGTTTATCTGCGAATATTTTGAACTCTCCATCATTTTTGAATGCTAGTTTAGCTGGATGGAGTATTCTTGGTTGGAAATTTTTTTCCTTTAGTACCTTGACTATATCATACCACTGCCTTCTTGCCTCCATGGTTTCAGATGAGAAATCAGCACTTAATCTTATGGAGCTTCCCTCGTGATGGTTTTCTTTTCTCTTGCTGCTTTTAGAATTTTCTCTTTGTCTTGAGCATTGGATAATTTGACAAGTATATGTCTTGGGGTGGGCCTGTTGGGGTTTATGACCAGTGGAGTTTGCTGTGCTTCTTGGATATGTATATCTGTCTCTTTAAGTAGATTTGGGAAGTTTTCAGCCATTATTTCCTGCAACACTCCTTCTGACCCCTTTCCCTTCTCTTCTCCTTCTGGAATGCCTATAATACGTATGTTTGAGCGTTTTGCATTATCATTCAGGTCCCTAAGTCCTAGCTGGATTTTTTCTATCTTTTTTTTGACCACTTCTACTATCTTTTTTGATTTCCAATGCACTGTCTTCCACATCACTAATTCTCTGCTCTGCCTCTTCTAGTCTGCTGATATTTGCTGCAAGTGTATTTTTGATTTCTTGAACTGTGGTGTTCATTTCTATCATATCTGTTATTTTTTTGTGTATGTCTGCAATTTCCCCTCCAAGTGTTGTCTTCACACTGTTAACCTCTTTCATTACTTCATCAAATTTGTCAGTGATAAATGTTCTGAGATCTTTCATTTCTTGTGCAAAGTTCTGCTCCCCGTCCTGATTTTTAGTTTGTTGATTGGATTCAGCCATGTTTTCCTGATTACTGGTTTGGTTTGTAGATTTTTGTTGCTGTCTGGTCATCATTTTTTCTTGATGGGTTTATTCAGTTCCTTAGCTTCTTTGTCGAGTCTTGGAGATTAATTAGCTGTTGTTTTTGGGTAAGTGTTATATCTTCTCCTTGTCACTTTGTTCTTCTTATTCTAGTTTCTTATTGCTGGTTAAGTTCACTTTAAAGGAAAGTATTAGTGCCGGGGAAAGGCAATGTGTAAGCAAGGAAAAGTGTAAAGTAGTATTGGTGATATATGTTAACAAAGCAACAATATGAGTTCTGGGAGGATGGAGGTTAGATTCATGTAAATTGTGTAGAGTTATAGCAGTAGGTAGAGTACCTATAATGAGGTAGATGACTGAATATGGGAGGAATATGGTATGAACTAAAAAGGTATTGTTTTCATGAGAGAGGGAAAGAGAAAAGAAAGGTAATAGTTTCAAGAGTGGATACCAGACAGAAAACAAAACATAGGTATTAGAAATTAAGAGTTAGACACTTTGTGGATCAAAGAAAAGGAGGTGGAATATAGGAGAGATAGTAAATGATAGAGGATATCAAGATGTAGGGGAAAGGGGATAGTGTAGATAGCCAAAATCTATTCACACAGAAATGAGGCAGTGGAGGATGAGGAAACCCAGCAAATGTGAGGTGTTTCCTGCAGCACCTATTGTATTGTTAAGATAAAATAGAATAAGAAGAAGATGGGGGACAAGAGAGAGAGGGAAAAAAAAAAAGACTTTGGGGGATATGCTGGGAGAAAAGACTAGGGGATAATGCAATGCCAGGAATGAGAACATTAAAAAAATAGAATAAAAAATAAAAATAGAATAAAAATAAAAACAAAACAAAACAAAGAAGAAAAAATGCAAACCTTGAGGGCTAGGACATTCAAGGACCTCAGATGGACCTCAGGGCATGGTGATTCAGGGATGGAAAGTCTGAGATATTGAGAGTCAAGAGGTGTGAGTCTCTGGGGTGTGGGCCACCAAAGTCCAGGGGACTCAGACCTGGCAACCTCAGTCCAGTTAACAGGAAGCCTGGGAGCACCATAGTGCATCACAGCCTTCAGGGATCCCCGCAGCTGAGTACCAGCCCTATGGGTGAGGTCACATCCACAAGCTCTATCCTGTCTTCTGTACCCTACAGTTCACTCACTCACTAGGGTCTATTGTGTGGATATATCACCAATTGACTTCAGGAACCCTCCCACCCTGTGTTCCCCCAGAATGGCCACCTGGGGGCGCCTCTAGGCTACAGCCAATTTAATGACTCAGATCAATATCCAGGTCCAGGGGAGGGGCTCCAGCCCGAAACGCTAATAATAGAGTCCAAACCCACAATTCCCACACTTCACAAAATATTCCCCTAATCAGCTTCCACCCTACGAGATCCTGGTAGCGTCTCTTTGTTGCTATCACTTTAAGACCGCTGTAGATCAGCAGCCGGGCTTGGGGGGGGCGTGGCTCTAGGTGGAAGCACTATTGTTTGTGTCCACAATCAAAAATTTCCCCCGCTTTGCCATAAAACTCCCGTCTGTCTGCCCAAATCGGTCTGCAAGCGCCTCCCATCCCACAAACCCCCCAATAGGCCACCCAGGGCCCACGATCTCCCCAGTACTGCAGAGCCTCCAAAAAAAAGAAAAAAAAAAACCCGCAGTGGCTTCCCACGCTACGGCAGCACCCGATGCTGTGGTTCCACCCACCCAAGGAGGGAATCTTCCACGCGCAGCTGGGACCTCCGTGTATATTTCACAGACGCATCCTCTCTGTTACCTTCCCTCCAAATTGATGTCCAGACACCTCCCGACCAGCAAAAATCCTGAAACAGCCAGGTCCCAAAGAGCCTCCAACGCTGCCCAGCCGACTCCCGGCAGGAGATACTATCAGGGAAGTTCACTCAGCCACCATCTTGCCCCGCCCTCCATACCTCACACCTTAACCCTCATTACTCCCACATTAACAACCTCTTTCATCATTGTGGCACATTCATCGCATTTGGTGAATACACTTTGGAGCACTGCTGCACTGCATGGATTATAGTTTACATTGTAGTTTATGCTTTCCCTGAGTACATTCAGTGGGTTATGGCAGGATATATAATGTCCAGCATCTGTCCCTGCAATATCATTTAGGACAACTCCTCTATTGTTTTTTTTTTCTCTTTATTTATTTATTTAATATTGCATTCAAAAAATATGAGGTCCCCACATACCCTCCAGCCCCCTCACACCACTTCTCCCCCACAGCAACAATCTCCTCCATCATCATGAGACATTCATTGTGTTTGGTGGATACATCTCTGAGCACCGCTGGACATCATGGTCAATGGTCCACATCATATAGCCCACCCTTTCCCACGTTCCACCAGTGGGCCATAGGAGGACACACAACGTCCAGTAACTGTCCCTGCAGCATCACCCAGGACAACTCCAAGTCCTAAAAACGCCTCCACATCTCATCTCTTCTTCCCATTCCCCACACCCGGCAGCTACCATGGCCACTTTCTCCACACCAATGCCACATATTTTTCGATTAATAATCACAATGGTTTTTGATGTTTTAGAGAAAGGAGCTTTGTGCTGATTAGAAAGAAAAGAGAATTCATATAAAACTAGTGCTAAATTGAACAGTAATTTCTACAATGCAACAATTCATATATTAATAATTTTACATGCCTTGACCCATCAAAGAAGCCTAGGTTCTGGAAATGTAGGGGAGAGATAGTACAAACATGCCACATTTGATGAAAGAACCACTTTTGAATCTCATTTTTCTTTGCTTTTTTTCTAGAACAGTCTTTACAGCAAATGTTAAACATCATTTAAATTTCATGAACTGAGTATTGGAAAGCAGATTATATAATGAAGCTAAAGTATGTATTTTTTGCATTAATTTTAAAGATTATAATGATTCTCCCAAAGTGAAAAATTTGGAATCTGTGACATAGCCTGCCTGACTGTAGCCTAGACTGTGAATTTCTGCAGTAAAATTAAGGACTTAGATTTTATGAATATGTGATTGCCATATAGCATCATGTAAACGTGATATAAGAACACTTCAATTGCATTGTATTTGTCAATACTAGTCTTATTAAATGGTTCTGCAGGGTCTAGAGAATTAATGAAATTAGTGAAAACTTCAAAAGAAAATATTCTTGGAGTGATTCAATGTATAAATCAGAAAAACTTATTTTTCCACTTTGTATTCAATTTTATAGTTTTTGATAATATTTTATAACATCTTTAATTAAATTTGAGTAATGGAAAATATTAAAGTAATGGGCATTAAGAGATTTTCTACTAGTGTTATCAAACTGGGCCTTTAACTTGGGTTGGAACCTCAAAATAGTCTTCTATCTGGTGTCACTCTGGCCAATTGAATGGAACCAGATTTGGTAAAGAAGAGCAGAAACTTTATTCTTTGATCAAAGAATGGAGAAGGATGAACTCATGTCCATAAAGCACCTTATCTCTGAAAGGAATAATGTGTGGTCCTTTTATTTAGGAGTCAACGTTAGTTAGGGGAGTTGACTGGGCATGTGCAATGGTTTCTTCTTTGTGTTCAGACCTCTGTGTTTGATTCTCAAAAAATAAGCACAGGGTGAACAAAGAGTTAGGTTAAAGCTCCCATGAATATTATTTGGGTGACATTTCTTTCTGATAACTCCAGGTGTATCTATAACAAAGAGTATTCTATGTATGCATAAACACACATACTTTATACATAACATGCTCTCATACACTTTTATTACAATAGATAGCATTACACATATAAGGTTGGTAATGAAAAGCATGTTAGTTTAGAAAACAAGACAAATTTAAAAGTCAGTATTATGGTAGTATTTAAAATATATTAAAGTGAAAATACAGTCTGTTTTCTATTATGAGATATGGAAATTTACATAATAGGTGACTAATGTAAATATAATGAAGTAAAACTTAATTGTATATGGACCAGGTGGAGGCAAAATTAAATCACTCTACAGAAATGGGGAGAGTGTGACATTGGAGGCTTATCTTCCTTCACCTCTAGGTAGAGCCCATTCTTCTTCCCAGTAATTGCTAACTTCCAACAAAAACACTAAAGCTGAAAGCCTTTCTAAGGACCCAAGGATAACAGCAGGTAGAATATCAGCAGAACAAAAACAAAAGTGTAAAAAGAACAAATTCCTGATTTATTTTCCCTTGTCAGTATAATTCTCACTTTTCTCTTTTCAGTTTAGATGTTGGCTTATTATAGTATTTATTGTTAGTCCACCTCAATTGTTTAATTAAACTGCCTTCATGTGTGTCTTCTCACCATTTAAGGAAGCCTTTCCCTTCTGGATTTCAAATTGCATCTGTTGTGTGTGTGTGTGTATGTGTGTGTGTTTGCACAATTTAGTACAGGTGAGTGATTAAAAATGAGATGTCATAGCCTCTGACTTACAACTGGTGGTCAGTTAACCTTACTGCTTCTAATGCATATCTTAAATGTAAGGCAAAACACATCCTAAAAAAGGTGTACACTTAAAACCTGTCATCAGTCATAATAATAGAAAAAGTCTGTAAAGTAGATAGGAAAAAATGTAATAAGTTGTACACAAATAGCTCATTGCCATCACTAAAGTAAATCCTGAAGCAAAACATTAATAATATCTAAGAAATACTGGAGGGAACTATGGAAAATCCTGGGGAAAGGAAAGGTTGTGCAGGATATTTGTGTTTGTGCGTTGTGAATGTGCATTTGGCTATAGCTAGAAGAAGAAAGATTGGCTGGGAAATAGTATGAAACATGCTGTATGGTTTCCAATCTTGTTTCTCCCTTAACATATTTTAAAAGTCAATTGTTGGGTTAATTACTTTTGGTATTTTTAGCAATGACTCAAAATACTGGGGCTGGTATTTGCAGGAGTTAGACTTTGGTCAAAAATGCTGAGTTAAACAGGTGAATACAAATTCTCCTTGTTCATGATCTCCTTGTTGCTCACAGAGAGGCTGATGGAGGGACATCATGACCATCTCTAGAAGCTTGTTAGAAATGCAGGCAACAACCTCCAAATCAGAAACTGCATTTTAAGAAGAGATTAGGAAGTAGATATGGCTCAGTAGTTGAGTGCCAGCTTCCCACATTCCTACATACAAGGTTCCTCATTCAATCCCTGGCGGGCAATGCAAAAAAAGAATATTAGGTGATTTAGAAGCTCAGGATTGTGACTTTGGCCCTGAACCTTTCCAGTGATGAGAAGTTCCACTGAATTTTTAAATCAGTTTCTGTTGATGCTTATGCTGCCACCATTGGCTTGTATACTTTAAATGAGTAGATTTTATAGTGCCTGAATTATATCTCAATTATGTAATTTATATATGTAAAGGCACAATTTATTCCAAATAAAAAAACATTTCAAGAATTGTCACACTAAAGAAGTTCTCAAAGACTTTTGAGGAAATATTTATTTAAGTAATAGGAAAAACAATCATAAGATTTTTCCAAAAATAGATGAATTTCAAATGATATCTTAATGATGCTTATTGCTGTCTTTAAAAAAGTTGAGGCCAAATAAATAAAGTACACTTCCAAGGAAATATGTCAATTAACCCAGAAATGAAAATCTAGATGTGAACGCCCAGGGACCAGAATGTACCCACCCTAAATGAAACACAGTGGCCTAACCCAGATGCTTACTAGTTAAAAATTAACAGGCATACAGCAAACTTTGATATTCTCAAGGCTGTGTACACCCTTCCTGTGATAACATCACCAAGCACCCCATTTGTGAACCTCATGTAACTTTTCCAGAAACTCTGTTCTCATGCCCTATGTAATGTCTTTGTCCTGAGACCCCTTCTATTATTCCTCTTTTTCTTGCTTCTTTGTGGAGCACTAATTTCATTCACCATCAAAGAGACTCTTCTGTTCCTAAGTCCCAATAAAGCTCATGTCTAGCTATTTGCCTAGTGCTTCTTTGGTCTTACAGCTGCCCCAACCCATGCCTTTCCAAGTCTGTTTGAAACACTAGACAATAACAATATGATTAGTGTTGGGAGTAAAAACCAAGTGATTATGAGTTTCTCCAAATTATTGTCTTTCTAAGAAAGGAATAAAGATCTCAAAAAAATGAGAATAAAATTCAAAATAAGGATTAATATAGAACAAACTAAAATAATAATTCAGATGGAAGAAAAATATCTGCATATATCTCAGGTACATTTTTCAAATATAATATCAATGTAAAGACTAGTTTTATGATGCCTATAAGAGATACAATAAAAGCAAGAGGAAATGGAAATGTTAAGAGTAAAAATATGGAAAGTTACTTTTCAAGCAAAAACAGTGGCATGGTGTTTTACAAACAGACTGAAAACAAACAAATAATAATGTAGCATCATGAACTATACATGAACTGACTTGATAAGGATCAAGTCAGGGAGAAAAGAACAATTGTAAAAATATATGCACTTTTTAAACTAGCTTATATATGTCTCTCTACAGAGCTATATCTCAATATAAATATATAAATATATATAACTCAATATCACTGTATATTAATATATATTAATATATTATATTTTATCTATATCTATTTATATTTACCTGCATTTTTCTTGTTGAATTATGGGAGTTATTTGTATATTCTGAATATGAGTACTTCATTACCTACCATATGGTTTATTTGTTGACTATTGTAATTCAGTCTTTTGATGATCAAAAGATTTTAATTTTTACATAGTCCAATTTACCAAAATTTTCCTTCATGTGTGTAGTTACTATGAGTGATCCTAGAAATGGATCTTCAAATGTGGGACTCTGAGACAGATTTAGTTGTTTTGTTTTGTTTTTTGTCCTGGAATAAAATGTTTTGTTTATTTCTAAAGAGTAATAGGAAGTTAGTAATTAATTTTTGATTTTCATGAATTATCTGCTTGATAATTACCTGCCCTGGGGAATACATGTATGTCTCATTTGAATGATCTGGTATAATGATGACTCAAAAGATTGAGTTGTTATAGCTGCTTCTGTGTTGACAGAAAGATAATGATAAACCCAGGGCTTTAAGTCCTTTGCCCAAGAATACTGTATAATTTAGAGCCCAGTATAAGCCTGGGATCAATCAGGAAACTGTAAAACATGTTAATTGTTTCAACAGCAAGAAGTTAATATAGGGAGTAGTTAAATAAATTTTGGAGGACTGGAAAGCAAAGAAATACCAACATCAGGTGCACAATTACCAAGTCCTAGGACTAGAAAAACAAAAATAAAAGATTAGAATCATCAAAACTATAGGGAATATTTTGTGCTACAATGGAAAACTATGCATTTTTTTTATATCATATTCTTCCTCATTTTCTGATTCTAGCCTTTCATTGCCCTTGATATTTGTAAGTTGTAGATAAGAGACAAGGAAGAATTGGCTATGATCTTGCACATTCTATTGATTAAATGGAGATTCTAATGACTGTACTCCTACTATTCTGAAAGATATTAATTTTGCCACATTTGTAAATTCTTGCACAATTTCGTTTTGCTAATTAATAAATGTGTTAGTTATTTGGATTCTACTTTGAACTCTTTGCCAAAAGTCTCATGAAATTGGAAAGATGGTTCAGCTATCGGTGCCTTAGATAAAATAGAGGTGTCTCATGAGGAATTGAGTGCTGCTTTATGAGAATAATGTAAATATATATCTGCAGGACTCTCTGAATATTACTAAAAAGCTCAGGAAAGAAACAAAGAAACAAAAGAAAATTTTAGAAAAAGCCATCCAAAGAACATTCAGGGTTGATGAAAATGTTCTCTGATTGGGTTTTTCAATATGAGAAATGTTAGACAAGTTTCATTATTGTGTTCATAAAATGTAACTACTCTAAATGAGTAAATGAATTATTAACTTCATTTCATTTTAATTAATTTTAACTGCTATCACTAACTTCTGCTATATAGGAAAGCAAAGCCAGAAATTACATTTCTAAACACTTCAAATAATATTTAAATTCTGCAACACTTTTCAAGGATAAAATATTGTTCATGGTAATCATTAATATTATCTCAAATACTACAATTGTAGTATTTGAGATAAAAATAAAAAAATATTTAAAAATAAATAAATAAATAAACACATGTAAAAATATCATAGCTGGGGAAGGGGGAAAATGGTTTGATGCTGGGTATATGGGAGTTCCCAATATTCTATTTGTGAATTCACTGTGAACTAAAACTTTTTTGAAGACATTTAAAAAAAAATGGATATAGACACTGAGGAAAAAATGGAAGAGATTACCTTGCCATTGTGCATACAGGGCACCACTTATTACAGTGAAGAAAAGCAAAATGTCAAAAAAATTAATGAGATTTTTCACTTTTTAATATCTCAATTTAGTTTTTAATTTATTTTAGTTTTCTAAATTATTGTGTATTCTATTTCTAATCTTTAAACCTATCATTTTATTTCATTTCCTATTAATTGAATTTGGCAATATATTAGACTTCATTTTTGAAGAAGTTTTGGATCACAAGAGGTTCAACTATGGGAGGAGAGGAGCACAGTTGTGTGGTATCATTGATAGGGTATGCACGGGTGGGAGGGAGTCCTCCAGGGCGTGCATATAGGAAGTATAGATATGTTAGTATGATCATTGGGTATTGACATATGGGGTAGAGTTTCACATGACAACTGAGGGAGTGCTGAGTTGCCATTCCAGGAAACTTTGTCACACTCCCCAGTGGAGCAGCAACAACTCCCCAAGTACACGGGCAAAGATCAGTGAAGAAGGATGGTCCAATAATGAGCCCTTTATTCTGATGATTATGCTTATGAACCTGTGTTCTTGAAATTTCATCTAGGCCTAGAGCTGCAGGGTGTCTAAGAGTTACTTCCGGAGAACCTCCATTTTGCTCAAATATGGCCACTCTCTAAGCAAATTTCATCATGTAAATGCATTACCTTCCCCCCAGTATGGGTCGTGATTCCTGGAAATGAGTCTTTCTTGCACCGACAGATAAATACTAAGCACCATCTGGTGATGCAACTAGAAAAAGACCTTAAATAAAAGTGTGAAATGTTAAAGACAAATGAGTTTATATGTCTAAGAGACTTCAAAATGAATCAGGAGGTGATCTGATAGGTCATGATTATGCACATCTCAGCAGGATCTCAGAGACAGCCAAAATAGATACAACCCCAGGCAGTGGTGCTCCTGAGGGCTTTGGAGACACCCATGTCCTACACTCATGATAGATGTCTCTGTAGTTCAGTGCCTTGCTAATGGGCCCTACTTTGGAATTTGTGCTCCTGAGTGTGATGGAGTTGGACTCAGATGTGATGTTTCTTTGCATGCTTCTTCTGTCACTTTTATTGAACCTGTGGTTGGTGCTGCGATTGGTTTATGATAAGGAGACTTGAATCTCTGGGCTGTCTATTTGCCAGCTGGGCCCTGAACATCAGCAGACTTTCAACACCTATACTCTGGTTCATTGGACTTACCCCGGTCAGCTAACAGGGAGGTGAGGAACATCAACCACCACAAGAGAGAACTGAGAGAGTCTATAGCTATAAGCAGGAGAATCCCATCCATCAGCCATATGGAATCTAAGCCCCCTCTCAATTTAGAAGTGTTGTGGACATCACCATGACAGGGTACACAGGGCGGAGGAATAAAATACGGATTATAGTGGACTTACTGGCATTCTCCTATAGAAGTATTATGACCCTAGCAATGGAAGAAATTGTGTCATTAATGTGGAGACAGTGGCCATGTGAGTTGCAGGAACAGAGGCAGGACATTAAATATCCTGCCATAACCCACTGAATAAACTGAGGGACAGTATAAATTACAATGTAAACTATAATCCATTCAGTGTAGCAGAGCTCCAAAATGGATTCATCAAATACATTGAATATGCCACACTGATGAAAGTCGTTGTTGATGGGGGAAGTGTGGGGGATTGGGAGTGGGGTATATGGGAACCGCCTATTTTTTTTTTTTTTAGCAAATCAATTTTATTGATACACATTAATAAAGCATAAATCCAAGTGTACAATCAGTGGTGTTCAGTATAATCACATAGTTGTACATTCATCACTTCTATCATTTTAAAGTATTTTCATTATTGCAATAATAAAAAAACAAAAAAGAAAAAACAATTATACAATCAATGGTATTCAGTGTAATCAAATATTTGTGTATTTGTATCTTCAATCATTCTTTTATTTAATGAAAAATGCTTAATGTGTATTTTTTGTGGTTATTTTTTTCAATTTTTAATGTAATATTAAAAAATATGAGGTCCCCATGTACCCCCCACCCCCTTCACCCCACTACTCCCCCCGTAGCAACATTCTCCTCCATCATCATGACACATTCATTGCATTTTGTGAATACATCTCTGAGCATTGCTGCACCTCATGGTCAATGGTCCACATCACAGACCACACTCTCCCACATTCCATCTGGCAGGCCATGGGAGGACCTACAATGTCCGGTAATTGTCCCTGCAGCACCACCCAGGACAACTTCAAGTCCCGAAAATGCCTCCACATCTCATTTCTTCCTCCCATTCTCCACACCCAGCAGCCACCATGGCCACTTTCTCCACACCAATGCCACATTTTCTGTGATTACTAACTACAATAGTTCATGAATAGAATATCAGTAAGTCAACTCTAATCCATATTCTATTCCTCCATCCTGTGGACCTTGGCTTGGTTGTGTCCATTCCATATTTATGTCAAGAGGGGGCTTAGATTCCACATGGATGCTGGATGCAATCCTTCTGCTTTCAGGTGTAGGCACTCTTGGCTCCATTGTGTGGTGGTTGACATTCTTCAACTCCAGGTTAGCTGAGTGGGGTAAGTCCAATAAACCAGAGTGTAGGAGCTAAAGTCTGTTGAGGCTCAGGACTTGGCTATTACATGGTCAGTCCAGAGATTCAGGTCCCCTGGGTATACATTAAACCCCAGCACCAACTACAGTTCTGGTAAAAGTAACAGGGGAGGCTTGTGAATAAAGATCACATCTGAGTACAGCTCCATCACATAGAAACACCAACTCCAAAGTACGGCCAACTGACATGGCAGTGAACTCCATCTGCCATGACCATGGAACCTGTTGGTCTCTGTAGCCCTCAGAAGAACCAATACCTGGGGTTGTATCTACTTTATCTGTCTCTGGGACTCTCCTCAGGTGTGCATAAGGGCAACCCCTCTGATAACCTCCCAGCTCTTTTTTAGATACTCATAGCCATATAAACTCATTTGTCCTTTCCATTTCCCCCTTGATTTAGGTCAGAAAGCATTTTTAACTGCTGTTATTATATGTAGACAGAAATATTCTGGTGGTCTGAGTTGAACCTTTTATTCAAGGTCATTTTCTAGTTACATCATCAGCTGGTACTTGGTATTGATCCCTTGGCACCTGGGAGGCTCATCCCTGGGAGTCATGTCCCATGCTGGGGGGAAGGCAACGAATTTACATGCTGAGTTTGGCTTTGAGACTAGCCACATTTGAACAAAATGAAGGCTTTCAGGAGGTAACTCTTAGGCACACTGCTGCTCTAGGCCTTGTCCAGTTCCCTCTAATTCATGGCCTCAGTCCTCCCCAGGGTGTGGGTATATCTTCGCTCCCATTGTATGGGTCTCTACCCAATTATGTGGGTCTATAACCCACTCTGACAAAATGAGCATTCACATATTCCCTAGGAGTCTGTCCTGTGTTAGATTATCCCCTTTAAATATCTTAAACAGGTAACTTTCCTTATTATATTTTTGAAAAGGTTTTCTCAGCATTATACTCTCAATGAACACCTGACAATCTCCTATGTTCCTATTTTTTAATGTAGCATATTTTGTGATCTATGTATCTTTAAAAAAAAGACAATAAAATGATAATTATTGTTTAAGAATGTACAATTATTTTTAAAAGTCCTATCATCAATACTAACAAATGTTCCACATTAATACAAGGTATTGGTGGGATGTTGTGCATTAGAATCCAGTATTTTACGCATGATTGTTTTGTAAGCTTACAGCTTCTCTAAATAAAGAATTTTGACAAACCTTGAAAAAATATACTAAAGAAAATGATAATTACAGTAAGATAATTTACGTAACCATTTTGAAATATTTTGTAAAAAATCTCCTAAATTCCTATGGATATAATAAATGAGAGTAAATCAACTCCATTAAAATTACTCACATAAAATTCCAGTCAAATTGTATTCTACTTTCTAACGACAAATGAAAGGTACATAAAAAATAATTATAACTAAAAATCATGTTTCTTTCATTTTATAATTATGCTTCCTTTTAATTATAACAGTTATAAAATTAAATAGTTCTCAAATGAGATCCTCAAGATAATTTGTTTTATATTTGAAAGTAAAATTAATGCTAAAGTAAGATTTCCTATGATTTAGTATGCTTCAAGTCATGCAAAAGTAAAATATTTTGATTACATTAGTTATTTTGAATAAACAGATTTCTGAAAACACTAAGAAAGCATGTATGAAATAAATCTGGAAAGAAACTTATTCATTCATCATATATTGGAATTCATACCTGATAAAATGAAAGAAGCTTTGAGGAAGAATCATATTAGGTAGAATGCTTTTATTAGATACCTTGTGCAGTTGAGAATGTAAATTAGAAAGTCAACAAGGAAACTTTGGAAAACACTGAAATGGGAAATTAGAATCAATTACAATCTCAAGAGGATTTTTAGAAATTTTTATTTAAGGATATAATTCATATATGAATACACATAAACAATAAGTGTATACTAAAAGTTATGAACACACATAAACAATAAGTGAATACTAAAAAAGTTGGGAACTTACAAAACAAGCATGCATAGCATCATAAAAGAGTTTCATATATCAACCCTCCACCATCTTGCATTGCTGTGAGACATTTATTACAAATTATGAAAGAATATTTTCAAAATATTTCTATTAATTACAGTCCATATCTTGTATGTGGTGTATTTTCCTCCAACCCACCCTATTATTATTTCTTAGAATATATTTTATTATATAAGTTGTGAATTTACAAAACAATCATGCACATATGTAGACTTCACATACAACACCCCTTCATCAACAAACCACACCATGGTGGAATATTTGCTACAGATTATGATATAATATCATCAGACTATTACCTCCAAACATGGTCCATATTTGGTACTGTTTTAATACACTCCCATTATCAACACAGTACATCTTTGTCATAGATTTATGAATTTTACAGTATTGATGCTAACCAATTCATATGTCACACCAGTTGTATTTTTCCCATGCTTCTTAACATTCTCACCACCCCGCAATGGAGAAATACACCTGCTCTAGCGCACAGAAGGAAACACTTGCATGTGTATCTTCTCATCTACCTCTGCATCCACTGTGTTATTCAGTACCTAAATTGTTCTCTAGCTTTCTTTCAATGGACATCTAAATAACTATATTACTCTTTCCAGCCACATTCTTATTTATAAACCAGCTGCTACTCACTCTATCCATTTCCACATTTTTGCAGTCAATTTAATTAAAACTTCTAAATATATTAAACATCAGTAGTCCTTCTCAGCACTCTTCTTACCTCCTAATAACATCTCTAGTCACACTCATGAAATAGATGAAAGGTAGTTGCTCTTTTGGACTCCTGCAGCAGCTAGCAATGGTTTGATATTGTGAGATTTACAGTAGACTGCCTCCAGACCGGCTCTGTTCCATAGCGCTGAAGGGTGCTATGCACCAGGCCAGTGAAACACTGGCCCTTCTCTCCATGGAGAACAGTGCTGCAGCATGCTGGCTGTGTAAAAAAAATGCCTAGTGGAGCAATAATTGCCAGAGTAACATGAGTAGAACCTAAAAAAACACAACTGGCTTTATGGCCTGCTCCCACAAAGATATGTATGATATTGCAAATCTGGAGCTTAGATGTATTAACTCAGCTCAAAGAGTAACTTATGCACTGGTTAGGATTAAGTACTGTATGTGTATATCTGATGAAACATATTTCTATTCTGGATCATATGCAGAGGGATATTGAACATGTTATGTTTTAAAAAACCTGATTCCTTTTTAAAATAATTAATGAATGTGCCTGTAAGACAAAATAATGGCTCCCTTAGATACCATCTTTATTTTGTTTACCATATACTTGTCTTGTTGCTTATATTGTCTTTGTAAGTTTATGTCTAGGGCATCATGAAAAATAATACAAGAATTATCTCATTCCTACTCTGCAGATGAAATATTAACCCAACTCACATTTGCTTCTACTTTAAGCTATCAAAATAGAAGTTTCTTTCTTTGCAGAAATGTGGTTTATATCTCCTTACCTCCCCACTGGATAGGCTTATGTTCACTAACATATATTGCCCCCTCCATAACTTATGGACCCACCAACCTAGTCCCACCATTCTGTGAGTTTCTAACCCTTTCTGACTCTAACCAATATTAGGTACACTTTCAACTCTTCTGCTTAGTCTCCTAAAAGACCCTTATGTTTTTAAAGCCCTAAGTTGTTTTATTTCTTCCAGCTTGGATGCTTTACAAAGCAAATTATAATAATAATTATGAGAAAATTATGTCCCATTCCAACCATTGTGCCTGCAAGGACTAGCATGTTTTGTGCCTCTGAATCCACCCTCACCTCCAAAGTATAGGAGGAGACTGAAATATCCTAAACCTCTCTGGGCAACAGCAAGCAATTTAAGCATACAGGGACTGAACTGTTTGTCTCCTGCTGTTTCATCACCACCCACTAAAGGGCAGAAAGGACAGTACTCCCTCAGCTTTAAGAACAACTAGAGACCCATTCAGCCTTGATGGATTAGATTGTTGGACACTCTGGAGTGTCCATATCCACCTCTGGCAGGGGTCAAGGGGGTTGGTGCTATGTACTGCAATCTACTTGGGCAATGGCAGTAATTTTGGACTCACACCACATAGATTATTGCTCTTAGCTGCAGCTCTATCCCAACCTCAGACATACAGAAGAAATTGTAAAAATACATAAATGTTAACACATCTTACAATGATGAAAGCACAGTGAAAAAAATAGACTTGTTTGTGAGGAGATTTTGCATTGCAGAGAATTTATGTAAGTATGGCAAGGGAGGGTTGCTGGTGCAAGTTGTCACTGGTGGGGGAATTTGTGGGGAAGTATGCCCACAGTGCATGCCTCTATGGAAAATGTGTTCATGTGGTCATGAGGTGTTTTTTCAGAGGGTGAAGATCCACAAAAGAACCAACAAAATATTAAATTCCCTTCCTGGGAATATTTCTACTATCTCTAATAGAGTGGCAAGACTCTCTAGAGTATATAGGCAGTGCCTAGTGAAAGAGGACAAACCAATACACTAGGCCAATCAAAATAATGCTTGCACTTATGAACATTATTCCTGTAAAATTTAAACTTAGCTTAGAAATATATATTTCCTAAGAGTTACTTCCATGAGAACCTCCTTGTTACTCAAATGTGGCCTCTGTCTAAGCCAAATTCAGCATATAATCTCACTTCCTTCCCCTAGGAATGGGACCTGACTCCTATGAATGGGCATCTCTGGCACCAAGAATTATTGCCAAGCAACTAACTAGTGATGCATTTGGATAAAGACCTAGAACAAAAGGGGGAAATGTTAGAAACAAATGAGTGTTTATCACTAAGCCATAAAGTGAGTTGTTTGGTTATTCCAGAGGTTATGTTTATGCACATCTCAGGAGGACCTTACTGACTGCCACAGTAAGCAATGCCTCAAACAAGGTACTCCTGAGGAATCCAGAAACATCAGGAAATCATAGGAAGGACAGACAACACCAGAAAATTGTCACTCCATTTGTGGGCTTTACCTTGGATTTTTATATTAACCTATCTCCCAATGTATCAAGGTTAGAATCATTTATAATTTTCCTACACATGGTTTTTCTACCCCTTTTACTTGAACCAAAAATTAACACTATATCCATTAAATATATATCCCAAAGACTTAAATCATCCTGCTCATATGCCAGTTCAGCTCTGAATCTCAAAATAATTGCATCTAATACCCAGTCTCTATTTCATTAGACTCCCCAAAGACAACTGAAAAAATGAGTATAATGGACAATGCCCAGCCCAAAAAACAGAGAATATCAACTGCAAGAAGACAGTTCCATCCATCTGCCTCATGGGATCTAACACCTCTCTATCAGAAGCAAATTGGGCATCACCATCCTCAAATCCTCAAGGTTGGGGAATGAACAAACAAAATAAGAATGCAACCATGGATGAAACTATACTTATTTTTATTCTAGTGATGGAAACCCTTGTAGCATTGATATAAAGATAGTGGTCCCCTGTCGGAGTCTTGTTCGGCGACCCGAGGTATCGGGAATGAAAGACAAAGAAAGATTGGGTTCAGGGGATCTGAGAGCATTGATTTCTCAAGCTCATCAGACAACTTTATTGAGTCGAGGGGCTAGTATATATACCCCTAACCTACGTGACATTCAGCACAAAATCAAGTTACCTATTACCCTTACCTCATACTATATTAACTAGTGATTGATGAAAACCCAACAAACTTTACTGGAACTATTATTATAAGAATCAGTAACCATAAATCCTGTTACCCAGGTTGTTCTGTTCTCTAGGTATTGTTTTGCCTGCTGGTGTGCTGACGCAGCCAAGATTGTGCTCCGCACCGATAATCATAAGGGACAGCTTGACTCAGTGGTCAAGGAAGTAACTTGCTTCCATGGAAACAACATGCCTTTGTTTCCCACAGTCCCCAGAGGTTCTGAGGGAAGGGAGAGGGAAGAAAAGGTGTAACAAGGGACATTTTTTGGATTTTGGAATTGTTCTGCAATGATATATAAAGGCCATCATACATTTTGCCAAAACCTATAAAATTGTGCAGTTCAAAATGTAAACTGTAATCTAACTATAGACCATTTTTAGTAGCAATGCTTCAGTATTTCTTCAATTGTAACAAATATACCATACTACTGAAAGATGTTAATAGTGTAAAATGTGAGGGGGGATGTACGATATATGGGAATTCCCTATGATTTTCATACAAATTTTAGGTAATCTCAAACTTCTTTTAAAATAAAGAAAAAATATATCTTTCACCCCAAGTCTAATTTCAGTGTGAGATTCTGCCACTTGTTGAGTATGTCTATTTCTGTTATGCATTCCAAAACTGGGGAAATTACCAAATTTCCCCAAAGCATAGTCATGCTGGGAAAAGCTGTAGAACACATTGGGGAAGCCTGGGAGGAAAATATCAGTATGAATGTTTAACAGTGTAACAAGGTCCTTTCCCAAGGGTATGTCACCTTCAAGGGTTTCTGGGTCTATAAACTTTCTTAAGTCTGAAAATCTATTGAGGGGTCATAATGCTTGGTTTCTGTTCTTGAATATACACTTTTATTTACTTGAACTGGAACACTTCTGCTTATACAGGTTGTATTAGTCAGCCAAAGCGGTGCTAATGCAAAATACCAGAAACAGGTTTGTTTTTACAAAAGGTATTTATGTGGGGTAGGAGTTTACAGATACCAGGCCGTGACGCATAAGTTACTTCCCATACCAAAGTCTATTTGTAGGAAGATGGTTGCAGATGTCTGCGAGGGTTCAGGCTTCCTGGGTTCCTATGTTCCTGGGGTTTGCTTTTCTCTGGGTTCAATGTTCCTTCCTTCCTGGTGCTGGCTTCTCTTTGCTCATGGAGCTGACTTCCCATGTCTTTAGCATCAAACTCTAACATCAGAAATCCCCAAATCTGTTCTTCTCCATGCCTTTTATCTTTGAGTCCCTGCTCACCAAGGGGTGGGGATGCAATGCTCTAATCATAACTCAATCATGCCCAGGTACAGATCAGATTACAAGCATAATCTAATATTTCTTTTTGAAATTCATCAATTATATGAAACTGCTACACACATCAAGTAAGAATTTTGTAGACTGCCTATTTGTTTCGCTTCTAGTTACATGCTGATTAAGTAGCAAATGCCATAGGACTCTGTGTGCTAGACTATTATTGCAATGGCTTTGACTCTGCTGTTCATTATTGTAGTTACACCCACATTATCTTTGGCAATTAAATGCCACCAATTTGCTCCTGTTGACCTCGGATACATGCTTCACCATCTTATTTATGTATCTAAATCTAGTGGCAGCAGTTCCCACAGAAATATCTGACCTACAGAGAGAGCAATCACAGGACTCTAAACAAATTTATTCCTCAGAGTCATGAGTGGAATATGTGTCCTCTGAGCATTCCTGTTGTGAGTGAGCTGGTTTTATATGATAAATCCAATCCAACATTCCAAACATTCTAAACCTTTGGTTCCCCCCAAATACATTATAATGGGGGTAGTTCTGGCATTCAAATTTAATTTAGTAATAAATAAATAAATAAATCTTTTTAAAAAAACAAAAAAACAAAGTTAATTTAGTGTAGGCTACCTTTTGGTACATTTTTCTGCCAAGGAAACAAACGGTTAGAGCTGTTTCTTCCTCCTCAGGCTACAACATTGAATCCAGAATCTCTGGTTACAGGACCCACATAATTAATTCAACCTGATGCAGCTTTAATTTCCTTCTGTTTTTATAAAAAGCACAAATCCTTAACATCCATTCACATACATTTTTCCCACTAATTTATGTCTGTGTGAATTGGAAAAATCATGCAGAACATCTGGAGTGGAACATACATCCCTGCTAGTCACACTATGTGCCTTATATTTCAGGCTTGTTGGGACATCAGTCCACTTATAAATATGGAGAAAAAGAGGGTGTTGGAAGTTAGTCATGAGAATAATTGGTAGTGTCTTGCAAATCAATTAATTCATGATTTTCCCTTAAAATGTTACCTGGTAAGACAGGGTTAATCTCTTTAGCCATAGGTATGAGGGCTAATTTTTTCGTGGGAGGCAGTTACAAGATTAACAGGCAAAGCATTATAAATTCTTCAGATGGAGGTGAGGTGGCCAATTCTTCAGGGTAATGCTTTATGTGTATATGTGTCAAAGAAAATTCAGAAGAATCTCATAGTTTAATGTCTCCCAGCACACCATTATAAGTCCATAGGTCCCCATTCCAATATTCAGTAGCCCATTCCATCCTAAACCATCTCCTAACATTAACAGAAACTACCTTCAAGTTTGGGAATTCAATTCATTTTATAAGTAAACCACTGACACAATGAGATTCTGCGTTTAGCTTAACAAATCTCCTGTCTATAACTATAGGATGAGAATTTCTTCCAAGTCTCACATTGAAAGAGAATGTGTGGACGTATTCCACCTGCAGTGATTGAACTGGGATTTTGAACACTGAGGCTTACCCTTTCATTTACTAACAATTTTATCCAACAAATTTAGGAATATCTAGTCACTTCATTTTACCTTTTAACTTCAAAAAACTCTGATAAGTTATCAAATGCACTGTGAACTCAACCATTCCTCTTATAACTTTTGTGTAGAAGTATGCAATGATATAATTTTCCATAGCCCTATTGGCACTTACTCCATGGAAACTCAATGATCTCCTGATGATTGGAAATGGAGTAATTAGCTCATCTTAATATAATCAGATTAAGAACCATTCCCACAGGTTTCTTTGGAGGGGTGATGTATGGGAATTCTGAAAATTATGCATGAATGTTTTTTAATCTCACAACTTCTCTAACAAAATATGAAAAGAGAGTCAATTCCCAATCCCTAGACTCAATTCAGGAATGTCATACAGAAGATGATGTTTCTGGTGAACCCCTGTTCATATTGAGAGACAGAGAAAGAGACAGAGAGAGAGAGATAGGAAGAAATATAGATTTATAATAAGAATTGGCTTACATGGCCATGGGGATTGGCAAGTCCAAAATCATTAAGGCTAACCACAAATTGGAAACCCCAGTGGTGACACTGAATTCCTTATGATAAGCAGGCTGGTGGAAGTAGAGATAGAATGTCTTCTTTCTGACAGCTGAACTCCTCTTCCTTTAAGATCTCCTACTAATGCAATGAAAGATATCCTTTTATTGCTAAAGACAAACTCCTTTGTTGATTATAAATGTAAACAGCCACAGATGCATTCAAGCTTCTAATGGTTTAAATCAACCAGTGAAATCCGCTTACAGTAGCAATCATCTCATTGCTTACTTAAACATACAAAAGGTCAAGAAAACGTAGTTAAATTAACTAATGAAACCATCACAAACTTGGTGCTTATTTAGCTGAAAAAGAAATGTTAAAACTAAGGGAATTCAAACTTAGCCTAATGATAACTATTACCTAAGAGTAACCTTCTGAAAACTCCCTTGTTATTCAAAGGTAGCCTCTCTCTAAGCCAAACTCAGCAAATAAACTCACCCCTCTCATTTGGGACGTGACTCCCAGGGATGAGCTTCTCTGGCACCTTGAGATTACTACCAAGAACCAACCTGTGATGCATTTGGAAGACGACCTTGAAGAAAAATGGGAAACTTTAAATACAAAAGAGTTTTTATAGCTAAGAGATTTCAAAATGAGTTTGGAGGTAATTCTAGAAGTTAAACTTATGCATGTCTCAGGCAGATCTCACTGACTGCCACTGTGAAAAAATAATCCAGTGGGGGTTTCTGAGGGCTCTAGAGCCATCCAAACACCATAGTCAAGGCACACAATCACTGATATCAGCACCCTGTTGGTGGGCCTTACCTTGAAATATATGATGACTTATTTCCCAGTGTAAGAGTTAGACTCATTTTATAATTTCCTTACACATGATTCCTCTAACTCTTATATTTGAGCTTATAATTAGGACTATACCCATTAAATATATGTCTCAGGGACCTAAACTTCAGTCTTTTCATATGTCAGTTCAGCCCTGAATCTCAGAATAGTTGCAGCCAAAATTTACTCTCCAGTTCATTGAATTCACCCAGGACAATGAACAAAATGAGGATGATGGAAAACCCTATCATAAAAATCAGAGAGTATCTACAACTGCAAGAATCACAATTCCATTTATTTGTCCCATAAGATCAAGCCCCCTCTCAATTTGAGGTAGAGCAGGCATCACTATACTGAAATCCTGGAGGTTGAGGAATGAACAAACATAAGGGGTAATGCACCTATATAACAAAGTATACTTACTAATATTGTTGTAATGGAAGAACCTGTAACATTGATATAAACACAGATGCCACCAGAGGTTCTGAGGGGAGGGAGAAGAAGAATAAGTGGAAAATAGAGCATTTTTAGGGCATTGGAAGTACATCTAAACCACAATGTCAATTTTAAATCTTGTTTATTAGCAATGCTTCAATATTTATTCATCATCAGTTGTCAAAAATATACCACACTTCTGTGAAATCTTTTTAATTGGGGACAATGTGGTAAGGAATGGGTGGCATATATAAGAATCCCTTCTACTTCTTATTTAACTTTTCTGTAATCTAAAACTATTTAAAATATTAATATCTCATAAGAAAACTAAAGAAGAATTTAAATATCATGAATGGTAGTCAATTATGTTAAAATTTACTTTTGGCAAAACTTTCCTGCAGGTAGTATTTTACTTGAGAATTACAGCATTTTTAAAATGAGCTTAAAAATTATTCTAATAGGATTACTGAAGGCAAGATAGAAGAAGTGCAGTAATATTAGTAAATTAAACTAAGATGTAATAAAATACAATCCATTAATAATATAAAGATAGTCTGAACATTAAAAATAATATTTGAAAATGGAACAGAAAAATGAAAACATAAATAATCTGCCATGGTTTTTTGATAAAGTGTTAAAGGGAATACAAATTTTGATGAAGCATGAACCCTGGAGAATTTGGGATGAGAAACTCTGTCTTCTGCCCTGTTGAACTTAACAAATTCATATTTGTATAAGAACTGGAATACTTAATAAAAAAAAGAGGTGCAATTTATTTTTCCAGAAGAAACAAAAAAAATGATAAAAACCTGTTAGCACATTTCATTGCAGCCTTTAGCACAGGATTGAACCAGGAGACAGTGGTCTAATGTGAGTTCATATTGTAGAACTTGTCAGATGGTAGTGCCAATAGTGGTAGGGAGTGATTCAATAAAACCCAACAGGCTCATCTCAGCATGGGGAGGAAGATACTTTGGATCAGTGTATTGAAGTTGTCTTTGTGATCAGTGGGAGTCATTAAATAGAATTCTCAGATCAATGAATTAGTCATATGAAATATATGGTGATGTGAATAATTTGGTCAAGAAGAGTGAGTGTATTTCATTTTAGTGCTGCCAAGTGACTGAGTAAAAACAGAGCTTTTAAGATTGCTGAGTTTATCATAGATTTAGAACCTATGAATAGGGATTCAGACAGCCCTGTTTGGTTAGGCATTTTCTTTGATTTGAAATGCAGGACTGTAAATAAAGTTAAGGATGAACATGAATGAGTCAATTTAACAGTATATATATATATCCTATTATATATTGGATAATTAAGACTGACATGACCAAGTTTTGTTGCTTAAACAGAAACAAAACTTCCAACATGCATAACCATTTCCTCAGAGACCAAAATATCATGAAAATTTGGGATCAGAAAAATGTGAATTCCATGTGAACAGGAAATATTTTTGGGTTTTTGATTAGAAGATACTTGGTTAAATTTTGTTTTCTGGATTTCTTAGCTGTCTGATTATTTTACACATCTCATTTGTTCCTCTGTATACTATAAATTTAGAGTTTTAGTTGTTGTTTGAAAATTGTTTTCCATTTGTGTCCTCTTTAAACACCTTCTATTGCTTTTCTGAATATAGGACATATTTATTTTTCTGTTTTTATGGACATCTTTTGATTTCTCCACTGGTTCTTCATTCTTTAATTACTTATATAACCTTTAAGTCTTTTTTATCTTTTAACACTTAATGTTTATAAAACCTGCCCATTTTATGTCTGCTTTTCCTATATCCACAGACTTGATTCATATCCTCACATCTTTATCTTACTTAATGTTCCATTGACACCTGCAAAACATTATTTAAAACTCATACTGTCATGTTCTAAAATCCTTATCCTTACTCCACAGAACTTACTAATAATGTTAGTAAGACCGATATAAGATAAAACCTTTCATGAGTTTATTCTGTATGGAAAATCCTTTGCTTTTCATGTATACAATCCCAATGATTTTCATGATAATCTCCTAAGGCATAAATGATTTCACTTTCAAAAGAAATGCATGATCATGTAGATGGTAAAGGATGATAATACATATTATAATTCAGTTCTACAGGATCATAATGTTGGGTTTCTTTTTTTTTTTCATCCTGCTTTCCTATAGTCCTCTCACTTACTTTATAGATTCGAATACGCCAGTTCCCTTTTCCTCTATGTGTCTCTATGTGTCTCTGCCCAAAAGTGACCTTATCAAGTATTATAATTAAAGGTCCCTGAGCTGAGTTTAATGCAATCAAAGGTTTTTACACTGAGAGGAATAGATTACTTTACAAACCTAATATTTCTCTTTTGGGAATTCATAAAATAATCTCAAACTTCTAAAATAACCATGGCAGAATTATCATCCTAGTAAAAGCACTGAATATCCAAGATTTAATTACCTTTGGGGGACTGATTCTCACTTCGAATGCATATACATAAGAAATAAAATGGTGTATGACATTGGAAATGAGTTGTAATTCAAAAGTGTAGTCATACCATACAATTATCCAGAAATCCTTTGTGCCAGACTTTACAATTGTGTGGAAACTTGATATATTTAATGAATAAAGGAGATGAGAGAAGAATATGTTGGGTAGAGAAGACAAAACCATTTAAATATAACAATGTTTTATCAGGACTTTGGGTGGAGATAATGATCTGGAAAATTTTCATAAATTTATTTTTCTATATGAAATATATGAGATAAAAATATAACATGGTACTAAATGAAATAGAAGCATGATATCTAATCTTGGGGCTCTTGTTGATTGGAAGGCACTAATATAAATTGACCAATAAAAAAGCAGTAAAATATGTCACATTTTGAAGGACATTTAAAGATTTCTGTGTCTGAGTATTGATCTGCTGAATATCATAGAAAATAATTTGCATATCACAGAGAAAGTGGCATTTGGATTCTACAGAAAATAGTGATGAGTTTTCCTAATAATCTTACTGTAAAGTAGGAAAATGAAGAAACATTCCTACATATCAAGAGATGTAATGGGATGAATAGGTGGATGAAAGTGAAGACAAATGCAAATGAGATTCATATGATGAAAGGTAATATGAATCAGGCCATGATTTTTTCATCAAAGAAGTAGCAGAAGCCATGGAAGGACTTTATTTCTTTCAGGTAATGGGTTGATCCATGTATTAGAACGATAGCCTGCACCTTGTTGGCAAAGATTTAAATGAGAGAAAGAACTGGAAGATGAACGAGGTTAGTATTTTAATTATGCATGAGGGATTCTGAAGTATTTAAACAAGTTCTTCCATCAGAAAAAAATGATGGTGTGGAAGGAGGAGGGACATATACTCAGCACGGAGATTATTTTCCACACTAACGCCCACAACGTTTGTTTCTAATTGAAAGGTTAACATATTAACTTTTGTTTGGATAAAGAATACTACTTACATGAAAAATAAATCATCATATTTCTTTCCAGAAAAGAGAAAAAGAAAACTTAGAAAAGATGACATGTGAGATCAGTGATATATTTAGGAAGAAAGAAAATTTATAGGCCAATTATATTTAGTAGAATAAAGAACAAAGATGAAATGAAAAATTTTAAAATATTAGTTTGGTAAATTGGACAATTAATTGTCCTACCTGAACTAAAATGGGAACAACAAAGCAGTTAGGGATTGAGGGGAAAGAATAAGTACATTATTAAAGTATGAAAAATGAAATGCTTATTGTATATTCAGAAAAATATGTAGAAGAAAAAGTTGGAAATACAAGACTGGGGGCTCTTACATGAGAATGATGATAAAGATTTGAGAGTAAAAATTAAAACGAAGACATTTTATGGATTTTCCCAGAAAAGTTAGGTTAAAGAAGGATTTTTTCCCACAAAACACAATATTGTGGTAGAATATGGAGAAATATAAATATTTACATGTTCCTTAGTTCCAGGAGCCAACTGAGCACTGGGAGAATTATTTAGTGAGGGAAGAGAAACAACTATGCAGTGACATAGGGAGACATCTTGAAATTGGCCTGGCCACCAGTGTAAAATACCAGAGGACAAAAGGATGACGTAAGGCTCAAGTCCAATAACCTGTAATTGACCTTCTGAAGAAGCCACAAGTTTTAGCAATCTAATAATTAACATTTCCTCCAACAATACAGTTTCTGCAAAGCACCTTTCATGTCTTTGTTCCTCAGACAATAGATAACAGGGTTCAAGCTAGGTGTTACAATGGTATAAAAAATGGAGGCCAGGCGTCCATGGGTTGGGGAGTATTTAGAGGCAGGTCTCAAGTATGTGAAACTTCCAGTTCCATAGAACAAAATAACTGTAGTTAAATGAGAGGAACAGGTGGAGAATGCTTTCCACCTACCATCCACAGAGGAGATCTGAGCAATTGTGGAGATGATGCAGGCGTAGGATACAATTGTGAGGGCAAAGGAGCTCATGATGATGCAGCTGCTAACAGCAAAGCCCACTTCCTCATTGATGTGGTAATCAGTGCAGGAAAGTCTCATGACTGGAGGAATGTCACAGAAGAAATGTTCAACAATATTGGGCCCGCAGAAGGGGAGGGAGAAGGTATTTGCTGTGTGGAAAGCTGAGTATATTGCCCCAGCGACCCAGGCCATGATTACCAGTTCAGAACAGAGTTTGTGGCTCATCATGGAGGTGTAGAGCAGGGGCCTGTAAATGGCCAAGCACCGGTCATAGGCCATGGCTGTGAGCAGGAAGCATTCAGTAGAACAAAATGTAAGAAACATATAAAGCTGAGTTACACACCCCAGGTAGGAAATGACACCAGAGTCCAAGAGAGAGGTCACCAGGGCCTTCGGAATGGTGACAGAAATGTAGCATATGTCCAGAAAAGACAAGTTCTTCAGAAAGAAATACATGGGAGAGTGGAGACGGCGTTCCCTGATCACAGCTATGATGATGGAAATGTTACCCAGGATACCAAACAGATAGTCAAACAAGAAAAAAAAGGTGACTACAAACTTCAGTTCCAGGGCATCTGAAAAGCCCCTGAGGATGAATTGTGTCACTCTTGAATGATTAGACATTTTTCATTCCTCTTGAAATTTTGTTATGTTACACTTAAAATAAGTAAGAAAACAGAAATAGGAAACTACCTTGGGCCATGACTATGTAGGCTCATTTTGTCTAAAGAGGTGCAACTTCTCTCAGTGAACATCAAACCAATCAAATAACAGTGTAATGATGATATGTCATTGAATCGTGTGATTATTTTGATGACTCAATGTGCATTTGTTCCAATTATTCTATCCTGAATGAGAGAAAAGCAGAGAAAACAGAGATAAAGAAAAACTGCATAATCTTTCTCTTAAATTTTAGATATCCTTGGGTGGAAGCAGTCCCTGTATTACTCTCCTAATTATGGAAACTTTTTGTCTCTTCCTGGTGTTTCAACATTAATTCATTTGGTTAATTCTTAGAAAAAAAGTGAATTGTTCAATTGTTAAAAGCAATTCTTTTAACTGGTGTTAAATTCACATAGTTTGCATAAAGCTGCTTATTTTTATTTTGTACTAGTTATTGTCCTCTAAGTCTCCATAACCAGTGGTAGGTAATTTTACTCTTTCCAAAAATAATGCTATTCTTGAGGAATCTCCCTGAACCAATTCTACGTTGGGTAGCCACAGTTTACTTCCCTCAGTAGCAGAGTTACTTTTAATATTGTCTCTTAAAGCTCTTTTTAGGTCTCTATTACTTAAGGAGACATGTCATAACCATTATAACAACACAGAAAACAATGCATGATTTGATGATTTTTCCCCTATGTCAGAGTTATACTAAAATAGTCATGCTATCCCTAAATGTATAACCTAGTATAATCATTCCTGATCTTTATTTATGATGTTATTTCTTTAACTCCCTATTCCTCTGACTCCTCTTGTTTCTAGTCTGTCCCCAAAGTCATTTTTTCATCATTTTAAAGTTAAATCATAGGACCCAGAGAACTTGGGAATATTTATTTTCCTTTCTGTAGGTATTTTCTTTAGTAGCAGGACTGATCTTTTATTCTTTCTTTTTATGGAGTAATTTTCAGGCCCAGTACATATTATGAACTCTGATAGTGAATAAATAAATGAATAAAATAGGAAGCATGCCCATTAGAAAGTTCCTTCTCATATATTACTAATTTTACTGTACTATGTAATAAGATGATAGTGTTTATTAAAAGAGTTATATCCATGACCATTTTTATGTTTTTCTAAGACTTTCCTTCTCCCATTTTGCCAGAGCTTCAAATAAGGAACATTAGAGGAGCATGAAAGAGCTAAGGAATCATATTCTTTAATTAATTGCAAAAAGTATAATCCTTTCATACATATATACCTATATGTATAATCATTAAAAATAAGAAGAAGTCAAGTTTGATTGAGGCCCTCCTATTGCTGCTTCCATGACAATCTAGTAGGAAGCAGAAGTCAATTTTGGATTAGTCAAGAATATCATATATATGTTTCTTAAGTCTTCTTGAAAGCAGACAAATCTATGAAAAGTCCTGAGAAGTGGAAGATTTATAGACAGCACAGCCCCTTCAGAACTTATAGTTGGGTAAAGATCACAGTGAATCATATCACACATGGTAGCTTGCATATGTTTCATGAGATCTGCCTTCTGCAAAGGGCAGGAGAATAATAGAGACTGTATGGGAGAATTGGATATAAAAAGCATTAGTGAAGTGGCCATGTCTCCCATAGTTTCTGAAAATAGCACAGAAGTACAAACAACAGAAACATATTCCTCTTGGGGATTAAGAGGTATTGGACTAAGAAAGAGGCTCCACATTCAGAAGGAAATTGACTCTAAGGAACTCATGGATCCACCAGTGGACAACAAGATGTCCAGAGTGACTAGAGCAAGCAAAATACAGAGGAATCCATGGCTGCTGAGCCCAAGAGTTAGTAAACTGCATTGGTAATTGTGCACATTGAGTGAGGCTACTTGAGGATATCCATGGGCCATATGTCTTCTCTCTCCCCTCTCCTTTTGTCGAACAAGGCACTGTGAGAAGGACCTTTCTATTATAAAACAACTCTGCATTATGGAAGAGATTTATGGCAAATCATGAATAGGTTTGAATATATACTTAAATGATTGGAAAACTGTAGATTTATGAACTACACCTAGAAATAACCAGTATACATTTACTCTCATCAGAAGAAATTGAATTTCGCGATCTTTGTTGAGTTTGCTTGTGGAAATCTATAAGTGTATTTATGACCTTTAATTTTGTGGCTTTTGAAAACTTGTACCTTCCAAACTATGAAAATTTCTCCTTTTATAACAATTTTCTTAGTACAATTACATATCAAGTAGAAGAGTAACAAATAAAGGATGGTCATTACTATCTCCATATATGCCCTATCAAACACACTAAAATAAGAAATAAAATGCATTGTAGGACTACTTAAAATAAAAAAAAAAACATGTCAACTGATTTAAGCAGACTATGTTCTTATTTCTACATTATTCAAATATATAAAGCTTTTTATTAATACAAGTCTTATAGAATATATTTAACAATAAGTTAAGTAATGACTGCATAGCTCAAATTGCTATGTAGTATGCCAAAATATATAATTCACAATAGTGAGAGCATTAAAATATGTTGGAAATATTCTAATAAGATGAAACATGAAAATATAAATGATCACTGAAAGCTTTAAAAGATTGTCTAATTCTTAACTGGGAAGACTGTATGATAAGGTAGATGGGGGTGGTTAGGGAGTGGATGGGACTGAGGGTCATGCAGTGATGTGAGTGGAGTCGAGAGTGCTGGAATATAAGTGTGAATGGATTGGGAGTTGTATTGGATAATCCATGGAGCTGAGGAGAAGATTGGATGAAGGAATAGGTGAATGCATAGCTTGGTGAAGTCTGGGGCATCAGGGACTATGGTTGAGAAAACAATGGGGGGTATTCTTGAGGGATCTATGGGAGGGGAGTGTCACTGGTGTAGGCGGTCAGTGGCAGGGGGATATGTGTATAGGGTTGCAAGTGGGGCATGCTGCCGTGTTCCCTTTGCCATAGGTTATTTTCTCAGTGGGTGGAGACACCCACAATAACAAATAAAATATTAAACTTGGGGAGTCCTGCTATTTTCTCAAATGGCAAAAATGTATAGCGCATATAGGCAGATCTTAATAAAAGCAGATCAGTATGCCTAGCCATCAATATTACTGGCTGAACTTATGATCCTTATCCTTGTAAAATTGAAACTTAGACAAATAACAACTAATGTCTAAGAGTTCCCTCATAAAAACCTTATTATTACTGAAATGTGGCCCCTCTAAGCCAAACTGAGCAAGTAAACTCACTATCTTCCCCCTGATATGATATATGACCCCTGGGGATGATCCATCCTGGTACCTTGGGATTGTTAACAACTACCAACCAATGATGCATTTGGAAAAAGGCATTGATCAAAAGGGGGAAACATTAAATACAAAAAAGTTTTTATGGACAAGAGATTTCAGTCAGTAAGGAGCTCATTTCAGAGGTTTTGCTTATGCACATCTCAGGCAGATCTCACTAACTGCCACAGTGAACAAAGTATCAAAAAGGAGTGCTCCCAAGAGCTCTAGAAATGTCCAGGAAGTACAGGCAAAGCACACAGTCTCATGAAATCAGAACCCAGTTGCTGGGACTTATCCTGGAATATATGATAAACTGTTACTTTGATATAGCAGACTTAAACTCCTTTACATTTCCTTACTCATGTTCTTCTAAAACTTTTATTTGAACCCATAATTAGCACTATACCAATGAAATATATGTCCACAGATTTAAATCTTTGGTGTGTTGATATGCTGGATGAGCCTTGAATCTCAGCAGAGTTGCAGCCAATACCTATTCTCCAGTACATTGAACTTGGTCAGGACAACTAACAAAATGATGATGATGGGCAGCTCCCATTCCAAAGGAAAAAGAATATCTACAACTGCAAGCAAAAATGTTTCTGCCATCTGCTCCATAAGATCTAAGTTCCCTCCCAGTCTGAAGCAGAGAAGGCATTATCATCCTTAAAGTGTCAAAATTTAAGAATGAGAAAACATAAGAAGTGAATGCAAACATGGATCAAAGTAGTCTTATTATTGTAGTAACAGAAGAACTGGCAACACTGTTATAAAGATAATGCTTTTCAGAGGTACTGAGGGGAAGAGGAGGGAAGAATAGGTGGTATATAGGGCATTTCAGTGCATTGAAATTGTTGTACATGCTATCACAATTGCAGGTATAGGACATTATATATTTTTGTCAAAACCTTTAAAACTGTAATGCAAAATGTAAACCATATTGTGAACTATAGACCTTAGCTTGTAGCAATGCTTCCATATTGGTTCATCGGTTGAACAAATGTACCACACCAATGTAAGATATTATTAATATGGGAAATAAGGGAGGGGCAGGGGGGTGGGATTTGTGAGAATCTCCATATATATATATATGTAGTAGTATATATATATATATGTAGTACATATATATATATGTAGTAGGTACTGGTTTCAGGGATTGAACCCAGGACCTCATATTTGGGAAGCCAGTGTTCAACCACTGAGCCACATCAGTTCCTTTGAGTTGTGTTTTTTCATTTGTTTGTTGTTTTTAGGAGGCACCAGTAACTGACCCTGACCTCACTCACATTTGGGAAGCAGGCAGTCAGCCACTTAAACCACATCTGCTCCCCTCCCCTCTACATTTGATATGCCTCTTCAGTGATCTAAAACTTCTAAAAATGAAGTTTATTATACATAAAGAAAACATGGATAAATGGAAAATCATATCACGTGTTTCTACAAGGCGGTTATAATTTAATTTTCAAGTATAATATCTTCTCTGGGATGATGATGTCCCCATCCTAGGGTCCACAGAATGGAGGAATAAAATATGGACTAGAGTGGACTTAAAGATATTGTACTAGAAAACTATTGTGACAAGTAATAGAATAAATTTTAGCATCAAGGTGGAGAAAGTGGCCACAGTATTTGCTGAGGGCAGGGAGACAGTAGAAGAGATGTGATGTGGGGCCATTTTGGGGATTTTGAGTTGTCCTTGATGATATTGCAGGGTCAGATGCTGGACTTTATATATCCCGCCATAACCCACTGAAGGTACTGGGGGAGAGTGGGAACTACAGGGTAAAATATTATCTGTGTAGTGCAGCAGTACCCCAAAATGTGTTCATCGAGTGCGATGAATGTGCTGAAATAATAAGGGAGGTTGTTGGTGTGGGAGGAATGGAGTCGGGGGGTGGGGGTATAGATTTTTTAGTGTAACTTTTTTTGTGTGATGTATATATCTTCAAAAAAATACAATTTACAGAAATACAAATTACAAAAATGATGTGGTGTGGGGTGGGGAGTGGGATATATAGGAACCTCTTATGTTTTTTGTTTTTTATGTTTTTTAATGTAACATTCCTTGTGATCTATTAACTTTCAAAATATATAAATAAATAAATAAACAAAATTTAAAAAATAAAATTAAAATTAAAAAATAAAAAATAAAATAAAAATAATCTCTTTTCTGCTTGATATTTTTAACAACATCAGCATAATTATCTTCAAAAATTATATAATGAGGAAAATAATCCTAAAGCTTCTCTGGAAGGATTTATATATTAATATAGAGTCTAGTTTGATTTAACCTTGAGGCAAGTAGTGCTAGGACTTGAATAAAAAATAAATAAACAAATTCTTAATTATGTCTATAAAAAGAGGCATTATATGCATTGAAATATTTAATATGAATAGAAACACTGTTATTAAATTATTTTATAATTTTAATTTGTAAAACATCAGGTTATAACTGGATTATTTGCTGTATAAAAGTTTATAAGCAGGTTGAGTAATTTAAAAATATCAAGAGCATTAAAACATAGAAAAATATTTAATTCATTTCACAATGGTGAAATGTAATTCAAATATAAAGGGTTATATTTAATATTTGAGTAAAATTATAATGCACAATATTTAGAGTTTTGTATTAATTAGTATGAAAAAGGATTGAATTTCAGGCTCTAATGGGAAAACTGTTTTCCACCCTATAAAACTCACACACAAAAAAAACCATGTTAAATATGAGATGAGTTTTTGCAAGTTAAAAACAATTAGGCAATAGAATAAACAGCAGGAGAAGCAATAGAAAGCTCATTGAATGATTTTAAATAGCTAATGGACATATCAGGAAAAAAAGAAAGGGTTCAACATCACCCCGAATCACAAATTCAAAAATTAAAAAAAAAAAAAAATTAGGAAAGGAGTACGCCATATATATTTATTTTAATTTACAGCCAGGTCAGATTACCTGAAGCTCCTGTTAGAAATTTGGGAATATGTTTATTCATACTCTGAAATCTTAAGCCTCCCACAAATGAACGGAGAAATGTTTAGGAAACTGAACTGGAACTCCAGGACTTAGGAAATGCAGACCATCTCCCTTCATGCCTTAGCCTTAGAGATCTTGGGCTTATTTCCATTTCCTGAGTGGCTGGTAATATGAATTCCATATTTTACTACCCTTCATTTACTCTGATATCTGTTGGTTAAAAGCACCCCTCTCCCTTATTACATGAGTCTCTAGAACATGCTTTCTAAGAAGGCAGATTTTGATTATTTTATTTGTAGTATTTATGAGTAATATGTAAAATTTTGCTCCTTTGTGGTTGAATGAGGAAACCAATCTTAGATGTAGACAAAAAAAAGAGTGAAATAAAACTTTTATTGAAAAGACCCACTCACACTTACAAAATGACACTGGATTTACTGTTCTTAGGCTCTAAATTCCCTTAAACTAGCATACAGTCTAAATTTTGAAATTTGTCATTCTTCACAGCAGCAATTTTGATTGCCTTCAGTGATTTCTACATATATTTACAATGTTTCATTTATTGTAGTATTTTATTCTTACACATAATTTGGTGTTCATTTCATTGTCAGGGAAGTAGCATTGTGGATGCTATATCAGTACATGTCTGGGAGAGATGATTTACCTAAGGTAAGCATCAGACCTAGAGATCTCCCGAAGGCCAAGGCCATCTGAGGTCTGTGTGTGATCAAGAGCAAGCAAAGACAAACCTGGGGGCCAAACGAAAGTGAAGATCTCAATCCACACAATTTTGACATTCTTTTCCCATGAGTCAGAATTTTACTTCATGATCTAAATTATCTAGGTTCCATTCACAATTGTAAAAAAATTTTAGCAAGCTCATGATGAGTATCTACTAATTTATCTGACATTGTGCTAAGGATTAGAGTGCAAAGAATTAATAAATGGCTGTGTCTTTTGGAGATCACTGAAATTTGGTAAACCACCATTCAGGCTGAGAATATTAGTTAAATTGGTAAGTACACAGAGAAAAGTAATAACTGATACCACTAAGGCAGGGCCCAGGGTCAATAAACTAATCTAGGATCAAGGAAGAATTCATAAAAAAAGAAAGCCCAGATTTTCAGTTTAAAAATTGAAGGGGAATTGTGTCATCTCTTACTGATTCTAAACTTTTATTGTACTCACCCCATTTAACACATTTATTTTATATAAGATTCTAAACAGAGATAGAAACCTCATAATATAACATGATGTGACATTAACAAATACATGGACAATTAACTTCCAAATGGTTAATAGTTTAGTCAATTGTATTATCATTTTGAAAGTGTATGTAATTTCACAAAGATATTAAGTTGCCTCCATAGTTGATAATGAAATCAAAACATATATCAAAAATACCTTAGGTTTTTTAAAAGTACAAGGTAAATCCTAAAGAAGGGAACTTACAGCTTTAGGCATCAAGCATCTTTGTGCACCTTCATTTAGGGTATTTTTTATGGCTATAGGAAACACAACCTGGGTGGCCAGGAACTCACATGGTGGCCCTGGGAGTGGTTCTTGGTATTTCAGCAACCACTGAATTTCCTGAATTCTTCCTTGGAATATAACCTGAACATTTGCTAACTTGTTTGCTACTGTTCAGATTATTCAGACTTTGTTCTGGTCTCCTGTTTCAATTCTGGTTAAGATTCTAAAGGCAGAATAATGTTTTCCTGTCACATTCTTTCTCTCAAATTTACCCTACATAGATTATAGGAATCATAGCATGTTAATTCTGAATCTTCTTGCTGAATGGACCATGGTTATTTATTTGTCCACTGTAACTCTCAGCACTCTAATATCTAATATGATTATTATTGTTCCAGGTCCTAGGAAATACTATGAAGATTGAATGAGTAATTCTTCCAAAGCAGCTAACACATGGCACAAGTTCAAAAATGAAAGTAATTGTCTTCTCTTTGCTTTGTCCATTTCATTATTTATGACAACATAGCCAACAACTGATTTCATTCAATAGCAACCAGAGCTGCAAATCGAGAATATCAGACCCTTTGTTTCTGGTACATAATTACCAAATAAAATATACATTAATCCACAATTCCTTGAAATTCAGAAAGTCAAAATAATACCAACTCTATTTTGCAAGGAAGCAAATGGTAATGATATACTGTTGTCATATATCTGATTCTTCATACTGGGGAAAATAAAAAGACATTTCATACTGTCAGTATTATGTGACTTGGGTTTATTTGTGCATCTGTAGAACTGGGAATTAGCAGTGATTATTCTTGTATGTAAATAAGATTGTTAAGCATGAAATAGAATTTTTTTATTATACTTAACTGACTATATACAGACAGGCAGTGGTACAATTAAGCATATAGTTGTTGTAATGTAGAAATACTCAACCAATTTTATCAAAGTCTGCAATTTCTAGCACTGTAGCATTCCTAAAATAATGAAGGTCAGGAGATAATAATAGTCAGTATCAATCAAGTATAGATAATTTATTATTTCCATTGAAGAGGCCTCACCTGGTGAACCAAGGCTCACAATGTATCCAAGCTATCCAGATGATAAATGGAGAACAGAAACTCCTGATTCATCAAGAACAGTGTGTCTGTTTAGGAGAGCACTGTTGAAGTGGATGCAGCTAGATGACTCTGCTTATGTGTGCATTAAGTATTGTGCTGGATGGAACACTGCAGCCCACTTGGGACATGAGATAACATGTTATTAGTTCTCTGGAGACCTTGCTTGGGGAATATTTTTGCTACCTATATTGTAGAGTTTTATTTCCAGAAACCATTATCTAAGACATTCCAGGTCCCATTTTATTGCTTTTTTTAATTGCATTTTTAATTTTTAAAGATAATTTAGATTACTTAAATGTTATGTACAAAATATAAGAGATTACCATATACCACACACCCTCTGCCTCCCAATTTTTCGCACATTAACAACATCCTTAATAAGTGTGGTACATTTATTATAATTGATGAACACATATTGAAACATAGCTACTAACCATGGATTATAGTTTATATTACAGTTTATACTCTGTACCACACAATTTTATAGATTATGACAAAATACACAATGGTCTGTATCCATTACTTCAATATCATGCAGGACAAATTCAATGTCCCTAAAATGTCCCCATGTTGTACTTATTCTTCCCTCTCCCTCCCTTCAGAAACTCTGGTGGCCACTGCCTTCTACGGAATGTACAAGTGTTCATTTTGACATTGTATATTATATCAGTAGGTACAGACCCACACAATAATCAACAAAATAGCAAACTCCCAACCAGGGGAGTCCTGCTATTTTCTTAGTTAGAGGGACAAGAATCCCTTGAGAACATAGGCAGTACCTAATAAAAGAAAACAGACCAAAATGCAATTTTTTTGGTTTGTTTTTTGAGAGAACTGATGATAAACAGATCCTGAAATGACAAGCAAGGGCAACTTAGTAAAGTAAGTACAAATCACAGTGACAGGAGAGGTCAACAATACAGGAAATTTATATAATGACAGAGCAAGTGTTCATGAGGACAAACAAATCTCAGAAGGTGAATACCTATAATTCACTTAATTAATTTTTCAGTTCAGTGCAAATTTATGTATACTTTAAGAATAAGTACAAATTTATAGCATTTAAAATACACAAATCATAATTATACATCTCCATGAAATTTTCCAATGTGAAATTTCTTAAGTAGAAGTAACTCTGATTGTGAACATAAACAACCCAACAGATGCTTGGATAAACACGATGTGGTATTTATATACAAAGGAATATTCCTCATCCAAAAAAAAAGAATGGAGTTCTGATATACTTTACAAAATGAGTGAATCTAAAAGACATCATATTGAATAAAATGTCAGACTCCAAAGGCACAAATATTGTATGATCTAAAATATACATGAAATAATTAGGATAATATCATAGAATTAGAGATGAGAAAACAGATCACCTAGTGCTAATGTGGGATTAGTGAAGGGGTCATTAAAGTCTATTTGGTATGGAGTTTCTGATTTGGGTGATTGTTAAGTATGGGAATTGATGGTAAGACAACAATGTGAGTTCAGTTAAAACCACTGTGGTGAATATTTGAATGTAATTTAAGGGAAAATTTTAGCTTATATATATTTTAGTAGAATGAAAATTAAAACAAACATAGAACTGTATAACACAATTTATGAATCCTTATGTAAACTATGGACTATATTTCATACTATAATTATAACAATATTGTTTCATCACTTGTAACGAAGTTTTCACACTAATGCAAAATGTGAATAATAAGGACAAATGTGGGGCTGGTATTTAGGAACTCTGTATATTCTGCAGATTCTTTTATATACCTATATTTTCTCAAATGAAAAAAGAACATGGTCAGCATCACAGATGACTTTCCTGCCTCCTTCTAAAAATTGTTATGAAGAGTGACAACTATCCTAACTAATCAATCCATGTTTATGAATATGTCATCATTTAATTCTGGCAAATATGACATATTTTGTATGACATGTCTTTCATGCTGTTGAATGAATTTTAATTACTGTTTTCTTATCTATTTCCACCCTAGAGTTTTCTTTTCTATTGCTAAGAAAATTTTCATTATAATGCAGTGCTGTATCATAATATATTGATAATATAAATACATTATAATATTTTCTGAAAAATATTTCATTATAATACAAACATGTAAATACTATAACTTATACTTTCTACACTTGCGGGCCAGTTGATGCATTTTTAAAGACGTTCATATGCATATGATTTTGTGAACATATTTCTACTTTCGTGTGATAGATAATGAAGAGTTGGGTTTCTTTATTCGTGCAATATGCACATGTATAGCTTTGACAGATCACGTAAAACCTATTTTTCCTCAAAGGGGTTATTGAGTAATAAGGGTAGCAGTAAGATATTTAATTAATGCAAAGATATATGGAACTCAAAATAAAGGAAATAGAATGCAGCCATTCCAACAGAAAAACTGACCATTTGGGTATCCAAAAGATTATTGTTTGTTTATGGAAACATATAGCGTTTTCTAAGTGTGAGTTTCAATGAATGATGCCCAGAAGGAAAAAAAAATTAAGTAAAAAAGAATTCTAGGGGAACATATTACCTACCTGCTTCTCTCAAATAGGCTTTAGCACAAATGATATATCATTGGATGATCTCCTTGCAAACCATTACAAAGAAATAAGGTTAACTATTTTGTGTCTAATTAAAGAAATACCTTTCCTCAATTACTGTTCCAATAATTTCTATTGAGAGAGAAATAATAGAGTGAAACTGCTGAACTCTCAGTTGTGTGAAGATTGTGGATTAATTGTCAGATACCTTAGATTTTGTCATGATATTTTATAAAATAGTGGTGGAGGCAGCTGAGAAATTGATATCACGTTCACTTGAGTTCCTAGGGAAAGATAATAAATGGGTTTGATTTTTTTACAATAAGAACTCATAATTTGTGATCAGAAAATATTGGCGCAGTCTCCAAAATTCTAAACTAATTATAAAGGCAAAGCCAAAATGTTCATTCCCTTCTCCACCTCACTTCACCATGGTACAAAGAATGGTACATTGAATAATACATTTTAGGATTTGTTTTCATTATACCTTGTATATCTGAGATTGCTTCATTAGCTTGCACAAAGCTTATGTAAATTCCATACTTTTGTAATGTTTTTCAGAGCACATTTCTTCTGTTAAAAGAGGTTTGTATATAGCTTTCATAGGTGGACATATGAAAAACCCATTCATTTAATTTGGCCATTCTCAGGCAAGGTTAGGAACAGTAAAGTATACTCTGCTGACTTGTAATTTAAGTGGGATCCATATATTAGAAAAAGCTGCATAAACTGGATGCCTTTAATAATGCAGAATCTCAGGACTCACCCAGCCCTCAAAAATTGGAATCCGCATTTGTACAAGTTCCCCAAGTGATTCATTAACACTTTAAAACATGAGACTTTTGCATCTGTGTTATTGCATGAAGGACAACTTTAAGAAAGTCTCATAATAAGTGCTATATTCACATATAAAGAAACCTAATATGGAAAATGCTTATAATCTTGAATTATCACACTGAGAATATGCATTAGTTGATTCCAAGGTGACAAATTACAGAAAGATAGGTTAAAATATTCTTCATCAGTTATAGTCGAAGCATATTACTCTAACATGTGATATAATATTCTCACTGAGAATACTTCGAGGAGTTCTGAACAGCTATACAAAAGTTCCCCACAGTTTAAATTCTGTATTTTTCAATGCAGTATCAATGTTACCAATTCTGGTTAACAAACCTTCCTTTGTATTATTTTCCTGAATACCTGCAATGTCATTTCCTTCAGGGTGGTGATATAGATAAACTCTTTAGAAATCTTACATCATTTGATCTCTGAATCCAAATCAAACTCTTGCCTTAAGGTATAATAGGCTTTTGATTTACTGTTCCCACTCACAAATATCAAGCCTTAGGAAATAAATAAAGGTTATAAAATTAAAATGAATGCATTTGTAATATAACTACGAGGTACCGATATCTTAAAAATCAAATAAAAAAATAAAAATGATATATTAAAGTCACATTGTCAGAAGATTTGTTACTTAATACATGTTTTAAAGTAATAAACTAAAGATTTTAATATTTACTCACTCAACAGCAATTATAGATTAACTATTCATTGTCAGACACTGTGCAGACTATTGGAAAGAACATAAAATACAGTATTAAACACTGACAGCTTACGTTATGAAGGCAAGTAGAGAAGCTACAGTGTGCATATATTCCCAAATAAAAGTAAAAAAACTTAAGAGATATATGTCATACAAAATATTGGAAAGCCAATACACTAATCAATATAATAAATAATTTATTCTTTGAGTGATTTTAAAAATGACTCAACAATTAAACTTATTTTTTAAGGTCATTATAAATGGTAATGAATTCCAGGAATAAGATAAATGTATTTGCTGACAGCCTTGAAGTTAGTTATACATCCATAATTAAGACCATCAGAAAATAGAATTAGGGAACATGGGATTTAGGGTCTCAAGTGTATTCACAGCCTTGCCTTTTGAAAAAAAAAGTCGATGAGAAAAAAAAGGTAAAAAGAAAAAAGAAAAGAATAAACAAAAAATAAAAAGAAATGAAAAAAGAATGAAAGAAAGAAAAGCAGGAAGGCGGGTAGGAAGAAAGGCAGGAAGAATGGAAAACAGGAAGGAAGGAAGAAATAAAGAGTAAGGAAGAAAATGAAAAGAAATCCTTCAAGAAAGTGTCTGGTAGGCAAGAGACAGACCAAAGCTTTAGGGACTCTAGGGAACATTCACAGGTATATCAGTTTGTGAACTTGGGAAGGGAAAAAGAAGTTTCATTAAACTTTATTTTGACTCTGGGAAACTCTTAAATTCTGTGAACCATATATCCTCGTCTTTAAAATGGGAGTAGTAATCTCACACCCATAGGATGTGTTGAAGAAAAAAATACTTTATCTCAAGTGTGCTGTAGAGTGTAAGTCTGTAGTGATGCCATACAGATTAAAGCTATTATGATGATTCTCTTCATGAGTATCCACTCTTCCACATCGTGCATTTCAGTCTGATGAGGTTTGGCAGGTGATCCAGGCACTCCAGAAGGGAAGTAATGTTTAACTAAAATAGGTAAATTCCAGTGAAGGATCAAAGTGTGCATTTACCAGTATGTTGTCAATGTTCTTCAAATTGAACTGGCTCAGGATGTTGTCACCTGGTAACATACACTTTAGTTGGAGAGGACTGACAGCTGACATCAAGGTAAGAGGAGGAGAATGACAAGGAAGGAACAGGCATGTGTGCGGATTACACCAGGTTGAAGTTTAAAATAATATAGTAAATCCCTGGAGCCAACCTGGGAATTATGGAGAGGGTTGGGGCAAGAGAAAAGTGGTTGTAATTTTTAAAAAATGATTTTTCTGGGCACTGAACAATGTCAGCTAAAACTAGATGGCTTTCTCTACCTATTTCCAGAATCCCTCAGTTTCTTCAAGTGGTGGTATCTCTTACATTGTTAGTTGGGAGACAATTGTGATGCAGGATTTTGGGGGAGTGAATTTTCTGTCAATATGGCCTCATAAATTTGCTAGTGGTAATATTACCCCCAAAGTATGTTAATGTTAACTATGCTTAAGCAATGATGAATTTGGCTCAATACTAATACTTTTAGAGGTCTAAAAATCAGTTTTAGGCTACAGATTATACTGAGTTTTGCTAGGACATATATCCCAATTAACATCACAAATCCCTTCCTGACAAATACACACAGAAAAGCCACCCAAAAGTTCAGGAATCTGCCTGCAGAGAAGGAAGGTAATTTGAGTATTTGATTGTAATTTGTCAAAAGTAAACATTTCCTCTGTTCTTCTCATAAAATGGTTCTTATAAAATTGAAATTTGCATCTATGTGGCTTTGAGAAAAAGAAGGGACAAAAATATTCCATTCTCTTTAATGACATCATTGATCAAAGTGTCATCATAAGCAATGAAGAAGATATAACAAGACATTTATTCATACACACACAGCACTCATATAAACAACTGTCTAAATAACTGAAATACACTTATCTGACTAAATCATGTTAAATCATAAAGGCCCACATTTACAAACTGGGAGATATTCTAGAGATTTAAAACTGGACTTAAACTAGGACTTTAAATGAACCAGTTAACTGCCAGCTAGATTAGCAAATTTTCTCTCTGGCTGTAGAGAAAGAAAGGATTAAAAAATAAGTAAAATTATTTGAAGAGTGGAAAAATATTTATAGTATGCATTTAGAACCAGAGGAAACAAAACTAGTCACCATGAAAGGGGGCACAAATATAATACTTCACTGCTATGTCAATATAAATACAATCAGTAACTTCAAGTAAAACATAGATGCCAGTCCACTACAAAGCACAAAATTTCCTGAGTTCTCATTTTATTACACATTGGTGTGCTCAGATCCAGCATACCTGGACATCCATACCACAAAAGAGTCCAGAATGATATCTGTCCTAAAGTGTTCTCCTGCAACAACCATGCTTTGGTTGTTGCTTGTCTGGTCTGCAGTTGAACAGACCTGCAAGGCCAGCAACTAACAACATCAAGCCAGTAAATCTTTAGACTTTTCACAATTGGTGTGTTCTTTTCAGTGTTTTAAACATAAGACATTAAAATAAAAAATAATTGGAGCTATAAATTGATACTGAATATAGATAAAGAAAAAAATAGACCAAAGGCATAAAATGGATTTTTGTACATGAAAGAGGTATGATAAAAACTTTATAAAGTAGACAATACAGTTGAAAGTATTTCTTAAATTGTTGAGATTCACAACAACCAAATAGATACATTTTCAAATAGAGAGATAAAGGTAAAAATTTGTAAAAGGAAAGGTAAATAATTTTATGAAAAGGGAAAAGACATGTTTTTTAAACATATTTATTAACAAATTGCATATTATTTACTGGGGCACAGAAAAATTCTATATAAATTCCACTTATATACTTTGTGTTCTCTGCAAAGTTTTAAAAAGTCTGTTTTAAATAATTAATGAGAGAATCTGTTAAGATTATGAGATGCAAATATATTGAGACTTTTGAATATCAGAAAAAGAATAATCTACACTTTAAAAGTTTGGAGTTGCAGCTAGTAGATTATTCAATATTGTGGTTTATAATTTTTAGTATACCATAGAAAGGAAGTTTAACACTAAAATATCTTGGGATTTGATTTACTAGAAAGTACAGTTGAATAAATAGAAAGTAAAAGAAGAAAACACTAATGCAAATAAATGAGTTTATAAAGAGAGTTAGATTAAAATGGGAAAAAATGTTATTTGAAGGAAATAATACTAATTTATACCTGTGTCAAATGTCAGAATGGAGATTACCTCAGAATTTTGAGAGTCAGAATAATGATTCTAAATGGGTAAATTAGGTGAGACTATGCAGTTTTAAGTGGCTTTTATATCCATTTTATAAGCTCTATATTTTCTTTGAATGTTTTATAGCACTGAATTTAATATCATTATGGATATTGTTGTGTTGAAACATAATTTTTAAAAATTTTTCTTTCTATTTATAATATCAGTTCAGTGGTCTATTGGTTTATCTTTGTTTACTTCCCTTTGATTTACCCAATAGATTTTAGAATCAACTTTTATCTTTATTTTTCTCTTACTAGTTATACATAATTTATGTTGTTTCTTGTGACTACTTCTGAGGTAAAAGAACAATGTGAATCTTATACTATGACTTAATACACTCAAATAATCATATAAAATCTTAAAATATGCTAACTCATATTTATTCTTTTGACCTTTGTGCTAATGTTTTCACACATTTAATACCTCCATATAAAATAAAACCCAAATCTTTATTAATAATTTTGCTTTAAACAGTTAATTGTATTTTAGTTTTAACTGATGAAGCAAAGTTTTGTCAGAAAAAATATTTCTCCTTTATTATGAAATTAACTCCATAGAATGTAGATTTACATATTAATAGGTTTTGTTCTGTTTGCTTGCATTTTCCCTTTAATAATTTTTATGTATATCCATTGTTCTCAGGATTGTCAAGTTGTGAGAAGTGGGCTATCATTGCCATCTTTATACTTATTTATATGATTTGGCTTTGACTCCTGAATTATTTTAAATTTTGTTTCTTCATTACAAATTTCAACAATTTATTTATAATGTATTTTGCTCTGTTGTGGTGTGTATGTGTCATGTGCATCTGTATTTAACTTTCAGGATGAAGTTGTTGAGTCGATGGGTGTAATTCATGGTTTTTATGAAATTTATAAAATCAAGATGTTTAAGTAGAAATGTCTAATATGTTTTTAGTACAAATTATCTTTTATTTTATTTTAAGATTTTATTTATTTATTTCTCTCCCCTCCTCCCCCATCCCGGTTGTCTGTTTTCTGTGTCTATTTGCTGTGTCTTCTTTGTCCGCTTCTGTTGTCAGCGGCACAGGAATCTGTGTTTCTTTTTGTTGTGTCATCTTGTGTCAGCTTCCCGTGTGTGCTGCACCATTCCTGGGCAGCCTGCACTTTCTTTCGTGCTGGGTGGCTCTCCTTATGGGGTGCACTCCTTGCGCGCGGGGCTCCCCTATGCAGGGGACACCCTTGCGTGGGCACAGCACTCCTTGCATGCATCAGCACTGCGCATGACCCAGCTGCACACAAGTCAAGGAGGCCTGGGGTTTGAACCACAGACCTTCCATGTGGTAGGTGTATGCCCTATCCATCAGGTCAAATCCTTTTCCCTGCTATTGCATTTTGAAAAAAACAAAGCCTTATTTAAATTTTCAGTGCCATCATTTTTGCAGCATGGGGAATAGTAATAAACAGAAAAACAAAGCATCACATTAGGAAGAATCTTAGGAGTTCTACAGGATGCAAGGAAGAAAATAAAGGATGCGTGCTGGTCTAACAATGGGTCATGTGCTTTAGTTTTTCTAATAAAAGGTATTTAATTTTGAATATATTTATGTTCTTGCTTTTAACAATGTAAATGTATCCTGTAACTCTATAATATTTTCTCAGAAGGATTTAGTTGGCTCTACCCCTAAGGGAGAGAGTTCAGAAGTATAGTTTTAAAAAGTCTAACATTGATTATAAAAAAGGTTGGTAAATTTTTATTTTCCAAGCCTGAGGCACTGACTCCAAAAATCCAAAAGTAAATTTATTTATGCAAACATTTTGACAGGAAATAGTTTCTACACTATAAAGTTTTATGGTGAAAAGATGAATTTTCCTTTACAGTTTTTTGAACAATGTTTCACATGCAAAATATGCTCAGCAAAGGTGACCTTTTCACAACCATTAGTCCAAGCAGAGCTATTGAGTCAATTGTTCTCATTTATATTTTTTGTTAAGATATGGGCTGTTGTGGGGAAATGGTAAGGAACATTGTTTGAAGTTCAAATATTTCCATAGTGCAGACAAAAACTGCAATCTTAGGAACACCTGGTCTTAACTAGATGGAACACCATCTGGTCAGCAGAAAAACATGTTTGCATGAGGAGGCATTTGAACTTTGTATGACCCATATCTTATTATCGTAAATGTTGCACCTGTACCTTATTATAGTAAGTAACAAACAGCTGCTTGTTAGTTCCTAAATAAATACAATATGGAAACTAGGGTTGAGGCTTTAAGTTTCAGAATCTGTGAGTCCCCTGGTCCCATCTTTATTTCCTCTCTTGTGTCTTTCTTTCTGTCCTTTCATTTCTTCCGTTCTGTGTCACCTTCTCTTCATGCAAACACATTGCTGAGCTGGTCTCAGCAATGGGCTAGACTCTTTTCTCCATTGCTAAATAATGAATTCTATCTCCAGATGTATTTAGAATCCAAGAACAAAACTTAACCTTTAACACAGTCCCCAAGAGTTGTCACCATGTAGCTTAGTACCTTAAGGTATACAATCTGAATATATTTTCTTCATTTCATTTTTGTCCAATTAGATCACTTATCACAATTTATCCTAAAGGGTTTCTCAGACATCCCCACTGTGAATGCTTTCAGCACAAGTGTTTTCATGACTGTATACATCTTTGGGTTCTTTGGAAATATCTCCATCATCCTGGTGATTAGGAAAGATGACCAACTATACTTGCCCGTGTATTTCTTCCTGAAGAACTTGTCCTTCTTGGATATTTGCTATACCTCAGTCACCATGCCCAAGGCCGTTGTCGTTGGCATCTTGTGCTCCAAGGAGATATTTCCTTCCCTGAATGTTTTGCCCAATTCTACCTATTTTTCACCCTGGGTATCACTGAGTGTTTCCTGCTAAATGCCATGGCCTATAAGAACTAAATGGGCATGTATAGACCCCTGCTGTACTAGGTCATAATGAGTAAGAACATCTACCGGAAGCTTGTTTCCACTTCCTATATATGTGGTTTCCTCTACTCTGTTTTCCATGCCATCAACATCTTCTTTCTCTCCTTCTGTGGATCTATTGTCACTTTTTTCTGTAACAACCCTCCAATCAGGCTCTCTTGTGCAGAATATGGTGCAAATAAAAAATTGAGTTTTATATATAGCAGCTGCATCATCTATATCATCTCCACCATGACCAATTTTCATCATGTGTAGGGTTGCTGGAATGCCTTCTTGACCTGCTCTTCTCACCTGACCACTGTTCTCTTATTTTAAGGATCTGTGGGTTCTATGTACCTGAAACCTACCTCCAAATATTCTCCTATCCAAGGATGTCTGGCTGCTGTATTTTATTCCATTATCACACCCACCATGAACCATCTACCTTCTGAGGAACAAATAAATTAAAGTAGCTCTTAAGAATATGTATCATCAAGAACAGAGAATACATTAAGAGATCTTACTGTAAAGAACCTTCCACAACTGCGTCTAAATAAATGCATCTAATTGAAATGTAAAATAAATACTTGAAAGTTTTAGAGTATTTATGTTTGGTCATGAAATCTGTTTATTTAGATATTTTAATATCAGTTGCTTGTAAAAAAGATGGGTAAACTTTTATTTAATCTTGAGTGCATTCTCCAAATTAGTACAAACAGTTAATATTAATGTAGAAAGATTCATTTGGGTTTTAAAAGAGTAATATCCCCTTGAATATAAAGAAAGATAATAGATTTAGATAGTTGGGACATAAGAAAGTAATCAATTTTTTAAAAAGCACTTTAAAATAAATATTTAAAATAAATATTTTTCAAATGAGCATGTATAATAGTCCTCATTAAACATTCCCTCTCTCAAAATTGTGAAATCAATGCACTAAGGAAGCTAATGTTAATTTTTTTAGAACTTCCTTGGAATGTATTTCTATTTTTTCCTAATGTATCTAGAACTTATTTACTAAATAAATATTGAGCTCTTATGTAACCAAACTTTTTCAACAAGCAATGTTGAAATTAAGCTAAAAGTCAAGAAATTCTGTTATGCTTATACAGTAAATATTATTGCAGATATCGTTTTTACAAGTATTTCATTTTTTAATTTTAATACTGAAAAAACAATATTTTTACATTAAATGATTATTAGTAATAATTAGTAGTAATATTTTGAGGATGCTCTTTAATCATTAGTTTGAAATGTTTCATAAAAGTGCAAGGTATGTTGGTAACATAAGATATGAGAGTACTGTAGGATATAATATATGTTTTATAAGCTCACAATTATTACTACAAAATGTGACTAAAATTAAAACATTGTCAAAATTACATCCCATTTTAAACTCTTCCACAGTTTAAAAAATACAATTTGGTAAACAAATTTTAGTTAACATAGATTATAAATAGATGAGGATAGGTGCTTTTTGCTATAAAATTACTTTTTGTTAACATCACCTCCTAGAATTTTACATTAAGTAAATGATTCCTTGGAATCAGTAATTTATATTGTAGTCTTTCAGCTTGGAAAAGTAATTTTACAAATTTCCCATAATCATCCACAACCACATATACTGACAACTTCATCTCAAGACAAATTCCACCTTTAAATAAATTCTTTGACTTATAACCAGCAATAAGCAAATTATACTTCCATTAACTTTTCTACAACTTACCATATGCATTCAAGTCTAGTTCTACATATTTTCATCCTGATATTTTGAAAACCATCCATCCTATCTTGGGACAAAATACAGCCCCCTAAACAAGCTTTTACAAACCAACTCCTTTCATATCCAATTAAGTGTCATGTCACTCATTCTGTTCTTCAAAAAACTAGTCATTTTAATTTTAGACAAATGAATTATTGTTAAAAGCATTTGTGACAATTTCAAAAACCAAAAACTTACAATTTTTATCATCTTAAAAATTTAACAGAGTTAATGCTACCTTATTTTATTAGTGTCTATATGAACCTAGGGAGATTATACCTAAGTAGAATAAAAACAATATAATAATTATGAATAAAAAATAAAATACTGATTATGAATAAAAAATTCTTAAACAATCACCATATTTGTCTCTTTGCATCAAATACCTTTCCCTTTTTTTTAATGTCTTTGCATGACATGGTATTTTTATTTCCATACATGTTCTAATCATGTCTATAGAACTAAGTGATTTTAATATTTCCCTATAATTTAAGACTTCTTAACTTGTTGAAACCAACCATTCAATTCTATTAGTATGTTTTTTCTTTTAATGATACATTGTTGTTTTCTATGCTTTCTTCAGCTGTAGGTTTGTATGCTAAATGAAAATTCTAGGATAGAACTTCATTCTCTGCACAGATCTGTACTTACTTTCTTCTGTAAATGATTATTTTGATCTGATTCCATAGTGAGATGGTTTCCATAACATGTTTTCCATGATTCAGGTCCTTTAATAGGTGATTACTGATCATTCTTTTTTGGTGGAAATGGCTTTCCAATTCCTTACTATATGACTAATATATTACAAGAGTAAGGTTGATTTTCTGTTATTGGCATAGGTCCTATATAATCAATTTGCCTTATTTCAAACACTGAATCTGGTTTTGATTGTCAGATGTAATGTTTTGTGTTTCCAAACTTTATTTTTTTACATGCCTCACATTTATGAATGACTCTTGCAATATGTGTGTATGTGGACAAATTTCCCTTTTATGTCTATATAGTCCTTGGTACACTGTGTGTTCATTTGTCCAATCTTCTAATTTCCTGCAAGGTGTTATCTCACATTTTTGTAGCTTTCTTTCCCCTTATCTTTCTTATTACCTTAGTTATAGTTGTTCTCTGTTCCTTCTCTATTCTCTTTAATCTGTCCACTACATTTTTATGGTTTTTTTTTTGTCCTAGATTTGTCCTTTAGATATGCTGATACATGCATGATCATGGCATCTCTATTTGAGTTAGCTATTTTATCCCTTATTTGTGTATTCTAAATGTCATGGTTATTATGTTTCCATGATTCAGACCATTCAGCTACCCCATTAGCTACTGTCCGTGAATCTGGAAATGTGTATATTTTCTCCTTCTTCTCTTTTACTAGATGTTCAATTGCTAGCCTAATTGCTAGCAATTCTGAATGTTTTACTGAACGCCCTATCCCTTCAACAGTTAGAGTTTTGTATCTTTGAGTCCCAAGGTCACAACCTACCAGCATACTCTAGAAGAGGTCATAGTGACTGTATCATTTGTAAACCATGCATCTTAGAATTCCACAGACCAGGGTGTTCTCCATTGCCATACTACTTGTGCTTGAATTGATTGATTACAGATCACCAATATAATAACAATGAAAAAGGTGGAAATATTACATGAATTACTGAAATATGATACTGAGGATTTTATTGGTCACGTGCCATTACAAAAATTGTCAGATAGCCTTGCTTGATGCAGGATTGCTAGGAAGTTTCAATTTGTAAAGAGCACAATATCCACCACTATGCAAAGTGTCTTGTAAATGTGGTGATTGTAAGAAACCCATAGCAGGTCAAATTGAAAGTAAACTTAAGATTTGAAAATAGGTCCCAAACTATTACAGGTTCAATGCTCAGTGCAATTCATTTGCTTGCTTACTTGCAGCTTCCAGTATTACCATTGCTCAATATAGATCAAGAACTATAATATATTTAATTGGGAAGAATATTAGAGCCTTTACTGTTCTTTGGCCCAAAAGCTACTGGACTAGAGGCTAGTAGAGCTTTTGCACTACCAGTTTGTGAGCATCTGGACTATCTTTTGAAGAATGGACTTAGGATACAGGTCCAATATTGCATTAGTGGAGGACATAAAGCCAATTGCAAAAGGTGCTGGTGTGACCACAGTGTGTTAGCAAGAATGGCAGCAAATCTCTTAGCACAGGTATTGGACTTTAGAGTCAAATTGAGTAGGTGTCCTTCTGGCTAAGCCTGAAACTCCCTGAAGCAGCATCTTCACTGTTTTTTTATAAAAAGTGTCCCACTGGCTGGTATTTAGTCATCCGTGTCATTTCTTTGCTCAAATGTCTGGTTATCATTTATTACAAAAAGATATTTTTGTCAATTTATTTTCAGTCTATTTGTGGTCAGCATGTTTATAACTTTTGGTGTTTATCTCGATTGATTTATGTTGTGTTTTGTGCTCAACAGGCTTATAAGTTTTTGTGATTCCAGATCATTAATATTAATTCTTTACACATTATCTACCCAGAACTGATACTTTACTTAATCCTATTATTAGAAATATAGAAAACACGCAGTAGTAGTTTGTAAAAGAGCCGGAAAATGTTTCCCAAAATGAAGATATATATACACAGATTCAGAAATATGAAACTCAATATATTTAACAAGAAGGAAAATTTTTGATGGGGTGATATAGTGAGAAGAAAAAAAGCATAGTTTGAAAACTATTAAATACAGAGAAAGGAAAAGACGTGGTAGTTTTCATTATTTCAGAACTACAGAATATGAGAATTACTTATTTTTATATGTGTTCATGTGTCAATATTTTAATTTCAGAAAGCTGTAAAGGCATTTCAGTAACTGTCATAAGGTAGAAGAAAACAAAGTATTAGAATAATGATAACTGAAAAACAGGAAAAACAATTTATGTTATCTTTTTGAACATTAATATTTTTTCCATTTAAAAAAGTTATAGATCATTTAATTCTCTCTTAAAGCTTTCACATGAATTAAAAATTTCATGAGAAGTTATAAAAAGCAAAAGCATTTGTTGAAAGAGGAAAGCACACATATTTATCCATAGCTCAGTAATGCTATTATTTACTTTTAATATTCTGTGTTAATAGTAACCACTTTTAAAAATATTTGTAATGTTCATAGCACTCAGAAAAAGATTTTTTAAATGACAATAATTTTCAACTCTCCCTGTTGATTCACTCTATCTTTATCTGCTCAAAATTAGATTAAATGATGATGTCATTCCCCATCTTCTTTATATATCCCAATATCTTCGATATTTTTAAATTTTTTATCAACCAGACTGCTTTCAGTCTTATTATATTTCATGTAAAGTGTCAAGGAATATGAGTATTTATATCAAATATTTTCTTTGTTGATGTGTTTGTTTTCTTGCTTGTTTTTTAAATTAAAATCTGAAATTAATCCTCACTTTTGGATTATCTTGAATAACTTTGTCTTTGGCCCTGGTATTCAGTCAAAATTGACCGTTTGTTTTCAGCTTCAAATTCAGTCTTTGGATTTAATACCTGCTTCAGTGTATATCTGACATTCCCGAAAATGCATGTAATGGTCTAATCGTATGTCCATGGGTAATAAGAAATCTGACAGAAAAAATTGAAAGATAAATATACCTTATTTGCATATAATGTCAATAATTCAAATACATATATTTATGTGTTTGTTTGCTTATATAGGTAAGCCTTATAAAATTAACATGAATAGATATCAAATCAGGATTGCTATAGGTTGAAATTCTGAAGATTAGCTGATGCAGGATTTTATTATTGAAAGAGGAAAAATTAAACAATTTTAAGGGCAAATACAAATTTAAATTAATAAATGGCAATATTCTCCTTGTAAAACATATGGGAAAAAATTCTTCATCCCTCCTATCTCTCTTGGCATTTCCATTTGAAAAACCTGTAATTGTATGTTGTAATATTTAGCGGCTATAGTAAGAAGATATTTTTTCCATACTAGGGTACAAAAATAGGAGGTATAGGAAAATAACTGTTAGGAGATATCTGTAAATTTATGAGATTTTATAAAATTTTCTCGACACCATGGGGATGCACAAGTGCAAATTCCACAGGGCAGGCAGCAAACCAAGAGCTCTGATGAAGGTCCTTGATGAGTCCCCAGGAAATTCTGTCTGAAGTGTAAATGGGAACTTTCTCTGACTGTTGAAAGTACTTCCCCTTTTAAGGCCTTCAACTGATTGGATGGGATGTCACTCATTTCTCATGGCAAATTCTTTAATTAATGTAATCAGCCATCTGTATAATGAAATCACTGATGATTAAAGTCTATGAAATGTCTTTGTATTACCATTAGCCCAGTGCTTGCCTAACCAGGTACTGGGCACATTACCTAGCTGAGTTGACAGATTAGACAAACATCACAGTGGGTATTGGATTTTTATTTTGGAGTAATAGCACAACTTTGTGATGAAAATGAGAGCCACTGAGTGCATACTTTGAATGGATTGTACAAAATGTGGGACTTTATATCACAGGAAATTCAGTAGTGGATGATGAACTGTGGTTATCAGGACAAATAAAATAAACTTTTTCCTTAATGATAACAAATGCATAATACCAATATAGGGTATTAATAAATGTGGGGATTGGGAGAAAATACACCAAATGTAAGATATGAGTTAGAATTAGAAGTAATATTTTGTGATGCTCTTTCTTTGTTTGTAACAAATATTTCACATCAATGCAAGGTATTGGGAGTAGGGAGATGAAGGGGAGCCTTATAGGATAATGTGCATGTTTGTTTTGTAAATACACACATTTTATTATGCATATACTGGTTATGTAAGTGCATGTATGAATGATACATTTCAATAATATTTTATTTTTAAAAATATGGAAATATAAGATGTAAAATGTTGAATCAACTCATTGTAAATATCACTAAATAAGGTGTTGTTTTCCTTTTCGAGGTATTAAACAAATAAAATACAATGAGTTGGTTTAAACAATTTTTGAGGTGAGGATAAATCCAAAACAGAGAAAACAGCATGGTAATGCTTCATTCTGGAATACTATTGTGATGGTTAGGCTATTGTGTCAACTCAACCAGGTAATTTTGCCCAGTTGTCTGGTCAAGCAAGCACTGGGCTAACTGTAATACAAGGGTATTCATGAACTTAGGTCACCATTGACTTTACTGCAGTGGTAAATCATAGATAGTTGGTTATAATTACATCAATCACAGAGAATGCAATCAGCAGTGAGTGACACTTAACCCAATCAGGTGAATTCCTTAAAAGGGAAGTGATTCCAGCATTGAGACAGAATTTCCCAGCTCTTCTTTGGATAGTCAACATCTCCCAAAACTCATCAAGAATCTTCATTGGACTTTCATTGGAGCTCCTGGTTGCAGCCTGCGTGCAGAACCTGGACATGTGCATCCCACAGCTGCGTGAGAGACTGATAAATCTTTTACTATCAACAGAAATCCCTTGTTGATTCTGTTTCCCTAGAGAACCCTGACTAATACAACTATGAAATCCTGTTGCTTGCTGCTGGGCAATCCCTGGTACTTGGCATTCCCATCATGTGGAAATACACATAGCAGTGATTTCTCCTTTCTCTGCTTCCCATTAACTTACAGCTTCTGGTTGCTATCAACCCCTCTGTCTTAACATCATTCTGCTTATAAAGGATGCCATCAATCCATATTAAATCCAATCTGATTCATTTGGAGCTCACCTTAACAGTAGTAACATCTTGAAAAGATCATATTTGCATTGGGTACTCACCTACTCAGATAAGGGCCAAAATCAAGAACATGTCTAACCTGAGTTAAACTGTTTAATCTGCCATCTTTCCCCAAGGAAGTAATTTATTCCTTTATAATATAATCATGGAAAATAAACCCCTATCTTCCAGTTTCCTGATAAGAGGTTACCATAACTTCTCAGGGCTTCTGGCCCAAAATTGTAACTCTACATATGAAATATCTTGAGAATGTAGATGTAATGAGCTGCATCCCCTTAATCTCATAAAAACTGTGAGCTCTTTGTACTTGCAATCCTTTTGTGTTAATATTATTATTGCATAAGATTTAATAATCATTTTCTTACTCTTCTATTTTATTGGAAAGGTTTTAAATTGAGAGAAGAGTTTTCTTTTAATTTTACACATTCAACAAAATCATTAAAGATGGTGAAATGTTTTAATTATTTTTAAAACAATTTTAAGCAATAAAAACATTCAGAGAAAATGGGAAATACGTTTTCAGTGAATATTAATATTAAGAGAAGATACATTAGCCTTGTCATTTTGCATGAATCATTATATTTTTAATAATACATGTTGATAGTTATATATAATTATAAAAACCTAAGGATCATATTATAACTTTGAACCCTAAATAACATATCCAACTAAGTACTACCTCAGATTTAAGTCTATAATTAAATTTGTCATTGGACAATATTTCAGGGATATTGTAGAATATTACAAAATGTTTTATTTTATCCTTTAAATAGAGAAGTTGTGTGTTAACAGAACAATCATCCATAAAACAAAGTATTCCCAAATACCACCCCACCAATAACAATTTTTTTGGTGAGGGACATTTGTTAGAATTGAAGATAGCACATTTTTATAATTGTACTATAAATTAAAGACCATGGTTTAAGGTACAATTAAACTTTGTGTAGTGTAGTTCCATGGAGTGTTTTTTAAATTATTACTTTGTTGTCATTTTTAAAATCTATTTCCCCTTTTCATTATGTTCAGATATATATTTCAGTACTGGTTATTGCATTCAAAATGTTGTGCTATCGTCACCAACATTTCCATCACTCAAAGTAGGAACTCTGGAAATTTTAAAGTTTAACTTTCCATTCCCTATCTCCACACATCCCCTGGTAACCTATTTTATCACCAGTAATGAATGAGTGTTCCTATTTCTCTGCATCCTCTTCAATAGTTTTTATTTTCATTTTTTAAATAACAGCAATTAAAATGGGTGAAATGATATTTTATTTTAGTTTTGATTTCCTAAATGACTAATGATAGAGTCTCTTTTCATGTGTTTTTGGCCACTCCTATATCTTCTTTTTTTTTTTTTTTTACACAAATCACATTTATTTTTTTTTCCATTTATCCCTTTTTTTTTTTTACATTTTTTTTATTGATTTTGTAATAATATTACATTAAAAATATATATGTGAGGTCCAATTCAACCCCACCCCCCCACCCCACCTCTCCCCCCCCCCCCCCCCCCAGCAACACTCATTCCCATCATCATGACACATCCATTGGATTTGGTAAGTACATCTTTGGTCACCTCTGCACCTCATAGTCAATGGTCCACATCATGGCCCATACTCTCCTCCATTCCATCCAGTGGGCCCTGTGAGGATTTACAATGTCCGGTGATTGCCTCTGAAGCACCATCCAGGGCAGCTCCATGTCCCAAAGACGCCTCCATCTCTCATCTCTTCCTGCCTTTCCCCATACCCATCAGCCACCATGTCCACTTTTCCCAATCCAATGCCACCTCTTCTATGTGGATATTGGATTGGTTGTGTCCATTGCACCTCTATGTCAAGAGGAGGCTCAGATTCCACATGGATGTTGGATGCAATCCTCCCACTTTCAGTTGTAATCACTCTAGGCTCCATGGTGTGGTGGTTGTCCTTCTTCAACTCCATCTTAGCTGAGTGTGATAAGTCCAATAAATCATATTGTAGGTGCTGGAGTCTGTTGAGGCTCAGGACCTGGCTATCACATTGTCAGTCCAGAGATTCAAATCCGCTAAATATATCTTAAACCCCAACATTTTAGAGAGAGAGCCATTCATATCATTTGCCAATGTGTTGATTGTGCTGCTTGTCTTTTTGTTGGTAAGTAGAAATATTTCTTTATATTCAAGGGATATTAAAGATTTACCAGATATATGGTTTCCAAGTATTCTCTCCCATTGTGTGAGCTGTCACTTTACATTAATAATAAAATCATTTGAGAAATAACTTTTTTATTTTATTTTGATTTGATGAGATCCAATTTATGAATTTTTTTTAAATTTTTGCTTTTGCTTTGGGTGTAATGTTCAAGAAACTATTGAGTAACACAAGGTCCTGAAGATCTTTTCCTACCTATTTTTCTAAGAGTTTGATAGTTCTAGATCTTATCTTGCATCTTTGATCCACTTGAAGCTGATTTTGTCTATGTTGTGAAGTAGGTGTCCACCTTTAATTTTTCTTTTGGCAAATAGTGATCCAGTTTTCCAGCAGTATTATAATTGTCGAAGGGATTATTCTTCCCCAATCGAGTGACCCTCACCACATTAACAAAATCACCTGGCCATAAATCTGAGAGTTGACTCCTGAATTCTTAAATTTATTATATATTTTTTTTGACTTTTTTAAATTTTTATTTTATTTTATTTTATTCTATTTACTTTGTAATAATATTACATTAAAAAAATATATATATGAGGTCCCATTGAACCCTACCTCCCCCACCCCACCTCTCCCCCCCCTCAGCAACACTCCCTCCCATCATCATGACACAGCCATTGCATTTGGCAAGTATATCTCTGGGCACCCCCGCACCCCATGGTCAACGGTTCACACCATGGCCCACACTCTCCCCCATTCCATCCAGTGGGCCCTGTGAGGATTTACAATGTCCGGTGATTGCCCCTGAAGCACCATCCAGGGCAGCTCCATGTCCCAAAGACTCCTCCACCTCTCATCTCTTCCTGCCTTTCCCCATACCCATCAGCCATCATGTCTACTATTGGTCTACATGCCTGCCCTTATGCCAGAACAATGAGGTTTTGCTTGCCATCACTTTATAAAATGTTTTAAGATTGGAAATTATGAGTCCTCCAACTTCACTATTCTTTTTCAATATAACTTTTTCTACTTGAGACCCCTTACCCTTTCATATAATTTTGATGATTGGTTTTTATATTTATGCAAAGAAACTTCTTGTAATTTTATTGTGATTAAATTTGTAAATTTCTTTGAGTATTGTCATCTTAAATACATTTAGTCTTCCAATCCATGAAATAGAATATACTTCCAATTACTTAGGACTTTCTTTGTTCATGTAGCCTTGATTTGTAATTTCTCTCTTCAAGTCCTTTACATCCTCATTTAGAATTCTTCCAAGATATTTGATTCTTTTAGCTCCTCTTGTAAATTAATTTTTTTCTTGATTTCTTGTTATGATTGCCATTGGTTGTGTATAGAAACACTATTGATTTTTGGGTATCAGTCTTGTATCTGTCACTTTTCCAGATTTATTAACTCAAGGAATGTAGTAGAGTTTGCTGGATTTTCTGTATATAGGATCACTTCAGCTGCAAATAGGGGAAGTTTTACTCCTTTCTTTTCAATTTGGATACTTTCTATTTCTGTTATTTTTTTAATGTTTGTTTTTGTATTTTTAAAGATTTAGATTACATAAATGTTATATAAAAAAATATAATGGATTCCATATGCCCTACCCACTTCACCTCCCCACTTTCCCACACTAGCAACATCTTTCATTAGTGTGGTACACTTGTTAAAATTGATGAACACATATTGAAGCATTGCTAAAAACCACGGAATAGAGTTTACATTATACTTTGTATTCTGCCCTCCATAATATTATAGATTTTGACAAAATATATAATGGCCTGTACCTGTCATTGCAATGTGATGAAGGACCATTCCAATATCCTAAAAATGACTGCTGTTAAACACTAATTCTTCCCCTTTTCTCCCCTCAGAAAATCTGGGAGTCACTGCCTTTATATCAGTGATACAAGTTATTCCATTCTTATAATAATAATGTCTACTTTAGTCCACTGTTTATCCCTCAATCTTGAGTAATTTGGGATGGTGATCCCCACTCCATTTCTAATTGAGAGAGGACTTAGATCCCATAGGGTGGATGGATGGAACTGTCCTTGGAGTTCCAGACACTCTTTGTTCCTTGGGATGGTTTTGGTCAATTATCATTACCTTGTTAGTTTTCCTGGGTGAGTCCAATGAACAGGAAACCCTGCTGAGATTCAGGGCTTAACTAGAGCATGACTAGGTCACAGATTTAAGTCTCTGGGACATATATTTGATAAGTATAGCACTAATTATAAGGTTAAATTAAGGAGGCAGAAGGCATAAGAGCCACATATAGGGAAACTATACATGAGTCTAACTATGTTATAATGGGTGATGTAAATTTCACAGTAAGGTCCACTCACAAGGTCCCAAATTCTTGAGCCTATCTGCCATGCTTAGAGTGTTTAGATGTCTATAGTGCACTCAGGAACTGTTTAAGGTACTGCTTACTGTAACAGTCAATGAGATCCTGCTGAGAAATGTGTAAGTCAGACTCACTTTAAAATCTCTCAGACATAAAAACTCATTTGTATTCAATATTTCCCCCCTTTGGACAAGGTCATTTTCCAAATGCATTGCTAGTTGATGCTTGGTAATAATCCCTTGGTGACAGGAAGCTCATCTCTGAGAGTCATACCCCATGATGGGGGTTAGATAGTGCATTTATATGCTGAGTTTGAATTAGAGAGAGACCACAGTTGAGCAACAAGGAGAATTTCAGGAGATAACATTTAGGCAATATATATAATACTAAGCTAAGTTTCATTTGCACAATATAAGGTTCATAAGTACAATCATTAATATCAAGGGCTTGGCCTAATGGTATGTGTTCCTTTTCTATGCAGTGCCCCTGTACTTGTCAGATTCTTGTGTATCTATTGAAGAATGTAGCAGGATTCCACAGGATGGGAATTCAATATTCTCTCAGTTATTATTTCAGTTTCCACCCACCAAGATAATGCCCCATGAACACTTGAACACATTCATATTTCTTAGAGGCATGTCCCAAGTGCACCCTTCACTACACATACCTCCATCACTCTTACCCCACACCAGTGGTCTTCCCTTGCCATAGTTGTGACCATTCTGTGATTCAAAACCTCTCTAAAAACAAAGACAAAAAACAGCCAAATAAAGTGAATAAGAAAATGAAATAATAATTATTACAAAGAGCAAATGAAATACAAAAATAAAAAATAAAAAATAAAAATTTAAAATTATTGAAATAAAATAATTTTTATACATTTAGTCTATCATCACTGTATGATCTGTTATCTTGTATGTACAATGACAGTTTCATTTGTACGTTCCACCAGTGTCCCATTCTTTTCATTTTATTGTCAAAGAAGCTTTGGATTACACAAAAATTCCATAGAAAATATAGAGGAGTTAAAAGAAAATGGCACCAAAGTAGGTAGCATCTGACTCTCTCGCACACACAAAAAAAAAAAAGTGGAGAGAAGGCAGGGGTCAAGCTAAAGTAGTTAATTAGTGTGTGTGTGTGTGTGTGTGTGTATATCTTTAATGTGCTCTGAGTCTTCTAAGAGATAATTGGAAAGAAAGGTAAGGAAGCCAAAGGAAAACTATGAGTTGCCTGTCCCTGTGGCTGGAAACTGCACATATACCCCACCTCAGGGTAAATAACCTTCCACTGCTCCCAAAGGAATGAAAGGGAGCATTCAGTGGGAGGAAGAGGGGTCTGGGAGAGTGGAGAGTGGTTTATTTGTGGTGAATTTGGCAAGCTGAGTCCCATTTTAATCTCTGAAGGGACCCTCACCTCAAGGGAAGAAGAAAGAGGGAATCTGCTTGGCCAGACTGTCAAGCCCAGCCTCCCTGGAAAAGAGAGGTAATAGATTATAGAGGGTTTGGGGACAGGCACCTAATCAGCAGGCCTCTAGAAAACTCTAAACGTCTGGAATTCCTGGGGGAAAAGAGGCAGATAAATTTCTGAAGTCTAATTAACACAAAGGAGATAGTTTAGCTCAGTGAAGGAATTCCCAACTTGCATATATGAGGTCCCTGGATCCATTTCCAATTCTCCTACAGGAGTGATCAATGGGGTTTTCAGGCATCTAGGTGATACCTTATGACAGGGGACATATAGACATCCTTTTTGTATTAGGTTTTCTTGGATATGTTATTTTTTTTAATAGTTCATTTTTTATTTCTTATTTTAGTCACTAAAATCAAGAACATCACCTGTAATAGGCAGGTGGCAGAATGATTGACTGATGAGCACTGGCAGCCTGAGAAACTCCATCAAGGCTTATAGGGAAGGTTAGTTTTTTATTGTTTTTTATTTGTTTCTTTGTTTGTTTTGTTTTATTTGCTGCTGTCATGTCTCTTGTTTGTGGTACTTCTCCTTCTTGGTTTCTCTTTTTTCCATTTTTTTTTCTAACTATGTAATTTCTTTTCTTTCCTTCAGTTTTCTGTATTCTATTTCCTGTTGTTTTTCTTTCATTCCACCTCTTTTTTCTGGACTTGAATCTTTCTTGTTTTCCTTTCTCTCTCTATTTTCTCCTCATTTTTGCTCTCTTTTACTTTTTTCTTTCTTTTTTTCTTTCTCCTTCTCATCATTGTGATTTTTCCTTCATTCTGTATATTTTTCTCTGTTTTTCTCATTTCATTATTTCTATTCTCCTCTTTTATTCTTATTCCTCTGTACTTATTAAGATTTCTTATTCATTGATTATTTATTTTCCTATGTCTTGTACAGTTCCTCTTCTACCTTTTTATTAGTAGTAGTATCATTCTTTTTCTTTTCTTATCTTTGTCTTTTTCACCTGTCCTATTTTTCCCCCTAGATAACATAGACAACAGCAAGGAAATAGAATGAGTCACAAAGTATCAAATGAAATCTTACCACACACACAATTAACAACAAAATAAAACCCTAGAGTAGAAAGAGATGCTAAACAATAGAATAAATTCATCAAGATAAACAGGTGTCTATACAACAACAAATAATTTCAAGCCCAACTAAGAAACAGGTAGGCATGGCCAAGTCTATTGAGCAAACTGAAAAACATAGGAGATTCCAAACATGTAACAACTAGCCAGAGATGTCCAAACAAATACCATGAATTAGGTTAATTAAGTGAAGGAAGAGATAAGGATATTAAGTAGTCACTGGGCCAACATACTGAAGTAATTTTAAATGTACATAAAAAGTAAAAGATATGATGGTTAGGAATGGCAACATGCAAGAAATAAAAAATACACTGGAAGTACATAACAGCAGATTTGAGCAGAGAGAGGAACAAATCAGTGATGTGGAAGATAGTATAGCTGATATCAGAAAGATGGTAGAACAGATAGATAAGATAGAAAAAATCTAGTGGGGACTTAAGGATTTGAATGATACATGAAATGCACAAAAATACACATTATAGGCATCCCAGAGAGAGAAGAGAAGGGAAGAAAGTGGTATGAATGTTGTAGGAAATAATGGCTGAAAATTTCCCAACTCTATATAGGGACATGGAAGTACAAGTCCAGGAAGTTCAGTGCACCTCAAACAGTATAAAACCTAACAAGTCTACCTGATGACATATACTTGTCAAATTGTCCAATGTTCAAGAAAGAAAATACTGCAAGCAGCAAGAGTAAAGTGATCTATCACATTCAAGGGAGGCCCAATAAGTCTAAGTACAAATTTCTCATCTGAAACCATTGAGACAAGAAAGCAGTGGCATGACATAATTAATGTGCTAAAAGAAAAAAGCTTCCAGCCAAGATTTCTCTATCCATCAAAGCTGGCATTCAAAAATGAGGAAGAGTTTAAAATATTCACATAAACATCAATTAAGAGAGATTGTCATTAAGAAACCTGCCCTTTGAGAAATACTGAAAGGAGTTCTTCAGATTGAAAGGGAAAAACAGGAGAGAGAGAGATTTTGAAGAGCATGTAAGAACAACTAAAAAGATAAAAACAGAAATAAAAACAGAAAAAAAACCACTGCTACACAGCATGGATCATAGTTTATGTTGCAGTATACACTCACTCCCAGTCCATTCAGTGGGTTATGGCAGGATATAAAATGTCCTGCATCTGTCCCTGCAATATCATTCAGGACAACTCTAAGTCCCAAAAATGCCATTTATCACACTGTTTTCCTTTTCCCTGACTTCAGTAACTCCCATGGACACTGTCTCCACATCAATGATATAATTTCTTCCATTGCTGGAGTTATAATAATTCTATAATAGAATACTGATAAGTCCACTCTAATCCATATTTTATCCCTCCATCCTGAGAACTTGGGATGGAAATGTCCACTCCACCTCTAAATTGAGAGGGGGTTTAGATTCCACATAGCTGATGGATGGGATTCTCCTTGCAGTTGTAGACTCTCAAAGTTACTTGGTTTGGTGCTTGACCATCCTTATCTCCTTGTTAGCTGACCTCAGTAAGTCCAATGAACTGGAGAGGAGTTGTTGTAACTATGCTGAGGTTCCAGGACAAGCTGCTACATGGACTGTCCAGAGATTCAAGTCTCCAGAGTATACACCAACCCCAGGGCCAGGCACAGTTTCAGTAAAAGTGACTGAAGATACATGTGTAGAGAAGACATATCTGAGTCCAACTCCATCTCACTCAGGAGCACAAATTCCAAAGTAGGTCCCAGTTACAAGGTACTGAACTCCAGAGCCATATGCCATGAAGGTAGGGCCTGGGTGTCTCTGTAGCCCTCTGAAGCACCACCACCTGGGGTTGTATCTACTTTGGCTGTCTCTGAGATCCTGCTGAGACATGCATAAGTGTGACTGCTCTCATGACCTCCTGACTCATTTTGAAGTTTCTTAGCCACATAAATTTATTTGTCTTTACCATTTCCCCCTTTCATTTAAGTTCTTTTTCTAGTTGCATCACCAGCAGGTGCTTGGTTTTAATCCCTCAGTGCCAGTGAGGCTTATTCCTGGGAGTCATGTCCTATGATAGGTTGAAAGTAATGCATTTATATGCTGAGTTTGGTTTAGACAGTGGCCACATTTCAGCAACATGGAGGCTCTCAAGAGATAACTCTTAGGCACACTTAGCTCTAGGCCTAGTTGAAATTTCAAGCACATCAGCTCATAAGCATAGTCATCAGTATCAAGGGCACATCATTGGACCATCCTTCTTCACTGTTATTTGCCCTTGCACTTGGGGGATTGTTGCTGTTCCATTAAGGACAGCTCCCCAGAATGGGAACTCAACACTCCTCAGTTGTTCTGTGAAACTCTACCCAATATGTCAATCCCCAATGAACATCTGAGCATATTTACTTACCCTATATGGATGCCCTGGAGTACTCTCTCCCACCCATGCATCTCCCATCAATGACAACCAACATCAGTGCTCCTCCCCTGTCATAGTTGAACCCCTTTCTGATGCAAAACTTCTAAAAAATGAAACCTTATATATTGCCAAATTCTATTAGTAGGAACATTAAATAGAAATGATAGGTTTAATGATTAGAAGTAGAATACATAATAACTTACAAGTACTAAAGTAAAAAATAAATTAGGGTTTTAAAAATATTAAAAATATTTTAAAAAATTGATGTTTTGTCTTTAATCACTGTAATAGGTTTTGCCCTTTATGTACCATGGCAAGGCAATCTCTTGCATTTCTTCCTCAGTGTCTATATCCTTTTTAAAATTTTGTCAAAAAAAGTTTTAGTTCACAGTAAATCATATAAAATACAGGGCATTCCCATATACTCAACATTAAACCGTTTTCTCCCTTCTCACATTAGTTCAGTCAAAAGCTTTCTTCACATGCCTCCCCCACCTCACAGTTTCTATTGTTTTTTATCATAATTAGTTGTTTTATTTATCTGAACCCATCTTCAAATACATCCTCAGATATTGGCAATCTGCTTTCTGTCCTCTTCACTCTGTTACCTCTAGTCCTCACCTCTGTATTCTACAGCCTGAGGAACAAGGACATGAAACAGGCTCTGATGAGATTTCTTTCAAAACTATATAATTGATGGGAAACAGACTTGGCCCAATGGATAGGGCATCAGCCTACCACATTGTTGGTCCACGATTCAAACCCAGGGCCTCCTGATCCATGTGGAACTGGCCCATGAACAGTGCTGATGCATGCAAAAGGAGTGCCGTGCCACATAGGGGTGTCCCTCACATAGGGGAGCCCCACCGGCAAGGAGTGCACCCCATAAGGAGAGCTGCCCAGCACAAAAGAAAGTTCGAACTGCCCAGGAGTGGTGGCCGCATACACGGAGAGCTGACGCAGCAAGATGACACAACAAAAAGAGACAAAGATTCCCAGTTCCACTGACAACAGAAGCAGACAAAGAAGAATACACAGCAAATGGACATGGAGAACAGACAAGTAGGGTGAGGGGAGAAAGGGAGAGAAATAAATAAATAAAATAAAAACCTTAATATATATATTATATATAATTGAGAGTCTCACTGCATTTGCACTCCCAAGAGGCTTTCAGTGATACAGGTACTTACATATCACACATAGTCTTTTTCATAAATTACCTTATTTTTAATTTTGGAAAGAACTGAGATGAAAAAACGGAGAAATTTTTATCATAATTAAACGAAACCTCATGAGCTAAATGGCTGCTGTAAATGTCAGATAATTTAACTATATGAGGATAAAACATAGACATCATGGTATTTGTGCCCTTCCATGAAAATCATCTCTCCCTCTATATGTGTTACCTCAGTCAGATATTTTAATGATCTTAACAGTTTTAATATTTTAACAACTCATTTTATATATTTCATTTATAGATCAATACTAAACAGTTCATTTCATGAATGAAATCATATTTGATTTAGTTCAATGAATATATTACCATGAAAAGGACTTAATCTCTCAAGATGATATTAATCCATGAATTCCCTGTAGTTTTGACTGTCTAGTGATGAGGTATATAAAGAAGCAGGCAAAACAAATGCAGTGGCTAAAGGACACTAGACAGGAGTGCCAAGATACATAACAAATCTCAGGACAAAACCCACAGCAGAGGCAAATTGTGGAGGAAGATCTCTCTGAGACAAGTTTTCAAGTTGGATTGAGATCATCCAGGTCATTAAGTTTTCCAGAAAGACACCAGGAAGAAGTCTGCAACTATAAGAATTCTATGCCTGCATGTCTTCATGCCTAGAATTCACACACCTATTTATGACTTTTTGCATGAAGCTGAAGTTGTTTTGTTGTATTATAATCTGAATCTAAAAGAAGCTACAAAATATGATGATGTTATAGTAGAAGTTGCCCAATTGTAATGGAATTTCTTCTTTGGTTTATTCACTGATACTTACAGTTGGAAATGTTCTTCCTACTTTCTAGATAACCTACCTAAAGATAATTTGTATCTTATCAGAATCATTTTCTTTGCTTTACATAGTCTTTGTTGTGGCTGCAATTTTCTAAGACAAGAAAACATTTTCTAAGTGCTTTTGTTGTGATATTTTAATATATATATATTTTTCAAAGTCTACTCAATTTATTCATTTTTTAAAAAATATTACATTAAAAAAATATGGGGTGCTCATTCACCCCCACCGCCCCCACCCCACCACTCCCCCCACAATAACACTCTCCCCCATCATCATGACACATCCATTGCATCTGGTGAGTACTTCTCTTGGCATCCCTGCACCCCATGGCCTGTGGTCCACACCATAGCCCACACTCTCCCATGTTCCATCCAGTGGGCCATGGGAGGACATACAATGTCCAGCAATTGTCCCTGGAGCAGCACCCAGGACAACTCCAAGTCCCGAAAATGCCTCCGCATCTCATCTCTTCCTCCCATTCCCCACACCCAGCAGCCACCATGGCCACTTTTTCCACACCAATTTATTGTAGATTTTTTTCTTTCTTTGAGCAGTTTTAGGATTACGGAAAAATTATGCAGATGTAGAGAGTTTACATACATCATCTCAATCTGCATACCTTGTTTCTCCTGTTCTTATTATTGTTCATTGCTAAGAGTTATTATTTATAATAGATGAAAAATGTTTGGTACACTATTATTACTAACAAATTTCCTCAATTAACTTAGGTGAAATGAACAATTATATGCATTTTGACAGTGTGTAATGTTTTGTATCCACCATTAGAGTGTTACACCAAATTGTTTCACTGTCATTAAAAGGCCCTGTGCTCCAATAATTTATCCTATTAATTCATTATTTATTTATTGTATAATTTGTTTATTTTTCTGTCATAATACTTTACATGAACTACTTCATGGTATAGTCGCAACTTGATTTAACTTCAAAACTCAAAAGAATGATTTCTAAATACATCTATAGTGTTGTGTGTGTCCATTTTCTGTTACTTAAAATATTTTGTACTATTCTGTTGTATAAATAAACCACACACTACTTTTCAGTTTTTCTTTGGTGCACACCTGTACAAGGTGTAAGGGTACAGGTGTGCACCAAAGAAAAACTGAAAAATAGTGTGTGGTTTATTTATACAACAGAAAAGTACAAAATCATTTACTATTGGAATGATTATTAATTTTAGAAATTCTGGATTTGGGTAGTAGCACATTATTATGGTTTTCATAAGCATTTCACTTAAGAATATAACAAGATGTAACACATACTGAGCCATTAACCAAGTGTCCATAATTTTATAAAGACTTAAATTTACTTAGTATGTTCTCTGAATACAATGGAATTAAATTAGACATTAACAACAAAATATTTGGAAATTTAATAACATAAATTTACCCAATCTGTGAGTCAAATATAAATCAGAAGGAAAATTTAAAATATGTGCATAGATTTTTCATGGGATTATAGTAAAGTAAATTATAACAAAAGATGTGAAATAGAAATAAGAAATCACTAGAGAGAAATACACCTGTTAATGCTTATTCTTCTAAAGGAGAATGGTCTAAAAGCAATGACCTACAACTTCCACTCATGAATTCACATAAGAGCAAAGTGAACCTCCATTAAATATAAAGAGAATAAAGTTTTAAAAAATAATATTAAAGGAAGGAATCTAAATTAATACTATATAAAAGGGAGAGAAAAGAAAAAAAATGACAAAAGCAAAATATTTTCTTTGAAGTGATCAACCAAGTTGACTATGTCCTCCCTTGATTAATAAAGGTAAAAGAGAATGGAACAAATTACCAATGCCACTAATTAAATATGTTATTACTGAAAGACTACAGAAAAAATGCTTCAGGGCTTGACATGGCTTTTGTAGAAAATGAATGTAATAGAAACAATGAAGGAAAATAATTACTAATGATAAAATTTGAGATTCAGATGAACCTAGAATTTTAGAAAACTTTTGTCTTCCACATGAGCAGGCCAGTTTCCCCAAATTAATGACCTTAATAATAAGATTGATGTTGATATTGAAGAGGAACATGGCAGGGCAGAGAGTCATTACTGACGTCAACACTTCAACACAACAGGGAAAAAGTTTATTGAAAAGCTGGAAGAGGTCATGAGAGCCAGACACAAATCTACCTGCCCGAGAGGTTTGTAATTTGAACTAGACAAAAGGAGGTGGGGACAGGAACTCTATTGACTGAGTCCACCTGCAAACTAGGGTCTGCAAAGTGGGCATCATAGGAGGGGGAGAAGTGGTGAGCTCATAGCCACTTTTATTCCCCACCCTGATTATTCTCCTTATAGTGCCCTTGGTCTCAGGTTTCTCCATCCACTGTATGTTTTTAGGTTTCAGATAGGGGGGAAAGAAAAACAGAAGTTGTTATGCAGTGAGAAAAAAGAAATTGCTAAGGAGTGGAAAACAGAAATTTGTCAGGGAGTGAGAAACAGGAAATTACTTTGTGATTAAGACACTTTTAATTATTAAGTAACACAGCAGAGCTACCTGCAACGAATTACAGGAGTGAGATTATATATTTTTATATATTATATGTTTAAAACTGAAATATCATTTGTTAGCTCAATCTAAAAATTAAAATTATAGTGTAACATGTATTATATGATGGCTTTTGGTCTCTCAATTTTAATGTGAACTATTTTGGTAATATATCAAAAAACATATAGCATTTGGAAGATCTTCATCACTCTGTGAACCAGTATTTCTTCTTGAAACATCTTCTTCAACCTAGAACACACTGCAACAGGCTGAATGAAAAAGTCAATAAAAGAAACCAGTTTAGTACTATTAATCCAGAAATTATAAGGTTGTCAAAATGTAAAGGGGGGGGTTCTGATCCTATATATTCGATTCCTACTCACTACTCAACAAACTTCAGCCTGACTTTTTAATATTTTTTAGTTAAATGCATTTTGTTAAGATACATAAATCACAAAAAATGTTACACTTAAAAATATGAGATGTTCCCATATACCCCACAAGCCACCCCACCCCACTCCTCCCACATCAATAACCTCTTTCATCATTGTGGCATGTACATTGCTTTTGGTAAAAACATTTTGGAGCACTGCTACACTACACGGATTATATTTTACATTATGGTTCACACTCTCCCCCAGTCCATTCAGTGAGTTATTGCAGGATATATAATGTCTAGCATCTATTCCTGCAATATCATTTAGGACAACTCCAAGTCCAGAAAATGTCCCCACATCACATTTCTTCTTCCCTCTCCCTGCCCTCAGCAACTACTGTGGCCACTTTCTATATATCAAAGCTACAATTTCTTCCATCACTAGTCACAATAGTTCTACAGTAGAACACCAGTAAGACCACTCTAATCCATATTTTATTACTCCATCCTGTGAACCCTGAGATGGTGATGTCTACTCCACCTCTAAATTGAGAAGGGGGCTTATATACTACATTGATGGTGGATGCAAGTCTCATGCTTGCAGTTTTAGGCACTCTTGGTTCCCTGATGAGGTGATTGACCATCTTCACCTCCCTAATAGCTGACCTGGGTAAGTCCAATGAACCACAGAAAAGGAGTTGTAACTCTGCTGAGGCTCAGGGACTAGCTGGCACATGGCCAGTCCAGAGATTCAAGTCTCCTAATTATATGCAAACCCTGGCACCAATAACAGGTTCAGTAAAAGTGACAGAAGAGGCATGTGTAGAAAGGACACATATTTATCACTCTGTTGATAAACTGGAGAGCCACTTAGAGACATCTACGTTTTGAGCTGTTTCTGAAATTTTCCACATAGTTTCTTAGCCTTTCACACATTATATTTCTTTCCAAATTGCCAGTTACTAATAAAAAACAAACTCAGAAAAAGGACAATTGACTCATTCTTTAAGAAAGTCTTCTTAGGGGTAATAATTGTCATTCTAAATTAAACCTAGTTTTAGTGGTCACATCCCATGTTCGAAGGTTTATATAAAGCACATACGGAAAGAGTTCCACTCTATGTCATAAACAATATATTTATATTTATTTTAATTTTAAAATATATTTTGCTTTTAAAAATCATTCTTGAAAACTTCCTTTTCTTTGATTTAGTAGCTGCTGATCAAATTGTTTTTATTTTTTCAATTATTTTTAATCTGCATATGATTTTCCTTATTTCCATAGTTATTACTAAATCTTTAGAAAATGTATTTTGTTACAGTTAACAATATTTTGTCTTTTCTATATGGATAGATCTGGTATAACTTGAAAACATATTATATGGTGGCAAAACAATCTTTTCCAATTCTTCCTCAGTGTCTACATCTCTTCATGTCTTCAAAAAGTTTTATGTCACAGTAAACTCTCACATATAGAATATAAGGAACTCCCATATATCCAACACCAAAACCTTTTCCCCCTTCCCCAGCAATGATTTACATGTGGATGTTACATTTGCTGCAACTGATGCAACAAGAATGGACTCAATGAATTTTATTCAGTGAAGGTAGAGCCAGGATCACAGATTTTGTCAATCAATTAAATAGTCAAAGATATATTCATGTTAGGGAAAATCTTTTCCAGTTTTCAGGTATATTTTTATGTTTTATTTAATAATCTTTTCATATTACTAATGTATAGTTCTCTGAAATAGCACTGTTATGCCTCACAACATTGCATTCTTAATTGTTTCTTCCCCATATGGCAAATTTTCACTCATAAGTTTGTTTGGATTTTTCTGATTCAATTATTTACTTTGTGCTATTTTAAAATATTGTACCTGAAGATCTGTCCGAGAATATACAGCTTGACTCAAAGACCTGAAATATATTGATACCAAAATTCCCTTAAAATTTAAGTAATGGAAGCAACAAGAATGAAATATGTCTTGATCTAGAGACAAAAGGAGAGTTAAGAATTTATGTGTAATAAATAGAGAGCTAAGATGGAATTTCAGGGGAAATTTAACAATGTTAAAATAGAAAAACACAGTTTAAATGCCAGCATTTCAAGTGTAGTTTTTAAAGTAGCAATTTCTGTTATTTATTTGCTGGATATTATTAATTAGCCCTGTTCTATGCTGATAATTTGAATACATTACTGTATATCATCTTTTTAAAAATTTTACAAAGATTAGCAATCCCACACTATATGTTTTTAAATTGTGATATAAATGCTTTCTAAAGATCTCTGAGGTAGTATGGAATAGGTGAAAAACCGTGAACTTTCTCTGTGACCATAGATATTCATTTTACAATTATGGTGCATTTTGAAGAAGACATGTGGAAAATCTAGCGTAATGAAACTTGAGAATTGCTATAGGTTGAGAAAATAGCATGCAATATAACGAGATTAAAGGTAATAATGAAATATTATTGAACAAGTGCTAAAGCATGATTCTGATAAAGCAAATGGAAAACAAAATTTAAAAAAACAACAGCTGTAAGTCTGAGTTAATTCAGAAACATGCAACATAGGTAAACTTTACCAGGTGAACCACCAGGTAATGTTTTGGTACTTAATAAATTATCTGCTTAATGCAACTTTTGTCATTTTGAAATTGACACTATTATAAGAAACATAGAATAGAAAGGATATTATAGAAAACAATTTGAACAAAATATTTTTCAATGCATATCAGGTCCGAGCTGGGCCCCTTAGTCAGAGTGGGGGAGTCAGAGCCCTTAGCTAAGAAAAAGGCCCATGGAGCCATGGGAAGATTATGCATATTGAGTTTATTCCATGCTCTTTTCCACATTTCTCTGCTCTCTCTCTCCTCCTGTTCCTTTAAGCTTCCTTTTTTCTCTCTGCTCCTCTTTTTACATGGGAGTTGCTTTTATGTTACTAGTATCAGAATATATGAATGGCTTTTACAGTGGTATATCTATCATGTTGTAGATATTGATTAGTTGATGCATGTGTCAGTAGAGTTTCAAGTTTATCTCCCAGAAGCTGAGTGCAGTTAGGCTGTGTCACTGGGTCTTGGATACAGCAAAGAAGTATCCAGGATGCTTAGAACATTTAACTATTGACCTCTAGCTACCCCCACAATTCACTAGAAATTTATCTGGAAAAAGGAATATAAGCAAGTCACCACTATTACTATATATTAAAATGTGCACAAAAATTGTACAATGTATTGTAAAGAAAAAGAAATTTTATACAAATAAAATATTAATAGAATACAAATTCTAAACATGGATAATTATAATTTCTTAATTCTAAGTTTACCACAGATGCAAATAAAATACAACAAAAATTCCACTTCAATATAACTATTTTCATGTTAAAATACATTATTGATGCCCTATGTGACATTGCAATGATAGATACAGTCCATTATACATTTGGTGAAAAACTAAAAAATTATGCTGTGAAAAGTATAAATTATAATGTAAACTATAGTCCATGGTTAGCAGCAATCTTCAATATATGTACATCAATTGTTATAAATGTACCACACTAATGAAAGGTGCTAATATGGGGAAATGTGGGGGAGGTTAGTGATGGGGTATATGGCAATAATCTATATTTTTAATGTAAAATATATGTAATCTAAAGCTTCTTCAAAACTAAAAATATTAAAAACGTAATAATGAAATAATATTTCTTTGTGTTCTGAAATGCTTCAAGAAAAGCACAATTACATATATTATACTTATATTCATGATTGAAGAAATTTCTACAAATTTGTCAATTATATAGGGGAGAGACTTCAGCAGAATACAAGTCTTTCACTGTATATTGGAATTCATGGCAGGTGGTGAAGGATGGTTTGTGTAGGAGTATAATCAGGTGAAATACTTTTCTTAGATTCTATATATAGGTGAGAAAGTTAATGAGATTGAAAACAGGTGAACTCTAGATACACACTCCCATTTGAATCACATAAAATTTAATGGGTGATGTTAACAAAGAAGGAATGGAAGAAATCATCTACACTTCTTATAAATCAACTAAAATTTAAAAAAGATGAAGAATAATCATTTGTCTGATTTAGAAAGAAATCATAAGATCTTTAGAACTATTCATTAACTTTGTTACAGAAACATTTTCTCCATCATTTTGTTATAGATGGGGAGATATCAGAAGCCATCCTAGTTTCCTGGTATATGAAGAGATTTAGTTATAGTCGTGGAGTGTTTAAAATCTCTGGTGTATATAGAAACTCCCACAGGGCATGTCTGCTTTAATTTTTGATACTGATTAAAGTAAGAAAATAATCGTTGAATGTGTTCTGGCTTAGTTGTAACCTATATTTTAAATAATACTTTAAATATGATTAAATGATTGAAAGGTTGTTCAACCATAAATCTCATAGGCAGTATTTATATTTACTTTGATTCTATGATATGGTGAATGTTATATCAGCAGAGATGGGATATAAAATGAAAAAAAGATTGTACGTTTATTGGTTTTTGAAAACTGCCTTGATTTGATTTTCTGTATCCTGATTTCCAGCTTAGAACACTTACCTTGATTCCAGGGTTTGTTTTTTATTTGCTGATAGTGTGGATTTGTTCATTTTGCTTTTAGCATTAACTTATGATTTTATACTTTGACTCCCCAGGAGACTGCATCACATAAGTACACATGAGCTATCTCGCCATCTTCACAGTATTCATCCTCATGGATATCTCAAGCTCGAGAAAGGTACAAATTGTGCAAGGTTTGCTATTCTTAGTGATTTATCTGGGAGCCGTGACTGTGAATCTTCTATTACTGTTATTCTGAATGACCCATATCTACACTTGACAATGTATTTCTTTATATGAAATATATCCCTAATAGATCTTGTCTGCATTTCAGTTACTGTTCTCAAATTCATTATGAATTCTCTGACAAGCAGTAAATTGATATCCCTCCCAGAATGTGCTACTCAGAATTGGCTGTTTATTTTCTTTGGGTCCACAGAGTTGACCTTCCTTGTGGTGATGTCCTATATCATTATGTTGTCATTTGCCAACCTCTGCACTATGGGCTCACCATCTCCCTGCATCTGTGTACACAGGCACCTGGTAGCTTATGGACAGGTGGGTTGCTCTATTCTTCTATCCACACAAACACCATATTCAGACTTCCCTTCAAAAGGGGTTCATGTGTGATCCATCAATATTTCTGTGACATTCCTCCAATTTTAAGGATCAAATTTTCATATGTTCAGTTTTCTGCGTTTGTTATCCTAGCTATAAGTGTAGGCCTGGGTTTATTATATTCTGCCTTATTGTTTATGTATATAGTATATTTTCAATGGTTCTTAACATGCAATCTGTGGAAGTCAATAATAAATCCTTATCCACCTGCAAACTACTGTTGGCAATTCTACTTACATTTCCAATTTCTAGATTTATTGCTGTCTTAGGTCCTGCTGCAAATAAAGCATCTCTTAAGAATCTGCTCACAGATTGTACACCATGGTGTCTCCTCATCTATAGTCTCTAGGACAGAGAGAATAACACAACTTTAGCTAGAAAGTTCCACAGATACTCTGAATTTCAAAGCAGGGTTTCTTTGGTTAAAAATACTCAAAATACAATTTGAAAGATGTTTAATTTATATTTGATCTATGTTTTTAAATTTGAATCTTTCCCTATAACATATCTAAAGTTTTCCTATATGTACATATACTTTTGTTTTTATTTATTTCACCCCCCTCCCCCCCACACCCTAATTATCTGTTCTCTGTGTTCATTTGCTGCATGTTCTTCATTTTTGTCCACTTCTGTTGTCAGCAGCACAGGAATCTGTGTTTCTTTTTGTTGCATTATCTTGCTGCATCAACTCTCCATGTGAGCCGCAGCATTCCTGGGCAGGCTGAACTTTCTTTCATGCTGGGCGGCTCTCTTTACAGGGTGCACTCCTTGCACATGGTGCTCGCCTATGTGAGGGGCACACCTGAGTGGCACGGCACTCCTTGCATGTATCAGCACTGCACATGGGCCAGCTCCACAAGGTTCAAGGAGGCCCAGGGTTTGGATCACGAAACTCCCATGTGGTAGATGGATGCCCTATCCACTGGGCCAAGTCTGCTTCCCCATATACTCTTCTTAACATGTGACAGTAAGCCAGAAATCTCTGTCATATTTCAGTTTCAATTCTCTATTTGTGTAATCCACATATTCTTATTGATCAGGATATCTAAATTATAGAGATGTTTTGTAAAATTATGAGGCTTTAGAGCAAAAAACAATGTATAAAATCATAAAAAGACCATACCATTTTTATCAGTACCTAAGAATGTACCTATGATTTTTATACAATTTCATGGTACTGGATACTATTACCTTTTAACAAAATATTGTGTTTTGTATTAAATAAGCATTCTTTGTAATTGCTTTCTTACATTCACTCATATGAATGTGTCTGCTCAAAGTAATAAAGTAATTAGAATTAAGATAGAACTATGGAAAAGAGAACTCGACTTGGATATACTACTAAAGGACTGTACTAATGTTAGAACATTTGAGAAATGTTTGTCTCATTCAAAGGATAGCATATAAAAGCCCTGTTCTTTTACACAATATAATTTGCGTGTTGCAGATTTTTCTTTATCTCCGTGTAAAACTTGAATGCTGCACCTATTTTATTCAAGTTTCTGCATGGAGAAAAATAGAGTTCATTAGTAATAAAATGGAGTTGATATAGCAGTAAACGTTATTGGATTTGCCTGCAGACCATCAATATTACTTATAGGAAATATTATATTTCCTATAAGTAAATAAATATAATAATAATATAAATATAATATTATATTATATTTCCTATAAGTAAGATACAAAAGTTAATACTCTCAAGATTGAAACAGATTTATTTTTCTGGTTCCTAAAGGCTTAGAATTCTGATAAAATAAGAATACATTAATTAGTCCCTTATATCCAAGAACTTAATTATTTGATGGCTTCTTTTTAATTCCACGATCTTATATAGAAAATGTTTACTTTGTAGAAACAAACTCATTTATATTCAGCTGTAAATTGTACTATTTACAGTCTCATAATAGTTCTGTTTGGATTATTCAATATAAAAGCAAGATGTTAACGATGGACACCCCCATCTTTTCTTCCAAACTAATAATTTTAGGAAAAATCTAAACTTTGCTCATATTCCTCCAGAATCTGAAATGTATATTTATATTTTCAATGTTTTGGCAATTGAGTGAGCCATTACATTTCTTTATAAAATTTAATTGTTCCTACCTGAGTTTTCTTCCTAGGTGTTTCATGGGTAAGTGCATCACTGACCCATTTTATATTCAAGTAACATCCTTACAAAGATTAGCTATACCATTGCTGAATTGTTACCTATGTGAATGTCTTTATATTTCATCACATCTTATTTTTATTTATGCTTATATTCATATGCACAATTTCTGTCAAGTTAATTCCCTCCATATTTTTGACTATTTGGATCCACTGAATTCTATTTCTAAGTGGCTTTTGTTAAAAATCCATTGTTTTCAGATTCTACTTCTTTCATTTCTTGATATTTTGTTATTTTGTTTGATGCATTCCTTGATGGTTGATATTTCTAAATGCATGTTTTAATTAGCAAGCTATTTTTTCCTTTTTTTTACATTTTTTGTCTTTATTTATTTTTTAATATTACATTAGAAAAATATGAGGTCCCCATATACCCCTACCCCTCTCATTCCACTCCTCCCCCCATAACAACAATCTCCTCCATCATCATGCGACATTCATTGCATTTGGTGAATACATCTCTGAGCACCGCTGCACCTCATGGTCAAGGGTCCACCTCATAGCCCACACCCTCCCACAGTCCACCCAGTGGGCCATGGGAGGACATACAATGTCTGATAACTGTCCCTGCAGCACCATCCAGGACAACTCCAAGTCCCAAAAATGCCCCCACATCTCATCTCTTCCTCCCACTCCCTACCGCCAGCAGCCACCATTTGCCACAAATGCCACATTTTCTTCTATTACTAATCACAATAGTTCATGAATAGAATATCAGTAAGTCCATTCTATTCCATACTCTCTTCCTCCATCCTGTGGACCTTGGAATGGTTGTGCTCATTCCATGTCTACATCAAGAGGGGGCTTAGATTCCACATGGATGCTGGATGCAATTCTCCTTTCAGTTGTAGGCACTCTTGGCTTCCTGGTGTGGTGGTTGACCTTCTCTACCTCCATGGTAGCTGAGTGGGGTAAGTTCAACAACCAGAGTGTAGGAGTTGCAAGTCTGTTGAGGAGCAGGGCCTGGCTATCACATGGTCAGGCCAGAGATTCAGGTCCCCTGGGTATACATTAAACCCCAGCACCAACTATAGTTCCGGTAGAAGTAACAGGAGAGGCTTGTGAACAAAGATCACATCTGAGTCCTGCTCCATCACACAGGAAAACAAAGAAGGGCCAACTGACATGGCACTGAACTCCATCTGCCATGACCATAGAACTTGTGGGTTTCTGTAGCCCTCAGAAGAACCAATACCAGGGGTTGTATCTACTTTGTCTGTCTCAGGGACTCTGCTGAGGAGTGCATAAGGGCAACCCCTCTGATAACCTCCCGACTCTTTTTGGAGACTCATAGCCATATAAACTCAGTTGTCCTTTCCATTTCCCCCTTTTAGCCAGGGGAGCACTATCACAGTCCCTAACGGAGTAAGCTATTTTAATAAGAAAACTTAAGTTTTCTATTCATGAAAAATTTTTCTGCGGATTTTATTTTTATATCATTAAATAACCAATTTCACTTTTAGCTCAGTAATTGTATGACTATTTTCTCCATATTTTCAGCATATTTTCAAAATTTGCATTCATCTATATCCTTTGAAGAAGAGAAATATTCAGCTCTAAAATAAAAAAAAAATATCATTATTTTAATTGTGGTTTTTGTTTCCCTGTACACCAAAAGTTTCCTATATTAGATATTAGGGCACCTCAATCAATACATAAAATCATTAAATATTTACATAACAAGGTCCCTAATATGACCTTCCATAAAGGGCCCTTCTGGACTAGGGTTCCAGTCTAGTTGTAAAAATTTAGTTTAGACCTTGGTTTAGAGCGACTGCCAAAAACATTCAATTTCAAATAATTTTGTTTTCCCAATGGTGCCAGTACACTTGTGTTCTGAGTGTGGACATCTATGTGTGTTCTTGGCATCTGCAGGAGCTGAGGCCATATCTGTTGTCTCATAGTCTGTACTACTAGCTGTGATTGTAGGTCAGCTGCTAATTGCAGTGGATTACTGACCTGCATAGCACAGCATCTTGGAAAGGAAGTCCATGAGTATTTCTTCAGGAGGAGGGAAAGTTCTCTGCAGCAGTTCCGAAAAAAGTCATTAATATAACCACTCTATTAGTCAGCCAAAGGGGTACTGATGTAAAATACCAGAAATTGGTTGGTTTTATAAAGGGTTTTTATTTGGGGTAGGAGCTACAGATACTTAGGCCAGAAAGCATAAATTACTTCCCTCACCCAAGTCTATTTTTACATTTTGGAGAAAGATGACTGCTGACAACTGTGAGGACTCAGACTTCCTGGATTCCTCCTTCCAGGGTCTTTCTGATTTCAAGGTTCCTTTCTTCCTGGGGCTAGTTTCTCTTTCTTCTGTGAACTTACTTCTCAGGGCTCCAGCTTAAGCCATCAGCATCAAACTCCAACATTAAAACTCCAACATCAAAAACCCTCAACTCTGTCCTTTGCCATGACTTTTATCTGTGAGTCCCCACCCACCAAGGGGCAGGGACACAATGCCCTAATGACATGGCCCAATCAAAGCCCTAATCATAACTCAATCATGCCCAGGTGCAGACCAGATTACAACATAATCCAATACCTATTTTTGAAATTCATAATCATATTAAACTGCTACACCCACTCCTATGGAATCCCCTAGGTATACTTTTGCTGTTGCTCTTTCTAATGCCTCCCTTTAGTAATCAAAATTATATGTATAATAAATTTATATATAAATTTTACGTATGTATAAATCCCTCCCTACTCTTTTCCAAATCTTTTGTCCAGTAGATTTGGACACAAAAGGAACAAAAAATATAACATGTAAGCATTTATATAACTTAAACAGAACATCAATCATGTTTAAGAATAGTTCACCATAAAATCCTGAATTTTAGAAGATGTTTCAAAATAGGATTTTTAACTTCCCATCCCATGCAGTTTAAATTTTATCTTAATCTCCTAATAACTGGAGTCTTTGGTATGGGACTGAAGGGGATGAAACACACTTGCAGAGACCCCCAGGGAGACCAATGTGTCAATATCTCTAACAAAGGGTGAACAATTGAAGGAAGGGAACAAAGAGACTGATCAAATATATGGAACAGATAGGAAGTACCTTTCAGGGAATTTTTGCCTTTAGATCTCAAGATTGAACACCTGAGATGTATAATCAAGACTGGGGTTATTTCCTCCTTTATATTAATCACTTAAACTTGATCTTGAATTCTCTGTTAAATGCTCATCATCCCTATGGCTTGAGGGTGACATGGAGTGTGGAGAGTTCATTGGATGTCCCATTATTGGATCACTAATATATAGCCTGGGTCACAAATTTAGGGACATTATCAAACACAATGTTTTCAGAAAAACCAAAGAGGTAACAAATGTGATCTTGTAGAACCTAGATACTTTGGCCTGAGTCTTTGGAACTCACTGGAATAGCTAGACCAAAACTGGAGAAAGTGTCATCTGTAGTGGAGATACAGAATTACATGCTATATATAATAAGAGGACCAATATGATGTACTGCTAAGAAGGTTCTAGCCTGATGGCTTGGAATTTTAGGCGTTAGGTGGGTTCTAACAGGCTATACAAATTCTTTATGATGTGTTTGCATCTTCTGATGAAAGTGGCATTCCTTGCATGTTAGGCCAGGTCAGGATGGTGTCTGAATCCAATGGACCTTTGCAGTACCAGATGACAATAGATCATATAGTTCTTTGAACTGGGGCAGAGGACAGTTTTCTCTCCCCATTCAGCAGAGACACATGATCTGTTGTAGATTATGCTGCCCCTTGTCAGAATAGGAGTCTTTACAGTGAGCATCCACATGGGTAACAAAAAGCTTATTAGGAACAGAACGTTTCTGCATCTATATATCACATACCCACAAATGAGTTTTTCGTTATATGTTAGTTAGAGGCTGTCAGTTGTCCTGAAAAATGACCAAGTAAAGACACAGATCGTGAGGCAGTGAAAACACAGCTTGGTAGATTAATAGTCATTTATATTTCCTATTAAATTTGCCCTAAATGAAGTCATTTCACAGTGGTTGGAGGAAAGCAGGAAACAAATAAGGGCTAAATCTATACAGTACAACAATATCAATGATATGTTTAATAGTGGAGGACATACTATGGAGAAGTATAGAGGCCTGAAGGGACCCTTCAATAGTTGATCATAAACAAGTTATCTGGAACTATTGTGATTAATAATGGAAGAAAATGTAGCATTGATGTGGAGAAAGTGGCCGTGGTAGCTGCTGAGGGTAGGGAGTAGGAAGAAGAGATGTGATGTGGGGCATTTTCAGGGCTTGGAGTTGCCCTTGGTGGTACTGCAGGGACAGTTACTGGACATCGTATGTCCTCCCAGGGCCCACTGGGTGGACTGGGGGAGAGCGTAAACTATAACGTGGACCATTAACCATGTAGTGCAGCAGTGCTCAGAGATGTATTCACCAAGTACAATGAATGTCCCATGATGATGGAGGAGGTTGTTATGGAAGGAGTGGGGTGAGAGGGGTGGGGGTATATGGGGACCTCATATTTTTTTAATGTAACATTAAAAAAATAAATAAAGACAAAAAAAGAATATTGAGTCCTTCAACTTTGTTCTTTTTCATAGTGATTCTATTTGTTTTCCCTTGTGAGTCCATATAAATATGATAATAGCTTTTATATTCTGCCATAAAAGGTGATGCTAAGATTCTTGTTCATTTATTCTGCATCTTTATTTCTTTCCTTATGTTATCAAGGAAATGCACAGTAGTGCCAGGGACCTTGTGTCTGCTCCTTGTATCCCTTTATACAGCATGCAGCTGCTATTACGCTCATAAGAGCTGACATTTGAGATCATTCCCTGGATCATAGCCCTTAAATCAGTGCCTGATTTTTCATGGCCCATATATGACTCAGTATTAAATGAATGGAATCACTCAGTAAGACTCATTTATTTATTTTTGCTCAAAATACTTAATTTTTTATCTTTTACAGAGTCAGTATTAAACATGCTCTGGGGCCCATGAATAGTAAGCTTGGGGGTTGTCTGGATGCATTGTTTAGGGTGCACCTAGGTTAGAATCACCTAGATGGCTTTGTCCAAAGCAGCTGTAGTGAACTGAAAAATATTTCCCACTGTAGTTGGCTGGAGAGAAATCCTTTTTTTCAGATTCTAGTGTAGGGAAGTGGGTAAAGAGGGAAGAAGAGGGGAACTTTCTCAAGCTTGTGGATCTATCAATCAGTGGAGGATGCCAGAGATTGAGGGCCCTTGGTCCTGGATTTGTGTCCATCTTCTGGGTGATGCACAAGCTATAGCTTGGGAATTCAAACATGAACCAAAAACAATTTTTCAGCCTTAAATCTCGTTACAGGACACATTCATATATCATCTACATTTTCTTATACACATTCTCAAACTCTTATCCATACCTTCTTTCTCAGATATATGCCCTAGAAATTTCTCTCAGTCTATCTCTCTAGACACGTAGTCTTATGTAAATAAAATGTGCATATGTTTTGGAATTGCTACATGTGCTCAGTCTTATACTTTGTCTCACAATTATTCTTCTAGCATGGTCCTTTCTCACTTCAAAGCCCTTCAATTGAAGAGGTTATTTCTGGCAATTAAAGGAATGATGATTACTGAGGTGATAAATATCCCAAACATTTATAGATCTACTATCAGAGCATCTAAACTTACTTCAAAATGATACAGCACAAAGCAGTTTTAAACCATTCAAAATCATAACTGGATATGAAAATATAATTTAGTCAGTTTATAAAACATGAGACAAACGAGTAAAGGTCTAAAGAACTGAAGAGAATAACATGAATTTTTTTTCTAAATAGCAGATATATGGATTTTTTAAACAAACAAATGTATTTTACATCTTTTGATTATCACACATCTATTTTGAACACAGTAGTCATAGTACTTACTTTATTTAAAAATTATAACTTAATAAAATAATTACTAATAGAGTTGAAATGAATGTGTGAGGAAAGAAGTGTATAAACAAAAGCTCAAGCCCAAAAACAATCATTAATTTTGAATAATTTGCAATAAAAAAAGCAGCTAAGTGAAATAGGGAGATCTATTACATTTTCAATGGCAGGATATGCTGTTATCTTTAAAGGGGATGGGGCTAGTTTCCAAACAAGGACTATAAAATGTTAAGTGACAATAATGCAATTTGTATTCATTGAAAGTGATCCTTATTTTCTTTTTTAAACTTTTCCTGTGAATTTTTTATTATCTTTTTTTGAGGATACATAAATCACACAAAATATTATAATAAAAAATATGAGGTTCCCATATACCCTACTCCCACAACACCCACTCCTCTCACATCAACAAATTCTTTCATTAGTGTGGTACATTCACTACATTTCATAAGTGTATTTTGAAGCATTGCTACACAGCATGGATTATAGTTTATGTTGTATTTTACACTCTCAGTCCATTCAGTGGATTATGGCAGGATATGTAATGTCCTGCATCTGTCTCTGCAGTATCATAAAGGACAATTCCAAGCACCAAAAATGCCCCAATAGATAAATGGATTAATGCTCCCAGCATACAGAATACACATTCTTTTCAAACGCATTTTGAGCATGTGTCAAAATATACCACATACTGGACTAAAACTCAAAATATTCCAGTGTTTTAAAATCTTTATGATTCTGTTGTTGGAGCATAGTTGAATTAAATGAAAATTAATGGCAAAAAGCTAGTAGTCATTCTATGAACAATAAAAATGTTTCTGCTTTCTTGACAGAATCTGACTGATACACTCAAACCTTTATTGCAAAACCTGAAGAACACATATTATAACTCTTCCTAATATGCACTCTGTGCCAGGTTATATTCCAAATGTTGTAGTCCCTCCCATGTGCCACACTATCAAGAGACTCCTCATGGTGAACACTGATGTTAACGTGTTAAGAGGTGAAGAACTGAGGACTGGAAATGAAGTGTGTTGACCAGAGAATTCACAGACCACTGTGCTGGACTTTGGCACCAGAACAGTAAATGGCATATGATTCCATGATGTCAACATTTGCACAATTTCATAAAGACTGTGTGTTGGTTTGAAACTGTATGGATCCCAGAAAAATATGTTCTTAAATCTAATCCCTTCCTGTGGGGATGAACCCCTTGTAAGGATGGGTCATGATCCTATTTTTGGGAGTCCTTCGTGAGAGGAAAGAATTTCAGAGGTAGTCTTAAGAGGAAACTTAAGGGGAAATTAAATGGGACCCATAAAAGAAAGGAGAGGTCAGGAGAGGTTGCCATATACATTGCCATGTGACAGAGGAATAAAGGACCAAGGGTCACTAGCAGACAGCTCCAGAACACCGGCTTCAGGAAGAAAGCATCACTGTGATCATGTTCTTGAATTGGATTTTCTTTTAGACTCAAAACTGTGAGCTAATAAATTTCCATTGTTTAAGCCAACACATTACATGGCATCTGCTTGAGCAAGCAAAGAAAATAAAACATGCCATTTTGCCCATTAGCAAACTATGTGAGTTAGTACTCAGTAGTGAGAGTTAAAATCACTCTGTTCCTTAGAGCAAAACAATGAGAAAATTATGGAAAACCTGGTTTACAGGCATCAGAAAGAGGCTGAGATCTGACCTTCACCTCTACTCCTAGTTTTCTAGGATCCACAGGAAATTAATATGTTCAGAATACATCAGTATCTCTTGAAATTAAAACTGTTTTATGCAAAATTTTACTTGGGGACTCTTCCCTCAGTAACTGGAGCCAATTATTTCCTTGCAATTTCTCCTGGGAAATGGCTATTAGTGATTACAAGGGCTATGTTCTCAGGGGTTTTCTCTAAAGTCATTGGGCCAAAGATTTTAAACCAAACCTGAAAACAGAGACCAGTCATAAAACAAAATATTCCTTCATAATCTCAGATAGGCCAATTAAATATGCCCTTCCATCCTTATCTGCACTTGAGATAGTATAGGACCTGCATGAAAAATCCAAACTTGCCTATTTGCATAAGAAAGACTATTAACTTGTGTGTGTTTGGTTTACTTCTTTCTCTGTTCTTCCTATCTCCACATGAATCATCCCCATTTCACCTCTCTCCTGCACTGCTCACTTTTATTGAGAGAGAGACTGTAAATTAAATTAGAGTATCACTATAGATAAGTAAGGTACTCACTCCTAAGATTAACATCTTCCTTCATATACACCATACTAAAAACCCATTCCAGCAGATTTAGGAAATTTATAATTGTTACTGGCAATGCTGAGTGAGTGGACAATAGCACAAGATGGAGCCAATGATAAAACAAAAGGTAAGTTCAATGAGCAGATTGTTTCTAAAAATTTAATTATGCTGAGTTGTTTGTGCTTTAAAAATTTTAATTATTTCCTTATATTATGACAACTTACTTAATAATTACAAAAATTGTGCATCGGTTTAACAGAAAACTATCCCTTTCTATCTCATCTTATTCAAGTTCTAGATTATGTTCAAGATTTATAGGAAAACATAATATTTTATGCTATACAGAGGATATGATATTTTATATTATTCCACTTCTTAATGTTGTAGATAAATACTCATTCCCACAAATAATATCTGCTTACAATAATTTACAAATAAAGTTACTAGCAGTAACCATTCCTATTTTCTAGAACTGGGAAGATTGATTGTGGTGAAATTAGCAATTGCATAAATTAACAAATTAATCAATCTATCAATCAACTGTGTTTTCAGGTAAGATTATCATTCCCAAAATATTTAGATATATACTCATGATAATAAAATAACAGCAAATTTAAATTGTACCCATTAAGCAAAACTTACATGGAAGTGCAATGACCATCTAGTAGCTGCCCTCAAAGGTATATGTTTTAAGGACTTTTGATATATATTTTCAGAGACATTCATTTTGAGATATTTTAATAATATTAAGTTAATGGGAAAATGTTATTGGATATATACATTGGAAACTTTTTTCTACAGATTTCAATGATGTTATATATTATATCAAAGTTTATCTTGGTTTAATAACTCATTGACTAAAACCTAACATATTTTATACCAAAATGGGAAAGCTCCAAGACATTGGATATTTTGAAAAAAGAATATTGCAGAAGTATTCTAGAAGTCAGAAAATTATTCAGTGCATCATCAAATGATTAAGGTCAGTTTATTTAAGAAATATAATGTAAGATACATCATTCCATAAATTTGACAGCTACTGATTGCTATCTGTGTAAAAAATAAAGGAGAAATAAGAGTGAAGTATTCAAAGAAGGGCAAAATACATTAATACAGTGGTGAGAAATTAAATGAGAGCAGAATAATGAAGAAGATAAAGTAGAGAGGAAAGTGAGCAGAGAGGGAGGTGGAAGAAGAGAATTCTAAACTAAGTATTTTGGATATCCATAAAAAATACAATTTAATTAATGGAACAGAGTATCAGAATAAATCATTTCAACAGGGAAACCTAAAAATTTATATAAGTTCAAGAATACATGAAAAAGAGTGAAAAAGAAAATGGGATTTAAAAGGAAAAAAAGACTTCTTCAACACATTAGGATACTAGAGTGGAAAATTCGTACTATAATTCATTCTAGAATATCAGATAAGGAAGAAATTTGAGTCATAATCCATAGCAATTATTATTATCATAATACTTAAGTTATTGAGATAAGAAAATTTAGGACTTTTTAATGGATATAAAACTATGTTCATATTTGGCAGATTCTGGGATACAGATATTTTCTAATAATAGATGGGCTAATAATGGATAATAGATTATCCTGAATTGAAATCATCACAGCCTGTAGGGAAATATTAGGAAATAGGAAATATGAAGTCAAATGGAAATTGGCTTGACCAGTTCTTATGTAACACATAGTATTCAGTAAGTACAAAATCAATATAGTGATGTTTCTTCTTTGAAACACCCTGATTTAAAAGTCCTGACAACATGCACCCATGGATATTGCACCATTGAACACACTGTGATGGAATAATGCAAATAAGTCATTATTTTATATGATGGACTGAGATTGGTGTGGTGGGAAACAGTGAAGCTAGGTAGATCTTGGAGTTATGGTGAGGAAATCCATGTTTCAAGAGATAACTACACATACACTCTAAGGCTTTAAGTGCCTGCATATTTCCATGAATTAAAATGTTTTCTTGACCTTTAACTGACCCCACCTTCTTACTTCAATGTTGCATAAACTACTTCCCAATTTGCAGTCTTTTAATGAGAATTACAGTAAATTATATGTGAATAATAGTAATATAAATTACAAAGGGAACTCTAAATAAAAGATGGTGGTAATATTATTAATTTGCTTTATATGCTATGTAGGCTAAGAATGGAAGAGTAATACAGGTCATATGGATCTAACAAATATTGAGAGAAAGAGGGAGAAAGAGAGAGAGAGAGAAAGTTTAAAGAATCCAAAGGCAAAATTAAAAGTGTACATGTTAATAGTTGCAAGACAGAGACATGTGTAGCCAATAAGACTGTAGCCATCAAAAGACACCATTTCTTAAGGAGAATTTCTAATTGAAATTAGTATCAAAATTAGAGTGGCAGAAGTTTAAATAAAAATAATTTTCCATCTAGTGGATTGTAATGCATTACAAACACATGTAAAGCTTGGACGGACTCTGATGCAATAGTAGCTTTCTACATCTATTCCAGATTTTGTCTGGTCATCAATTAATAATGTTAAGTATTGCCATTTATAGAAAACTTCTCATAATTAGTATATATAGGTATTAATTATAATAATTATTCCTGGTGAATTTTGACCTGCAGTATACCCATTGTACTGCTAGTATGTGATGATAATTAATTAAACATGGCCACATGCTAGCTCTAAAAGAATCTTTTTTTGTATTTGTTATTGCAGTAACTTAACATTTCCCATATTAGCCACTTTAAAGGGTACAATTCACTTTCAGTTACATTGAAAATATTGTACTACCATCACCAATATACATCACCCCAACAATTTCATCTGAAACAAAATCTGTACTCAACAAGCAATAATTTTTTCTCCCTCCACCTCCACCATCCCCTGGTCAACTGTAATCTGTCAACTGTATCTGTCACTGTAGTAAGTGTTTTATTGCTACTCCTACTCTGGAAATAGAAGACAGAAACAGCAAGACTAAATGAGCTTAAGGCAACATTATGTTTCCTACTTAGCAGTATGTAATACAAAGTATAAATAGGATAAATGTTGGTTGATAAATGCACTTTGATCGACCAACATTTATCCTATTTAGTTTGTTGATGGAAGAAATAAGAGATAAGGGTTGTTAGCTTTAAGAGATACAGATTATAGGAATCAATGTTGGTTGGTTGGTGATTTTTTGTTATTTTATCATTCTCTGATTTTTTTGTTGCTGTTGTTGTTGTTAGAGTTGTAGGTTTACAGTCAAGTAAGGCATAAAACACAGAGTTCTGGTATACCACCCTGTAATTAACACCTTGTGTTACTGTTTTATATTTGTTACAATTCATGAAAGAACATTTTGATGATTTTACTACTAATTATAATTGTAGTCCATCATTTAAAATAAGGTTTGCTGTTTATATGTTATACAATATATATGTTTATATTATTTTAAAAAAATAAGTAAATACACTTTGACTTTTTTTTTTCCATATGTTGATTCTCCATGTTTAGGGATTACCTGCCTTTGTCTCTCCACATCCTAAGTACATTGCTCAAACATGCCCAATTCTACTACAGTGACTGAATTCCTGCTTACAAGATTTTCTGATGTGTGGGAGTACAGAGTTTTGCACGCCATGCTATTTCTACAGATGTACTTTGCCACATTATTGGGCAACTTTCTCATTGTGACAGTAACCACATTTGACAAGAAACTTCATACCCCCATGTTCTTTTTCCTTAGGAATCTGTCTGTTTTGGATATGTGCTACATTTCTGTTACCATTCCCAAGGCATGTGTCATCTTCCTGCTTGATAACAGGGTGATCTCTCTGATTGGATGTGCATCTCAGATCTTCTTTGTGTTTATGTTTGCTTGTGCAGAGCTACTGTTCCTCAGCATCATGGCCCATGACCGCTATGTGGCCATCTGCCAGCCCCTCCACTACCCTATGATCATGAACCCTCGAGTCTGTATCCAGATGACTCTGACCTCTGTGCTCAGCAGTATGGGATATGCAGCATTCCACACTGCAAACACATTCAGGCTCTCCTTTTGCCGCTCTAATGTGGTCTATCAGTTTTTCTGTGACATTCCTTCTCTATTGAAGCTCTCCTGCTCTGACACTTTAAGCAATGAAATTTTAATTTTTATCTCTGCAGTGGTGATTGCTGGTGGCTGCTTTGCCTTTATCACTATGTCTTATATTCACATATTTTCTACTGTGCTCAAGTTGCCAAACAGGAGAGAGCGAGGGAAAGCCTTTTCCACTTGTGTTCCTCACATCATTGTGGTGACCATCTTTGTCACCTCCGTCGCTGCTATATATTTGAAGCCAACTTCTCACTCACCCATGATTCAGGATATGATCACCTCTGTGTTCTACTCTATAGTCCCTCCATTCTTGAATCCTATAATCTATAGTCTTAGAAACAAGCAGATAAAAGAGGCTGTAAAGAGAATAATGAGCAAAAAGCTATATTCAGGTAATCGGTAGGATAATTATTTGAAGATATTCTCATATTGTTGAGATGATTTTTAAAATGTTTCAAGATTAATTTATTGCCTATTTCCAATTCTTGGAGCATTAACATAAGTTTTAACATACAGTTGTTTTCTTATGAGACAACATATAAATAACACAGACATATTTCAATTCGAGGTTTCCCTCAAAAGTTTGCATATCCATTGTTTACTATAACATCACTTCTAAAGAGTATCTGCTAAAACCTATATGCTAAATAAGTTATTTAATTTCTTTTTATATCTGACTTTTTTTTTTTGAAGTATGGCTGTTTTATTATTTTGATTTGTTAACTCTGGAAACTCGGATGCTACCTCTTATGTAAGCTTTTATTATAGATTGAGTCTGTGTTGAGGCTATTATTCAAACTAAACCCAGTTTATAATGCTTTCCCTCAGCAGTAGCTTTCAATAATTCTCCAGCATGTGCAACTGCTTCCTTTCCATTAAAGAAGTTCCTCTGTCCAACTTCCTTTCTATGGGCTGTGGGTTATGATTTTATTTTAATTACACTTTTTTTCTTCCTGGGAGCTACAATCAACTGAGCACCACCGTCAGCCCTCTGATTTAGCTTTTATCCTCAGCTTTCAACACTGGAGAACTCCATCATTCAGACCCCCTTAATTCTTTGCATTTCTGCCCCATATAACTTCCAAATACAGGGAACCTGGCCTATGTCCTGGGTCAGTCTTCCATGGAGCTATTTGAAATCGGTTAACAAAGTCCCCAATATTTTAAGTTAGGTAGCCACTGTTCAGGCCAGAAAGACACTAACTGGAGTGTGTACAGAACATGTGAATACACCATGAGTTGATCTGCCTTCAGGGGCCCATATTGGATGTGCAGGTATCTAAGCTGCCAGAAATCAAGTTCCAAAACTTGCCTTAAGTACTTGTGCCCCAAAACAATTGCTATGGATCACACAAAGTGCCATGCAGAACCAAGGATGGTAGAGGGGCCCATAAAGGTGATATTTTCTCTAGGTTCTCCAACTAATTTATTTTTTTTTTCTGATTCAGTTATTAGTTGATGTGTTCTCTAGGCTCAATCATCTTGCAGTGTTTTGGGAAATTTCTTCTGCCATTTTTCACTACTTCTAAGGCAGGGCATCTTACAATGCACCCTGGTGACGTCACATTTCCAATAATTCTTTTCTGTTGTTGTTAGAAAGAGTGTCTGAAGTCTTACAGAAAGTTCATGCAGAAATTGCAGATATCTCTCACACTCCCTTCAAGCATGCAGTTTTCTATATTATTAACATTTTACATTAGTGTGATATTTTTGATAAAATGAATAAAATAATAATGTATTTATATTAGTCATAACTGCCCATATTTTACATTAAGGTTCACCATTTTTGTTGTATAGTACAAAGTTTGTTGTGTACAGTTTTGACCACTCTGCTACTTTTGTTTGTAGATAGCTAGTCTCATGGAGAGATTCCTTTAGACAACTGGCACTAAGGGGGAAAGAAAAGGAGGATAACAGAGAAACCATTGGTGGCATTTTCAAATTAGTTCTAAGTTGGAGAGGTTGGAGCAGTACTTCAGTTCTTACCCGAGCTCTTTGAAACTTGCCTTGTCCTCAATTTCTCTATTTTGAACTTATTTATTATCCAGAGGTGAAATGTTAGGGTATCCTCATCTCTTCTGAGCACATGACCTGTCTGCCACATTTGTCTTTCTAGTTTATTTTTAATACATATGATCTTTTACAAAACTATTATTTCCAAAAGTAACTCTTTCTCCAACTTTTCCTTCCAACCTTATAAAAAGTCTATTATTTGCCTCAATTTTATTCCCCCCACCCAATCTGCAACAATTTCTTTACTTGCCTTGCAATCATTTCAAGGAATGTCATGTGCACAGCCAATGTTTACACTGAGGGAGTCCTCAGTTGACACAAAAGCAAGCGGCTTGCATCAATTCTTTAACAGTATCACAGATGGGCCAACACAGATAAACAGGAATCATTTAATAGAATGTTTGCTTTTCTCCTTCATAAATCAGGAATCCACCCAAGGAATGTTGGCTGCAATCTTTAAGTTCAAGTGTTTCCTGATGAGGGAGACATTGTAATCTAAGTAAAAATGTCATGAAGCTCTCCTAACAATGTCTAAACTGCCTTGTTTTAATTCAGTCATAGATTCATTGCTATAAACCAAAGATTAAAATTCAGAGTTCTGATAAATTTGATTCTGGCACATTTTCCTGAATTTCCTTGGTATCTATGAGTCAGTACAGGCTCTTGAAACTCTCTGACTTTGATAGTTATGCTGATATTGCTCCTTGAACTGAATTATGTTTTCATATTCTAATTCAGTAATTAGCGAAAAAGAAAAATAATTCTAAAACTAGCATCAAGCCCTATCAAACATGTAATAATTTATCTAATGTAAACTTTGCACAGTTTATTCATGAGCACCAGAATGTATTGGGACAAAAAAATAAAGAGCAACAGACATGGATAGAGAATATTAATAAATAAATAAGAAAATTCTACATGTTTAAGATATTAATTCTTACCAAACTATCACAGTGAAATGTGAATAAAAAGACCAGTAACTTTCCTTGTGTGTGTGTGTATTTGTAATTTATAAAAAACAGCTATTCATAAAATTATTTAGGAAAGTAAATGATCCAAACTCTGACCATTTGAAGAATAATTAAGTTGGATAATATATGCTGACAGATTTCTACAAAACAACAGTAATTAAACCCTGAGTATTGGTGAAAAGACTAATAAAAAGAACAATGGAACAGAATAGAGAATGCATACAGAGACCAACTTATATACCTTGCCTTTATTTACAACATGGCAACAAGTCAATTCAGAAGGTGAAAGAATGGTCCGTTCAATAGAGTTACTAGAAAAAAAAATCCTGCTCCCTTATTGAAATAAAATGCTTTTCCATACATTTTAAATCCTTCAACAATAATATGAGATGGACGATGGGAAAATGTATTTGCATATAGAGAAAGGTAATATAATAAGCAAAGAAATAAAAACAAAAACAAAAATGTTTTCTAGAATAGGTAAGAGTATAAGTTTCCTGACTCAAAATTGGCAAAGTTTATGAACTGTGGCAATAAAAGCCCTACCCGTAAGTTGAAAAACAGATGAAATTTTACTTAACTAAAATTGTGAATTTATGTTGATTGACTGACACTATTAATTTGGATAAAAGGAAGCCATAGATTGGAATAGATTAATAATAATATATCTAAGTGATTCTTTTCCAGTATATGAACTGCTTCTATGACAAATCCAATAATAAAAAGAGAAAAAGAATAAAAAAAAAAGATTTTCACATAAAGAATATCTAATTGCTTGATGATCGTATGTAAAGGTATTTAAAAGATATATATTTTTGGAAATTAAGATTATAACCAATGGTTGATATCATTACACACGTAATAGATTTGCTAAATGTTTCAGTACTCTTTTTTTTTTTTTTAAAGATTTATTTATTTAATTTCCCCCCCCTCCCCTGGTTGTCTGTTCTTGGTGTCTATTTGCTGCGTTTCTTTGTCCGCTTCTGTTGTCGTCAGCAGCACGGGAAGTGTGGGCGGCGCCATTCCTGGGCAGGCTGCTCTTTCTTTTCACGCTGGGCGGCTTTCCTCACAGGCGCACTCCTTGCGCGTGGGGCTCCCCCACGCGGGGGACACCCTTGCGTGGCACGGCACTCCTTGCGCGCATCAGCACTGCGCATGGCCAGCTCCACACGGGTCAAGGAGGCCCGGGATTTGAACCGCGGACCTCCCATATGGTAGACGGACGCCCTAACCACTGGGCCAAAGTCCGTTTCCCAAGTACTCTTGATATATGTATAAATAAGGAGTGGTATTGTAAAGTGGTGCCCTCACTTTGGAAAAAAAAAAACTTGTTAGTGCCTACTCTAACTAAACATACACCTGCAGTTTATTTTCTATGTACACCAAAAAAAAAGACATGCATAGCCATTTTATAAATTTTTCTTCCTAATAACCAAAATCTGGTAAGAATCAAAGTGCCCATTATAGTAAAATGGGCAACTAACAAGTGAACTAGTCAAATAGGTATATACTCCCAGCAATAAAATGTAAATTATCACATCAATGATATAAAATATCAAATAATTTCACAGACATATGGTGAGCAAATGCAGTCATATACAAAAAAGAACACAAACATAATCCAGTATCTATTTGCAGAATTCATAAACAATATCAAACTGCTACAGTGTGAGACCCTTTTCACTGGATTAGACCAGTGAAGTGTGACTCAGGCTGCATCTCCACCCTTTTTCTGTGTCTGATATAAACAGAGACAAAAGAAAAGGGAGCTCTGCCATTTTTTATCCTACCTTGTGAGAGAGGGTTTGAAATAGCCAGAAGCCATAGCTTAAGTACAAAGTCCCTAAGAGTCCAGGTCCACGGAGCAACCCAAGGCTAAAGAGATAAGCCCCATGCCTGGTTACCCACAGCTGAGCTCCATGAGATGGCAGATTCTGGAGGGGAAGGCAGGGACCTTGGCAGAGATCAGAGGCCATTTGGCTTTGCCATGTGGCAGGACCCTGACCATCTCTGTTGATGTCTAGATTTGGACATGTCACAGCCTTGGAACCATAAAATTTTACCCTAAATAAAATTCCCATTTATGAAAGCCAACCCATATTTGGTGCTTTGTATTGACAGCCCTTTGGTAAACAAAGACAATGGTTGGGAAGTGGATTTGGCTCAATAATTAGAGTGTCCACCTACTACATGGGAGGTTCAGGGTTCAAACTCAGGGCCTCCTGCCCTGTGTGGTGAGCTGGCCCATGCACAGTGCTGATGGATGCAAGGAGTGCCATGCTATGTAGGGGTGTCCCCCATGTAGAGGAGCCCCACATGCAAGGAGTGCACCCCATAAGGAGAGCCACCCCATGCCAAAAAAAGAGCAGCCTGCCCAAGAGTGGTACCGCACACACAAAGAACTGACACAGCAAGATGATGCAACAAGAAGAGACACAGATCCCCGATGCCACTGACAAGAATGCAAACAGACACAGAAGAACACACAGTGAAGGGACACAGAGCAGACAGGTGGGGGGAAGAGAGAGAAACATGTTTTAAAAAATCTTAAAAAAAGAGAACATATTCTTTAACTTTTATATAGTTCAAGATTAGTTATATAAATTAATGTCAAAAATCAAAATAATGGATACATCATGGGAATATAGGCCTATAAGTCAAATAAATTATATTCACAAGAACAAAAGCAGAGAAAAATGTAATACTATCAGCCCTATGGTATGCAAAATGTTTACTGAAATTCCTGAGGTTGAAGGAAAACCATAACAGGATATATCACTGAATGCATCAAGGATTGACATATATTGGGAAGGTTAAATATGTGCATTTTTTCTTTTTTTGCCCCAAGACAAACTGTATTTCTTTAAATTGATTATGATGTGATTTAGTACTTGCATTGTAACTGATTTAAGGCTTTTTTCTTCTTTTTTAAAAAAAATTATAGTTAATAGATGGCAAGGAATGTTACAACAAAAAATATAAATAAAACAAAAAACAGAAGAGGTTCATATATCCCACTCCCCACCCCCACAATATCATTTTTAATTGTATTTTTTGAAGGTATATACATCACAAAAAATTATTAAACTAAAAAATATAAGAGGTTCCTGTATACCTCCCCACCCCTTTCACATCAACAACCTCCCTCATCATTGCGGCACACTCATCCTACTTAATGAACACATTTTGGGGCACTGCTGTACCACACAGATATGTGCATTTTAGAAGTGAAAATATGAAGTTAATGCAAACAATAATATATGGAAGATGAATATTGAAATCTCTAGGATAATAACTTAAAATGAGATGCATTATGACTAAATCACTACTAGAGGACATAATTTCACTAAAGTAAGATATGTTTCCTTAATCCATTAGAAATAAAATAGGGCAAAAATAAATGGGGCATGTATCAAACACAAAAACATTGAGGTGGCAAATTATGATTTTAAAAATATTTTTAATTTATTTTCATAAGATACATAGATAACACAAAATGTTACATTAAAAAATATATGAGATTCCTAAATGCCCATTCCCCACATCCACCACTTTTCCACTTGAACAATTTCTTTCATTAGTGTGGTATATTCATTGTAATTGAAGAATATGTTTTGGAGCACTGCTACACAGCATGGATTACAGTTTACATTGTAGTTTGCACTCTCTTTTAGTCCATTCAGTGGGTTATGGCAGAATATATAATGTCCTGCATCTGTCCCTGCAGTATCATTCAGGACAATGCCAAGTCTCAAAAATGCCCCCACACCACATCTCTCCTTCCCTCTCCCTGCCCTCAGCAACTCCCATGACCAATGTCTCCACATCACTGATACAGTTTCTTCCATTGCTAGAGTCACAATAATTCTATAGTTGAATACCAGTAAGTCCACTCTAATCCATATTTTATTCCTGATGACCCTTGGGTGGCAATGCACAATCCACCTCTCAATTGAGAGAGGGCTTTGGTCACATATAAATGGTGGATGGGACTCTTGTGTCCACAGCTGTAGAATCTCTTGGTTCCTTGGTGTGTTTTTTTGTCCATCTTCACCTCCCTGTCAGCTGACCTTGGTAAGTCCAATAAACTGGAGAAGAGTTGTTGCAACACTGCTGAGGCCCAGGGTCCAGCTGGCACATGGACAGCCCAGAGATTCAAGTCTCCTGGGCATACACCAACCCCATCACCAACCACAGGTTCAATAAAAGGGACAAAAGAGGCATGTGTAGAGAAATCACATCTGAGACCAACTACATCACACTCAGGAGCACAAGTTCCAAAGTAAGACCCATTCTCAAGGCACTAAACTCTGGAGCCATCTGCTATGACTGTAGGACTTGGGTGTCTCCATAACCCTCAGGAGCACCATTCCCTGGTATTGTATATAATTTAGTTGTCTCTGAGATCCTTCTGAGATATGCATGACCATGACCCCTCTGATGACCTCCTGACTCATTTTGAAGTCTCTTAGCCATATAAACTCATTTATCTTTCCCATTTCCCCTTTTATTCAAGGTCTTTTTCTAGTTGCATCATCATTGTGTGCTTGGTAGTAAACCTTTGGTGCCAGGGAGGTTTATCCCAGGAAGAGAGATGAGCTATTAGCCTGATAGTATTCCACTGGCCTTGTGCAGAGAGAAGAGCAGTTGAGCCCAGAGAGAAACAAGCCCCAGGAAAGAAGACAAGCCTTATGCTAACTTTCAGATGATATTGGAAGAAGCTAGGACCATAGAGTCTTAAGAGGAAGAGGAAGCCTGAACCCTTGCAGATGTCAGCAGCCATCTTGTCCCAACACATGGCAGCAGACTTTGGTGAGGGAAATATCTTACAGTTTATGGCCTGGTAACTCTAAGCTTCTACCCAAATAAATAATCTTTGTAAAAATCAACCAATTTCTGGTATTTTGAACGAGCACCTTTTTGACAGACTAATACATATGGTCAAGTTTTTTGCCCATTTTTAAATTGGTTTACTTGTCTTTATCATTGAGTTATAGAATCCCTTTATAAAACATAGAAATCAAATCCTTATCATACATTTGGTTACCTAATATATTCTTCTGTTGTGTAGTCACTTTTTCACACTTTGACAAAGTCTTTTGAATACCAAAAGGGTTTAATTTTGAAGAGGTCCCAATTGTCTATTTATTCTTTGATTCCTTATGCTCTGGTTTTAAAATTTAAGGAAATACAACCTAAAACAAGATGTTGAAAATGTTTCACTACATTATCTTCTAGGAATTTTATGGTTCTATAAAATGTATGTCCTTGATCCATTTTGAGATGATTATGTCATAAGGATTAAGAGAGGAGTCATCTTTCTTTCTTTTGGATATGGATATCTAGTTCTCCCAGCACCGGTTGTTGAGTAAACACTTCTGACCAAGTTTGGTGGGCTCATTAATCTTTTTAAATATAATTTGAATGTAAATATGAGGGTCTACATTTGAACACCCAGTTTGATTTCAGTTATACATTTTTATTTCTTTATGACAGAACTGTACATTTTAACTGATGTAGTAATAGTTAATTATTATGCTTTAAAGTCAGAAAGTGAGAATCCTTTAATTTCATTTTTCTTTTGGCTACACAGAACCCCTTGCACTTCCAGATAAGTTTGATAATTGGATTTTCCATTTCTGCAAAAAAACAATGTTAGAATTTTTATTGGGGTTGCATTGAATCTGTAAATAAATTTCAGTGAAATTAGTATCTTAATGATATTTTGTGGATTCCCATATAACTCCTTATATAAGAACCTCCCTTACTATGTAACTTTTCTTTAATCTAAAACTTCCCTAAAATTAAAATTTATTATAAAGAAAGTAATTAAGTCTTTTAACCAATGTACACAGGATGTCCTTACAATTATTTAGGTCTATTTTGGTTACTTTAAGCAATATTTTATAGTTTACTGAATACCAACTCTTTATGTCCTTAAATTAGTTTATTTCTAGAAATGTGATTATGTTAGTCTATATTTTAAGTTGAGTTTTTATCCTCACTTTCTCCCCAGATAGCTCATTACAAGTACAAAAATTACTGATTTTTGCATACTAAATTATAACCTGCCTCTTGGTTGAACTTATTTATTTGCTTTGTGGTGGATTTGTTCACATTTTCTGGATATAGGATCATGCCATCAGTGAATAAAGCTTTATATCTTATTTTCCTATTTGGATTACACTTATTTATTTTCTTGTCCAATTATTCTAGCTAGAACACATAGCACAATATGAAATAATGATGGTGATATTGGGCATCCTTGTCTTCTTCAGTCTTAGCAGGAAAGTTTTCAGTATTTCGCCATTGAGTAAATTGTTAGCTGTGGGTTTTTCATGTGTGCTCCTTTTATTTTTTTAATATATTTTAATTTTTTTTGTTAAAATATATTTAGATTACGTAAGTGTTACATGAAAATAGAGGGGATTCCCATATACCCCACTCTCTCCACCCCCCACATTTTCTAACATTAACAACATCCTTCATTAGTGTGGCACATTATTACCACTGATGAAATCATTTTTGAGAATTGACACTAAGCATGAACTATAGTTTTTAATGTAGTTTACACTCTCTTCTGAACAATTTTGTAGATTATGGGAAGATATGTAATGGCCTGTACCTGCCATTGTAATTTTATTCAGGACAATTCCCAACTCCTAAAAATGCCATTCTAGTTCACCTGTTTTTCCCTCTCCCTACCATCAGAAAATTCAGTGACCACTGCCTCCACATCACTGATTTAATTTCTTCTATAATCACAATAAGTCTATAGCAGAACACCAGTAAGTCTACTTTAGTCCATAGTTCATTCCCCCATCCTAAGGATTCTGGTAAGGTATTACCCACTCCAACTCTAATTGAGAGGGGACTAGGATCCCATGGGGCAGATGGATGGGGCTATCTTGTTTGTAGTTGCAGACTCTCTTGGTTCCTTGGTATGATTGTTGTTCATCATCTCTCAATTAGTTTTCCTGGATAGGAACAATGACCTAGAAAGTAGGTATTGCTTCTCCATTGAATTTCAGGGCCCAGCTGGCACAGGGACAGCCCAAAGATTTTATTCTCTTGGACAGATAACCCCAGTACTAATTATAGGTTCAAATAGAAAGGTCAAAAGAACCATGTATAGGGAAACCACAACTGAATTCAACTCTATCAGATAGGGAAGCATAAATTCCAATGCAGCCCACTGGTAAAACCTCAAACTCCTGAGCTACCTGCCCTGACTATAGTGTCTGGATATCTCCAGAGCCCTCGCAAGCCCCACTATTTGAGGTAGTATTTACTTTGTCAGTCAGTGAGAGTATGCTAATACAAGCATAAGTGTAATCTCTGGAATGACCTCCTGATGCACTTTGAAGTTTCTTAGACATATAAACTCATGTTTCTTTACATTTTCCCCTTTCGGTCAAGGGCTTTTTACAATTGCATTGCTACTTGGTGTTTCACAGTAATTCATCAATGCAGGGAGGCTCATCCCTGGGAATCATGTCCCACAATGGGGAAAGATAAAGCATTTATATGCTGAGTTCAGCTTAGTGAAAGGCAGTATTTTAGCAACAAGGAGACTCTCAGGAAGTAACTCTTCGGCACCTTATAATGCTAGGTTAAGTTTTGATTTCAAGAGTAAAGTTTCATAAGTAAACTCATTAATATCAAGGGCACATCAATGGACCATCCTCCTTCACTAGTCATTTTATCTATACTCAGGGAATTTTGGCTCTTCCATTAGAGAATGTGACAGACTTCCCCAGGATGGGAATTTGCTATTATTTCAGTTATTGTGTGACTCTCTACCTGCAATGACAATGACACATGAACAATTAAAAACATGTGCATTATATGTATGTCCAGGTGAACCTTGTCCCATGTATCCCTCATCACAGATAACCCACACAAAAGATCCTCCCTGACAAGTTGTAACCCTTCTATGATCTAAAACTTCTTCAATAATGAAGCCAAAAATTACCCAAACACAATAATAAGAAAATAAAATAATAATGATAGGATTAAAAATAATAAGTACAAAAAATTAAAATGATTTGGAATAATAAAAATGAAAAAATACTAACTTTTTGACATTATGTATTTCATAATTCTAAAATCTGTTGTCTTGTGGGGATTGGTGAGTATGTGATTAAAATTACAATGTTAGGAATATTCTTCTGGCAACATGGCAGGGGAGGGTTGCTGATTTAGGGTTTTGTATGTGGGGGACATTTGGGACAGGGAACCTCTGGGGCAGGCTTCTGGGTAGTGTGTGTGTTCATCTTGTCATAATGGGTTATATGATTGGGTGGAATCCACATAATGAGTTGGAAGTGTTGGGCTCCCATCCTGGGGAGCCCTGCTATGTTCTCAAATAGTCTCAAATAGTGGGAGACTCTCAAGAGCCAAGGCAGTGCTTAACAGGTGATGACAGGCAGTATGTAAAGACCTCAATGTGTAATAAATGTGCCACCCAAATATAAAATGTTATGAATAAGGGAAAGGGGGCAGGATGCTGGGTATATGGGAATCCCATTTATTCTGTACATGACTATTCTGTACCATAAATCTTCTTTGAAGACAAAATAATAAATGTAAGACACTGGGGGAATAAACAGAAGAAAAATTGACACTACATTCGTTTGCACCCTTTAATGTGGAGAAAATTTCCTCTATTCCTATTTTTCAGAGTGTTTTTTCTTAAGAAGGGATGCTGAATTTGGTCAAATGGCTTTTCTCTGTCATTCAGGATAATCATGTTTTTTTATCATCTCCCATTTATTCATTTATTACATTTATTGATTTTCTTGTGTTGAAGAAATTGCATAATTGGAGTAAAACCCACTTGATCATGATGTATTTTTTCTCTTAATGTGCTGCTGGATTTGATTAACAAGTATTTTATTGGGGATTTTTGCATTTTTTTAGAGAAACTGGTTTGTAATTTTCTGTTTTTTCATATTATCTTAATCCGATCTTTGTATTAAGGTGATATTGGCTCCATAGAATGAGTTTTGTGACAGCCATCCTGTTCAATTTTTTTAAAGAATTTGAGCAAGATTTGTATTAAATGTTTTTTAAAAATAATTGGCAAATTTACTTTTTTCTATACATATATTTTATTAAATTGTCTTTTTTAAGATTCATAAACCACAAAAAAAGTTACATTAAAATATAAGAGGTTCCCACATACCCCACACCCTACCCGACCCACTCCACCCACATCAACAACCTCCCTCATCATAGTGGCACATTCATTGCATTTGGTGAATACCTTTTGGAGCACTGCTGCACCACATGGATTATAGTTTACATTGTGGTTCATACTCTCCCCCAGTACATTCAGTGGATTATGGCAGGATATATAGTGTCTAGGATATGTCCCTGCAAGTTCATTTAGGACAACTCCAAGTCTCAAAAATGCCCCACATCTCATCTCTCCTTCCCTTTCCCTGCCCTAAGCAACAACCATGGCCACTTTGTCCAGATCAATGCTGCAGTTTCTTCTATTACTAGCCACAATAGTTTTATAGTAGAATACCAGTAAATTCACTTTAATCCATATTTTATTCCTTCATCCTGTGGACACCGGGTTGGTGATGTCTGCTCCAACTCTATATCAAGAGGGGGTTTAGATCCATGGTGGATGGGTGTGATTCTCTTGCTTGGAGATGTAGGCACTCTTGGTTCCCTGGTGAGGTGGTTGACCATCTTCACCTCCCTGTTAGCCCACCTGTGCAAGTCCAACAAACTGGGGAGTAGGAGCTGCAACTCTTTTGAGGCTCAGGACCCAGCTGGCACATTCCAGAGATTGAAGTCTCCTGGGTATACAACTCCAGGACCAAGCACAGGCTCAGTAAAAGTGATAAAAGAGACATATGTAGAAAGTTCACAACTGAGTCCAACTTCATCACACTCAGGAACACAAATTCCCCGGTAAGGTCCACTGTTAAGGCAATGAACTACAGAGCCAAAGGCCATGATCGTAGAACCTGTGTGTCTCTGTAGCCCTTAGGAGTACCAGTCCTTGGGATTGTATCTATTTTGACTATCTCTGGGATCCTGCTGAGATGTGCATAAGTGTGACCCCTCTGATGACCTCCTGACTCTTTTTTGAAGACTCTTAGCCATATAAACTCATTTATCTTACCATTTCCCCCTTTTATTCATGGTTTTGTTGTAGTTGCATCACCAGTTGGTGATTGGTAGTAATCCCTCAGCACCAGGGAGGCTCATCCCCTGAAGTCATGTACCACACTGGGGGGAAGATAATGAATTTACATGATGAGTTTGGCTTAGAGAATTACCTTTTAAGCTGTCTGGTCATTTTGTTTTCATTTTAGGGATGTTTTTGAAGACTTCTTTAAACTCTTTATTTTAATTTGTTTGTTGAAGTCTTCTATTTTTTAAGATCAGTGATGTTTATTATTTCATTTCTAAGTATTTTTCCATTACCTCTATGATGTCTAGGTTGTGGTCAAAAAGTTGTCCACAATATCCTCTCCTAATTACGTTAGCAACTCTGTGGTCATTAGTAATGTCCCTCTCATTTTTTATTTTATTTGCTTCTCTCTCTTTTTATTTTTCAAAGAGATTGATACTATTAATTTTATCGAAAAATTATTTTTTTAAATTTTATTGATTCACTCTTGCTTTTATTTTGTTATCAATTTCATTTATTCCTGCTCTAATTTTTGTTATTTCTTTCCTCCTGACTGCTGTAGAATTAGTTTGCTCTTCTTTTTCTAGTCTCTTCAGTTGTGTTGTTAAGTCTTTGACTTTAGCTTTTTCTTAATTAATGGCAGCATTTAGGGCTATAAATGTCTCTCTCAGCACTGCCTCGCTCTCTCCCATAAGTTTTGATATGTTGTATTCTTGTTTTCATTCATTTTTAGATTTTTTAATTTCTCTTGAGATTTCTTCTTTGAACTACTGCCTGATTAAGTGTATGATTTTAACCTCCATATTTTTGTGAGTTTTCTGATGTTCCCTCTGTTATTGATTTCCAGCTTCATTCCATCATGATTAGAGGGAGTACTTTGTATAATTTCATTCTTTTTAACATTATTGAGTCCTGTTTTATTGTGGAAATAAATATTTCATATATTGAAACTCACTATATGGTCTATCCTGAAAAAAGTTTCACAAGTATTTGAGAAGAATGTATATTCTGTTGTTTGGTGGTATATTGTTCCATTTAGGATTTATGTCTGGTAGTTCTTGTTCCTTTATTATTCAAATGCACTCAATTTCATTATCAATCCTCTATCAAAGTGTCCTATCCAATGTTGAGTGTGGTGTCTTGAACTCTCCTACAATTATTGTAGAGAGAACTATTTCTTCTTTCAATTTTACCACTGTTTGCCTCATGTATTTTAGGGCACATTGATTAGGTGTATAACTATATGTTATTGTTATTTTATTCTTGGTGAATTATTCCTGCTATTAATATACAATGTCCTTCTTCATCAGCACTGTGTATGGGCCAGGTCCACACAGGTCAAGGAGGCCCTGGGTTTGAAATGCGGGCCTCCCATATGGTAGACAGACACCCTATCCACTGGGCCAAGTCTGCTTTCCAATATATAGTTCTTGATAAGCAATTGTATTTTTCATCAAGGATATTAAATTTATCATTCAACTGCCTTCTCACTCCCATGGTTCCTGATGGTAAATTGGCCTTTAGTCTTATTGAGCATTGCTGGTATATCATGAATTGATTTTCTCTTTCTGCTTTTAGAATTATTTCTTTATCTCTGGCACTTGACAATTTTAATAGTATGTGTCTTCCAATAGGTTTATTCAGATTTATTCTCTTTTCAGTACATTGTCCTTCTTTGATGTCAATATTTATTCCTTTCATAATGTTTCAGAGATTTTAGGCTATTATTTCATCAGATATTCTTTCCACCCCCTTTCCATTTTCTTCTCCTTCCTGTACACCCATAATGCATATGATGGTGTGTTTCTTGGTTAAAGTCAGTTCTCTGAAAGGCTGTACAACTTTTTCCATTCTTTTCTTTATCTGTTCTATTGCCTTTTCAAGTTCAGATGCTCTGTCTTCTTTCTAATTTGCTTATTCATTACTCATGCATTTCAAATATGTTTTTATATGCCTCTAATGAATTTTTAATATCTTCCATTTTCTTTTATTTCCATAAGATCTGTTACTTGTCTTTGCAAGCTTTCAGATTCCTCCTTGTGTTCAACCAGTGTTTTGTTAATATCCTTAATCTTGCTAGCCTTCTTATTGAATTTATTAGGGTTATATAATTTTTGATACCTGTGATTAGTCATTTTGAATCCTGTGTTTCATTTCTAGGTTTATTTTGATCCTTTGACTTGACTATGTTTTCCTATTTCTTAATATGCCTTGTAATTTTTTGCTATTTCTTCAGCATCTGATTATTTTTGAAGAATTTATTCTGTGCTCAGTTTCTCTCTTTTGCTTATGGTTGTCTAATTTTTGACTCTTTTCTAAATCTCCTCTCCAAAACTTGGTTCAAATCAATAATATTTATAATAGTTTGTACTTAACAGATCATATATTTTTGCTCTTATACATCCTATCTACCCTGAATATGTAGTAAAACTTTTGAGATTGTAATATTTATACATTTATTTCATCCCTTGGAACAATCATCCTTTCCCTTGTTCCTCCTTTGGGTATATTAATCTATTCTGTTTGTCATTGATTTGCTTCTGTAAATTTTAAGTCGTCCTTTCATTTTCTCTAGCTGCTATTAGCAGGAGAACTAATTTTGGTAGGAGTGTCTTCTTAGAGACAACCTTCTCAAATCAGATTTCCCAGTCAAAACAGGCTCAGGGACTCATGAACAAGTTGTGGGTCAGTTCCAATGTGCTCTGGGGAGGAGGCCCCAGATGTCACCAATCTTCTTTTCTACATCTCCCCAAATCTACACTCCCCTAAGTTATACAGCAGATAGCATACTTCATCTACTTGTTCTCTAGTGCCCTACAATGTTGCTTCACATTTTTTTTTCTGCTGACTTAAATTACTTGGGGGCATGATTGAGATTAAGGATTCAAGCTTTGCAGGGCTACGTCTGTTGCACAGCTCACAGCCACAAGATATGATTTCACTTATCTATTGCCACAGCCTTTGTTGGGACCACAAAGTGGGCAGAGTTATTCTGGCCATCTGTCACAAAACTTGTGTTTTGTCTGAACCCTGCTTACTCATCTTCCTAGAGCACACTGGGGCCTAGAAAGCTGCTGGCCTTTCAGGTGGTTGGGATGAATCTGTCTTGATTGCCCTGAGAAAATGTCTGGACTGAGCCCTACTTCCTTTCATACTTGGGGCATGCTTAAACAAGACTGCTACAGCCCTTAAAGGTGGAATAGGTGAATCTGCTTACTCTGCCCAAAGAAAGTTATCACACTGTATACATTATCCAATCCAGCCTGGTACAGGGGCCCAGGAAGTGGACAGTGGTTGCTTCACAGCTTAAGCAAATTGAATGTGATCTTTTCTGTCCAGTAATTCTGGTATGTTTATCAATCACCCATGATTTCACTCCTGCTGGGGACCAAGGTAGAACAATTCCTGCTGGCTTCTTTGTGCCTTGGATATATTTAAACATCAGCTCTGTTCAAGATTGGAATCCAGCTAGGTGAATTTGCTGATCAATACCTGTAGTTGGTTGCAGACCACTTCTCTTCTGCATTTTGTAAAAGGAGTTCCTGCTACCAGCTAGAGAGTTACTCCCAAGGCAGTCCATGTCACCAGTGGCAAAATGGAGGAATCTAGTTATGAAATTTCAGCACATTTTGTCAGTTTCTTTCTTCCTCTTTTCTCAGAATGAGTTATGATTTTCCTCTTGTCTCCAGATTCCTCTAAAAGTTGATATAGACAGATCATGAATGATTACTTGTTGCCCTATGGGATGAGATATTTGTTTGACTTCCCTAGTCAGTTGCCATTTTGGATCTCTTCCTATGTTGATATAATTTTAGAAGTCCTTCAGCAAGAAAAATCCTAGTTCATGCTGTGTTTTGGATAAAAAATAGAACTTTTATTAATATTATAATCATGGGGTTGACCTTTCTTAAATCTGTGATTATGAAACTATATTTTATTTTTCCCTATATTAACCCCTCTATGATATAGTCCATTTTCTTTGATGTATGATGAACATACTACCACAATGTTACCAGATTTTGTCCAGGCTCTTGACTATGTTGCAGAAATGAATTTCAGGAGCATGTTAGGTAATTTAGGCCAGTAATTTATTAAGGTAAGGAGGGAAGAGAAATGGGGGAAAATAACAGATCATGGGTCGAAGGTGATGAGTTCCATCCATCGGCCCCATAGTATCTAAGTACCCTCTCAATTAGAAATGGACTGTGCATCACCATCGCAAAACACTCAAGATTGGGAAATGAACAATGTACTAAAATACACATTATTATTCCATTATAGACATTATTATTATAGCAATGAAAGAGCTTTTTACATTTGTATAAATACAGTTACCACCAGAGATTCTGAAGGGAGGGAGAAGAAATAATAGGAGTAATATGGGGCCTTTTTTTGCAACAGTGGAATTGCCCTACATTACATTGCATTGATGGATACAGGACATTGTACCTTTTGTCATAACCTATAAAATTGTTCAGGGCAAAACATAAGTATAATGTAAATTATATTCTCCAATTAATAGCAATGCTTCAGTATGTGTCCATCAATTTTAACAAATATACCACATTAATGTAAGATACTGTGAATGTAGGAAATTGTGGGGGAGGGGGTGGGGAACATGGGAATTCCCTGTATTTTTATTTAACATTTATGTAATCTAAAGCTTCATTAAAATAATTAAAAATAAATAGTAAAATTACATAGTATGCAGCAGTTTTTACAGAGTATATCAATTCAAAATAAAGGTCAATTTCTTCCCCTATTCTATCACACAAATTCTACTATTATTAAATAAAAATTTGAACCACCAATTAGTAACTTTTAACTAATGAATATTAACACCTTTCATTGTGTGAAGGTATAAGAACTATTTCTTAAATTCATTACTAATCTACAGTCCTCGGCTCTTTTGGGATTTCATAAACTGAATTCCATGGATTTTCCTACTTTTTCTTTTCCTCTAGTACATATCCTAATTATATATGAGAATATTTTGGTTTATTTCTGTGTAAGCACCATGCTCCAAGATATTAAAGACTACTGATACATGATCCAAAATTGGTTAAGCTTTGAAAATATTATACTGAGTGAATTAAGCAAGACACACAAGGGCAAATATTTTATTCCTTCGCTCATATGAATTTTCTAGAATATTTTATCAGGGCTCTGATGGTTTTGGAGGAGTGGGGTGTTATGTCTTAATGATTACAAAGATTAATTTGGGATAATATTTGGAGATGGTGATAATACTACAAAATGCTCATTTAAAAATGTTAAGAATGACAATTGTTGGAAAAAAATTCCTTTTATTTATATTAAAATAAAATTTATTTTAATTTATATTAAATGTCTTCTTTCTTAGATATGAAATCATAATTAATTTTTGAAAACATTATATTTGCACATGATCTAAACATTATTTTCCTAATGTTCTTTTCCATCCTTGCTTTAATGGATAATACATGCTCAGTTCATACCAGAATTACTTCCAGAACTTGAATTTGCCATTATGCATTGGAATGTTCTGACTTCTTACCTGTCCTATAAGTTATCAGAAATCATCCTACCTCCATCTTATTTACCATCCAAAAGAGAAGCCAATTTTCTTTCTACCAATAAAATAACATAGAATCTCATATTTTCATACATCAATTGCATTGTCCACATGTGACTACCATAGTATCTGTGTAGTACCTGATTTTTTTGTTTAATTTTATTTTTATCTCTCTTGAGATGTTTGTGGTCTGGAAGGGAATATAGTTCATTAAACTTAAATCTAAAAATGTCTTAACTTCAAACAATATTGGTTTGCTCTACTTTGCTCTTCTTATTTAATACAAAACTTGCCAAATATAGGGAGTTGTATTAGTCAGTCAAAGGGGTGCTGATGCAAAATACCAGAAATTCATTGATTTTTATAAAGGGTATTTATTTGGGGTGGGAGCTACAGATACCAGGCCATAAAGCATAAGTTACTTCCCTCACCAAAGTTTATTTGGAGCAAGATGGCTGTCAACATCTGCGAGGTTTCTGGCTTCCTGGGTTCCTACATTCCTGGGGCTTGCTTTTCTCTGTGTTCAATCTTCCTTTGTTCCTGGTGCTAGCTTCTCTTTCCTCTGGGTACTGACTTACCAGTCTTCAGTATTAAAATCTAACATCAGAAATCTCTAACTGTTATTCGCCATGCCTTTTATCTGTGAGTTCCCACCCACCAAAGGGTGAGGATGCAACGCTCTAATCATAACACAATCATGTCCAGGTACAGATCAGATTACAAGCATAATCCAATATTTCTTTTTGGAATTCATCAATTATATCAAACTGCTACAGGGGTAAAAAAAATTAAATTGGAGCATTGGTTTGTTCTTCTTTTGCTTTTCTTACTTGGTACAAAAAGTTATGATACCAGATGCTTCTTACTTAATAATACTTCCCCATTCCAGTCATTAAGCAGTGGTTTTTTGGTTATGATTATTAATACATATTAATAAAGCATAAATCTATTCAAAGAGGACAATCAATGGTATTCAGTGTAATCACATGTTTGTGCATTCATCACCACTATCATCCCCAAAGCACTTTCTTTGTTCCAATAATAATAATAATAATAAAACAAAACTCACCACCTCTCATTCTATGTCTTGCTTGCCATGGGCAGTTGCTGTTCTTTTTCATTCTCTCTAGTAAATTTGTATTTATATTTTGTATAACCAGACTTACATATGCAATTTCTCCTTTATTTGTGTTTTACATAAGGTTTTGCTATCTTATACAGTTCCATGTTACAGTTTTCAGCTTTCCTTCCAGTAATATCCATGACCTTAGACTTTCCTTTACCAACCACTGTCCTATCCATACAATAGCACTGCTAGTTACGAACACTGTGATATACATTAAACAGTTCTATTTATAGCCAAAGGCTTAAAATCAAACTTTTTAAAACAATTATGCACAGATTAACCCTCAGCTTGCCATCCTCTACCCTCGTATTTTCTGGTGACAGATTCTATTTATTAATTCCATGTATTTGCACAATATATTTAGTCCATAATAGCACAGTCATACATATTTGTTCTTTTGTGTCTGGTTTGCTTCACTCAACATAATATCTTCCAGGTTCAACCATGTTTTCATAAACTTCACAACTTCATTTCTTCTTAATGATTCTATATTGTAAATACATGACAATTTGTTTAACCACTCATCAGTTGATGGACACTAGGGTTGATTCCAACTTTTGGCAATCATGAATAATGCTGCTAATAACATCCATGTGCAAATGTCTGTTCATGTCTCTGCTTTCTGCTCTGGATATATACCTAGTAATGGTATTGCTGCATCACATGGCAAGTTTATATTCAACCTCCGATGGAACTGCCAAACAGTCTGTCATAGTGCCTGTCTCAGATGGAACTGCCAAATGGACTTTCACAGTGCCTGTCTCGGTCTACATTCCAACCAACAGTGAGTAAGCATTCCTATCTCTCCGTATCCTCTCCATTTACAGTCTTCCAACATTTTAATATTGGCCAATCTAAAAGGTGTGATATGACATCTCATTGTAGTTTTCATTTGCATTTCCCTACTCACTAGTGTTGAATATTTTTTTATGTGTTTCTTTTTCATTTGCATTTCATCTTTGGACACTTGTCTTTTCATGTCTTTTGTCCATTTTTTAATTAGGTAATTTCTCTTTTTATTGTTGAGTTATATGCTTTCTTGTATATCATAGATATTATACCCTTATCAGATATGTGATTGCCAAATATTTTCTCCCATTGAGTTGCCTGCCTTTGACCATTTTGAAAAAGTATTTTGAGGTGCCTAAGTGTCTAAAAGGTACAAATGTGTTTAATTTTTGGATGTTCCACTTATCTTATTTTTTTCTTTTTTTGTTCATGCTTTTGGTGTAAGGTTTAAGAAACTGCCAGCTACAGTAAGATATTGAAGATGTTTTCCTTCATGTTCATCTAGGAGCTTTATGGGTTTCACTTTTATATTTAGGTCTTTGATCCATTTTGAGTTAAAAGTTTTAATAAATGGATCTTCTTTCTTTTGGATATGGATGTCCTGTTCTCCCAGCAACGATTGTTGAATAGACTCTTCTGAACTATCTGGGAGGGCTTGACAACCTTGTGAAAAATCACTTAACTATAAATGTGAGGGTGTATTTCTGAGTTTTCAATTCAGTTCCAGTGGTCAATACGTCTGTTTTTATGCCAGGACCTTGCAATTTTTACTACTGTAGCTAAGTAATTTGTTTTAAAGTCTGGAAGTGAGAGTCCTCCTATGTAGTTATTCTTTTTTAAGATTTTTTTTTTTTGGCTATTTGGGGACAGTTACCCTTCCAAATAAATTTGATCATTGGCTTTTCCACTCCTGCAAAAGATGCTTTTGCTATTTTTATTTGGATTTCATTGAATCTATAAATTGATTTTACTAGAATTGACATATTAATGATATTTAGTCTTCCATTCCATGAATACAGAATGTCCTTCCATTTATTTAAGTCTACTTCAGGTTCTTTTAGCAATGTTTTGTAGTTTTCTGAATGCAGGTCCTTTACGTCGTTGGTCAAGTATATTACTAAATGTTGAATTGCTTTAGATGCTATCAGAAATGGATTTCTTTTCTGATTTCCTCCTCAGGTTGCACATCAGTATTTTATAGAAAACACTATTGATTTTGCATGTTAAGCTTGTATCCCACCACTTTGCTGAACTAGTGTATTAGTTCTAGAAGCTCTGTTGTTGATTTTTCAGCAGATTCTAGAAAGCGTACCAAATCATCAGCAAAAAGCTATAGTTTTAACTCTTATTTTCCTACTTGTGTGACTTCTATTCCTTTATTTAACCTAATTCTCTGTCTAGAACCTCTAGCACAGTATTGAATAAAATGGTGATAATGAGCATCCTTGTCTTGCTCCTGATCTCAGCTGGAAAGATTTCAGTCTTTCACCATTGAGTCATTTGCTAGCTCTTGGATTTTCATATGTGAACTTAATCAAATTTTCAGAGTTTCTTCCTATTCCTATCTTTTGGTGTTTTTTTTTTTTTAATCAAACAAGGGTGCTGTGTTTTCTCAAATGCATTTTCTGCATCAATTGAGAGTATCCAGTGATTTTTCTTCTTCAATTTTTCAAGGTGGTTTATTAAACTAATTGATTTTCTTGTGTTGAACAATGCTTCCATACCAGGGATGAAACCTAACAGGTTATGTTATATAAGTCTTTTGTTTTTGGATTCAGTCTGCAAGTATTTTTTTGAGGATTTTTGTATCTATATTCATTTGAACTACTGGTCTGTAATTTAATTTTTTTGTAGTATAATTATCTGATTTTGGTAATAGTGTGGTGTTGGATTCATGGAAAGAATTTAGTACCATTTCTTCCTGTTCAGTATTTTGGAAGAGTTTGAGCAAGATCGGTAGTAGATTGTTTTTGAATGATTGGTAATATTTGCCTTTAAAAACATCTGGTCCAAGGCTTTTCATTTTTGAGAGGTTTTCAGTGACTGTTTCAATCTATTCACTTGTGATTGGTTTGGTGAGGTCTTCTATTTATACTAGGGTCAGTGTAAGTGGTTTGTGTGTTTCTAGGAATTTCTCCATCTCATCTACATTGCCTAAGTTTTAGCATACAATTATTCTTAGTACTTCTTATGATTCTATTTCAATGTTTTCATTTGTAGTGGCCACAGTTTCATTTCTGATTTAATTAATTTTTCTCTTCTCTCTTGTTTTCTTTGTCAGTCTTACTAAGAGTTTGTCGGTTTTGTTGATCTTTGCAAAGCACAAATCTTGGTATTGTTGATCTCTATTTTTTTTTTTTGATCTTCATTTCTGATCTCTAATTATTATTATTTTTTTCCTTTGAGTTGGTTTGGGATTACTTTGCAGTTCCTTTTTAGGTTCCTCCAGATATATATTTAGGTCTTCAATTTTAGCTCTTCCTTCTTTTTAATTTAAACAATGAGTGCCATAAATTTCCCTCTCAGCTCTGCTTTTGCAGTGTCCCATAGGTTTTGATATGTGTGTTATCATTTTCTTTCATCCCCAAATATTTGATATATTCCCTTGCAATTTCTCTGACCCACTGATTATTTAAAAGTGTGCCGTTTAATCTCCATATATTTATGAATTGTCCTTTTTTCCATGCATTATTGACTTCCACTTCATTTTTATGAGCAGAAAAAATGTTTTGTATTATTTCAATCTTTTAGATTTATTGAGACTTCTCTTGTAACCCAATGTATGGTTTATCATGGAGAGGGAATCATGAGAACTTGAAAAGAATGTATATCCTTCTGTGTTGATGTTAATACTCTATAGATGCCTGTTAGGTCTACTTCATTTATATTATTCTGGCTCTCCATTTATTTATCCTCTGTCCAGATGTTCTATACAATACTGAGAGTGGTGTATTGAAGTCTCCAACTGTAATTGTAGAGACATTTATTTCTCCCATCAATTTAGTCAATGAATATCTCATGTATCTTAGGACATTCAGGTTTGGTGCATAAATATTTAGCATAATCCTTTCTTCTTGTTGAAGTGCACCTTTTACTAATATATAATGACCTTCATCCCATATAACTGTGCTGTATTTTAAATCTAATTTGTCCAATATTAGATTTGTTACTCCAACTGTTTTTTGTTTACAATTTGCATGGAATACTTTTTCCAACCTTTCACTTTTATCCAGTTTGTGTTCTTACCTGATAAGTCTCTTGTAGACAACATATAGACAGCTCATATATTTATTTTTCCATTCTATCAGTCTAAGTTTTTTATTGGGGAATTCAACTGATTAACATTCAATTTTATTACTGTAAAGGTATTACTTACTTTTTCCCTTTTGTCCTTCAACTCTCTGTTGTCATATCATTCTATTGTTTGTCTTCTTATCCTTTAGTTTACCTTTGCTAATAATATTCACTTCTAAACATTCTCCAAATATTTTAGCCTTGGTTCTTTTTCTTTTTTTAATTCCTTTCAGGCTGCCGCACCGCTTTTAGTATCTCTTGCAAATTTGATCTTTTGGTAACATATTTTCTCAGTTTTTGTTTGTCTGTGAAGACTTTGAACTTACCCTAAATTTTGAAAGACAGTTTTATCAGATACAGAGTTCTTAGCTGGCAGTTTTTTCTTTCATTACCTTAAATACATCATAACATTTACCAAAGTTTTCTGATGATACATCAGCATTTAATTTTATTTAGTTTCCCTTGTATGCAATGTCTGCTTTTCTCTTGTTGCTTTCAGAATCTTCACTTTTTCTCTTGTATTTGACATTCTCAATATTAGGTGTCTCAGCATAGGTCTATTCAATTTTTTTTTTTCTTTGATTTGGGGTGTGTTGTCTTTTTAGATATTCATTTTGTTTTGTTTTTTTTCCTTCATAAGGATTGGGAAGCTTTTGGTCATTATTTCTTCAAATATTCTTTCTACCCCTTTTCTATTCTTTATTCCTTCTGGGACACCAATATGCAAAAGTTTGTGTGTTTCACATTGTCTTTCAATTTCCTGACATTCTGTAGCATTTTTCTGTATTTTTCTTTTTCTGCTCTCCTGTCTTTTCCAATTCAGTTGTTCTGTCTTTGAAATCAATAATTCTGTCTCCAAGCAATTCAAATCTGCTCCTATGTGCCTCTAATTTTTTAAAAAATTTCATCAATCATATCTTTCATTACCATAAGGTCTGTTACTTTTATTTACAGGCTTTCAAATTTTTCTTCATACTCTCCCAAATTCTTCCAAAATCCTTTCTTTCTTTGGACATATTTTATTTGACTTCTTTGAAGTAATTTAAGAGAGCTGTGTGATTCTTTTTCTTAAATCCTGTATCTCTTCAGGATATTTCTTTTGTTCTTTCGGCTGAGCCATCAATTCCTGTTTCTTAGTATGGCCTGTAGCTTTTTGATGATGTCTAGTAATCTGAATATGTTGTTGGATTTACTTGATGACTAAATTCTCTCTCTTGTTTATTGTTTTCATTTTTAATTTTTCATAGCTCTTCTTTGATATTTGCTTTAAATCATTCTAATTTTAAAACTGCTCAGCTTATGTTTTAAAATATCAGGCTAATAACTCACTAGAGCAATGAAGATTTTCTGCCAGGAGTTGGATACAGAGGGCACAGAGGACAGCTTTTGTCCATGCATTTTCCAGGCTGGTCAACAAATAGTGCACCTTTCCACAGAGATATTTCAACAAGGGCTTTCCTTTGTTCCTTTGTTGGGTTTCTAGATGGGAGATTCAAACTGGGCTCTACTGACAGAATTCTCTGAAGAAAATCACCCCAATCTCCCATTCATTTCCTCATGAAATAATTGAAAGGAGGGTTATGTCTGTTACTTTCTCAAGCACCTGCAGTGACCCACATGTTTTAACTTAGCTTAATATCTTGGGCATTGGGGAAGGCAGTGCTTCCCATTTGCCAAAGTGGCTTGGTAATTGCTTTCATCATTTCAGCTTCATCTCTGTGTTCTTCAACTTTCTGTGAGTTGTGTAGCACTGTCCTTGTTTGCTGACCCTCAAAGCTGGTCTCTTGGAGAGTTGTTGGCTTTTTTCTGTTGTTTTATTGTGAAAGCATTCAGTACTGCTTTTTAATCTGTCACAGTGTTCCCACAATCCTCTCACCCTCAGTTTTGAATGGTAATTTAACTAAATCTATATACAGAATTTGGGGTCTCTCTCTCTCTCTCTCTCTCTCTCTCTCTCTCTCTCTCTCTCTCTCTTCCCTTTCAACCCCTTAGTTATGAAATGTAAGAGAAATTACACAAAATATGTCTGGAAAGAAAATCCATTGTTCAATATCCTAAATCCTTTAATTTGAGAATTGATGATGCATATCATCCAAGTACATAGAATTAAGAAACCACCTTTGCTAAGAATAACCAAACATTTGATTTTCCTGAGGGAAAGCATGTCTATATGTGATATCTCAGAATCCTTTCCATTGTAGGATATATAAAAGATGGCATTGTTTCCTTTATGTAATTAAATATACAGCCATTGTATTTCTGCTCAAATACAAGTAGGACCTTACTTTCTCACATCCACTTGTTTTGGACTTAGAGGTATCTTTTTATACGATGTATTTTTATTTTTAAAGGAGCTTTAATTTTCATAAATATTACTTTGAAAAGTATAAGGAATTCTTATATACATCACTCCTCCCCTTCTTACACTTTTCCCCAATAACAGTATCTTTTATTAGTATGGTACATTGGTTATAATTGAAGAAAATATATAGAAGTATTGCTACTAACCATGGTCTATAATTACATTATGTTTTACACTTTGCACCACATTACTTTATAGATTTTGACAAAATACATGATGGCTTATACCCAACATTATAATGTCATGCCAAAAAATTCCAATATCCCATAAAGCCCCATGTTACACCTATTATTCCTTTTACATCAGAACCTCTTGTGACCACTGCTTTTATATCAATGTTACAAGTTTTTCCATTGCTAAAATAATAATAAATCTACTTTAGCTCATATTTTCATTCCTCCCTTAAGTTTGTTCATTCCTCAATCTTGAAGATTTGGGATGGTAATGCCCACCTTGTTCTGCAAGAGAAAGGTCTTAGATTCCATTGGGCAGTTGGGTGAAACTGTCTTGCTTGCAGTTTTAGTTTTAGTTTTAGATACACTTTTTTTTTTAAGAATACATGCTATCCTTCATCATCTTTTTGCTAATTGTCCTAGATGAATCTGATAAACTGGAGTGTAGGTGTTGGCTGCAACTCTAATGAGATTCATGGCTCCAACATCATATGAACAGCCAGAAGATTAAAGTTTCTGGGATACATATTTAATGGGTACAGTGTTAATTATTTGTTAAAATAAATGCAGCACAGCATCCATCTTTAGGAAAATTATAAATGAACCTAAATCCAATATGTAGGTGAGATAGGATATCATATATTCTAAGGTAAGGTCCACAGACAGAGTGCCTAATTCCTGGGATTGTTAATCCTGCTTGTAGTTTCTAGATGTATCTAGAGCCCTCAGGAAACTCTTGCTTGAGGCACTGTTAACTGCAGCAGTTACTGAGAACCCCCTGAGATGTGCCTAAGTGTAATCTCTGGAATGACATCCCTGCTCATCTTAAAATCTCTTAGCCATAAAATCTCATTTGTATTTAATATTCCCCCTTTTGATCTATGTCTTTTTCCTAATGCATCACTAAATGGTGGTTGGATATAATCCCTCAGCATAATGTTCCTTGATGGAGAGGTAAGTGAGTTTATTTAGTGATTTTGGCCTTAGAGAGAAGCCGTATTTTAATATCAAGGAGAATTTCAGAAGTTAGCTCTTAGGCAATATATAATATGAAGGTAAGTGTATTTTTTTTCTTTAATTTCTTTTAAATGTTACATTCAAAAAATATGAGGTCCCCATATATCCCCCACCCCACCCACACCATCCCTTCCACATCAACAAACTCTTTCATCATTGTGTCACATCCACTGCACCTCGCAAATACATTCTGGAGAACTGATGCAGCACATGGACAGTGGTCCACATTGTAGCCCACACTCTCCCCCAGTCTAACCAGTGGGCCATGACAGGACACACAGCATCCAGCATCTGTCCCTGCAGCACCACCTAGGACAACTCCAAATGCTGAAAATGACCCCACACCATATCTCTTCTTCCCTCTCCCGACCATCAGCAGCCAACGTGGCCACCCTCTCCACATCACTACTACAAGTTATTCCCTTACTAATCACAATATTTCCCCAACAGAACATCAGTAAGTCCACTCTAATCCATACTCTATTCCACCATTTGTGGACTTGGGATGCCTATGTCCAGTCCCCCTCTATATCAAGAAGGGGTTTAGATTCCACATGGATGATGGGTGCAATTCTCCTGCTTGCAGTTGTAGGCACTCTTGGCTCCCTGGTGTAGTGGTTGAGTCTCTTCATCTCCCTGTCAGCTGGCCAGGGTAAGTCCAAGAAACCAGAAGGTAGGAGTTACAAGTCTGCTGAGGCCCTGGGCCTGGCCGTCACATGGACAGTTTAGAGATTCAGGTCTCCTGAGTATACACTAACCCAAACACCAACCACAGGTCCAGTAAAAGTAACAGAAGAGACATGTGTAGAAAGGTTATATCTGAATCCAACTCCATCACACTCAGGAACAGTGTGTTCTTGTTCCATTTTTCTATTAATGGAATCTGGCAATATATTGGGTTTCCTTGCAGGGCCAACTGACATGGTCCTGAACTCCAGAGTCATCTGCCTTGGCCATAGAAGCTGTGGGTCACTGCAGCCCTCAGGAGAACCAGCACCTGGGTTTCCATCTACCTTGGTTGTCTCTGGTACACTGCTGAGGGATGCATAAGCATCATCCCCTGGTGACCTCCTGGCTCTTTTTTGGACACTCATAGCCATATAAACTCATATCCTTTCCATTTCCCCCTTTTATCAAAGGTCAAAATGCAGTTTTTAACACCTGATATTACATGTAGGCTGAGATATTCTGCTGGTCTGAGTTGACCTCTTTGTATGTGGTCTTTTTGTAGTTACATCATCAGCTGGTGCTTGGTAGTAATCCCTCAGTGCCATAAAGGCTCATCCCTGGGAGTCATGTCCCATGCTGGGGGGAAGGCAATGCATCTACATGCTGAGTTTGGCTTAGAGAGTAGTCACATTTGAGCAGCATGGAGGCTCTCAGGAGGTAACTCTTAGGCACCCCACACATATAGACCTAGTTCATATTTCAGGCACACAGACTCATAATTGGAGCCATCAGTATCAAGGGCTCATTGTTGGACCATCCATCTTTATTGGTCTTTGCCATTGCACTTGGGAGATTGTTGTTGTTCCAATGGGGAATGTGATAGAGTTCCACTAATCAGGAATTCAGCACTCTCTCTTCTGTTGTTTCCAACTGAAACCACTATGAAAATATCCAAACCTTTATATGTACCCTCTTTACATGCCCCAGAGAACTCCCTCCCAACTGTGTGCCCCCCACTAATGACACCCCACACAAGTGCTCCTCCCCCACTGTAGTTGAACCTCTCTGTAGTTCAAAACTTCTTCAAAAAGGAAACCCAATATATTGCCAGGTTCCATTAAAAGAAAAATGGAATATAATGATGGGTTTAAAAGTAAGATATAGAATACATAGAAATTTAGAAAAATTAAATAAAGGAAAATCAAATTGGGTATCAAAGAAATAAAAAAATGAAAAAGATTTGTTTTTGACATTTTGCCTTTCATCACTGCTACAGGTGTTGCCCTGTATGTACAGAGGCAAGGCAGTTTCTTCCATTTCTTTCTCAGTATCTATCTACTTTCTTTTTCCCCCTGATTATTAAATTTCTCTTGACATAAGTTTTAGTTCACAGTAATTCACATATACAATATATGGTACTCCCACATATCCAATATCAAACCCTTTGTCCCTTCCCCAACAGTGATCTTTTTACATGTTCAACTATATTTGCTGCAGCTAATGTACAGATATTGAGATGATAACTTTCAAACATATTTCCATTTGGGTTTACATCATGGTTTATATTTTAGACTATACAATTTTATAAATTTTTAGTTATCTTATGTTTTACATTATGGTTTACATTTTAGCCTATAGGCTTATACAGTTTTGGTGTAATTTAACATGACCTATATCCATCTTGGCATGATTGTGGAACACTTCCATTGCCCCAAGTTACTCTGATTCCATGTATTCAACACCTCTTTCCCCCTCCCCTCAGGGCCCACCATGGTAATCAATCTTCATTACTTGAGGGGTCGTATTCAGGGATACTTGCAAAAAATGTTGAGGGCTTGACGAACTTGACTGCCCTAGCCCATTGGGAGTCACTGATTCTGTCAAGAGATACAATTCCCTCTGCTTGAGAATATCAGTCCTCTCCAGGATATAGGTATATCCTCACTCTCATTGTATGAGTCTCCACACAATGATATAATCCACTATGACAAAATGAGCACTCACACACTCACCAGAAGCTTGCCCTGTGTCAGATGTCCCCCTTTAACATCCCAAACATGCAACTTTCCATATTACATTCCCTGAAGAGTTTTCTCTACACCACAATTTCAACCACATACCTGACAATCTCCCATGATCAAATGTTCCCCTCACCCTCTCCCCCATTTCTTGGACAATCTGACCCATCCTCCCATCGCTAGTGCCCCTAAAGCCCACATAGCCCCACTCAAAATTATGCCTATACCCCCATTTTTTCCCTTTCCTGTACAAATACTTATCTCCAGCTTATCATAGATCTCACCCAAGTAGCTGTCAGCTCATAACTTTCTGAAGATAAGTTTAAATTTTACAAAATTTAGGTTCAAAAGTACAAACCTCAATATCAAGAACCTGGCATATTCGTCTGTCCTCCTTCACTAGATACTGACTATATTATGTACTCTAAGTTGTCTTGCTTCTCTATTAGAGAATGTATCAGAACTCCCTATGTTGGGAATTCAATATTCTTTCAGATATTTTGTAGGTCTCCTATCCAATTCATTTTCTATGTAGCTATGTCCCACATGTACCTCTCCCCCTACATCTCCTCACCAACAATACCACACACAAATGATCATCTCCTTCCATAACAGCAACACTTCTGCAATCAAAAACCCCCTCAAAAAAACAGCCAAATAATTTAATGACAAAATTAAGACACAAAAAATATTTTGTACTGTGTCTTTTATCACTGTAAGATCTGTATCTTTTATGTACAGTGACAATTTCTTCTGTGTGTTCCTCCAATTCCTTATTTTTTTATATTATTTTAAAAGAAATTTTAGGTTACAAAAAGTCACTTAGAAAACATAGAGGATTCTCATTACCCTAGAAGATGCTTCTTAATATAATTTAATGAGTAAATTCAGAGTATGAGTAAATTCAGAGTATATGTGATAACCTTACTTTACATAGTCAATATTTTTGCCACACTATAAAAATGAATTATTGAGAGAAGTATGTCAGTGAATGAAATCATCATGACACCTGTGATATTAACTCTGAATTTGAAAGTTAATGTCTGTTCATTAGCAATCTCCTGTATGCAGTCTTCATAGGTTTATTTCTTAGAGTATAGATGAAAGGATTCATGGTGGGTGGCAACACAATGCTGAAAGTAGCAAGTCAGAGGGGGTTGAGGATTTGGGAAGGGGGTGTGAATAGTCAAAACCCAGAAGACAGAAAAAGAGTCACAACAGTGAGGTGAGGCAGACATGTGGAGAGAGTGTTGGACCTGCCTTCTCTGGATGAAAATCTCAGAACAGTGGAGAAATGTTAATGTAAGAAATATCAACAAGCACAAAACAGACAATATCTAATACAAAGCTGGTCCCAATAAGTACGAATTTTCCAATGTTCTAAGAACAGGCAAGTGAAAGGAATTGTGGGACATCACAAAAGAACTGATGAACATCAGGAGATCCATTCATGGGTACTGAGAAGGTGGCAGATGTATGCGGAATTGCATTGAGACCTCCAGTGATCCAGGAAGAAGCTGTCATCTGTACAAAGGCTCTGTGGTTCATGACAATTTCATATTGAAGTGGGTGGCGAATGGCAACATAGCAGTCATAAGACGTCACTGTGAGGAGAATTATTTCCGCAGTGGCTAAGAGGAACAAGAAAAGTACTTGTGACATACACCCAAAGAATGAAATGGTGTTATGACTAGTCACAGAGTTAGCAATGGATTTGGAGACAGTGATGAAAATGAAGCAGAGATCCAGAAAGGACAAGTTCTTCAGGAAGTAGTGCATGGGGGTGTGCAGTCGATGATCCTTGCTGATGAGAATGATGATGATAAGATTTCCTAGTAGGGCTGCCAGGTAAATTACCAAAATCAGCACAGCATGTTAAATCTGGATCTCCCGATCATCAGAAAATCCCATGAGAAAGAACGTGGTCCCCAAGATGAAGTTGTCTATTTCTATGGATATTTAATTAACTACTCTAAAAAATAAAATGATCAAATGGAGAATAAAAACAAGTGAATTATTATTGTTGTTATTATTATTGCAAATTTCTTTTCTAACACTCACCCAAATATCTATGGGAACATTTGAGAACAAGTGAGATTAACACAACAAAATGTTAGAGGTAGTTTAATCACAATTTTCTACATTAGATGAGTGACTAAGCAGATATGTCAGAACCAAATCTTCCACCTTGAGTTTATATATAGATTAAGGACCATATCTAGCATCTTAAATAGATTTTGTTTGCACTTTTTATCTTTCAGAAAGTAGTGAGAAAAGACATGAATTTTGGAGCAATTGGCCAAAGCACACATTTCAGCTCAGCCTTTTACTAGTTTTTGACCATGGATAAATTGAGAATCAATTTGCACGATTTACACTGAAAACTTTTACTTTGAATAATTACTCTGTAGATAAATGGTTATCAAAGCTTGATACCAGTAGACTGAACTACATATGCATGTCCTAGGAACTTTTTACAAATGCCAACTCTTAGGTGCCAACCAGGACTTATAGAAACAGAAATTTTTGTATGTTGCTTAGTCACTTGTGATTTACTGATTTTCCAGCACTTTCTGAGGCATTCCAGAGTTTGAAATTTATTGCCTTAGAATATCCTAGTTTGCATCAAATATTCATAAAATGTTTCTGTCTGCTTTATAGAAAGAGTTTATTAAAATTTTATATCGTAAAGTGTTTCATTCCCCCAATTTTTTCTTATTTTCTATCTCTAAACTCTCTTGGAAGATTTCAGCAAACAAAATAAATTCTCTATAGGTCAGCAAAAAATAGAAAAAGTGAGGGTTAATATGTGCAGAATTGGTAAAATTTTGTTTGTAATTCTTTGGAAAAGAATGCAAATGATGAAAGCATATAATGGTGTTTAGAACTAGCATAGCTATTATATGGATATGATGGTCATTGAAAGAGAATGTCTAAAGTCAGGTATATTACAAGAAGAAACGCTAAATCCTGTAACGTGACTGTATAAGATAGTAAAACCACATGTAAAACATGAATACGTGTGATATTGCATATATAAGACTGTTAGAAAAAATGCAAACATACTAGAGAGAAGGAAAAAGAATAGCATCTATGTACAGCAGAGGAAGCATAGAGAGATTAGGAAATGATGAGTTTGTTTGTTTTTATTAATATTATTGGAATAATGAAAGTGCTCTAAAAATATTGAAGTGATATGAAGAATGCATAAACATGATTACACTGAATACCACTGAATGTCCACTTTGGGTGGATTTGTGATTTATTTATATATCAATAAAATTGACTTTTAAATAAATAAACTCTCAGGACTTAGAGGTCCAATACAAACTATTATTTAAAGATCTGGTCCTTTATCTCCAAACAACCCTGCAATTGCATATTTGTTATTCAGTAAAATAATGTATTGTTCTACTACTGTATTGTTCTACTACAATATATATTTTATTTTAAAATAATAAGAATCATTTAAGATGATATTTCCCTCCAAATTAGGACAGGCAATGAATGTTTCAGGAATACTGAGGGAATCAATATTATTTTCTTGTAAAAATGTGAAAAAGGAAAATATTAACACAGTAATGGGTACAATTTTGGAATAGGAAAATAGAAGAGATCATTTAATCTGGGATTCATAATGTAAACATAGGAGAACCTCAGTAGCCTGAAAATTGTAGATTTAAGAAACCTCTCACAAATGTTTGCAGCCAGCTTATGTGTAAATAGGATAAGAGAGTTCATTTGCAAGTGTGCTGGACTCAGATATTTAGCATTTACCTGTCCACATTGCAAAGAATGTTGCTTTGCTACCTACAGGTATATCACATAACTGAAGCACAATTTCCTAAATATTAACTGGCAGAAAGAAAGAATTAAAGAAAGGAAGGAAGGAAGGAAGGAAGGAAGGAAGGAAGGAAGGAAGGGAGGGAGGGAGGGAGGGAAGAAAAGAAAGGCAGATGAATTAGTTAAGATGTTATTCTAACAGCACAGAAATGAATTAATAAAAATTCCCCTGGATTAAGTGGAACTAACAAGAATGAAAGGGAAAGAAGAGACAAAATATAACTTACACAAGGTAAGGAAAATACTTGGAAAATTTTAGTGCATTATTCAATGAATGGACATTAATAAATTTAGAATAAAATTCTACATAATAGGTGTGGATATAAAATTTCCAATCTTTCCTTCCAAAGTAGGAGGGAAAAAGAATGTACTTGTCTGTGCCATCCTCCCACATCTTCACCTTTCTAATTTTGGCTCATCTAATCCAGGATTGTACATTCCCTGGACTGCAGCATTAGATACAAAACTTATGCTAAGTAGACTTTTGAAAATGCATCTGCACATACTGCAAGAGCATATTCTTAACTATGTTTTAATTATCTTCTAGTCAGATCTGTTTTTCCCACTTGAAAGATGAGAAAATTAGTACAGAAATGTAGTGTAGACATCTGACTAGGGTTCCAAAGCCAAAATAGATAGCAGAATGTGTGAAGACAATGGAATGTCTGATCGTAGTCAGATTTATTCTCCTGCAGTTCATGAAATTTCACACAATCTTTTTCCAGACAGAGTAGACTAAGAACAATGAATTACTGGCCTGTGATTACTCCCTCTTTTAAAGTATTCCTCCTTACATTGGGTAAGTAAATTCCCAAGGGATAGAGTCAAATAACCAGAACATTTATCCTTAGAAGAAAAGGAAAAACCTCATTTATTTCCATAGTTACAATGGATTTTCAAATGTCTCAGGCTGTCCAGATTTACAATTGGCCAACATTCCTTAATATTACAATTGGAGATATAAAATTCTTCATCATAATGATATGCATATAACAAAGTAGGGGTGATGTTATCATTAACCATCAGGGAAATATAAATCAAAACACCAATAAGAAGTCATGTCACATCTTTAAGAATGGTTGCAATAAAAAAATGCAAAACTAGGAGTGCTGGAGAGCTTGTGGGAAATAGGAATATTCATTCACTGCTGGTGTATATGGAAAATGGTGCAGCTGCCATTGAAGGCAGCTTGGTGTTCTTAAGATACCTAAGTATAGAGCTTGTAAATGATGAACTTTAGTTAATAGTACAGGTATAAGAATGTTGTTCTTCCATGAATTTTAACAATATTAGTACAAGTTGTAAACAATAGGATTATATATGGGAAAATAAACCTAATGTAAACTATGGATGATAGTTTATAGTGTACTTATAATAATCTTTCAAGAAATGAACAAACATTACTAGTGTTAACAAAAATAGCATACTTATAAAAATGTGTGAGCATCTGTTGTAGTAAATGTTCCACATCAATGCAAGGTGTTGGTGTTGTAGTGTTTAATGGGAATCCTGTATTTTATGCCTGATTTTTTGTAAACCTACAACTTCTCTAATAAAAACTTTTAAAAATTAAAAAAAAACATGTTTGGGAAGGATGTGGAGAAGTGAAAACACTTATTCTTTCCTGGTGTCTATGGAAAATAATGCACAAATTGGTGGTTCCTCAGAATGCTATATGTAGAACTACCAAGCTATCCCAATTCTAGGTTTATACACAAAAGAATTGAAAGCAAAGAGTCACATATTTTCAGACCAATGTTCCTAGAGGAATTATTTATGTAAAAGATGAAAGCAATTCAAGTATCCTTCAACTGATAAATGTATAAATAAAATGCTATATATTCATACAATGGAAAGGTATTCAGCCATAGAAAGTAATGAAGTCCTGTTACATGCAACAACATGAATGGGCCTGGAAGTAGTCATGTGGAGTGAAAGAAGTTATACACAATAGGACAAATATTTTATAATCTCACTGATTTGAATCTACTATAATAAGCAAACTCATAGTGTCAAAACCTAGAATACAGGTTAACGGGATAGCATTTGTAAAAGAAATGGGAAGATAAAGCTTAAAATGTAAATGGTCAAGAGTTTAGAGGTCATCTAAGAGGTAATGCTTACACATGTCTCAGCAGGGTCTCAGAGACAGCCAAAGTAGCTACAAGCACAGGTACTGGTTGTTCTGAGAGCGACAGAGACCCACAGGTTCTATGGTCATGACAGATGGCTCTGGAGTTCAATGCCATGTCATTTGACCCTACTTTGGAGTTTGTTCCTGAGTGTGATGGAGTTGGACTCAGATGTGACCATTATACCCATGCGTCTTCTGTTACTTTTACAGGACCTGTGGTTGCTGCTGAAGTTGGCGTATACTCAGGAAACCTGAATCTCTGGACTGTCCATGTGACATCCAGGCCCTGAACCTCAGCAGACTTGCAACTCCTACTGTCTGGTTTATTGGACTTACCCTGGCCAGCTAGCAGGGAGGTGAAGAAGGTCAACCACCACACCAGGGATCCTAGAGTGCCTACAACCGCAAGCAGGAGAATTCCATCCATCATCCATGTAGAATCTAAGCCCTCTCTTGATATAGAGAAAGGGTGGACATAACCATCCTATGGTCCACAGGATGGATGAATAGAGTATGGATTAGAGTAGACTTACTGATATTATTCTATGGAACTCTTGTGATTAGTAATGGAAGAAATTGTTGCATTGATGTAGAGAATGTGGACATGGTAGCTGCTGAGGATAGGGAGAGGAAAGAAGAGATATGATGTGGGAGCATTTTCAGGACTTGGAGTTGTCCTGGGTGGTACTGCAGGGACAGATGCTGGACATTTTATGTCCTGCCATGGCCCATTTGGCAGACTGGGGAAGAGTGTGAACTACAATGTAAAACACTATCCATGTGGTGCAGCAGTGCTCCAAAATGTATTCACCAAATGCAATGAATGTTCCACGATGATGAAAGAGGTTGTTGATGTGGGAGGAGTGGAGTGAGGGGGGTGGGGGTGTATGTGGACCTCAATTTTTTTAATGTAATATTTAAAAAAATAAAGAGTGAAAAATAAATAAATAAAAGTTTAAACAATTTATTACTATTGTCCCAATTTAAAAAGAAAAAAAGTAAATGGTGTCTGATCTCCTTCAGTTTGTATAATATTTTTGTCTGATATTAATACTTTGTGGTAATAACCTTCATTTGTTCAACTTCAAAAAAATGGCCTTACATATGCAGTTTTCCCACATTCATATTTCACATCATATATTTATATTTCACATAATATATTCAGTTCATAATAGGGCACAGAATACTACATGTTGTATTATTTCATTTACATTTTAAAAAATGTAAAATGTTCATTTTTGAAATGGTGGAGTGTTTTGGTAATGAATGTTGGTGATTGTAACACGACATTGTAATGCAATTAACATCACTGAAGTATATATATAATATATATCTAATATGATTAAAGGGGAAATGTTAGAGTGTATATATGGTAACAGTAAATATTTTTAAAATATGCATGTAATTACTATACACAAAGTGTGAACTCTAAGTTAAACCATGGATATTAGTTAATAGTACAGTTCTAAAATTTGCCATTATAAGTTGTAACCAGGGCTCCACACTACTGCAGGTTGTTGATGGTGGAGTGCTGTAAGGCAATCTTGCATTTTATACAGGATTGTTTGGTAAACTCTCAACTTCTCTATTGAATAAAAGTAAGTTAGGGAAAAAAGAATGAACTATTTATGTTAATTTTATATGAAATGTCCTTTATATATTTTATTTATTTTAATTATTGCTTTGCTTTTTTAACTCTTAAGTATTAAAAATTTAGACTTTACCTCATTCTTATCATATATAAAAACTGTTAAGTTTTTCTTATTTTTGTTAATATTTTGCCCACAAGATTTTATTAAGTCTATTCAAATATATTACAATTTACTTACAGCTAAGGGTTTTGGAGTCATCTTGGGAAGCTTTTCTTTCCTTTGTTATATTCAGGATATGCTTTCTAAGAACGTCTATATTACTTTAAATTTTTTCAAGCCCCCAACCTTAATCTATACATCACCTGGGAGTACTTTTTTTCTGTAGTTATACTGTACAATTCTCCTTGGGTTCTTTTCAATACATTTATTGATTCAGTTATATATTTGGGTCAATTATTACATTATACTACATAGTTATTAATGACTTAATTATGTGTAAATGATAATAATTTTATTTATTCATTTGTCATATAGATTTTTAAGGGTCAATATTGAAATATGTTATTATGTTAATAGAGTACTCCAGTTTTCCATGTATGCAATCATAATAATGTAAGTAAAAAAGACAATTTTATTCTTTCATTCAATTTTCAAATTTCATAGCTATGTTCACATGTCCAATTTTAATAACATATGCAGAATAATATTTAATTACAAATAGGCTTTCCTTATATATTTTAACCAAATATCTGTCATTTTGACCTTTCTATTTCATGTACACTTTGATTAGGGGTAAATCTATTGCTAAAATATGAATTTAATTACTGAAAAGGTACATCAATAAATTCCTTATAATTAAAATAAATTTGACCCTTTTAATTAAACATTTTTGTTGTTATCTGGTTTTGGATAAAACTTAGTATTAATTTAAATATTAATGTTTTCTGGTTATCCAGAAATATAATGTAACATTGTCTAGAATTTTTCTTAGTGAGTCATATGATAACTCCTCCAGAGAAGGTTATGTCTATGAGCTTAATTGAGGAAACTGCCTCAACCTAAATCCACAAGCACTGTGATCCAGATGATTTAACACACTGCTTGAACTTTAAAAAGCTGATTTTCATGAGACTGAAGAAGCAACAACAATCATCCCAATGAAGAAAGCAAGATAAGTGATTATCAGTGACAACATTTTATTCTAACAAGGAGAAAGAAAGCTGAATTTGGGGATCCTAAAAGGGTATAGAATTCTGGTCAGGAATATAATTAGTTATTACAAGTCAACATTTCGAATGAGTTAGACTAAATAGAATGAATCTAAGGAATAAATTAATTAAATTCATACAGTCAGAAACTTATTTTATGACAATGTAGAAAAATGAATATAATTGGTGCAATGAAAAACAGCCATTATACATGCAATTTGCATTTTAATAGAAAGGTTAAATTATTCTTCTCTATAATCACAATGTTTCTGTGGATATTCATAAACAGAAAATATGAATATAAGCACACATCCAAGAAACACGGAATCCAGATAGTGCTTTTTTTAAAATTTTTTATTCATTTTTAAAAAATATTACATTAAAAAATATGAGGTCCCATTCAACCCCACTGCCCCCACCCCACCACTCCCCCCACAGCAACACTCTCTCCCATCATCATGACACATCCATTGCATTTGGTAAGTATATCTCTGGGCATCGCTGCACCTCATGGTCAATGGTCCACATCATAGCCCATACTCTCCCACGTTCCATCCAGTGGGCCCTGGGAAGATCTACAATGTCCGGTAATTGTCCCTGAAGCACCACCCAGGACAACTCCAGGTCCCAAAAACGCCTCCACATCTCATCTCTTCCTCCCATTCCCTGCACCCAGCAGTCACCATGGCCACTTTTCCCACACCAATGCCACATTTTCTCTGTGGACCTTGGAGTGGTTGTATCTATTGCACATCTATGTCAAAAGGAGGCTTAGATTCCACATGGATACTGGATGCAATCCTCCTGCTTTCAGTTGCAGGCAGATAGTGCTTTTTGATACACACACATGTGAATGAAAGATTTGAAACTACTGTATTCCAATTTTTATATTTGTTCCTGTAGGTCTTGGCAATTGGCTGTGAGAGTCTTACATCCATTCCACCATATATTTCTGCCCTAAGAACTTGGAATTTGTGAACATCTATTATAATTCCATTACAGACCCTCATAAGTGAATGTCATGAAAGATACCCAAATCTTTCCTTTTTTGGTCTGCCTCATCTAGCTCTTCTATTTCATTTCTTTTAATATGGACAACCTTCTTTTCTGTATGGTGGCCTGGAAAAAGGTATGTGGTACTTTGACACTCTTTACATTATTACATTGGTATAATGAACCCTCATCTTTGTGTCTAGCTGGTGACTGGGCTCTGCATTGTGACCTATCTCCATGCCTTCATAAACACTGTCCTAATTGCAAATCTCTCCTTTTCCTCACATGCCATCCATCATTTCTTCTTTGATTTTAACCCATTGCTGCAGCACTCGTGTTCTGATGTGTCCTTCAGCAAGATTGCCATTTATATGGTAGAAGCTTTCATTGTTTTCACACTTTTGATCTGCATCTCCATATCTTATGTGCTTATCTTCTTCACTATTCCAAAGGTGATTACTACACAGGGAAAACAGATAGCTTTCTGCACCTGTGGCAGCCACCTCTTATTGGTGATGATGTGCTATGGTGTATCCTTTGCTGTCTACTTCAGTCCTTCTCACACACCTGAGAGGGATACAATGACATCTGTCATGTATAATGCAGGACTCTGATTATGATTCCTTTCATCTATAATCTATGAAAAAGGAATATGAATTGAGCAGTCATGAAAATGCTTTATAAGTGCAGAGAATTTATGAACAAATAGTAATTAAATGACTTAAATTAAAGACACTATTATATTGAAAATATAAAGTATATCCCTAGAGGCCTTAATGACATAATAACATCAGCCTAATATTTTGTTAAATTTCTCCTTTAGGTTTGAAAATGTGTTACATATTATATGGTTTGTTATTAATTCATAGGAATATATGTATGAAATATAATTACAAGACTCTTCTTTTCTAAAACTTCTTGAGAAAATTAGAGCATGCTCAAGCCCCAAGCTTATAAAAGTTATTCTCTGACTCTATATAAGTGCATGCTAGTGCTGAGATTGTGATTCTCTGTGATAAAGTTCCCAAATAATACAGATTAAGATAAATGATCATTAAAATAATTTTTATAAATTTGCATTTGAATTCCTTATCCAATGATACAATTGCTATAGAACTTGTTGGATTAGTGAGGATCTATTATTTTTTAAGATTCAGGACTCACTTCTCTTCCAAAAGAGCTAGTGAAGAGTCAGAAACTGTCTGTAACAACTGTTCTGGAGCTCAGGAGGCCAAAGGAGCATTATACAGCATCCAGAGAATGGTGTATGGAAAAGGTTGAGAAATTGTGCTAAAAACTGCATGTACAACATTGTGATTATAATAAAAGCCATTGATTATACACTTTGGATAGATCATAGTGTATGTGAATACATCTCAAAAAAGAACAACTTAATAAAATAATAAATATTTGTGCAAGAGTAGCCAGAAATAGCAACTATGTACAGCAGGGGAATAATAGAGAGGTTGAGAGGTGAGGAATTTTCTTGTTTTTTATTATTACTGAAATAATGGAAATGCTCCAATAATGATTGAAGTGATGAATGCACAACTATGTGATCATACCAAATTCCATTGTTTTTATACTTTGTATGAATTGTAAGCTTTATTAATATGTGTAAATAAAATTGATTTGTTAAAAAAGAAACAATAAATAAATAAAATAATTGGTAAAAAAATTTTTTGAATATCATATATACATGCATATATGTTAAGCATAAGGTAGAGTAAAAGCTGTGAACTTACAAAACATACATGCATATTATCACATAGAGCTCCCATATATCATCCCCTCACTAATACCTTGCATAGTTGTGAATCATTTGCTCCAGACTATGAAAGAGCATCATCAAATATAATTTCTAACTACAGTACATATCTTATATTGGGTGTATTTTTCCCCAAACCCAACCTGATTATTAAAACCCTGTATTAATATTGTATATTTATTATGGATCATGATAGAATATTCTTTCACATTCACTTACACCACTGAATTCCCTGTGTTATACAGGCCAATACTTTGTTCAATTCATTTAAAGTGTACAGAGCGCGGCTCTCATTTTCATCACAGAGTTGTGCTGTCATCAGCTCAGTAAATTTTAAAGTGTTCTACTTACTCCAAAGGAAAAATCCCCACTTCCTTATATCCCCTATTTTTATTCCATATGATATTTTCATTGCCATTCCTGAAAAATTATTACAATATTACTGTTAACTATCATCCATAAGTTACATTCATTGTAGATTTCCCATTATCACCATATTCTTAATACTTTGTTAAAGAATAATATTCTTATTATACATTAACCACATTCTTCAATCATCATTGAAATCCTTATGCTACATAGTCCCTATATTCATTCCTATCTTACTTTTAATTGAAATATATGACAACAAACACAACATTCAGTCACAATCACATTTATAAAAGAGTAGCATTGGCAAAGAAGTGGCTGAGTGGGGTTGGAGTCCTGCTGAACTGGGCTGTTTTCAGATGTTTGCAGGGCAGGAGGTGTCTGGACATCGATTTGGTGAGATGGTGACAGAAGAAATTCTTGTGAGAGGTGGAATTTTGAGTTTCTGACATGGAGGTCAGAAGTTGTAGACAGGACCCCTACTCCTAGCACCCCTACTGCATGGCTGCTGCAATCCCTGAGGGATTTGTTGGGCTGCAGTGTTCCCAGACCCCATGTTAACCAGATGCATGGTTCCCAAGATATGGAAATTAAACAGCACACTCTTAGAAAACAGTGGGTCAAAGAGGAAATCTCAAAAGAAATTAATAACTACCTTGAAACTAATGAGAATGATAACACAACATACCAAAACTTATGGGATGCAGCTAAAGCAGTACTGAGAGGGAAATGTACAGCAATAAATTCATACATCAAGAAAGAAGAAAGAGCAAAAATTGAAGAAATAACTGCACATTTGGAGGAATTAGTAAAAAAACAACCAAGTAACTCCACAGGAAGAAAAAGGAAAGAATAACAAAGAGCAGAACTAAATGAAATAGAAAATAAGAAAGCACTTGAAAAGATAAACAAAACCAAGAGCTGGTTCTTTGAGAAGATCAATAAAATTGACAAACCCTTAGCTAGACTAAGAAAGGAAAAAAGAGAGAAGATGCAAATACACAAAATAAGAAGTGAGAAAGGAAATATCACCACTGACCCCACAGAAATAAAGACTATCATAAGAGGATATTTTGAAAAACTATATTCCAACAAAAATGACAATTCAGAGGAAATGGACAAATTCCTAGAAACACATAAGCAGCCTATATTGATGAAAGAAGAAATTAGTGATATCAACAAACCAATCACAAGTAAAGAGATAGAAACAGTCATTAAAAACCTCCTAACTAAGAAGAGCCCAGGGCCAGACAGCTTCACAGGTGAATTCTACCAAACATTCTGGAAAGAACTAACACCCATTTTACTTAAACTCTTCCAAAAAATTGAAACAGAAGGAGCACAGCCTAACTCATTCTATGATGCCAACATTACCCTAATACCAATGCCAAACAAAAACACAAGAAAGGAAAATTACAGACCAATCTCTCTAATAAACCTAGATGTGAAAATTCTTAACAAAATACTTGCTAATCATATTCAACAACAAATTAAACAAATAATACACCATGACCAAGTGGGATTCATTCCTGGTATGCAAGAATGGTTCAACATAAGAAAAGTTGCCAAGGGTAAGGTATAGTTGAGAAGGGTAAGGTTGTGCTATCATTCATTGCAAATACCACAGGGAAAACATATCCAAGACTACAAATTTTTTTCCAATATGGTGGAAGGGATAGATAAGCAGAGTTTCCACAAAGAAAATGCATTCCTAAATTTGGATTTAAGCTAGTGATAAAAGTTATATTTATTTACCTTGTTTCCAGTTTCACTTGCTTAACTGACAAGAGTACAATGTGAAAAGGGAAACTACTCCTTGCATTAGAGCAGCACTAAGCAATGAGTTTATATTTGGCTTCATCACAAAATATGTTAGGGTGATTTACTTAGGAGGATTTCAGTCATCTGCAACTTTGATTATTTATGGTGTTAATGATGATGTTATACATACCTTGGGGTCTGTCTTTACAAAAGTTCAATGAATTTGGTTCTAAGTTTCCTACAAAAGCATGAGCATATGGTTGTTTCTTAAGAGTTTAAGACCCTAATTTAGATGAAAAGTAAGATGATAATTTGTTGAGCTAGTAGTTCTAGTATAGACATTTGCACTTCTGTTATTTTTAACATTTTTCTGGGATATCCAGGCAGCCAAATTACATTGATTTAGCTGCAGCAAGTCAAATTGGGGTCCAGGCCTTGTAGAATGGGCTAAAATGCAAATGGAATATTTATGATTACAGTTATCTACATTAAATATTTCTCCAGTCATTGGATGTGTTGAAATGATAAGTGAGTCATGTGAACTTTCAAGTGGCCTTTCCTGACTGCTCGTTTCAAGGTGCAGATTAACTGAAATGTTCCATAATATAGTTGGTCCAGGCAACACTTGATATTGATGGTACAAATTTGCATAGTACCAACAGGATTATAATGTAGGAGTTTGGGATGATCCACAAAATATGCATAAGGGATGATATCTTCCCTCAGGGCTACTTGCTGGCAGATCCTGTAGAAGAAAGAACAAAGTTAGTATTTGGTGTTTTTTCCTTTGTGAATAGGAACTGGAGATTCTCAACTAGCTCGATCTCATATTTTGCTTCATGCTCTGGTGTGATCTCCTGTCAAGACCTCCTTTATCTGCTGGCTCTGATAATTAGTAAGGTTTAGGTATGATGGACCCAAGACTTGATTCCCTGTAATTTAAGAGAAGAGTGAGAGATTAATAGTACTGTATAAAGTCCCTCCCATTTTGGATTTAAGCTTATTTTCAGGGTGTTTGTTATTCCAAACTTTTAAAAGAATCTGATTCCAACCTGAGAAGGGATGGAGAGACTGGTCAGTGGGGAATTTTATGTGCATATTTGCATACGCATGCATGATGGTGAGGAGTTCTTCTAACTACAAGGCCTATTTATGGAGGGAACACTATAAGGTTATTGGCAAATTGGGTTTTTCTGGTTGCTTAGAAATGACCTTCTGTACATAAGCTCAAAAAGACTTAACTCAAGTCCTCTTCTAGGGGCCGCTCTAACCCAAAGGACAGCTAGGTTCAGTGCTTCTTTCCATTTTAATTGTGTTTCTTGACAAATTTTACTTGAGGTTTTTTTTTATTTTATCATTCATTGCTCCCACATTTCCTGATCACTCACATCTCCATACTGCATACAATGTCTGCTTAATTTCAAGACACTGATTGACATCTTGCACCACAGCTGAAATAAAAGTAGATCCAATATCTGACTGAATTGTTTGGGGCAGTCCAAATCCTGGGATGATTTCCTGTAGAAAGATTTTATTTACAGTGAAATGCTGTTCTGTTCTGCAGGGAAAGGCCTCCACCCATGATGAAAATGTGTCAATAAATACCAAAAGATATATAAATTTTCCTGTGGCTTTTGGCATTACTATAAAATCTACTTGCCAGGCTTCAGTGGGGGCAAGCTCTTGCCTTTGTGTCCCAAAGAAGTCCACAATGTTCCCTTTGGGTTATTTTACTGGCAAGTAAGAGATTGCTTAGGGACTTTATGCACTGCTTGAGCAAGGAGATTTCCCACCATCAGATGGTGAACAAGGCTCATCAGGACTTGCTTTCTCAAATTTGTGGTTTGATAATAGTAAGAGACTAGGGGATGTACTAGATTTTCAGGTAGATAACATTGTTCTTGGATGTTTTTCAGTCACTTACACTCTTTTTCTAGTTTTCCTGAATTTTCTTGAAAACCCCATTGTCTTGCACATTTGAGGTCTGCAGGAATATACACCAGACAGTAAACTTCTCCTATACATTGAGGAATCTGAGGTTTAATGAGCACAGTTACTTTACTAGGAGGGCTGCATTTTCTTGTGGCTTCTTTTGCTGCTTAGTCTGCTTGCCTGTTTATTATGGCTACATAGGAATCTCCCTTTAGTTGTCCCTGGCAGTGTATTACAGCTATTTCTGCAGGTAATTTTACTGCTTCTGAAAGTTTGGTAATATCTGTGGCATGTTTAATGTCTTTCCACCCAGAAGACAAACTCCTCTCCTTCCAAATGGTCCCATAGACATGCAAGATAAGAAAATCATATTTTGAGTCAGTTTAAATGTCCATCCTTCTTTCATTCCCTCTTTGAAGAGCTCTAAATAGAGTGACAAGCTTAGCTTTTGTGCAGAGCTACCTTGTGCAGCTTCTAATACTTCCCCCACAATTATAAAAGCATATCCAGCTTTCAGAACACCCTCATCAATGAAACTACTTCCATCAGTGAAGATTTCCAAATCTGGATATAGTTTGTGTACTACATGGGGGGTGTGAATTTTGAGGGGCTTCCCTAATATAAATACTTGAAATACTTCAAGTTTTTCCTGGAAGAATAGAATTTTTATAGCATTTCTATACAATCATGAATAGGTACTTCCTCAGTCCTCGATGACACTAGAGAAGCTGGATTTAAGGTGGAACAAACTTTTAATTTAACTTCTGGGTTATCTAGGAGTGATGTATGATATTTTCCAAGCCTCCCTTGGGTTAGCCAAAGATTTCCTTTTCCTTCAGACTGTTTGTGTACTACATGGGGGGGGGGGGTGTGAATTTTGAGGGGCTTCCCTAATATAAAGTTTTCAGCTTCCTCTAGTAAGACACAGGTTGCAAGAACAGGTTTTAGACATACTGGCCATCCATTTCCAGTATGTCTAGCAATTTAGAGAAGGATATTACTGAACCCTGCTCACTTCCCTATTACTGGGTTAATACTCCAGGTGCTACAGCTTGACTTTCATGTAAATATAAACCAAAAACTTTCTGAGGTCTGGTCATCCCAGGGCAGGGGCACTCATTAGCTCACTCCTTAGTCGGCAAAATGCTTGCTCACATTCAGAGGTCCACTGGAAGGGCTCTGCAACCCCACCAACCAAAGCTGCATGCAGGGGTTTAGCTATTAGCCTAAATTTTGGAAGGCAAATTCAGCTGAGCTCAGCTATGCTTAAACATCCACATAGCTGGTGATGGCTCTTTAGGCACTTTATTTCTAAAATAGCTTTTACTCTAGCTGTTGTCACAACCCTTATTCCTTTCTTTAGTTCAAACTCAAGATAGAGAAGAGATTTCTAGACTAACTGCACTTTAATCTTCCAGAACTTGTACCCTAAAATTGCTAAGCTACTTACCATTTCAATTTTATCTTTAACATGTTCCTCTTGGGTTGGGCTTGCAATTAAAATGTAGTCTACATACTGAAGATATTGCCCATTTAAAGTAACTGTATCTCAAAAGTCCTGGGCTAATTGTTCACCAAAAATGGTTGGGGAATTTTTGAACACTCAGAGCAGCACAGTCCAAGTATTTTGTTGCTTATATCCTCCACATTATTCTTCCCACTCAAAGGCAAAAACTCCAGAAGAATTCAAAAGAAGGCACCTTTTAAATCTAATAATAAAAAAACATTCATTGCATTGAATTAGTAAGCAAGGTGTATAGGTTTGACACAACTGGGAGGGATAGCTTCAACTATTAGATTTATAGCCCTTAAATCTTGGACAAGCCTATACTCTTCACTTGTACCTGGCTTTAAAACAGGTAGAACTGGAGTATTATATTGATATAAGCTATTGATGGGGACTGTTTACCTCTTCATAGATAACCTGATCTGTGTGTGTCTGACTGTGAGAGCTGCAACCCTGCCCTTGGTAACCATGGCAACAACTCCAGTAACAGAAAAGCAATGTAAACTCTATAAACTTAAAATATTCAAGAAGATGCAAACCAAATGTGTCAAAAGCTTACATGGAATGTATGAAGTCAATACTAAAAGCTTACTTAGAATGTGTAGGATTCATGCTAAAACTTACCTAGAATATGGGGGACATGTATTAATTCCCCCACTGGAATTAAGCACTGGAACAAAGGACCATTTAATTCTTCCTCTGTACAAAAGGAACTCAAAAATGTTCAGGGCTCAGGTATTGGATGAGAAGTTCCTGAGCCCAGCCGGTGATAAGTAAATTCATTTTCTGTCCCAAAATTATTACTGAGTCCTGGCCTTTCCATACACAATAATTGAACCTCTCTTGACCTCTACAACAATATGGTGATCTGCAAGTTCAGACCAGTTCCACAGCCAATAGCCACTGAATTATCAATATTAACCCCATTTTTGCTTTAAAAGATATCTGGTACTGCTTGATGCAAATTGGCTGGACATGAGGTTTTAACTGTATTTTCACTGGATTTCCATCTGCAGTGTGGCTGGGGAGTCCTGTTGACCAAATCACTATTTACCTGAGAGTCTACTTGAAGGGGATAGTTGCTATTATTCTCTTCATAATTTCCTCCTGCTTCAGCTAGGAATGCAGGCAGGAATGCCCATGCTTGGTTTGTTGGAATGCTCATATTTCAATATCCATTCTTAAAGAAATTTCTGCTTGAAGTTTATCTAAAAGATTGCTTCTTAAAAGGGGAATTTGACACTCAGTGTTACTGGTTACCCCTACAGGGTTTGCAATGATTAACAGGTCATTTCTGATTGATTGAGCAAGCCACAGCCTACATGTTTGGAGGCAGCCCATTTCCCACCAGGAATGAACTAGGGAGCCATATCACAGTCGGATTGGAGCAGATAAGGGCCTTCACCCCTTTTGAGCCCAGACACTATCAAACCCTCCCACATTCCAAGAATACCATGTCTCCTAGCCAACTACCCCCTAGTCATAAAAGAGAAGGACATTGCATTTACAGCTCCTTATTGACCTCAGGCAGTACTTGGTCTCTAGCACTCTCCCTATAGACTAGCATTCTCTCACCTTTTGATGTAATGTTTAAATTCATAACCACCCCTTCCAGGGGTGGGTTGAAATCTACTCTTCAGACCCCCTCCATTGGGAGACATTCCCATTAAGCTTCCTATTGCATTCATCAGTCTTTGTGTCCCATGAGTGCCATTTCTCCAAAACTCAGGCATGTAAAGGAATTGGTGATGAACCTGGTCTCTCCCAATTTGGCCACTTAAAGGGCTAAAAACTGCAGTTGTGAAGATTTTTCCCATACAGTGATTTACTTTTTTAATAAGAGCCTAGTTATTCATTAACTAAAGAGTAAGTAGCTCCTGTATCCAAGAGAAACTTGACTTGCTTTCCTCCCACTGTTACAATTATCCAGGACTCTTGTTCTGAGATGGAGATACTGGGTGGGAGGCTCCAGTTCCCAAGCTCTGGGCTCCATCATTCAGAATCATTGTGGGTTTCCCCAGCTACCATCATTTTGGGTTTCTCTGCTTTTAACTTGAGACACTCCTTTTCCCAGTGTTCTTTACACTTGCAATAGGCTTACTGTTGAGGTCTTAAAGTTGGGTGTTCAGAACCTTTCTACCATCATGGCTTTGCATTCCCAAGGTTGCCCATGCACCTTGTCCTTGCCTGCACTATTTCCACCGCTAATAGCACTGCCAGCTATTTCATCTGCTACTGTTGTTTTTCCTCCCTGGGTTGGTTCTGATTTGTGTACAATTCAAAGGTGATTTCCAATAATCGTGACATAGCGTAACAAGACCTCTATCTAACTTCTGCAATTTCCAACAAATATCAAGGGCACTTTGACTAATAAAGGTTAAATCTACCATATGTGCATTTTAAGGCTTTTCTTGATATATGTCTGTATATCTGTGAAAATCATTAAAGATACTCTCAAGAAATACAAAGAGATTTTCTTGAAGTTCTTATTGGGCCTTCTGAAATTTAGTGATTGATTTTTGCTTTGGAGCACCTTTCCACAGCACAGCAAGAATGCAGACTTTATAATGGTCAAGGTTCATATGGCCTTGGTCATTAGGATTCTAGTAAGGATCAGTTGCAGGAACTGCCTCATTTGGAAGACCATAAATAGAGTTTTGAGGCGCTGCCTGCTGCAATGCCTCAGCTTATTTTCACTCTTTCTCTAGGACCATAAGCCTTTCCTCAGATGAAGAGGACATTTATAAGGGCCTATATATCAGCCCAGTTTGGGTTGTGTGCAGCAAAAATGGAAACAAATAGGGATGTTTCTTTCCTGGGATCTGCACAATAAACCAGATGTTATTTTTTCCAATTAAACAAATCAGAGTCGGTGAAAGGAGTGTGGAGAAAAGAAAGTCTCAGGGTCATTTTGATCATCAATTCAATTTGAAACTTGTGGGAGTGGGAATTGACCTACAGACTACTTTTTTCTGAGAGGACTAACCTGGCCAAAAACAACTCCACTCCCAGATTGGAGGAAAGGCCCTAATGGGAGGGAAAGGTGGCCATGTGCCCCTAACTGAAGTGTGGGTTTTGATGGTGGCCTTAGCAGGGAAGGAGAAAGAGGCAGCCCAGAATAATGAGATGGTGGGGTACTTAAGAATAGGAGTTCATCAATGGTTTCTGAGGGGATCCCAGAATCTCAGGAGTTTTTGTAACCAGGAATGAAGTGGACCCACATAACATTAATTCACAACTATTTCTAATTTCCTTTTCTTTCCACAACTCAAAGAATACTTGACCATGTTGGACTTGTGCCTCTTTCTCTTGCCATTTGCAAAACAAGTTCAATTGCCATATGGCATTAAAATTCAAAAACCCATTTGCTGGCCGAATTTCTTTGTCATCTAATATATATATATAGGTCAAGCTTCATGATAAAAATAATTAATTTAATTTTCCATAACCCAGATCCCTAAATTTGAGCAATTTTTTCAGGATGCATTCTAGTGAGTAGCACTTGAGTACCAATGCCTTATTCCCCATGGTGGCAGAGAGAGAGAAAGAGAGAGAGAGAGAGAGGGAGAGAGAGAGAGAGAGAACAGCCAAATCAAAGGCACAAAAGGCAGCAGGCTTTCCCTTTCAGAGAGCTAGGGAGAGGGACTCAAACTCACAAAACCTCTCCCACTGTAACCAAACCTTTACTACTTTATGAAATGCTAACCAAATGCTAAATCATGGTCAGCTAGAAGAAAAAAGAAGTAATGAAAAATGGAATGAACTTAGCTGTCAGGGAAGGAGACAACCTGATCCTCCATCCTGACCTCATGAGCTCTGGTTCCATTAGCAGCTGGAAAGGGACCCTACCCCAGGTCACCACTGAGTCCTCATGAAGTTCTTAAGCAGCTGCTGGAGTCAGGGACAACCCCCTCCTCAGCGAGTCACCTTGAAACCATTCTCTGGTTAACATTTGTATTTATTTATTTTAGTTCTGGCTGAGTGCCAATTTGTTAGAACTTAAGGCAGGGCCTTTATGAATAACCAGAGATAGCATGAAGAAAACTTCAAAATGAGTGTTAGGTTGTGGGGAGCCACCCGCTGTGAGTTCTGTTTACAGCTTCTCACAACGTGGCGGAGTTCACAAATCTGCCCTGTCATTTCCTTATTCTTCTTCTCCCTGCTTCTTTGTTCTCCCCCTCCCGCCACTACTCAGGTGACCACAGCAATACGCATGCGCAAGGTGCAAAACTCCGCAGACCCAGTGTGAACTGTCGGCCAATCCCCTCCTTGGACGTCTGCCACCCGCAAGACCAGCCTATCACCTATGTACACGTTCCCTTCCCTCTCTATATATTCCCATGTTCTACCCCCAATAAACGAGGCTTGATCAGAACCCTGTCTTGCCTCTATTCTTCTCTCGACTCCTACCCCTACCCCTGCTTCTTCCCACAGGCCCCTGGACTCACCCCCGCCGGTTTCGGGCATTAGGTAAACTCACATTTATTACATCTGCAGAAGTAAGGAGTTAAGGTCTGTCCAAAGTGACTCAGACCCAGCTCCCTGTGATGCAATTTTACTCTTGCTTAAATGCTTAAGTTACTATGTAGAATTTGCTTTGATTATGCATCAGGTTTTATGCATATGGATGAACACACATAGCTAGTTAAATACTTGTATGATTAGCATGTTCAGGAAATCATGCTTGCACATACATTGAATGATCACAAAGGGGTAAGTAACTCCACTCCTGGGTGGGAAACTTACTATGTTAATTTAGTAAGTTGAAGTGAGGACAGCAATGGGCACCTTCTGCACTATTCCAGCAAACAGACTAAAGCTGGTTTTCATACTTAATTGCTTCAGTTGGATATTCTTGACCACCAAAAGTGGAATTTGGCTGAGAGGGTTACATCTCATTACCTTTTAATTTACATACAATTCCTTACTTTATGTTCTAGCAACAGGGAGAGAAACATGTAACTTCCAGGTATTTGGTTGCCCTGCATTCATCATTATCATTCATAATTTAGAAACATGAGAAGATTATGTTTTATTGCCCCATATTATGTATCTTGATCTTTCTTCCTCTTTGTCTTTCCTGTTCATAGATTACTTCTTTTACTTCTTTTATTATTTCCTCTCATTAAATAATTTCATTTAGCCACTCTGTTATTTTGCTTTGCTGTTGACAAATTCCCATATGTTTCTGCAATGAGACTTGATATTCTCTCATGGCTGAAGGTTAATTTCGGTGTTCATAGGATTGTGAGTTTATGTTTCTTTATTTTATATACTTGAAACATATTGTGACACCTTGCCCAAGTACTGTGGTTTCTAAAGATAAGTTCATGGGCATAGTAATTTTTTACAGTATGCTTAAGGCTATGTGTTTTTTTAAATGATATGAAAGTTTTTTCTTATTTTTGAGAATATTAATTAGATATGATCTTTGTGTAAATTCCTTTGGCATAATCCTGTTCAGAGTTCACTAATTAGGAAGTAGTCAGCCATTCTTCCATTGAATACGTTTTTCAGCTCTCCATCTTCCTTGTTTCTTTCATTGCTGTGATGACAGAAACCTTAGATATTTTGTTTTAATTCCACAGGGTAATGAGATTCTTTTCATTTTCTTTTAAGTTTACACCCTTTCTGTTTCAAGATTTGATGTTTGTTTTTTATTCATGTTCACTGGTATATTTGCTTTGCCCTCTATTTTTCTTTTGATATTTCTTTTGTTGTAAATGTTGAGAGAGTTCAATTATTTGTGTATGGAAAGGTCAGGACTCAGCAATTATTTTGGAAAGGAAAAAGGAATTTATTTATGGCCAGCTGGGCTTGGAGCTTCTCATTTAATATCTGAGCCCCGAAGAGAATTCTGAGTTCCTTTTATACAGAAGAAGAGTTAAATGGTCTTTAGTTTCAGTGCTCAATTAGTTTAAATTAACACATGTCTCCCATATCCTAGGTAAGCTTTTAGCATGGACTTCATAAATTCTAGGTAGCTTTTAGCACATCTGGTTTGCATTTTCCTTGAATATTTAAAGGTTATAGAGTTTGCATTGCTAAACTGTGGTTTCTTTTGGGACTAGAGTTGTTGCCATGGTTACCAAGGGCAGAGTTGCAGCTCTCACTGTCCCACATGCACAGCTCAGGACACATACAGCTCAGTTTATCTATGAAGATATGAACAGCTCCCCACCCACAGATTATATAATTCCCCACTTTATGCCGGCTTAATTTGCTAAGCTTTGGCATAATTATTGTTGAAGTTATGATGTGGGTGGCTGATTGTCATTTTAATTGATTATCCCATTTATTAATTTTTTTTCAGTGAGGGCCTAAAGACAAAGTTCCTGGGTAACATCCAGACTTATCCTGTTTTCAGAAGGAGTTCTCATTCTGGACAATAGAATCCTGGGGGTGGGCCCCCCAAGCAGTCATCCGAGGGTTACTGGTGCTTACATGGATTTCTTGCCAGGCTCCAGATCCATTTATTAATTTTATTTTACCTTTAGAGAGTTTACACCTTTAATCTTAAAGGGATGCTGAAGGGAGATGATCTTTTTTCTACTTCCACTACTTCCAGCTGACCATGGGTTGTAGTCCTTATCTAACAAGGTGTTAAAATCTTTGTTATTTTATTTTGACTGGAGGAAGATGGATCTGGCTTACTGTATGAAGCTGGAAGAAGTTTTCACATGGTTAATAAGATGTTCATTCAGAAAGAAACTTAATTAGAATTTTGGAATACCTGTTTTCAAAAGAGGACATTGTATTACAGAGGTAGACAAGGTTAGGTACCTGTAAAGATGGCCCTTTTATTTTTTAGAGTTGGTGGGAAACATATATATATATATACACACACATACATACACACACACTTTTATTTTCTTTTCCAAGAGAAATTGTAGTAGATAACAGTATTAGGTACTTAGCTTTGGTTTGAAGACACATTTCATGCTGTTTAATGATTGGCACTCATGCTTTGTTGGGTGCTTCTGGTGAGCTGGCATGTTTTGTGCAGTTGGTTTCATTCAGGATTAGTGCACCTAGTTGGAAATTCTTTCAGTTTTTAGATGCTATTCAGAACTACAGAATAAAGGTTTTTTTTTAATATTTTGGTTTTAATTGTACAATTCCTGGTAATTTTGACTGTTCAATAGGTGATCCATCAGTAGCAAGCAAGCCTCATTTTGCTACACAGTAGAGTACAATAGAGTAATAGGGTGGCTGAGCTTGGCACCAATTAACCAGCTACCTGCAAGCCACTATTGGTCCCATTGTTTTAGCCAAGATTGCTACCTTATTTTATAGACATGTTTATTAGCTATTTGGAAAATGAAGTGTACCAGGAATTTAACATGTCTAATGTACTTTTGTATAAGATTTAGAATAGAAAAGATATTATAATTACTAGGTATAAGTAGAACAGGATAAAGGTACATCACTTAATATTAATTAATGTAGAACTTAGTACATAAGGATTCTGAGTTACAATTAATAGTTTTAAGTTTGTAATACTTTACATGTTCTCTCTCCATGGGAGCAGGCCATAATGCCTATTTGTATTTAAGTTTTACTTACAGTACTCTGGTGATTATGGCTCCATTTGGTATGTTCTTCCTGCAGTGAGCAAGCCACAGTATCATTGATCCTAGAGAGAAGCTAAGAAGGTAGTTTCCAGTATTTTTCTGGCCTGGTGCATAGTACTCTCTGGCACTATGGAACAGTGCCAGTCTGGAGGCAATATCCATTGTACATTTGGCTGTACTAAGCCATCATTGGCTGCTGCAGGAGTTTGAAACTGCAACATAGTTTCTGTCAACTTCAGGAGCACAAACAGATGTGTGATGTAGTAAATATTTCTATTGTTTGGTGGGTCAGTGACCAGCCTAACCAATAACTAATATGGAGAGGCAATGTGTAATGTATTCAAGGCCTGGCTTGAATGCACAAGAGAGTTTGAAAATGTTGAAGTTTACTTTTTAATTTTTATATACCTTTTAAACATTTTTAATGCAATGTGTTACATATTAAATGACTCTGCTTTCTTTTACAATTTTACCATGAAGATATTAGTAGGTATTTTACCTTAGTAGTAGAAGAAAAAAAACTATTTTACGTTGTTAAAATAAAAACTGAAGATTTCTAATGGAATTAAGGTAAACTTTTCATTACCATTTACTTAAATATGCATCTTGTGGTGATTTTTAAGCAGGTTTTATTATCACGAAGTTACTTTTTGCCATCAATACCAATCCAAGGTTTTAGTAAGCAATAGCTTCCAGAACTAGAGCAATTTAAATGCTTCAGTTTGGAAGATGTTTTTACAAACTTTTTACAATTGACCATAAGTATAGACTGGCAAACTTACTCTAGGTTACAATTAGCAACCAATGGAATCTACCTCATGCATTTAAGAGAGAGCGGTTTTGCACTTAATATAATTTCATTAAACAGAAGTTTACAGTTCCCATTATTTTAAAGATTCAACACATACAATGTTAACTTATTAACCTGGTATTTTATAAACCCAAGAGATAATACTTAATCTAAACAAGTTGTAATTGTTATTGATTAGACAAAGAATGTTGTTTTCCTTTTTATAGGGGCTTAAAAACTTTCATTTTTGATAATTCTAAAACTGTGAATAATCTTAGAGGCATACTAACTTTTAGGCTTTGGAATATAAAGCAATTATTTAACATGTTTTAATTATAATTTAGTGAGATTTCATAGCTTTTTAACAGTTCTGTATATTTAGATTTTACATGACTTTTTATACTGTTTAGTTTAATTTGGGTTTTAGAAATACATATATTTCTTATATAAAACTGCATATTTAACCTTAATAAATTGGGCAAATAGACAGACATGAATAATTTGATAGAGAAACACCATTTAGTTATTTAAAACCCCTTTTTCTTTGCTGGCTAATTTAAAATATAGTTCCCTTACTGGTTACATTGTTGTTTTGTGGGAATCTGGCAAGCATTTGGACTTTTATTTAGACTGGAAAGAAACTGAGTAGTGTTTACTCATTTTATTTTTTGAGACAACCTGAACAATGGGAGAGGGGTTGCTTAGGCCTGGTACACTGAGAAGAGTATTGTTTACTCTTGGAAATCCTGGCAACAGTTATTTCTGATTTCTGGTGGAAATGGCCACTCAGAGTCAATTTATATTATTTTATAGGTTGTTGCCGCCTTTCTCTACCCCTCCTCCCCTTCCAGCCCCCGCCGTCCTTCCCGCCAGTCCCGCCCATATTGCCAACCCACAATCTGCCCTCTTCCCCAGTAACTGCTTACCTCAGGTCTATCCATCAGCTTCAGCCTGTCCACAGCCGCCCCTTAGCCAACCCTCCCTTCATCACGCCCCTCCCTCTACCCAACCCAACCCTCCCTTCATCACGTCCCTCCCTCTACCCAACCCTATATAGCTAAGTGTACTTCCGTAATAAAGCAGACCTGTTCTTGCGCTCAAGCGGTCTCCGTGGTTTTTCCTCAACCGCGCGTCCCCCACGCCTGGAGAACCGGTGTTCCCTCTTGGAGCACCCCCCGCCAGCGGTTCGGCAGGAGCAAGCCCCCCCGACTCTTGGGCCTGAGCAAGGACGAAACCCTCTCGCTCAGCTGCAACTGGCGCCCAACGTGGCGGCTCCTCCCCCGGCCCCTCTCTGCTGCTGCTGCTGTGATCGTCCTCCTCTCCAGGTAGGGACCCCTCGCCCGGACGAGCCCCAAGGGACCCCTCGCCGTCGTCCCGTCCCTATCCCGTCATGGGCGCCTCTTTGTCATTGCGTCAGGCACCGCAAGTCAGGGCCCTCGCTGCCCTGCTCGATGCCAATGGAGTCCACGTCTCCTTGCGGCAGCTCCAAAAGTACTGGGATCTCTTGCTCCCTTTTAATCCGTGGCTCGCCACCTGCCAACTTTGGAGCCCGGACACATACTCTCGACTCATAGATCGAGTTACTTCCGCCATGGAGCACGAGAAACGCACCTTCCCAACAGGCCTCTTACCCGTTCTCATTGCCATTCGTGCCTGTCTCCTTGGCGCTCCGACCGAAGCCGTTTATGAAGCTTCTCCCAAACGGCCTCTAGACTGTGATCCCGATGAGTCCGTCGACACTGACTCTCTGTCTAACCAACTTGCTGCCGCTCTTGAGCGCGAACCTCCCCACCCGAGCTCCCCGCAGCACACAGAAACCACTCCTGCCGCTCCCCAAGATGGCGGACTTCCGCCTTCTTCCCCCACTTCTGCCCAAGATGGCGCACATCCGGCTTCTTCTCCGCTGGTGTCCTCCTCCTCCCGCCTCTACCCGCCTCTTCCTGCCCAATCAACATCCAGTTCGGGCCCGGAAACTGCGTGGTCGCCATCTTCCACTAAACCGGAAGCACCCCTCGCGCCATATTGTCCGCTGCCAGATGTCGCAGCTTCGCCATCTTTGCCGGCGCCTGGAAGGGTCCCGCCACCATCTTGTTGTCGCCCGGAAGCCGCTAAGCTGCCATTTTCTCACCCGTGTTCCGCTTATCCCTTGCCGCCGCCGTACGGCAATAGTCCTTCACCTGCCTTGGCTGCTCCATTGGTCCCCGGTGCCACACCTTCTCAAACCCCTCAGCTGTATCCACTGAATCTGCAGCCTACGCCACAGCAACCCCAAACTTGGCTACCCTTTACAGCGGAAGAGGTCAGAACCCTCCGCGAAGCTGTAAAGGAAGACGGAATTGGCAGCCCTTATGCGCAGCAACTACTTGAGGAGTTGGGGACTCAACTCCTTCTCCCATATGACTGGATTGCACTAGCCCGCGCCATCCTGACGCTGGGTCAATTTATTGAATGGCGCGCCCATTACCAAGCGGCTGTTGACTGACAAATCGTGGAGAATGCCCAAGCTGGCGTCCTCGATCCCTCTGATGCATACACGGGGACCAACAATTATGCAGACCCTCGTTCTTACCTTCAAATTGACCCAGGGTTTTGGCACCAGGTAAAAGTCCTCGTCCAGCGATCTTTCTCTCTAGTCTCCACTAAGCAGCCCACCAAACTCGCGCAACTGCTTCAAGACTCCAATGAGACTTTCCCAGCATTTGTCACCCGTGTCCTGGAAGCCTGTCAGAGGAAGATTTCCAGCGAGGATGCCCAGTTTGCGCTGGCCAAAGAACTTATCATAGACACATGCCTTGCGCCATTCCGAGCCGTAGTCCTTCCCATACGTGATAAAGCTCTGCACGAGTGGGTCCTTGCTTGCCGCGACGTCGACCCGCAAGTCAAAACGCTCACCGCTGCCTTTTCGTCTGCCACGGCTGTTTCATCCACCTCCACTTCCGTCTGCTTTCGGTGCAGCCAGCCCGGCCACTTCGTCCACGAGTGCTCCCAACCAGGCCCAGCGCCTCGCTCAGACCCGCCATTGCGGCGGCCAACGGGCCCTTCTACACCATGTCCGCGCTATGGGAAAGGATATCACTGGGCCCATGACTGCCGTTCTGCCCAAAGTCCTCAGCAGCCTTTAAACTCCCAGCGGGGCAGGCCTCAGCCCCTCCCCCAAGAGGCCTCCAGAAGACTTCCCAAGCCATAATGTGGACGATGCCCATCACGCACCACCAGAGACCCTCATTGGAGCTTAAAATCGATGGGCAATGGCTCGATGGGCTCCTGGATTCCGGCGCTGAAGTCTCCTGTGTTCCCTTTGAAGTCACTGCGTTCAATCACTGGCCCCTAGAAACTGGCCCTCAAGTCATCGGCGCCACGGGAGCCGCTACCTCCTGGAAAACGTCCCAGCCTCTGCATTGGAGCAACCGGGAAGGCCACGAAGGCCAAATTCGCCCACTCGTCCTTTCGTCTGTCCAGACCATCTTATGGGGGAGAGATGTCCTCAGCCAGTTAAAGGCCCGAATTACCACAGAGGCCTTCTCAGCTGCGCTGCCCCCCCCCCTACTAGGGGCCACTGCTCACATCTCAAGACCTGACCCTATTCCTCTGGAGTGGGACACAGAGGAGCCCATCTGGGTCGAGCAGTGGCCCTTACCAGCTCACAAATTACAAGCTCTCTCCACCCTCGTCCAAGAGCAGCTACAGGCAGGGCACATAGAGTCATCCACTAGTCCCTACAATTCACCAGTCTTTGTCATCAGCAAAAAGAGCACTGGCAAATACCGCCTTCTCCACGATCTCCGCGAGATCAACAAGCATATCAAACCAATGGGGTCACCTCAGCCAGGATGCCCGCACCCCACTGCAGTCCCCCAACATTTTCATGCAGCAACCATTGACATCAAGGACTGCTTTTTCTCTATTCCTCTTCACCCGCGAGACTGTCCGCGATTTGCGTTTACAGTCCCACGCACCAACAACCAGGGCGCAGCGCTTCGATTCCAATGGCGAGTGCTACCGCAAGGTATGCGGAACAGCCCAACCATATGTCAGCTCTATGTCAACCATGCCATTGAGCCGCTGCGCTCAAAGTTTCATCCAGAGCAAACATACATTCTCCACTATATGGATGACCTTCTCTTAGCAGCGAGCTCCAGCGCGCTCCTCAATGACCTGCTCTCTGCAGTGATGACAAACCTTTCAAGCCTCGGACTTACCGTGCAATCAGGCAAAATAAACCTCCAACCTCCTTTTCAATTTTTGGGCTTTCATTTTCATCACTTCATTCAGCCCACAAGCCCACAAATTCATGTCTCTCACAAGATGACGCTGACTGAACTCCAACAACTTTGCGGACAAATCAATTGGCTTCACTCGGCGCTGCCCATCACAACAGCGCAGATGCAACCCCTCTTTGAGCTCTTGCAGACCAAAGACAGCCCACCAACTGCAGCCACCCACAGCATCACCATCACTCCTGCTGCTCGAGAAGTCGTCCAGCAAGTTAGCGCCGCTCTGCAGCAATGCCGCCTGGAGCGGTTCTCCCCTAACCTTCCAATTTTGGCTTTAGTTCTGCCAACGCCAATCACTCCCACAGGTCTCTTGTGGCAAGATGGCCCTCTCCTTTTTCTGCATACGTCAAAGAGCAAACTCCCGAAAATCTGCCCTTTTACAAGGGCCTGGATCGCGTTGGCCACTGACTTAGTACTTCTCTCCATACAAACGTATGGCATCCCGCCACACACCATTGTCTGGCCTTTAGATGCCAAGGAAGTTACCTCCCTCATCATGAACAATGCCCAAATGCAGAGCCTGGTAGAGCTCTTTCGCGGCTCCTTTGACAACCACTATCCTCATCACCGATTGCTGCAGGGAATGTCTCAATTGGCGTTTTCCAACCCGTTCCATCCATTGCCCGCGCGGAACCCAATCCCCTCAGCCATCACTGCCTTCACAGATGCCTCAAAAATGGCATTTGCAGCCATTATATACACTCCTGGAAATCCTGAGCCACAGCAACTGCTGTTCGCAAATGACTTCTCTGTTCAAGTAGGTGAGCTTCTAGCCGTCGCTGCAGTCCTTAACCTCCACCCAAACCAGTCTCTCAACATCTTCACTGACAGCCTATACACCCTTCAAGTGTGCCGCAGCCTCCTGCTTGCCACTTTCTTACTGAGTGACTCAAACATTGACTGAGCGCTCACCTTCGTACAGCGACTGCTTGAGGCGAGGCAGCAGCCCTGGTTCATTGCTCATATCAGAAGCCACTCTGGCCTACCAGGACCGCTGGCTCAAGGGAATGACCTCGCTGATGCTTCTGTGTCCAGCCGCCAGGTAAACCCAGTCCTCCTCCATGAAAGCCCTGCCGACGGGCCGCGACTTGGAGACTTTGTTAATCAAGCCGAGCTCCTGCATTCCCAATTCCACTTCTCCGCGCGGTCCATCCGGAAGCTCTTCCCCGACTTACCCATTGAAACTTGCAAACACCTTGTGCGCGCGTGCTGGACTTGCGCGCCATTGTTGCCACTTGGGCCTTTGCAGCCTGAGGGTGTTAACCCCCGCGGCCTCCGCCCCAACTCAAGGTGGCAATTAGATGTCACTCATGTCAGCGCCTTTGGCCGCCTCAAATATCTTCATGTAGCAATTGACACCTTTTCGCATCTGTGCTATGCAGTCCCTCTTGCGGGAGAAAGTGCTAAACACTGCGTCCAGGCACTTCGCCAAGCTATTTTGTTCATGGGAATTCCATGGGATCTCAAAACAGACAACGGAACAGCATATCACAGTGCCGCCTTCGCCAGCTTCGTGCAGATGTATCACATCACGCATCATTTCGGCGTTCCATACAATCCACAGGGGCAGGGAATCGTTGAACGCACTCACCAACAGCTCAAGCTACTCATTCAAAAAGAAAGGGCCTCCTCTCCCCACAAGGCCCCCACCAATGTCGTGACTGCCTGCCTCATTCATCACAATCTCCTAACCTTCGATGACCATGGACTCTCCCCCACCCATAAGCACTGGAGACCCATGTGGCAGCCCTCGCAAGTTCCCCTCGTCCATTGGAAAGACCCTGCCACAAATCATTGGCAAGATCCAGCTCCCCTCCTAGCACAGGGGAGGGGCTTTGCTTGTGTCTTTCCAGAGTCTGAGCCGCAGCCGCTCTGGATTCCTGGGCGCTGCATCCGGCCTGCCACTGACCCACTAGTTCCACCGAACGATCAGCACCCTATGCCTTCGGTGAGAGATAACATTGACAGTGGATACGGCCCAGAGGTCACCCCGTTCACCCAGATCCAGCACCAGCCATCATCAAGATGCCGCACCGTCAGATGATGCCTCTACACAGCCTCGCAGCCGGTCTCTTTGTCCTGGCTTCCCTCGCTCTCCCAGCCGCTGCCAACCCGAGTCACCAGCCCTTCAATTGGACCCGCTCCCTCTGGCAACAAAAAAGGCTCCTCGCCTCGAACGTAACCACCTCCGCCCCCTCTTTCACTACTGATGTCGCCAACCTCACTGGACGCACGAACCTTCCGTCTTATGAGTGGGGGGGGACACAACCCCGCTGCCACAGGTTTCTCCACCTACTCCAGACCGCACGCCTATAGCTTCTTGTCTTCCTCTCCTTACTTCTCCCCAACTGTTCCTCCCCCTCGGGCGGGGGGTCCGGGGACATCACGAGCCCGTTTCGCTGGCAAGGCTTGGCGCACGCCAGGCGCCGGCGTGCGCCGACCCTAATGGCGGGCACATGCGTCCTGGCCAGATGCTATGTCGTCCCCTCATGGCCAGCCGGTCCTCGTGGTCTCCCCCCACCCCTCGTCCTATTCCAGTACCCGTTCTTATAACCTCCTTTTCCTCCTCCTCCTCACAATCCTTGTCTTTTGTTGCTGCGCACACCGAGTTATTCACACCCACAGTGCGCACCAAAACTTGTTGTCTCTATTTCCTTTTAAAAACAAAAGGAGCAATTGTTGCCGCCTTTCTCCACCCCTCCTCCCCTTCCAGCCCCCGCCGTCCTTCCCGCCAGTCCCGCCCATATTGCCAACCCACAATCTGCCCTCTTCCCCAGTAACTGCTTACCTCAGGTCTATCCATCAGCTTCAGCCTGTCCACAGCCGCCCCTTAGCCAACCCTCCCTTCATCACGCCCCTCCCTCTACCCAACCCTATATAGCTAAGTGTACTTCTGTAATAAAGCAGACCTGTTCTTGCGCTCAAGCGGTCTCCGTGGTTTTTCCTCAACCGCGCGTCCCCCACGCCTGGAGAACCGGTGTTCCCTCTTGGAGCACCCCCCGCTGGCGGTTCGGCAGGAGCAAGCCCCCCTGACTCTTGGGCCTGAGCAAGGACGAAACCCTCTCGCTCAGCTGCAATAGGTCAAGGAAAAAGACAGTTTTTCCTTTAAAAGGGTAAAAAGGAAATGAGAAGACCAAAAATATTTAGAATGCCATAAAAGCAATATGTATAAACCCCTTTCCTTCTAATTTAACTATAAGTTTTAAAGTTAATCATTAAGTTGAATTGCTAAGGGGTGGAAAAATAAGCTAAGGCAAATATGAATGAACTTTATAATTACCATCATGATACTTGAAGACCAGGGGTGAAATTAGTTATAAGATAAGTTTAAGTAATAACTACCACTATTACAGTAAGTATTAGATAACTCAAAGTAGCCATAAACAGAGGCAAATCAATTCAATATCACCATTACAATAGTCAAAATCTAGGCCACATTTACTCCACTGTAATAGATTTAGTTATAAAATTATATATATATACACATACATAAAGGTACTTATATAATGATTTTAATTCTTAGTTACAATTTTTAGTATGTTTTACATTCAGATGAATTGGTTACCTTTATTAATTAAGTTACAAGAATCTTATTAATTAAGTTACAAGCCTGTGATGTTTTCCTGTTTCTTCTAGTAACTAAACAAATTTCATCCATGAATTATGCATTTAATTGACCAGCAAGACAGTATTGGTATTTAAAGATTCATTTTAAGTTACCTTTTATCATGATTTCTTAGGTACAAGCAAACTGACAAAATCCAAATGCAGATTTTAAAGTTGAACTCAAAGTTAAGTACAGATTAAAACAGAAGAATTCCATATCTTAGCATTTTAAGGAACTCCCTGACCCTAATTGATTGCACATGAGGTCTTATTTTGATTACTATTTACATCTTATTTAAGCACAACTGAGTTTAAACTGAGAAGTTTGAGGTTTATTTTTCTATTTTTAAAAGAGACATGACATGAGGTGTCTGTGTTTTCAGATTTATCTGCTTTTTTCTGCAGTTTTTTTGACCCTTACTACTGACTGTTCCCAGCCAGACCATTAAAAGAGCTATCAAGTGATTAGAGGTTTATTGTTTTCAAGCAATAGCCTACTTCCTTTAGACTAAGATGTTTTACCAGTTTAGAGCTTTAAAATATTTCAAAGCCTTTCTACATAGATTTACAAAGACAGAGATTCAGGAAAGCAGAACCTGGGCAGAATTCAGTTACACAAATTTATTTTGGCCTTTGATGTTTTAGGGAAGAAATTTTATTGCATTTCTTCTGATCCTGCTCTGTATCCCCTTGATCTCCCCCTTTTCCAGGCTGTCTGCTTTTGCTATGCATTTCTCCTAAAGGTAGGAGGGGAGAGAAGTGGTGGCAGCAAGTTTCAGGCTGATAAAATGGCTTGAAAGAACTTTTCAAATTCATTGCCTTTCCCAGGGACCCCTACCCTGAAAGGGCTATGATTTAAGTTACTGATTTCACCAGCCACCCTGACTGGGGCCAATTTCAATAAACTTGGGTGAGTGGAGCAGATACAGATGGCCCCCAAGCTCCAGTGAAGGGGGTGGACCCAGAGAGGCAAGACAGCAAAGCATATGCACACATTTAGGTTCCATAGTTTTGCTTTATAATCGATAATCATCTCATTCCTTTTCCAATGGCAAGAGAGGGTTCCAGCTTAATCAAATTTACTGCTTTATATAATTACACAATTTAATATCAGCATTTAGCAGACACAGACAGAAGCACAAAAATTTTCAATCTGATGAACAATTTTTGTGTATTTTCTTCAGCAGGCTGCCCCTGTAGACAATCCAAACTTTAGAAAGAGAGAACACTGAACATTAACATCTGAACAGGATCTCCTGCTTATGCTTGCTGTCTATAAAGTGAATTTACCTACAATTCAGCACCATACAAAAGATTGTCTAGACTATTTTACTGTTTAGCTTTACACCCAGATCAAGCTTCGCTAGAAAGCCAATTCATTTTCTTGTGACCAATTTTCTCAAAATTCAGACCATTTTTTGGGAAGTTAGGTCTCAAACTTATAAACCTACTTTCTTAAATAATCAAGGCTTCACTACCTCAGTGGAAACAAGACCAGACCCAGATGCTAACATGCAGTTAGACAAACCCAAACACCAGGCTTTTTTCCTTTTTTTCTCTTTCCTTCAGACCTGGAGGAGAAGGCTTCCCCCTGAATTTCTGGAGGTAATGGGGTCTCCTGGGAGGTGATTGGGCTCCTCTTGCTAGCAATTAAAGCTAGGGTTTTACTAACAGTATACTCCCAGGGAGTCTTACCTTTTTCCATGTTTGGAGTCTTTTTCTTTCCCAGAATTTTTTTTTTTCAGACCTTCCATTGCCCTTGACTTTTGTCAGGAGGTTTCCAGTGGAGCTCACATTGTTTCTGGACTAGTAGTCCAGGGGAACCCATATTTGGGGGTTCACCTGAGTCTCCTGGTTTCCTTGGGGATCCAGAAGGGGTAGCAAAATTCTACTTTCTCTGGCCTTTATTCGCAAATTCTGGGAGAACCCCCAGATGTTGTAGATGTTGAGAGAGTTTTAATTATTTGCATATGAAATGGCCAGGACTCAGTAATAATTTTGGGAAGGAAAAAGGAATTTATTTATGGCCAGCTGGGCTTGGAGCTTCTCATTCAATATCCAAGCCCTGAACAAACTTTGTGAGTTCCTTTTATACAGAGGAAGAGTTAATGGTCTTTTTGTTTCAGTGCTCAATAAGTTTGAATTAATACATATCTCCCACATTCTAGGTAAGCTTTTAGCATGGACTTCATACATTCTAGGTAAGCTTTTACACATTTGGTTTGCATTTTCCCTGAATATTTAATGTTTATAAAGTTTGCATTGCTAAATTGTTTTTATGAGGACTGGAGTTCTTGCCATGATTACCAAGGGCAGGGCTTTAGCTTTCATTGTTCTACAGGCACAGCTCAGGACACATCAAGGGAGTCAACAAAAGAGAATCATTCAATATAATATACTACATTCTTAAAAGGAATGGAAAAACATGGTGGTCTCAATTAATATTGAAAAAGTATTTGTCAAACTTCAAACTCATTCATTATGAAAACATTTAACAAACTAGGAACAGATGGAATCTTCCTAAACCTGACAAAGGTCATTATATATTTGTGAAATATATAAAGCCTACTTCTTATGCTCAAGGACAAGACAAATGTTTTAGCTATTAACACTTCTATTAAATATTATACCAGAAGATTTATCTGAGTAAATTAGGGAATAAAAACAAATTAGAGACAAAAAAAGACAGAAAATAAGTAAAATTATCTCTATTAACAGATAAATAGACTATGAAAAATAAGTCAAATTATATTCAGTTGTTCCTATAAGCATTAGATTTATGGTTGATTTTAATTTTTCATCTTTATGCTATTGAATATATCTTTTTTTTTTACCATTTCCAGAATAATAATTCTCTTTTCTTTTTCATGTCTAGAAAATTCATTTATTTAATTTTTATGAACAGTAACATATATATAAATATATAATATATGCATAAAAATGATATTAGAAGACATAGAATATGCTTACTTTGAACATTCTAGATAGGTGGATTATATGTGTCCATTTTACATTATTTTTCTTTATTTTGCATATTTTTGCAATTGGAAAAGCATATTAGTTCTTACTACTCATTATGAGAAGGCACCTATGTGGAGGCATAATGGAAATAAGAATGTTAATTTTTGAAAAAAATGCAGTCTAGTACTGAAGGGTCTCTCTGCTTTTATTTCTAGGTTCACTTTGTATGTGCTCTTTCATTACACTCTCTCTCAAATCCACTTTTCTCATCAGCAGAAGGTATATATTATCTGCTTAATTTGGGGGAGTTTGCAGCTCAATTTGCACTAAATTAAAAACATATTTCTAAATTACCATGTTCCATACAAAAACAAAGCAATATAAACTATTTTTAATGGTGACTAATATTTTAATATATAGGCATTTTACTTATAATTGAAATGTAAGTAAGCTTTTCTGTAGAGAATGAGGGAATATGCTAGAGCAGGATATTCCAGGAATCATCTCTTCCACAAGAATAACTTACATAGGCAGGGACCCCCAGAATAAACTATTTTGAAATTCAAAGTCTAGTAGAACCCTGTGCAGCATGCAGGGATGAGTGGGAGGAAAAGTTTCTGAATTTCAGTAAATAAAAATGTACTGCACTCTCTATGCATTGACTACCGCCACCTATCCCCCTAACCTGTGGGATGCAGCAGTGAGGTAATCAGCTCCATTTGATGTTTCAGCTTGCTGGTGCTAGAGTGAGATATGCAGACCTAGCTGCCAAGAATAGGCATGTAAAGTCATATCACTGATCACTTCTTTTAAATAGAAAATTAATATTACTGGCCGAATGCTTCTGAGGGAAGTTACTGTTCCAAATTATCCTGGGCAAAAGTAGCAGATATGGCAATGACAGTATAGGCCATTGTATATTGTTATAATGAACAAAATTACATGACACAAAGTATAAACTATAATGTAAACTGTAATCCATGGTTAATAGCAGTGCTTCAATATGAGTTCATCAATTGTAACAAAAGTACCCCACTAATGAAGGATGTTATTAATGGGAAAATGTGTGAGGGGGAGGAGGTGAGGTACTTGGGAATCCCCTAAATTTTGTATGTAACATTTAAGTAATCTAAATTTTCTTTAAAAAAGAGTACACTTCATCAATTTTACATAATACACTTAAGGGGTTACATTTATTGGAGAAGAGGTGAAACAAGAAAATTCAACTCCAAAGAACCATATGACAGATCTTGAAATCCTTCCTGTCCTTTCCTTCTTCCCTTTCCAGGGCAGTTTGGAGCCAAATAATGATCCCTTTGTGAGTCCTTGACCTTGTTCTGGCTCAGAAATAATTGTGTTCCTTTTTAAAAAGTTATGAAACATAAATATTAGAGTTTAAGACTACAATAACTGAACTGAAAAACTCCCAGGAGGAATTCAACAGCAGATGGTTGCTGACATAAGAAAGAGCAAACTGGAAGTTAACACTGAGATACAAATAGATAAAGCAAGTAGAAAAAATCTAAAATACTCTCTAAGAGACCTTTGGGACACCATCAAGCATACAAATATATGCACTGAGAGTCCCAAAGAGAAAAGAGAGAAAGTAATGGGATGTATAATCAAAGAAATGACATAAACTTTCCAAACTTGGTAAAAGATGTGAGTATGCAAATCCAAAAAGCATATCAAACACTAAACTAGATAAGCTTGAAAAGAAATATACCTATACATGTGGTGTTCAGAGTGTCAAATGCAAAGGATGAAAAGTGATTACTGAAAGCTGTAAGAGAAAAGCAATGTGTTCCATTCAACAGTTCCAAATATTAAGGGAAAATTTTTCATCAGAAACTACAGAACAAAGAAGCAGTGGGTTGGAATATTTAAAATGTTTAGAGAAAACATTTGTCAATCATGAATTTTATACCCAATAAAGTTTTCTTTTAAGAATTAAGGTGAGATTAAGATATTCCCATCAAACAAACAAACAAAAACCAAAAAACCTAAGGGTGATCATTAACACTAGACATGCCCTACAAGCAACACTAAAGGGAGTTCTTTAGACTGATAGGAAAGGATAATAGACAGTGGATCAAAGGACATAAATAAATATCTGTGGTAAAGTTAATCAGTTCTATGTTAAAGTTACATCAGATGAGTAATTATAAATGCAATTAGTATTGTATGTATGTTTGGGTCTATGTAAATGTACTTCTTGCTTTTCATAAAATACAATGATAAATCTATGGTTTTGGATATAAAAGGCACAAATAACTTGTAACTAGTACCAAAAAAAGTGGAAGGATAGTGGAGTATAAGAACAGTGTAAGTGTATGCTAATGAAATTAAGTTAACTTAAAAAGATTACTTTATATATGTTTATATATGTTTATATATATATTTTACCCACAAAGAAAATAAATGAATAATATACCCAGAAAGAAATGAGAAGGGACATAATGTGGAACAAACATCAAATATATATGAAATTATGCATTAATGGAAAACTTAAAGTTTAAAATTATTACTTAAAAAGATTAAATATAAAAATGGAAGAAGAAAGTCCTGCATTATTAGTAGATACTTTGAATGTCAAAAAATAATTAAACCCTCCATTCAAAGGCCTGAGGTTGGCATAATGGATAAAAAATCTTAAATCAACTATAGGCTGTTTATGAGTTTCACCTTCAATTCAAAGACATAAGATTTGTAACTGAAAGGATATATGCAATGCAAATATATACAGTGCAAGTAGTAATCAAATGATAGTTGGGGTATCCAGAGTATTATCAGATAAAATATCAGATAAAACTTTAAATAAAAAACTGTTACAAGATACATAAAGTTCATTATATACAGTTAAAGAGGTCATTTTAAAAAAGAAAACATAATTAAAACATATGCAATAGCAGAATCTCAAAATATATGAAGCAAATATGTACAGACTTGAATGGAGTAGTGGATGATCCTATATTAATAATAGGGACATAAATATAACACTTTCAATAATTGAACACATAAATGGAAAATTAATATGAAAGTAGAATACTTAAATAATTTTCTAAACCAAATAGATATACAGAATACTTCATCTCAGCAGCAAGAGAATACAAATTCTTCTCCACTGGACATGGAACATTCTCCAGGGTAAACCATAAGAGAAGTCATAAAACTAGTCCCAGTAAACTCAAACACTGAAATAATGCAATATATCTTTTCTGTCCACAAATGAATGAAGCTAGGAATCAGTAATGGGGAAGTGGGACAAGATGGTGTCAGAATAAGAGTAGCCATATCATTGCTCTTACAGAAAAAAAAAAAAAAGACCTCGTGGGGACAAAATCATGCCTGAGTGAGCTGTTTTGGGAACCAACAAAGTAGAAGGCTGCTGGACATTGATCAGCTGAGAACTCAACAAGAAGAGTGATAGCTCAAGGTAAAACCATGGGTTTCTGCCCATTTCCAAGGGCAAGAAGCCTAGGCTTTCCCTGAACTTCACCTGTCACACAGCTGGAGGAGAAAAATTCCTGGAGTGGAAGGGGTCTGGTGAAGTATGCAGAGAGGTCCTGAGAGTGCAGATTCAATTGTCTGGACCCCTCTTTTTGAGCTTTGAGGAGCAAACCAAATGGCTTAAGAAGAAACCAGGAAGAAGGGAGAGGCAAATCTGCAGAGGCAGTATGATTTACCTAACCTCTGTGGGTTACTTCTGGGAGAATGGGGAGCCAGGCAATTAACCAAACCTGTGCAACACACCTAAGGGAGGGGGACAGTAGGAAGTGCTTGGTAGGATTCCAAAAGCATATTTAGGGTTCCTGGCAAGATTTGGGTGTTCTCTCTCAAAGGGACTGAGAGTTATTATTTTCCATGGTGATTTAACTTTGGAGGGGAGCTCTAACAAGGGCTTCCTGTTGCCCTTGGAGAGAGGGAAGGAAGAAAGGGAGAATGGGTGAAGGGCAGATTTCCAATCAGTTTATTCTATTGCAGAGTCTATCCTTCATCTGGAAGAAGACTTTTTTAATTAGCATGTTGACCTGAAGGAGGGTCTGATTCACTGGAGGAGTTTCAGCCTTGAATGTGCAAGGTCTCTGGTTCAATTCCCCCTCCTGGCTCAGTACTCAGTTCCTCTTAAAGTAGCAACACACTGGGATATTAACTGATAATTTGAGACAGTTAAAACTTAGGTAATACCCTTTTAGCTTCCCTTGGGTCTCTTATTCTCCCTAAAAAAAAAGAGTTTAAGAGGGAAGTTTGGTTTGCTTATTGTTTGGTTGACTCCATACTTAAGGGCTTGTGTGTATTTTTTTCTTATATTTCCTTCCTCTTTATATCCTTCCACACTTTTTTCTTTTTTTCATTCTTTTTTCCCCTTTTTTAAAACTAGGTGCTGCTGGTTTATTGTTTGCTGTGCTTCCTCAACCCTAATCTCCTCTTTTCTGTGTGTACTGAATTTGGCTACCAATGCTATCTCTCCCTTCTTACATCTTTCTACATTCCACTTTCTGTAAATGCTCTTACAGCTCCTCTTTTTGTTTAGTCCCCAATTTTTTCTGGCTTTTCATTTTTAACATTTCTATTCTTTTTTTAAATCTTTTATCAACTATGTATCTTATTGTCCTGTCTTATATTTTTTCCTCTCTCCTGATCATGCTAACCTTTTAGTTCATATTATATTCTTCTCCATACCCATTTTCCCATTTCATTGTAGGTCCTCCACTTCCTTATTCTTATAACTATACACTGCATACATGAATGTAATATTTATTCTCCTAGGTCTTATACAGTTCTTCTGCTACCATTTACTACCAAAACTACTATTATACTTTTGCTTTTCCTACCTCTTTTGTTTTCCCTGGCCTTAAATTTTTCCTTCAAGGTAACTTAGACAACAAGAAGGTAATAAAATAAGAACAAAATGTCAAAAAGAAAAAAGTAACACATACACACAAACAGCACCTAAAAAAACCTGAGACTAGAGGGAGAAGCTAATCAACTGAATGAACCCACCAAGATAAAATGATGACCAGACAGCAAAAAATATGTACAAACCAAACCAATAATCAGGAAGACATGGCTCAGACCAATGAATAAATTAAATCCAGGAAGAGGAGCAGAACTTCAAAAAATGAATCCAAGCTCTCCAATTAAATATCAAGGACCAACTTTATGAAGTGGAGGAAGAGATTAAGGATAGTAAGAAAATGCTTATGGAGGAAGAGATTAAGAAAATGCTTAAAAAGCATACCGAAGGAAAGTGTAAACATACACAAAAGGATAACAGTTATGATAGTGATGAATAGCACCATTCAAGAAATCAAAAATACACTCTCAGGAGATAACAGCAGATTTGAAGAAACAGAAGAAAGAATTAGTGATGTGGAAGACAGTACATCTGAAATCAAACAGATTGTGGAATTGAAAAAATCATCAGGAACTTAGGGATTAGAATGACAACACAAAACACGCAAACATAAGCATTATAGTCATCCCAGAAGGAGGAGAGAAGGAAAAGGGAACAGAAAGGATGTTGGAGGAAATAATGGCTGAAAACTTCCCAAACATATTGTAGCAGATGGAGGCACATGTTCAGGAAGTGCAGTGACACCAAACAGTTTAAATCCCAATAGGCCTACCCCAAATATATACTGGGCAAATTATCCAATGCTCAAGGCAAAGAGAAAATATTGAAGGCAGCAAGAGAAAAGAGAACCATCACATAGAAAAGAAGCTCAATAAGATTCAATGCTGATTTCTCATGTGAAACTATGGAGACAAGAAGGCAGTGGTATGACATAATCAAGGTACTAAAGAAAAAAAAAATTCCAACCAAGAATACTCTATCCAGCAAAGCTGGCATTCAAAAATGACAGAGTTCAAAATATTCACATATAAACAGGAACTAAGAAAGCATGCCAACAAGGAACCTGCCTTTCAAGAAATACTAAAGGGAGTTCTGCAAGAGGGAAGGAAGGAAGGGAGGAAGGGAGGAAGGGAGGAAGGGAGGAAGGAAGGAAGGGTTGGAGGAGAGCATAAGAACAACCAAAAAGACAAAAAAGAGAATTAAAAACAGCATATGGCATACACAAATCCAAAGATATTATGGCTAATGTAAGTAATTTCTTGAGAGTAATAGCACTGAATGTTAATGGGTTAAACTCACCTGTCAGGAAACAAAGACTTTTAAATAGAATAGGAAAATATGACCCATTTATATGTTGTCTACAAGAAACCCACTTTAGATCCAGGGATTCAAGGAAGTTTAAAGTGAATGGCAAAAAAAAAAAAACAATCTTACAAGCAAACATCATCAAAAAAGGGCAAGAGTGAGTATACTAATATCAAACAAAATAGACTTTAAATGCAAAACTATTTTGAAAGACACATAAGGACACTACATATTAGTAAAAGGGGTAATCTTTCAAGAAGAAAGAATGAGCATAATCATTTATCCACCTAATCACGGCACCAAAAAATATGTTAGGCAAACACTGGTAAAACTACCTAGAGGAATAGATGCCACTACAATTAAAGTGGGGGACTTTAATACACCATTATCACCATTAGATAGAACATCTCAACAGAGAATCAATAAAGAAACAAAGACTTTAAATAATATATTAGAGCATCTGGACCTAATAAATATATATGGAATACTACACCCAAATAAAGCTGGAGAAGTATTCTTATCAAGTGCCCCTGGATCATTCTCCAAAATAAACCATACATTTGGCCACAGAGAAAGTCTCAATGAATTCAGAAAGATTGAAATTATATGAAATAATTTCTCTGACCACAGGGGAATGAAGCTGGAAATCTGCAAGGGCCACAGAGCCAGATTAGTGACCAATATATGGAAGTTAAGCAACACACTCTTAGACAAACACTGGATCAAAGAGAAAATCTCAAAAGAAATCAGTAACTACCTTGAAACTAATGAAAATGACAGCACAACATATCAAAACTTATGGGATGCAGCAAAAACTGTACTGTGAGAGAAAATTCACAGTGATAATTTCATATGTCAAAAAAGAAGAAAGAGCTAAAATTGAAGACTTAACTACACATTTGGAGGACTTAGTAAAAAACAACAAACTAACCCCAAAGAAGAAGAAAGAAAGAAATAACAATGATCAGAGCAGAATGAAATGAAATAAAAAATAAGAAAGTACTAGAAAAAATAATCAAAACCAAGAGCTGGTTCTTTGAGAAGATCAATAAAATTGACAAACTCTTATCTAGGATAACAAAGGAAAAAAGAGAAAAGATGCAAATACACAAAGTAAGAAACGCAAAATGGGATATTACCACTGACCTTACAGAAATAAAGATTATCATGAGACAATAGTTTGAAAAGCTATATGCCAATAAGAAGGACAATTTAGAGGAAATGTAGTAATTCTTAGAAACACATAAGCAGCCTATATTGACAAAAGAAGAAATTGATAATCTCAATAAACCAGTCATAAGAGATAGAAACTGTCATTGATGGTAGGGAGAGGGAAGAAGAGATATGATGTAGGTGCATTTTCAGGATTGGAGTTGTCCTGGGTGGTGCAGCAGGGAGAGATGCTGGACATTGTGTGTCCTGCCATGGCCTACTGGGTGGAATTGGGGATTGTAGACTACAATGTAGACCACTGTCCATATGGTGCAGCAGTTCTCCAAAATGTATTCACCAAGTGCAGTGAAAGTGCCACAATGATGGAAAACGTTGTTGATGTGAGAGGAGTGGGGTAGGGGCTGTGGGGGGTGTTTGGGAACCTCATTTTTTAAATGCAACATTTAAAAGAAAATAAAGAAGTAAAAACAAACAAACAAAACAAAAAAACAAAAAACAAAAAACCTCCCAAACAAGAGACCTGGGCCAGATGAATTCACAGGTGAATTCCACCAAACATTCTTGAAAGAACTAACACCAATCTCGCTTTAACTCTTCCAAAATATTGAAAAAGAAGGAACATTGCCTAAGTCATATTATAATGCCAAAATTACCCTAATAGCACAGGCAAACAAAGACAGCACAAAAAAGGAAATTTACATACCAATCTCCCTAATTAACCTATATGCTAAAATTCTCAACAAAATACTTGCTAAACATATTCAACAATACATCGAATGAATTATATACCATGACCAAGTGGGTTTCATTCCTGGTATGCAAGGATGTTTCAACATAAGAAAATCAATGTACTACATCTTATGAACAGATGGAAAGGAAAATATCACATATCATTTCTATAGATGCAGAAAAAGCATTTGAAAAAATGCAACACAGTTTTCTGATCAAAACAGTGCAAAATATAGGAATAGAAGGAAATTTTCTAAATATGATCAAGGGTACATATGAAAAACACACAGCTAATATCATTTACTATGGTGAAATCCTAAAATTCTTGCCTCTCAGAACAGTAAACTAACAAGGATGCCCATTATCACTCCTAGTATTTAACATTATGTTAGAAGTACTTAATTGAGCACTAAGGTAAGTAACAGATATAAAAGGCATCCAAATTGTAAAGGAAGAAGTCGAAATTTCACTATTTGCAGATGACATTATTTTGTACATAGAAAACCCTGAGAAATCTACAACATAGCTTCTAGAACATATAAATGAGTTCAGTAAATTCACAGATTATAATATCAATGCACAAAAATAAGTAGCATTTCTGTACATCAATAATAAGCAATTCAGGGAGGAAATCAAGAAAAATACCTTTTACAGTAGTAAATAAAAAGTCAAATAACTAGGAATAAATTTAAATAAGGCATAGAAGACTTATACACAGAAGAACTAGACAACACCATTAAAGGAAGTCAAAGAAGATGCCTTCTGTATCTCATTGAAGTTTATCAAGAAAGTGAAAAGTCAGCCTACACAATGGAAGAAAATATTTGGTAACCATATATCAGATAGGAGCCTAATACCCAACATATAAAAAGAAATCCCTTATCTCAAATATAAAAAGTCAAACAACCCACTCAAAAATGGGCAAGTGATTTGAACAGTACCTTCTCCAAAGAAGAAATACAAATGGTTAAAAGCTCATGAAAAGATGCTCAACATCACTAGCTATTAGGGAAATGCAAATCAAAACTACAATGAGATACCTTCTTATATCTATCAGACTGGTGGATATTAAAAAAAACAGAGGACTACAAATGTTGGAGAGGATGCAAAGGAATGGTAATCCTCAGCCACTGCTGTTGGGAATGTAGAAGGATCCAACCATTCTGGAGGATGGTTTGGTTGTTCCTTAAAAAAAAAAAAAAAAAAAAAAAAAAACAGCCAGAGATTTGCCATAGGACTCAGCAACTCTATTGCTGGGTATATACCCAGAGGAATTGAAAACAAGGACATGAACAGATATATTCACACCAATGTTCATAGCAACAATATTCACTATTGCCAAAAGTTGGAATTAACCCAAATGTCCATCAACAGATGAATGGATAAACAAAATGTGGTATATACATGCAGTGGAATACTACTCAGTTATAAAAAGGAAAAAGTACTAACACATGGGAAACATGGATGAATCTTGAGGAACTTATGTTGAATGAAGCAAGACAGGCATTGAAGGACAAACACTACATGACATATCTGATATGAATTTAGCAAATCAAGCTATCTCAGAGAGCTAGAGACTGAATGATGGGATTACAGGAAATGGGGGGGACATCAAGCTTGTGAGCTGATGCCAAATGGGTTAAATCTATGAAAAAATGGTGATAAGTAGTTCACTGAAGGGATAAGATGTGAGCATAGTGATACTATTGGGTGGGACTTTCCAGATATGAGGGGATCTAGGATTGGGAGGATGGGTCAGATGGTTCATGGAATTGGGGGATAGGCTTGGGGTGAGTGGGTGAACATGAGAGATTGACAGGTACATAGTTGAAACTATAAAGTTGAGAAAACACTTTAGAGAATATACTGAGGAAGGTTACTTGTTTAAGGAGTTTGACGGGGGCATCTAGGACAGGGTTCACCTGGAGCAGGCTTCTATGGTCTGGGTGAGTGTTCATCTTGTCATATTTTGCTATATCAGTGCATGGAGACACATACAATGAGTGGGAAAGTGTTGTACCCCCACCCTAGGGCATACTGATATTCTCAAACAGGACAGGGTGTCTCTTGAGAGAATGGGTGGCTCCCAATGGGGAAGCATAGACTAGAAGGTCAAGCCCTCAGCACTGTTGTATCAATGAATCTTGGCCTTCAAGCAGGGAAGCTTGGTTGTCACTGTGGGCCCTGAGGGGAGGAGGAGTGTGGAATAGAATAGATGGAAGTGGCAGTACCTGGGATCTATGGAAGTGTTCCAAAAGATCACACAATGATGGATATAAGCCATGTTAAATTTCACCAAATTTTATTAAAGTGTATGGTTTAAAATATAAATCATAATGTAACCATAATGTAATAAAACATTTAGAAAAGTGTACAGTCTAAAATATAAACCATAATGTAAGGTATAATAGAACCATGGTTGTTACCCTGTACATCAGCCCTAGCAAATATAATATCCACATGTAAAAAAGTGGGAAGAGGTTTAATTTTGGGTATATGGGACATATATTTGTATATGTGACTTTGCTGTGATCTAAAACTTTTTATTAGACAAAATGAAAAAAAAAAAGAATGTAGACACTCAGGAAGGAATGGAGGAGATTGCCTTGCTACTTTCTATGTAGGTCAACACCTATTACTGTGATGAAAGGCAAAATATCAAAAACAAAGTTTTATGGTATTTTCCTTTTTTAATTTCCAAACTTATTTTTTACTTTATTTTAGTTTTTCTAAATTATTACATATTCTATTTGTAATTTTTAAACCTGTCAGTACTATTTCATCTTCCTACTAATTGAATTTGGTAATATTAGATTTCATTTTTCAAGAAATTTTGGATCATAGAGGGCTTCATCTATGGCAGAGAAGAGCTCTGTTGTGGTTTGTCATTGAAGGGGAATAAAGGGATTGAAGGGAGTTCTCCAGGGGATGCATATAGTGTATATAGATATTTTCTGATGTTCATTGGTTATTGTTATAGTGGATAGAGTTACACATGACAACTGAGGGAATGTGTAATTCCCAACCTGGGGAGCTCAGTCACATTATCCAATGAAACAGCAACAATCCCCTAAGTACAAGGACAAAGACCACCAAAAAGGGCTTCTGTTGTGAGTGGCACATGTAGGGCGCCTGACTTGCTCTTCGTGCGGAATCGACATCAAGAGATTTCGGAAGCATAATTTTTGTTGCTTGGGCAGCTGGTGATCGTTGGTCCCAGCGTCCTTGTAGGGAAAAAAAAAAAAAAGGACAAAGACCAGTGAAGAAGAATGGTCCAATGATGGGCCCTTGATTCTGATGACTATGCTTATGAGCCTGTGTGCTTAAAAGTTCAACTAGGCCTTGAGCTGCAGGGTGCCTAAGAGTTACCTCCTGAGAACCTCCATGTTGCTTAAATGTGGTCATTCTCTAAGACAAACTCGGTATGTAAATGCATTCCCTTTCCCCAGTGTGGGACATGACTCCCAAGGATGAGCCTTCCTGATGCCAAGGGATTAATATCATCACCAGCTGTTGATGCAACTTGAAAAAGACCTTGAATAAAAGGGGAAAATGGTAAATGCAAATGAATTTATATTGCTAAGAGACTTCAAAATGAGTCAGGAGGACATCAGAGGTGTTGTGCTTATGCACATCTCAGCAGGACCCCAGAGAAGCCAAAGTAGATACAACCCCAGGTACTGGTGTTCATGAGGGTTATAGACACACAGGTTCAATGGCCATGAGATATTGCTCTGGAGTTCAGTGACTTGGCAGTGGGCCTACTTTGGAATTTGTGCTCCTGAATGTGATGGAGTGGGACTTAGATGTGACCTCTTTACTGAGGCCTCTTCTGTCACTTTTACTGAACATGTGGTTGGTCTGGGGTTTGTGTATGCTCAGGAGACCTAAATCTCTCAACTTTCTATGTACCAGTTGGAACTCAAAGAAACTCAGCAGAGTTGCAACACCTTCTCTCCAATTTGTTGATCTCACCCAGGTCAGCTGATGGGGAAGTGAGAATGGTCAACCAACACACCAGATAACTGAGAGTGTCTACAACTACAAGCAGGAGAATCACATCAATCAGCCATGTGGTACCTTAGCCCCCTCTTGATTTAGAGATAGATTGGATATCATCATCCCAGGGTCCACAAGATGGGGGAATATAATATGGATTGGAGTGGACTTTCCGGTATTCTTCTATAGAAATGTTGTGACTTTAGCAATGGAAGTAATTGTATTATTGATGTGGAAATGGTGGCCACAGAAGTTTCTGAGGACAGGGAAAGGGAGGAAGAGATGTGATATAGGACATTCTTGGGACTTGCAGTTGTCCTGAATGATATTGCAGGGGCAGATGCAGGACATTATATCCTGCTATAACCGACTGAAAGGACTGGGGAAAAATGTGAACTACCATGCAACCTATGGTCCATGCAGTGTGGCAGTGCTCCAGGGTGTATTCACCAAATGCAATGAATGTGCCTTACCGAGGAAAGTGGATGTTGATGTAGGAGAAGCTGGGGGAGGGTGGAGTGGGCTATATGGGAACCTCTTAAGATTTTTAATGTAACATTTTGTGTGATCTATTTATTTTAAAAAAGACAATAAAAATAAATTTTAAAAAACATGATGGAGGAATATGGTATGGATTAGAATGGAATTACTGATATTCTACTATGGAACTATTGTGAGTAGTAATGTAAGAAAATGTAGCACTGATGTGGAGAAAGTGGCTTCGGTAGCTGCTGAGGGTAGGGAGAGGGAAGAAGAGATATGATGTGGGGACATTTTCAGGACTTGGAGTTGTCCTGGGTGGTACTTCAGGGATGGATGTTGGACACTGTATGTTCTGCCATGGCCCAATGTGTGGACTGTGGGAAAGTGTAAACTACAATGTAAACCATTAACCATGTGGTGCAGCAGTGCTCCAAAATGTATTCACCAAATGTAATGAATGTGCCACAATGATGAAAGAGGTTGTTGATGTGGGAGGAGTGGGTTGAGGGGGTGGGGGGTATATGGACATCTCTTATATTTTTTAATGTATCTTTTTAAAAAAATAAAGAGAAAAAATAAGCAGGCAGAAAATGAACACCATTTGCAGGAGGCAATTGAGGTTCCAGTCATCAGCTGGGCACAGCTTACCTTGGTTATGATGAGGGTGTAATGAAAGTGGAACATATGGCCACATACCGGTCATAAGCCATGAGGGTAAGTAGGAAGGCCTTGATCCCTGCCAGAGCTATCAGGAAATAAAACTGGAAAAGACATCCAGCAATGGAAATGCTTTGTTTCTCAGAAGAGAAGTTCTCAACCATCTCGAGAATAATAGCTGAAGAGCAGAATATGTCTAAGAGGGACAGATTTGTCAAGAAGTAATATATGGGTATGTGCAGATTTTTCTCAGTCCTAATGGCCAGGAAAATGTTGCAGTTCCTCTACAAGGTGAACTGATAGATCACAGCAAAAAACAAAAAGAGAGGATAGCACACCTGGTGAGGTCAGAGAGCACTAAGAGGAAAAACTCCTCAACGGTGATGAAATTGTAGATGTCCATCTCCTCTCTCCACACAGGTCTTTCCGGAGCAAATGAAACAAACATACAAAGGTTAGGGCAAAAAGTCTAAGAGCCTATTGAAGATCAACACGTTCAAATTAGTTTGGTTCCACTGAGGATGAATTGTGTTAGCTCTATTTCCACCAGATCTCAAATTATTAGAAATACTGATAAAAAATATCCCATCATTTATGATAGTTATAGAAATTCACCTCAGTTCTTTAATAAGAAGTTGAAATTCCTGTTGAGCCTTCCAGGAGCCTTTGTTTTTGCACGTTTCAGTGAAAGTTAGTGGAACAACTCCAACATCTGCTTAGGCACTTTCCATTTTTGCCTTGTATTATCTCATTGATTATATTTTATGAATTGCCTAAACATTAAGTTATATTAAGAGAGAAATTGTATATTATTCTTGAAGGTAAATTTTAATGATGGTGGGAAATGCCAGGCACATAATGAAAGATTGATATGTAATTTTTCTCAGTGAAATATGAATGAACTCTGCATTACCTGATTTGACAAAATGTTTCTATTGGAAAGGAATAAATATGTCAATAATTCCTTAAAAAAAAGAAATCAATAATTGAGGGAGAAATGGAAAATTCACCAATATGTGGAAACTAAATAACAATACTCTGAAATAACCAATGGATCAGAGAATCAATCAACAGAGAAATTATGAACTATCTTGAGGTGAATGTAAATGAAAACACAGCAAGCATATATTCATGGGATGCAGCAAAGAAAGTGTTGAAGGAAAAATGTCTAACTCTAAATGCTTATATTAAAAAAGAAGAAAGGTTTCCAATTAGACACCTAACCTCTCAACTAGATGGTCAAGATAGTGAATAGCAAAATAAACTAAAAGCAAGAAGAAGAAATCAATATAACCAAATTTTTTTCTTAAAAAGAAAAAATGGCAACAACTTTAGCTACACTGATAAAGAAGAAAATAAGACAGGGACACGTAACTGACAATTAAAATGGGAACATTACCACTATTATATAAGAAATAAATAAAGACTGTAAGTAGATATTAGGAAAAACCTTGAGCCAACAAATTAGATAACTTAGATGAAATGGACAAATTCCTAGAAACAAACTACTTACACTGTATCAAGAAGCAAACAAATAACCAGTACAGAGACAGAATCAGAAATCAAAACCTCCCAACAAAAACAAAATTATCTCACCACAGGTCTTCACAGGGGAATTTTATCAAGCTTTTCAAGAACTGCCACCTATCCCTATGAAACTCTTCCAAAAAATTGTAGAAAAGTGAAAAATCCTTTTCTCATTCTATGAGGCCAACATACCACTCACATCAAATCCAGACAAACAAACTAAAAGAAAATAAAATTATAGACCAAAAACTTTTATGGTATTGTGGCAAAAATCCTCAACATAATACCAGCAAAGTGCATATAAAAGGAATTATTCACCAAAATCAAGTAGGACTTGCAGTACATACAGCTACATACAGAAATTCCTGAAAAATCCACAACAGAGCTCCTAGAACTAATAAATGAATTCAGGAAATTGGTGAGGTAGAAGAGCAACACCCCAAAATCAATAATATTTCTATACATTGTTAAATGATCAACTGGAAGAGGAACTCAAGAAAAATACTCCATTTACAATCAAATATTTTGAAATATATCCAACTAATGCTATAAATGACTTCTACACAGAAAGCAAAATGTTGCTAAAAGAAATCAAAGAAAGCCTAAATAAATGGAAGGACATTCCATATTCTTGGATATAAAGTCTAAATATTAAGATATCAAATCTGTAAAAGTGATTTACAGATTCAACACAATCCCAATCAAAATTCAAACAGCTTACTTTGCCCAACCTGTAATATATATATATATATATATATATATATATTTGACATTTTGTCAAACCAGGTAATACAGGTTAGGCAAAGTAAGCTGTAATATTTTAAAAAGTAAACATTATATATATATATATATATATATATATATATATATATATATATATATATATATATATATAATATATATATATAAAATGGGATTGTAAATGACCTTGAATATCCAAAGCCATCTTGAAAAAGAGATAATAGGTGGACAACTGCCACTTCTCAATCTTAATCCATGGTGCCAGGGAAGATCAACCCTGGGAGTTATAACCCACATGTGTGTGTGTGTGGGGGGGGAATTCAGTGAGTTTATTTGTAGAGTTTGACTTGAAAAGAGGCCACATTTGAGTAGTATGAAAGTTTTCAGGCCATAACTCTTAGGAATTAATTATATTTGGCTTAGTTTCATTATTGTATGGATAAGGTTCAAAACTGCAAATTGCAGTAATCACAACGTCATGGTACTGACAGAGGATAGATTATAAAACAGTGGAATTAAATTAAGAGTTATGAAATCAACCCTTATGTATATGGCTAATTGATTTTTACAAGGTTGCCAAGTCCAATAAATTGGGAAGCAATAGTCTTTGCATCAAAATTTGCTTAGAAAATTGGATAAGCATACGCAAAAGAATGAAGGTGGACCCTCACCATGTACATTAAAAATCAACTCAAAATCGGTCAAAAACCTAAATATAATAGTCAGAACCATAGGATTCCTAGAAGAGAACATAGGGAAGCATCTTTAGGTCCTTGTGTTATGCAGTAGTTTCTTAATAATTTTATTTTATTTTAAAGAAACTTCCAATTATGCAAATGTTACATAACAGTATGGGGGATTCTCATATACTCCATCCCCTCCATTTCCCACAATTTCCCACAATAATTTAGATTACATAAGTGGTACATAGAAAATATAGGATATATCCATATGCCCCACTCCCTCCTTTCCTACTCTTTCCCACATTAACAACATCCTTCATTAGTGTGGTAAATTGTTAAAATTGATGAACACATATTGAAACATTGCCACTAACCATCAATTATATTTTACATTATAGTTTACACTGTCCCACACGATATTGTAAGTTATGACAAAATATATAATAGCTTGCATCTGTCATTGCAACATCATTCAGGATAATTCCAATGTCCCAAAAATGCCCCTTTATTACACCTATTTTTCACTTTCCCTCCCCTAAAAGTCTCTGGTGGCTGCTGCCTTTATATCAATGATACCAGCTCTTGCATTGATAGAATAGCAATGTTTATAGTAGAAAAACAGAATGTCTACTTTACTTCATTGTTCAATCCCCAATACTTAGAATTTGGGGATGGTGATGTCCACTCTGCCTCTAATTGAGAGGAGGCTTAGATCCCACTAGGAAGATAGATGGAGCTTTCTTGCTTATAGTTGCAGACTGCCTCTGTTCTTTGGAATGGGTTTTGTCCATCATGATTAATTTGTCCTGGATTAGTCCAATGAACTGGAGAGTAGCTGTTGCAACTCTGCTGAGATTCAGAGTCCAACTGGCACATAGATGGACCAAATATTTAAGTCTCTTGAACATAGACATATCAAGTGTAATACTAACTGTAGGTTTAAATGGAACAGGTAGAAGAGCCAGGTGTAGTAAAACCCCAAATGGGACCAATTCTATCACACTGGGAAGCATAAATTCCAAGATAAGTCCCACGAGCAGGGTCATATTTTATAGCCAAAGCCAAATCAACAAAATAAAACATAACAAATGGCACCATATCAGAATTAAACACTTTTGGTGACTTCTAGGAATATGGCATCAAAGTAGGTAGACAGAGCTCAACTCTCTCAAAAAAAAAAAATAAATGGAGATAAGGCATAAAGTTACCTGAAGGAGGTACTTTGGGGATCTGCAGGCCAGGAGAGTACTGTGCATCATCCAGGAAGCAGAGAGACTGAGAGACAAAGATGACAAAGGTAAACCATGAGTTATTCACCCCATGACTGGGAACAGCACATGTACACCACCCCAAATGCAAACCAACTTGGTATAATCCCTGGCCCACTGCTGCCAACTGAATGGGAAAGAACATTACATGAGAGGAGAAGGAGTTTGGTGGAGGGCAGAGAGTAGTTTGTATTCAGTGATTTTGGAGAGCTGAGTCTTCTTTGAAACACAAAAGAGACCCCATCTAGCAATGAAGTGACCCTAGAGAGAGGGAGGTGGGGATTTTCTGATCAGGCAGGTTGTCACATTCAGCCACACTGGGAGAGAGAACTAAATGAGTGAGGATGAAGGTGGAAACAGTCGCATTACCAGACTGGAAGAGAAGGAAGCCAAAAGAGAAAGCATGATGTTAGAAGCCCAACTTGCCTTAATGAAAAGGGGTAGGGAGAGCCTCTCAGAAGCCTACTGTGTCTGTGGGGTGGGTGTAGCTCTATGTAAGAATGTCTGCTACACATATACAAGACACCTGGTTGATTCCTGCCACTGCCTAAGAGGTGGAATCCAGAGACTAATCCATCAGGTTGCCAGGAACCAAGCTGGCACCTTAGAACAGGAAATATAGAGACAGAATTTTCCTTTTTATATTTTGTATCTATTATTTCATATTTTTTTCTGTATTTTAATCCCTGAAATGGGGTACTTCACTTGTGGAGGGTGGGCTGGAGGGTGACTGAATGATGAGCACCAGTATCCTGAGATATTTCCTAGGCCTAAAAGGGATGCCTGTCTTTCAAGAGTTGTTTTTGTTTGTTTGTTTATTGTCTTTTCCCTTTCTTTGTTTCCTTTTTTCTTTTCCTTAATTTTTCTACTTAGATTCTTTATTTTTTTCCCTCAATTTTCCATAATTCATTACTTTTCTTTTTTAAAAAATATAAACATGCCATTTTTTTATTATTTGAAGTGAAATCATCTTGAGTTTTTCAAATCATATTGTGCATGCATATTTGATATTTTTGTAAAAGTTTTTAATTTTTATTTTTAAGTTACATTACATAAATCTATTTAAAAATATAGAGAATCCCCTCATGCACATCTCCCACACTTTTCCACATTAACATCATCCCTCATTATTGTGGTACATTCATTGCAACTGATAAACACATTTTTGTAGCATTGCCATTAAGTATGAATTAGTTTACATTTTAGTTTGCAATTTCTCCTACACAATTTTGCAAGTTGTGATTTACAAAAAAAGTGTACTTCTTTGTCTCTTACAATAGTTTTGCATTTAAGTCTAATTTGTCCATTATTAGTATAGCTACTCTTGCCTTTTTTGTTTGTTTGTTTGCTTGTAAAATTGTTTTCCAACCATTCGCTTTCATCTTCTTTGCATACCTGGGTTTAAGGTCAGTTTCTTTCTTTTTTTTTTTTAATATTTATTTATTTATTTATTTCTCTCCCCTTCTCCCCCCACCCTGATTGTCTGTTCTCTGTGTCTATTTGCTGCTTCTTCTTTGTCTGCTTCTGTTGTTGTCAGTGGCACTTGAATCTGTGTTTCTTTTTGTTGCATCATCTTGTTGTGTTAGTTCTCTGTGTGTGCAGTGCCATTCCTGGGCAGGTTGCAGTTTCTTTTGCGCTGGGCAGCTCTCCTTACAGGTCACACTCCTTGCGCGTGGGGCTCCCCAACGCGGGGGACACACCTGCATGGCAAGTCACTCCTTGCGCACATCAGCACTGCATATGGGCCAGCTCCACATGGGTCAGGGAGGCCTGGGGTTTGAACCGCAGACCTCCCATTGGTAGACGGATGCCCTTACCACTGGACCAAGTCCACCACCAAGGCCAGTATCTTGTAAAGAGAATATATATGGATCATATTTCCTTATCCATTCTGTCTGTGTCTCTTGATTGATCAGTTTAATCCATTAAAATTCAATGTTATTGCTATCAAAGAATTAGTGTCCTTAACCATATTTTGTTTAGGTTTATGTATGACATATATTGTACTTTACACTCATTCAACCTTTTCTCATTTGGTTTTCATTTTTTCTTTTTCTCTGTTTTTCCTTTTTTTCTTATGTTCACAACATTTCAGACTTTTACTTTATCTTATTTTCTCTATTTTTTTATCTTGTTTTATTTTTTGTTTGAACTTGTTTATACTTATTCTTTTGGATTTTTTATACTTTCTTGATCTTATTTATTTTCTTGACTCTTGCATGGTTGTTTTTCTATCATTTTATTATGTTTATTATTCTTTTTCTCTTCTTTCTTTGTGTTTCAATTGTCTTAATATTTTTTTTCAAGGGAACCCAGACAACTACAGAGATATAAAATAAAAGGAAACAAATGTCAAAAAGAATCTTACCATAAAACAAATCAAACAAAATAATACCCTGGAGTCGAAAGAGAAGCTAACCATCCAAATAAGGCCATCAGGATAAACAGATACATAGATATAATTTTTTTTAAAAGTCATACTAAGAAACAGGAAGACATAACCCAGTCTATTGAACAAACCAAGAAACAAGAGGAAATGCAGAATGTGGAACAACTAATCCAGGATGACCAAATAAATTTCATGAATCAACTTAATGAAGTGAAGAATGAGATTAAGGATATTAAGAAGAAACTGGGAGAACATATTAAAATATTGTATGCATACAAATAAAGATAATGGATATGATGTCAATAAATGGTACAAAGTAAGAAATAAAAATATGCTGGTAGCATATAACAGCAGGTTTCAACAGGCAGAAGAAAGATGTATTGTTATTAAAGATTATGCATCTGAAATCAGAAAGATAGTAGAAGAATAGATAAAAATATAGAAAAAAATCCTGCAGGGATTCAAGGAATTGAATTACAACATGAAAGCTCAGACATACACATTATAGTCATTCTATGTGGAGAAAAGAATGAAAAGGGGATAGAAGAAACATTGGTGGAAATAATGGTTGAAAAGTTCCCAACTCTTTTAAGGGATGTATGCGTACATGTCTGTATTAGCCAAAGGGGTGCTGATGCAAAATACCAGAAATCAGTTGGTTTTTATTAAGGCTATTTATTTGGGGAAGAAGCTTACAGATACTAGGCCATAAAGCATAAGTTACTTCTCTCACCAAAGTCTATTTTCACATGCTGGAGCAAGATAGCTGCTGGTGTCTGCAAGGGTTCAGTCTTCCTAGGTTCCTCCCTTCCAGGGTCTTGCTTCTCTCTGGGTTCAGGGTTCCTTTCTTCCTGGGCCTTGCTTCTCTTTCTTCTGTGAGCTTTCTTCCCAGGGCTCCAGCATAAGGCTTCAGCATCAAACTCTGACATCAAAACTCCAACATCAAAAACCCTCAACTCTGTTCATTGCCATGTCTTTTATCTGTGATTTCCCAACCACCAAGTGGTGGGGACTCAATGTCCTAATGACATGGCCCAATCAAAGCCCTAATTGTAACTTAATCATGCCCAGGTACAAACCAGATTACAAACATAGCCCATTATCTATTTTTGGAATTCATAACCATATCAAATTGCTACAATGTCCAAGAATTCATACCAAAAGTATGCATCTTAACAGTATTACCTCAAAATTTATACTTATCAAATTGTCCAATTCTCAGGACAAAGAGAGAATACTGATAGCAATAAGAGAAAAGAGATCCATCACATACAAGGGAAGCTCAATATAATAAAGCACTGAATTCTCATCTGAAACCATGGTGGTAATAGGCAGTGGTATTACATACTTAAGGGCTATAGAAAAACATTTCAGTCCAAAGTTGAGGGATATGAGGGCGATTTCAAAATAGTCACAGATAAAGAGAAATTAAGAGAGCTTGATAACAAGAAACTTGTCCTTCATAAACTGCTAAGGGGAGTTCTGCAGGTTGAACAGAAATAAAGAGGAGAGAGAGGGTTGAAGGAAAGTGTAGGAAGGATAATTATTGGCATGAATATCTTTTAAAAAAGAGAAATAAAAATGACGTATGAAATATATAAACCTAAAATTTATGGCTTATGTAGTGTGAAGGTAACAAAATTGAATATTCCATGGATTAAACTCTCTAATCAAGAGACACAATTAGGCAGAATGTTTAAGGAATTTTGACCCTCATTTTGTTGTCTGCAAGAAACTCAGTTTAGATGTAGGCATGAAAGGATGTTATATGTGTAGATCGGAAAATGATTTTACAGGAAAAAATAATGAAAAAATGGCTGGATCAGCTGTACTAATTTTGGCAAAATAACCTCTAAATGCAAAACACTATAAGAGAAATGATGAACTCTATATGTTTTTAAAAAGTGGTAATCTATCCAGAAGAATGAACTGACATTTATGCTCCCAACCTGGTTGACTCAAGTACATGGGGCAAACATTGGAAAAACTAATTGGAGAAATATATATCTCTACAATTATAAAGGAAAATATTAATACTGCATTAGGACAATTAGATAATCTTGACAGATGGTCAAAAAAGAAACAGAGACCTTTAATGGTATGTTAGTAGATCTAGATCTAAAATATATATACAGAACATTACACACACATTATTGGATATGTATTCTTCTTGAGTGCACATGGATCATTTGCCAGGACACACCATGTGCTACATCACAAACAGCTCTCAACAAAATCAGAAAAATTGAAATTGTACAAAGTAATTTCTCTGATGACTATGGAATGAAGTTGATAACCAGTAGCAGACAGAGAAACAGATTAGGCACAATGATACTGAAGTTTAAAAACTCATTCTTAGGTAATCAGTGGATCAAGGAGGACATTGCAGAAGAAATTAGTAACTACCTTGAAATGAATGAATATGAGAACACAACGTATCAAAACCTATGTGATGCTGCAAAAACAGGGCTAAGAGGGAAATTTTTAGCCATAAATGCCCATATTAAAAAATAAGAATATGCTAAAATCAAAGACTTAACTGCACAACTGAAGGAATTAGATAAAGAAAAACAAACTATTCCAAAGCAAGCAAACAAGGAAATAAAGATTAGAACAGAAATAAGTGAAACTGAGAATAAGAAAATGCTAGAAGAAATTAACAAAATGAAAACCTGCCACTTTGAGAGGATTTAAAAAATTGTCAAACCCTTAGCTAGACTATAAAAGAAAAAAGAGAAGATGTAAATACATAAAATAAGAAATGAGGAAGGGGATATCACCCTGATCCCACAGAAATAGAGTATCTTAAGAGGATATTTTGAAAAGTCATATTCAAAATGACAGACAATTGGAAGAAATGGACAAATTGATAGAACAGAGAAGCACTCTACAGTTATAAAACAAGAAATTGATGAAAAAAAAACATTAATCAGAAGTAACAAGATAGAATTAATCATCAAAATCTCCCAACTGGGAAGTGGCTGTGGTGCAATCATTTGGGCTCCCATCTACCCTATGGGAGGCCCTGGGTTCATGTACAAGGGTCTCCTCCTTGTGAAGGTAGGCTTGCCCACATGCTGTGGAAAGCTGTCAAGCCCACAGGTGCCACGGAGTGCCACCTGGTCTGCAAGCACTGTGGGGAGCTGGCTCAGCAATGTGATGCAACAAAAAAGGAAGACAAGCAACAGTGTAGAAGAGTGCACAGCAAAGAGACACAGAGATCAGACAGCAAAACAATCCACAAAGGGGGGGGAGAATAAGTAAAAATAAATACAGACACAGAAGAACACACAGTGAATGGACACAGAAGGAAGACAGCACACAAAAAAGCCACAAGGGGGGATAAACAAACAAACAAACAACTCCCAACTAAGAAGAACGCTATAACAGATTGCTTCACAGGTGAATTATATTAGTCATTCCAGTAGGAACTAACACCAATTTTTCTTAATCTCTTCCATAAAGAGAACTGGAAGGAACACTGCATAACTCATTCTGTGATGCCAACTTCACCCTAATAAGAAAGTCACATAAAGATGTCACAAGAAAGAAAAAACAGAGACCAATCTCTCTAATGCATATGGATGCTAAAATCCTCAACAAAATATTTCATAATCATATTCAACACATATCAAATGAATTATACACCATGAGTAAGAGGATTTCATCCCTGGTATGTAAGGATGTTTCAACAAAAGAAGAGAAATCATTGTAATAAACCATATAAACAGACCAAAAGAAAAAAATCATAATATGTCTGTTGAGGCCAAAAATGCATTGGATAAAATGCAGCAACATTTCTTGATCAAAAAAAAAAAAAAAAAAAAACTACACTTAAAGTGATAGGAATAGAAGGAAATTTCCTCAACATGATGAAAGTTGTATATGAAAATCCCACAGCCAACCTCATACTCAAAGGTGAAATATTAAAATCTTTCCTGCTAAAATCTGGAACAAGTGGACAAGGATGCCACTGTCACCACTCTTATTACATTGTGTTAGAAGCACTTGCTCAAGCACTTAGACAAGAGAAAGATATAAAAGTATATAAATTGGAAAAGAAGTTAAAATTTCACAATGCAGAAGACATGATCCTATACAAAGAAAGCCTTGATAACTCTACAACAGAGGTGATAAATGATTTCATTAGATTTTCAGGATATACAATTGTTCAAAAATCAGTTGCATTTCTTTACACCAATAATAATCAATTTGAGGAGGAAATAAAAAATAAAATTCCATTTACAATAGCAACTAAAAGAATCAAATACTTAGTGTAGCAGTTTGGTATTGTTTATGAATTGCAAAAATAGATATTGTTGGAAACTGAGGCACAGTAGCCTCTCAAGGAGAGACGTGCTGTCTCCATGCTCATGCTGTCTCCATGACTACACTTACAACCTAAGGAATGCAGTGATTGGGAGTTCCAGGCAAAAGGGCTGAAACTGTTAAAGGCTGAAAGAAAGATGAGCTCATACCTTTTGTAATGTATAGAACACTTAGACTTTGTACCTTGAGATAAGGTTTTTTTCTAAAATTCCTTAGACTATAGGTAATGCTGATAGTTAATGTGTGTTGCTCCTTAATGTCAGGTACGCTATGCTAATGCTAATGTTTATGCTTAATGGCACGTAGACTGCTGTGGTCCTGCTTGTAGACACGTACACTGTGGTATATAAAGAGCCCCTTGTAATCAATAAAGTTGTCTGATGAGTCTCTACTCGCAGATCCCCTGATCCCAGCTCTCTCGTTCTTTTTCTGTTTCATTCTCCCTTCTCTCTTTGTCTTTCATTCCCGATACTCTTTGGGTCCATAGGCTCCAACAAGATATTGATGTGGGCTATGGGTGGAGGGCTCTGTGTCTCTTCAGAGATAATAACTAAGTTGTTTGACTTGTGGGTGTGGAGCGGTGGGAGGCTGCAGTCCTGCCCTTAGGGACAGTGGCGGGAGGCTGCAGTCCTGCCCTTAGGGACAGTGGCGGTGGCTCCAGTCCCGGGGAAATGTTTAACAGTGCAAGGGCTATAAACTTTGGGTATTTAGGGGAAATGCAAAAACCAAATACGCTAAAGGCTTATCTAGAATGTCTGGAGTCCATGCTAAAAGCTTACCTAAGATGTGGAAGATATATGCTAATTGAAGCCTATTGAGAACTGAAACAAAGGGACCATTTGGCCTTTCCTCTCTGTATAAAAGACGTTTGAAAATCTTGTTCAGGGCTCGGGATTCAAACTGAAAGCTCCCGAGTCCGGCCGGCCGTCAATAAAACCATTTTTCCTTCTCAAAATCATTCCTGAGTCCTGGCCTCTCTATACTCAAATAATTGAACTTCTCTTAAATTCCACAACAATATCACATTTTGTTTATAATCTGGTCTTTCCTCTGGGTTTATTAAATTGTATTAGATTCAGAGGTTTCACTTTTACTTTATTAAATCAAGATTGAGGCTTTTATTTGACCATGTCATTACTGCATGCAGGGTTGAGTCACCACACCCTGGGTAATGATAAAACAGACTCTCATGTGGAGGTAAATGCATGGAGAAGGAGAACACAGAAGCAGATATGCAGGAAGAGAGAGTGCTCCATAAATACAGCCCCAGGAAGAGAGATGAGCCTGATAATCTATAGGTGACCTAGAGAAGTGAACAGAGCAGCTGAGCTCAGAAAGAAATGAGCCCCAGGGAGGGAGATGAGCCTTATGGCTAGTCTTCAGCTGAGATCAGAAGAATCTGGGGTCACAGAGCCTCAAGAGGAAGGAGGAAATGTGAACCCTTGCAGACATTACCTTCCCTCTTGCATCAACATGTGTCAACAGACTTTGGGTAAATACATTTTATAAAAGCCAACAGAGTTCTAGTACTTGCATAAACCCCTCTTTGGCTGACTAATAAACCGAGGAATAAACTTTACTAAAGATTTAAAGACTTTCATGCAGAAAACTACACAATATTATTAGAATAAATCAAAGAAGAACTACAAAAATGTTTATGGATTGGAAGACTAAACTTCCAGATGTCTGTGCTACCCAAATTGATTTTCAGTTCAAAATAATCCCAAGAAAAAAAGACAATGGCATTTTAAATTTACTTAGAAAAGATAACTTTGAAATATATTTTGAAGGGCAATAGGTCCCAAATAGCCAAAAAACTAATTGAAAAAGATAAACAAAATTGGAAGAATCACACTGTTTAACATTAAAACATACTACAAAGCTACAGAGGTCAAAACTACATGGCATTCAATGTCTGCAGGGGTGGAATTTAAGACGAGATGGTGGTAAGTATGAACACAAAGAAGAGATAAAAGGGGGGCAAGGGGTTGCCTTTGGTTGGGGCTTTGCGGGTTTGAGGGTGGCTGGGGAGGGACGGATGGGTAACGTTGCCCAAAAGTGGGGGGAGGGAGGGGTAGCATATGAACACAGGAGAGGGTCAGGTGTTGGTGGAGAGTAAAATGCCGAGAAAATCATATCAAAATATAATAAAGAGGGTTACCTGTTTAGAATGCTCGGAGGGGAGGGTCTGATGCAGGACGGGCTCCTGGGGAATGTCTAAATGCTCATTCTGCCAGAGTGGGTGACACCATGGGGTAGAAATCCAAGTAGTGAGAGTGGGGGTGGACCCACATCCTGGGGAGGACTAATGCCATCAAATAGAGGGAACTGTATCCCTCGAGAGAAAGGGTGGCTCCCAGGGCATTGGGGCAGTTGAGCAAGTTAGGCCCTGAACACTTTTCCATCTATCTCTGGAAGTGGCTCCTCAGGAAATGGAGGTTGGCTGTCACTGTGGGCACCAAGGTGGAAGGGAAAATGGACGTTAAATGTGTGGAACCAAAGTAAATGGGGGGTAAGAGAGGAGTTTCTTGAGAGTACACAAGGATGGATATAAAACATGTAATATTACACCATAACATATAGGAGATGACAGACTGATAATGTAAACCATAATGTAAAACATAGGATAACTAAAAATGTAAAGAACTGTGTATCCTAAAGTATGCACCATAATGTAAGCACAGATGTCACCTTGTTAGAAAGCTAATGTCTCAGACTCTGTACATCACTTTAAGTAAATATGATATGAATAGGGCGTAAGAGTATCACTGTATCACTGTGGAAGGGAAAAGGTTTTCTGGTGGATGTGTGGGAGTGCTGTATATTATATATATACATTGCTGTGGTCTAGGACTCCTGTGAAGAAAAGCTGAATAATTAGGGGGGGAAAAAAAAAAAAAAAGAAAAAGATAGGATGTGGAATTTTTTCAAGTCAACATTCTTTATCTAAGTTCTTTATCTAACTTTATCCAAGTTCTTTATCTATCCATTAAACCCATCGCTATATGCCATTCCCTAGTAAGGGACCATGACATTATATTGGGCTTCAAATTTTGGGGAGTTCTGGATCACAGAGTGTTTCAACAATGGCAATGGAGGGATACTGGTATGGGATACCAATGACAGGTGATATGTGGCTGACAGGGAGCTGTACAGAACATATGTCCAGGATGCATGGTAATGTTTGGATATACTCATAGTGGCAACAATTAAAAACCACAGCAGGGGGGGTACTGGGTTCCTGGCCAGTGGTGCTCTGTTGTGGTCCCTAGGGGAGCAGCGACAGTCTCCCAGGTACAGCAGCGGAGACTGGGAGGGAGTGAGGGTTCAACAGTGAGCCCCTGATGCTAATGACTATGCTTGTGAGCTGATAAACCTAAAATAAGAACAAGGCCTAGAGCAACATTGTGCCTGGGAATTTCCTCCTGTCAGCCTTCATGTTACTCAAATGTGGCCAGTCTCGAAGCCAAACTCAGCCTGTAAATGCAATGCCTTCCCCCCAGCGTGGGACATGACACCCGGGGATGAGCCTCCCTGGCAACGAGGGACCACTATCAACTACCAACTGATGATGCAACTGGAAAAGGACCTTATACGGAAGGTTCAATGCAGATCAGCAGAATATCCATGTCTACATAAAATACCATGAGTTTAAAATGCTGTTTGACCTAAAGTAAGGGGGAAATGGAAAGGAGAAATGAGTTTATATGGCTACGAGTTTCTAAAAAAGAGTCTGGAGGCTGGCAGAAGGATTGCCCTCATGCACAACTGAGCAGAGTCAGAGAGACAGATAAAGCAGATACAACCCCCAGATATTGGTTCCTTTGAGGGCTAAAGAGACCCATGGGAGTTATGGTCATGGCCGATGGGGTTAACTACCAGGGCAGATGGCCCCTCTTTGGAAATGGTGTTTATGTGTGATGAATCTGGACTCAGATGGGATCTCCCTTCATAAGACTTTCATACTAATGTGCTGGAGGTGCAGTTAATGTTGGGGTTTAAGATATATTTAGGGGATTTGAATCTCTGGACTGACAATGTGATAGCCAGGTCCTGAGCCTCAACAGACTCCAGCACCTACAATCTGATCTATTGGACTTAACACACTCAGCTAAGATGGAGTTGAAGAAGGACAACCACCACACCATGGAGCCTAGAGTGATTACAACTGAAAATGGGAGGATTGCATCCAGCATCCATGTGGAATCTGAGCCTCCTCTTGACATAGAGGTGCAATGGACAACCAATCCAATGTCCACATAGAAGAGGTGGCATTGGATTGGGAAAAGTGGACATGGTGGACGATGGGTATGGGGATAGGCAGGAAGAGATGAGAGGTGGAGGCGTCTTTGGGACATGGAGCTGCCCTGGATGGTGCTTCAGAGGTAATCACCGGACATTGTAAATCCTCACAGGGCCCACTGGATGGAATGGAGGAGAGTAAGGGCCATGATGTGAACCATTGTCTATGAGGTGCAGAGGTGCCCAAAGATGTACTTACCAAATCCAATGGATGTGTCATGATGATGGGAATGAATGTTGTTGGGGGGGGGAGAGGGGGGGTGGGGGTTGGGGTTGAATGGGACCTCACATATATATTTTTAATGTAATATTATTACAAAGTCAATAATGAAAAACAAAAACAAAAAAAACTACATGGCATTGGCATAGAAATACTGACCAATGGAGCAGGATTGAGAGTTCTGATAAACATCATCACATATATCTTTGAATGACATTCATCAAGGCCACAGAACACACTCGACTGGGACATAGTAGACTCTTCAACAAATGGTGCTTGGAGAAAAGGATATTCTACTATGGGACTATTGTGAGTAGTAATGGAAGAAATTGCTCTTCCTAGTCTCTAAAACTATCATTACTATTAAATTTTCATACTAATTGATTTTGGCAATATATTAGGCTTCATTTTTTAAGAAGTTTTGGACCACAGAGGGGTTAAAATAGAGCAGGGAAGGAATGCTGGTTTGGGTGTTATTGATGGGGGGCAAATGGTATAAAATATTTCAGTTATTTGTTGGGCATTTTCATAGTTACAATTGCAAACAACAACAGAGGAAGAGCTGAGGTCCTAGCCAGTAGAGCTCTGTCACATCCCCCAATGATACAGCAACAATTCTACAAATGCAAGGTCAAAGACCAGTGAAGAAGGATGGTCCAATATGAGCCCTTGATACTGACAACTATGTTTATGAGACTGTGTGCCTGAAATTTGAATAGGCCTTGAGCTGCCGGATGCCTAAGAGTTACTTCCTGAGAACCTCCATATATCTCAAATGTGGCCACTCTCTAAGACAAACTCAATATATAAATATATAAATGCATTATTCACCCCGCCCCCCCCCCCCCCCCCAGTTCGGTAAATGACTCCAAAGGATGAGCCTCCCTGGTGCAGATGGATTACTACCAATCATTAATTAATGATGCAACTAGAAAAAAGACCTTGAATAAAAGGAGGAAATGGTAAAGACAAATGAATATATATGGCTAAGAGTCTTCCAAAAGGGTGGTAAGTTCATCATGCCTCAGTAGGATAACAGGGACAGCCAAAGTAGATACAACTCCAAAGTAGATAACAACTCTGGTGCTCCAGAGGCCTACAGAGACACATATTCTATGGTCATGAGAAGTGGCTTTGGAGTTCAGTGCCTTGTCAGTTGGCCCTGCTTTGGAGTTTATGTTCCTGAGTGTGAGTGAGTTGGACTCAGAAGTGACCTTTCAACATGTCTCTTCTATCACTTTTGCTGAACCTGTGGATGGCACTGGAGTTGGTGTATACTCAGGAGACTTGAATCTCTGAACTTGCCATGTGCCAGCTGGGCCCTGAGCCTCAGCAGAGTTGCAATTCCTACCCTCTGGTTCATTGGACTTACACAGGTCAGCCTGCAGGGAAGTGAAGTTGCTTGACCACAGCACCAGGGAAACCAAAGTGCCTACATCACCAACCAGGAGAATTGTATCCATCAACAGTGTGGGATCTAAGCCCCCTCTCAATATAGAGGTGGAGTGGACATCACTATCCTAGGTATCACAGGATAGAAGAATATACTATGAATTCTAGTGGACTTACTGATATTCTACTATAGAAATATTGTGACTAGTAATGCAACAAACTTCAGCATTGTTGTGGAGAAAGTGGCCATGGTAGTTGTTGAGGTCAGGAAGAGGATAGAAGAGATGTGATGTGGGGGCATTTTCAGGACTTGGAGTTGTCCTAAATGATATTGCAGGGACAGATGTTGGACATTATATATCCTACCATAACCCACTGATTGTACTGGGGGAGAGTGTAAACTACAATGTAAATTATTCCAGGCAGTGCAGTAATACTCCAAAATGTATTCACCTAATGCAATGAAAGTGCCACAATGATGAAAAATGTTGTTCATGTGGGAGGAATAGGGTGACCATGGGATGTGGAATATATGGGAACCTCTTATTTTTTTTAATGTAACATTTTTTGTGGTCTATGTATCTTTAAAAGAGTACAATGAAAATAAAAATAAAAACTGGGCAAAAGACAATTGTCCAAAAAAGAAATACAAATGGCAAAAACACATATGAAAAACAGTTCAGCATTTCTAGCAATTAGGGAAATGTAAATCTAAATTACAATGAGATATCATTTCACACCTATTAGAATGGACACTATTAAGGAGTTGGAAAGCTACAAGTGTTGGAGAGGATGTGGTGAGAAAGCAATGCTTGTCACTTTTGTTGGAATGTAGAATTATACAGCCACTGTGGAGGACTGTTAGGCAATTCCTCAGGAAGGTGATTATAGACTTACCATGAGACCCAGCCAAACTAGTTCTAGGTATATTCACTGAAGAACTGAGAGCAGTGACACAAACAGGCATCTGCACACTGATGTTCATAAGCATTACTCCTGATTTCCAAAAGTTAGAAACAATGCAGGTGTCTATCAACTAATGAATGGCTAAATAAATTGTGGTATACATAAAGGACAAAATATTATGCAACAGTAAGAAGAAATGAAGCTTTGAAGAATATGGCAACCTGAATGAACCTGGAAGACATTACGTTGAGTGAAGCATGTCAGACACAAAGGGGCAATATATTGTATGATTGCATTATTAGGGAATAAATACGTTGTGTAAGCTAAAGGATTTAGTACTTAGAATTTTGGTCACTAAAAATTGAATGAGGGGAGAATGGAAAGCTGAGTGTTCATCTGTGTAGAATTGGTAAAAAAGTTACTTGTAAATCTTTGGAAAGGAATAGAAAAGATGAAAGCACATCATAATGTTTCCAATTAGCAAAGCTATTATATGGTTAACACTATGTTTGAAAAGTTAAGTGTAAGGTCATGTATATTACTAGAAGGAAAGCTAAATAATATAACATGTGAATGTATAAGATAATGAAACCACATGTAAAATACAAATATGGAGAATATTGCATATATAAGACTGTTTTACAAAACATTTATACAAATAAACTAGAGAGATGATAACAGAATAGCAGCTATGTATGGAAAGGAATGCATAGAGAGATTGGGAGGTCATGAGTTTTTTTGTTTATATATTTTTATTATTTTAATATCATTATTGGAACAACAAAAACATTCTAAAATGATTGAAGTGATGGACAACTATGGGTTTGTAACAAATATCATTTTTGATTGTACACTTTGGATGAATATATGCTTAGTAAAATGTATTAATAAAACTCATTTCTTAAAAAAAAAGATTATACACAATGATCAATTGGGTTTTATCCCAATTATGCAAATATGGTTCAACACAAGAAAATCAATTAGTGTAATAATCCACATAAATAAATTGAAGAAGAAAAATCACATGATCCTATTTATTGTTGCAGAAAAGACATTTGACAAAATACAATACACTTTTTTTTATAAAACTGTCCAAAATATAGGAATAGAAGGAAGCTTTCTCAATATGGTAAAGTGCATTTATGAGAAAACTACAACTAGCAAAATACTCAATGGTGAAAGACTGAAAGCTGTCCTGAGAACACGAGCAAGACAAGAATGTCCACTGTAACCATTGTTATTCAATAATATGCTAGACATACTATATAGAGTGATTAGTACAGATGAAGAAATAAACCTCTGCCAAATAGGAAAGGAAAAAGCAAAATTATCACTATTCATTGATGATATGATCCTATATCTAGAATCTCCTGAAAAAATCCACAACAAAGCTACTAAAACTAACAGATGAATTCATCAAAGTGGCAGGATACAAGATTAATGCACAAAAATCAAGAGTTTCTATACACTACTGATGTGCAAACTCAGGAGAAAATTTAAAAAGTCAATTTATGGTAGCCAATAAAACAATCAAATATTTTAGGAATAAACTTAACCAAAGAACTAAAGGACTTGTATTCAGAAAACTACAAAATATTGCTAAAGGAAAGTGAAGAAGACTTAAATAAATAGAAGAGCATTCTTTGTTCATGGATTCGAAGACTAAATATTGTTAAGGTGTGAATTCCAACCAAACCGATTTACATATTCAACACAATCCAAATAAAATTCCCATTAGAATTTTTTTTGCAGAATTGGAAAAACTGTCAAATTTATTTCAAAGCATAAGTGTCCCTGAATAATCAAAATGATCTTTAAAAATAACAAGGTTGGAGGACTCACACTTTTGGATTTTAAAACATATTACCTAGCTTCAGTGGTAAAAAGAGCATGGTACTGGCATAAATACAGATATATTAACCAATGGTACTAAAGCAATAACAGAAATAGACCCTTATATATACAGTCAAGTGTTTTTTGACAAGGGAGTCAAGCTATCCCAGCTGTGCTGGAAGAATCTATTCAGCAAATTCTTTTGGATGGCTCCATATCCAAAAGAAAGAAAAAAGACCCCTATCTCACACCATCTATAACAGTTAATTCAAACTGGATCAAGGACCTAAATATAAAAGTGATAATAATAAAATTCCTGGAAGGAAATGTAGGAAAATTTCTTCCAGATCTTATGATATGCAGTAATTCCTTAAACTTTACACTTAAACATGAGCAAAAAAATTTTTTTAAGAAGATAAAAGGAATTTCCTCAAAATTCAATGATTTTGCACCTAAAAAGACTTTGTTAAAAGAATGAAAAGGAAATCAACTCAATGGCAGAAAATATTTGGAACTCACATATCTAATAGGGTTTTGTTAATATCTATGATATACAAAGATATCATACAACTCATCCATAAAAAGACAAACTAAAATATGAAAACTTGGCAAAAGACTTGAAAAAGCAATTGGCCAAAGAAGAAATACAAATTGCAAAGAAACACATGAAAATATGTTAAACATAACTTGTGATTAGGGAACTGCAAATCAAACCTATAATGAGATATCATTTCACAAATAATAGACTGGCTGCTATTAAAATGTCAGAAAATGGTAAATGTTGGAGAGGATGTGGAAGGATAGAAATGCTTTTTCATTGTTGGTGTGAATGTAGAATGGAACAGCCACTGTGAAGAACAGTTTGGCAGTTCCTAAGGAAGTTGAATTTAGACTTGCCATGTGACCAGCAATAGTATTACTAGGTATTTACCCAGAAGAACCCAGATCAGGAAGATGAACAGACATCTGCACAGTGGTATTCATAATGGCATTATTCACAATTGCCAAAAGGAGTAAACAGCCCAGAGGTCCACCAACTGATGAATGGATAAACAAATTGGGATGGATATACATTATGGAATATTATGCAATAATAAGAATGAATGAAACTTTGAAGCATTTGACAAGGGTGTACATGGAGGACATTATATTGAGTGAAACAAGTCAGACACAAAAGGACAAATACTGCATGATTGCATTATTATGAACAAAATATTCTGTGAAAACTCATGGAGTTAGTGATCAGAATATACATCAGAAGGAAATAGAAGGAGGGTAAATAATGGAAAGATCAGGCTTAATCTGTGCAGAATTGTTTAAAAGTTTGTAAACTTTTGGAAATTAATATAAATGGTTAAAACATATCATGATGTTTGTAACTGGTGGTGCTATTGTATGGGTAGGAGAGTGATTAGAAAATGAAAGCCTAAGATCTTGTATATTACTATAAGAAAAGATAAAAACTGTACCATGGATCTTTTCAACATAGTAAAACCTCATCTAAAACATGACTATGGGTGATATTGCATATAAAAGACTGTTTTATGTAATGTAAATACAAATATACTAGAGGGATGTGAGAAAACAGCAGCTATGTATACCAGGAGAGGCATAGAGAAAGTGAGAGTGAAGATATTTGTTTGAATTGTTTTTTGTTAATTATTATTATTAGAATAATGAATGTGCTCTGGGATGAATGCACAGATATGATTACACCAAATTCCATTGATTATGCTTTTTGGATGATTTTAAATTTTGTTAATATATATCAATAAAATTGAAAAAAATCTTAAGAAAACTGTGAATGTATAAAATAAATTATAAAGACAGAAATGAAATAACAGCTATATATTGCATGGGTAGTTTAGAGATATTGAGAGGTGACTATTAAGGGTCACAGTAATTTGTGTTTTCAGTTATTATTAATATTAATAATGGGATAATGAGAATGCACTGCTACCAAATACCATATATTTTATAAATGTTGGATACATTGTATGCTTTATTAATATGTATCAGTAAGATTGATTAAAAATATACAGGGTTCCTATATATGTTATGAACTCCCCTCCCAAAATCTCCCCCATTAACATGTGGTTCATTTGTTACAATTAATGAACACAATTAATGAACATAACTACTAACCATGGAGTATAAATTTTATGTGACTTTTCTGTAACTTAAGCTTTTTGAAATGAACCTATAATGAAGCATTGTAAACAGGACTATGGTTTCTGTTTAACTTTTCCCTAACTTAAACCTTTTGGAAAATAAAGTGAAAAAATATGTAGGTAATGCCTATATATCCCTCTCCTACCCTTTCCACATTTTCCCATATTAACATCTTTCATTAGTGTGGTACATTCCTTTAGTCCATGGTTACATTCACCTCTTATATTTGTTAATTTCTTAATCTTGAGGATTTGGGGATGGTGAGGCCCACTGTGTTTCTGAATGACTGGGGGCTTTGTTCCCATGGGAAAGGTGGATGGAATGTCTTGCTTGCAGTTGTAGTGTACATATTCTGTTTTTCTGGAATGGGCATTGTCCATCATCATTCCCTTGATTTGTTGTCCTGGCAAGTCTAGTGAACTGGAAAGTGAGCATTGGAACTCTGCTGAGATTCAGTGCTTAACCAGTATTGAACAAACCAAATATTTAGTGCTTATTATAGGCTCTGAGGGAAGGGGAAATGTAGAATAAAATTGATGGAACATAGAGCATTTTTAGGGTATTGGAATTTTTTTGTCCAATCCTATAAAAGTGTATGATGTAAAATGTAAACTATAAGGTAAATCTTTGACTATGGTTAGTAGCAATGCTTCAATATTTGTACACCAATTTTAACAAATGTATCATCCACTGACCTGGACCCACCCACGGGCCAGGCCAATATGACAGGACATCTCCCATCCAACCAAGCTCGGGGATCTAGAAACAAAGCAAATGACACAGAGACGGGGACAAGAGACACGAAGAATGGAGGCAAGACAGGATTCTGATCAAGCCTCGTTTATTGGGGGTAGAACATGGGAATATATACTGAGGGAAGGGAACGTGTCCACAGGTGATAGGCTAGTCTCACAGGTGACAGGCATCCAAGGAGGGGATTGGCTGAAAGTTCGTGCCAGGTCTGCAGAGTTTCACACCTTGTGCATGCGTGCTGCTGTGTTTACCAGAGTTGTGGCAGGAAGGGGAGAACAAAGGAGGAGAAGAAGAAGAAGAAGAAGAAAATGGCAAGGCAGGGTTGTGAAATCCGCCATGTTGTTGGAAGTTGTAAACAGACCTCACAGCGGGTGGCTCCCCACAATCCACATATGTAATAATATTAATAGAGGAAAGTGGAAGAGAGGGAGGGGGTGGGAATATGGGAATCCCATATATTTTCCATCTAACTTTTCTGTAACATAAAGCTTATTTGAAGATAATATGATAAAAAGTAAGACACTTGGGGAACATACAGAAGAAATTAGCACTGTAAAAAGAAGGTAACAGTTCTTACAGTAATGAAGCACAAAACAAAAAATATTTTATCGTTAATTTTATATTTGTATTTTATTTGTTGTTTTATTATTTTTATTAGATTTATTTATTTTTTGGCCTTTTTTTAGGGAGGTTTTGGATCACAGAATGGTCACAAGTGTGGCAGGGGTAGATCCCTGATACAGGGTGTTGATAATGGGGGTATGTGTGGGAGAGACACACTTGGGACATTCCTCTATGGCATATGATTAAGTTCAGGTGGTCTTGGAGTGTTTCTTTTGTGGGTGAAGACTAATGCAATAACTGAAAGAAGTTGACTTCCTATCCTGGGGAGTCCTGCTACCTTCTCTAATAGAGTGGCAAAAATCCCCAGAGTACATGGCCTGTACCTAGCAAAAGATAAACCATTAGGCCAGGCTATTGATATTGATGGTTGTACTTATGAACCCTTTCCTGTGAAATTGTAACTTAGCCTAGTATTATATATTGCCTACGAGTAACCTCCTGAAAGCATCCTTGTTGTTCAACTGTGGCCTTACAACTAAGTCAAACTCAGCATATAGACATACTACTATACACTGGGCATTGGACATGACTCTCCCATCCCTCAAAACAGAACTAACTGCAAGCCAGTAAGTTCCACCCATCTTCACCATGGAATTTAAGTTTCCTCTCAAACAGAAGCAGAGTGGGCATCACCATCCCAAAACCCTCATGACTGAGGAATGAAAATGTAAGAGAGCATTGCAACTAATGTAGACTTATTATAATTCTAGTGGTGGAAGAACTTGTAACATCAATTAAAAGGCAATGTGACTAGAATTTCTAAATGGAGAGAAAGAGAAGAATAGGTATAAAATCGGGTGTCTTTGAGACATTGTAACTGTACTGCAGATATTTCAATGATAGATACAGGTCATCATACATTTTGTCAAAAACTATAAAATTGTGAAGTGCAAAGTTTAAAACATAGCGTAAAGTATACACCATGCTTAGTAGCAATATTTCAATACATGTTCATCAATTGTAACAAATATATATTAATGAAAGATGTCATTAATGGGGAAAAGTGTAGAAGAGGGAGGGGTGAGGTGTATGGGAATCACAGGGAGGCAGGGTGAGTTATATGGGAATCCTCTATATTTTAAATGTAATATTTATGTAATCTATAACTTCTTTAAAAATATTAATATAAATAAATATGAATAAATAGATAAATAATAGATGAATAAATAGATAATAAATAAATTATTTAATTAATTAAAGTGAAGGAAAAAATCACTCAATTCCTTCAATAAAAGCAATGAGGAGGCATGGAAAACCTTGTTTCCAGTCATTTGATGGTGTTTGGGATCTGGCCTCTTCTCTGCAACTTTTTATATTAGGCTCCACAGGAAATTCACAGGTTCAGATATAGTAATATTTCTTTGATATATAAACATTGTTTTACATACTCTATTTGGGCCCCCTTCCCTCAAAAACTGGAGTCAATTATCCTTGATATTTTCCCTAGGCAATAGGTATTAGTGGTACAACAGGCTATGTCCCTATGGGTTTACTGTAACATCATTGTTTCTACACTTTTTCAACTAAACCTGAACAATTGCTATAAAATAAAATGTTTTCAGTCACAATAACTGTCATCTCAATTGTATATACCAAAATCATGCTTGCTTGTATCTGAAATTGGACCCATGTCAGATATCTAGAATTGTCTATTTGGATAAAAAAGACTATTAACTATCTTTGTTTACTATCATTTTTGAAGGACAGCTTTGATGGATACAAAATTCTTGACTGGCAGCTTTACACTTTCAATAATTTAAATATATCAAACCACTTTCTTTTTGCTTCCATGGTTTCTTATTAGAGGTCAGCACTGAATCTTATTGACGGTCCCTTGCATTTGATGTTTTGATTTTCTCTTGCTGCTTTTAGAATCCTCTCTTTATCTCTGATATTTGTCAGTTTGAATAGTAGGTGTCTTGGGATAGGTATATGCATTTACTCTGTTTGGGATCCATTGTTCATCTTGGATATTGATATTTATGTCTTTCATAGGGGTTGTAAATTTTCTGGCATTATTTGCAAAAATATTATTTTTTTTTATTTAAGACATGGTTATTTTCTTAAAATTTATTAAATTATTTATTTCTTCCCCTCCTTCTGCTCTCTGTGTTCATTTGCTGTGTGTTCTTCTGTGTCTACTTGTATTCTCATTAGGCAGCTCTGGGAATAATTCCTGGGACCTTCCCAAGTGGGAAAGAGGTGATCATTCTCTCGCACCACCTCAGCTCCTTAGCCTGTTGCAATTCTTGTTTCTCCTCCTTGTCTCTTTTTGTTGCATCATCTTTCCATGTCAGCTCTTCATGGGCCACCACTCCTGTGTGGGGCAGCACTTTTGCATGGGGCAGCACTCCATGCATGGGGCTGCTCTCCTGCCTGGGGCAGTACTCCTCTCTAGGACATCACTCCTGCACAGGGCAGCACACCTCCCTGGGGCAGCACTCTGTGTGGGCCAGATCACCACATATGCCAGCTTGTCTTCACCAGTAGGCCCTGGGTACTGAACCATGGACCTCCTATATGGTAGATGCAAACTCAGTTTCTTGAGCCAATTCTGTTTTCCATCAAGTATTCTTTTTACCCTTGTCTTCTCTTTACATCCTGGGACACAAAAATGGGTTTGATTATGTGTTTTGAATTGTCATTCAATTCCCTGAGACCCCTTTCATTTTTTTAAATTCCCTTCTATTTCTGATCTTCTGTCTTTTCCAGTTCAGATGTTCTGTCTTTGGAGTTACTGATTCTGTGTTTGAGCAATTCAAATCTGTCTCTAATGTATTTTAATCTCATCCATCATGTCCTTCATTCCCATAAGGCTCTTATTTTCCTTTGCAGACATTCAAATTATTTTATGCTAACCCAGTGTCTTCTTAATATCATTTACCTCTTTGTTCTTATTTTCTTTCAGTTCTTTAAATACATTTAGGATTGTTTTGTGATTACCATTGATTAATTTTTTTGGTTTTGTATTTCTTCAGGATACGTGGTTTGTTCTTTTGGCTGGACCATCTTTTTCTGTTTTCTAGCATGACTTGTAATTATTTGCTAATGTCTTCACTTATGAATATGTTGGTGCATTTACTCTGATTGCCAATTTCTCTCTACTATTTTTTCCACAGGTCTTCTTTGATATTTGGTTTAACTTAATCTAAGTCTTTAAAATTGCCAGTTTAAGTTATCAAAATTGTGCCAGACCTTAGAGTACAGAGTCCCGAAGCATATATTTTTCCCAAGCAATTTCCAGACCACTCATGAGATGGTGTTCATTGATGCTCTTTCCAGAGAGAGGAAATCTCTGTTTTCCTGTGTTTTGTTCTGGCCATAGCCAAGTTTCAGTGTGGGTTCAGCTGACTGAATTCACTGAAGAAAAGTCACCCAACTTCCATTCCCTTTTCTTTCCCCTTGCCTTAGCTGACAGGGTGAAAGATGCCGTTCCCCTTTTACTCAGCTACAGTATTCTAAGGATTTAACTGTAACTTAATATCTGGAGTTGGGGGAGAGGAGCCCTTCCCAGCTTCCACGTGGGTTGGTAACTCATATTGTTGTTTCAGGTTCTTCATCTATCAATCCCTCATCCTACTGGGAATTGTGAAGCACTGTCCTGGTCTTCTGAACCCCAAAACAGTTTCCTCCAACAGTTTTTGACTGTTTTCTCCATTGTTTAAGTTGAAGAGCTTATCCTTGCCTACCTAATTTGACAGAATCTTCTCAAAACCCTATTGTATAGAAACTGGAGAGTTATTATCACCTGTCAATCCATTGATTTGGAAAATTAGCTCTAAATCTGTGGGCCAAAAATGTCTGTTATAAACAAGCCAGTGTATGTAATGTATTATAGCAATGCTGAAAAATTAAGAGTTCTAGGTTTTGGAAAGTATGGTGGTATTAATAATACCTAATAATAAACATTTCAACAAATATCTTGTACCATAAAATTTCATTAAAATGTGCAATAGGGAGGTTTTGCTTCATTGCTGGGTGGGAGAGGCTGCCTTGCCTGTGCATTGTCCTCATGGCCAGCAGGAAGTGAGTGAGCTCTCAAAAGCAGAGGGCTTCAGTGACCCCACTTGTTAGCCAGGTTGCAACAGGGACAATGACAAAGTAGAGTGAAAATTTTATGGCTGCCCTGGGCATCTGAATTTTGAATGCTGTAATTTTCTCCAAGGCAACCCTAAAAGAAACATTGTTTTGGGCATAAAGATAGCATTGAAGATAGTGATAAAGAGAATGAAGAACTGAATAAATCAGAGGCATTACAACAATAAAGGAATAAATAAAGAAGAGGCAAAGAATAAAGCAAAATCAGGAGAAAATCAAATTTAAAGAAAAAAGGAAAAGTTCTTATTCATCCAGTTCCACCCATGAAGAAACACTTCAAAGCAAAAGAACCAAAAATGTCAGAAGAAAGATAAGAAAAAAGAAGAAAAAAAGAGCAATTCAAAAAAAAAGAAACCTCAAGAAAAAAAAAGGAAAAAAGAACTGGAAGAAAAGAAAAGCATTCTGCCACTGCTAATAGGTCTGAAATTTCCATAAAGTACTCAGATTTTGGCCTAAGCCATTAAATTTAAAGACATGTTTTTAAGAATTATTTGACCATGTAATTGTCTATATAATTATACTTTGCTACAAATCACAGCCCTTTCCATAGAGACTTTTTTCCCATATCTCAGTAGTGGAGGGTCTGGGGGGATGACTTTTTGGCCACAGACAGAATGGTGAGGAAAAAATCTCTGCACTAAAATGACAAGGGAAATTTGAATTGTATACTCAGCCCCTCAAATGACATTCATAGTGAGAGAGTTGATACAGACATTAGGGACAGTGTGATTTATGATATCTAAGATGGCAAATTCCTGAAGAAATACATGTGCATGTGGAAGTTCTGGTAAATGGTGGAGACATAAACAATAAGCAGATTTCCTAAAATGATGCTAGAGTACATTAGTTGGAATAAAATGGCATGCAGGAAACTTAGCACCAACACATCAGCAAATCCCACAAGGAGAATTTCAGTCAATATGGATGATTTTTGTCATTTTATTTAAGTGCTGGCTGATCTGGAAAGCAAAAGTTGTAAATTCATGAAAGACCTGAAACATAAAAACTGATAATTTTACCTTAAATTCTTCCATCACTTCATGTCCTCTATTTTATACAGCTGTTTTGTTTTGTGTGTGTGTGTGCTCAGGAAAATAATATTGTGTTTTCACCTGGCTCTACACATGATCACTCTGTAGTAGATAACATAGCAAAGTGCTGAGGATGAGGCTTTCAAATGCAATTGCCTGACCATGACATGGAATACTGTTACTTTCTTATCTCATTAATATCCAATTCATGAAACGCATTGCATCAATGGAGATTAAATTAGTTAGATATGGAAAATGTCTTGTACAGAATAAATTCTCAATTACAGGAAAGTATTTTTAAGTGTTCTACACCAAGTTTGGTCTGGATATCAAGAGAGTAGTGATCTGGAGAGAAGCACAAATTAATGACTTACTCCTAATTGGTCTTCTCAAGATGAATACATGTATTGAAGTTATGAGTTTTGGTCCTTAAAAGCAAGTTGCCATCATGATGATAATCAAGAGTAGGGTCATTAAGTTTTCATTTGGTATATCATTTAGATATATCATTTTACTGGAAACTCACTTTTGTTTTAAATTTTGAAAATCATCACTTTGCAAAGGTTTAGAGGATAAATTAACAGGTCACCACTACAACAATATTGAGAGACACTAAAAATGGTGAAAAAAATCTTGGTAGAAAAGATATCTATGTTACAATATGAAGAAGGAAAAGCTGAATTTTTCTATGATACATTTTGCAAATGTTTTGTACACACTCCTAAATCACCCAGGGTTAATATTATTCACTTGTATATGTTTGGAATAAAATAGCTCAGAATATTTTTCCATCTTTATCCTCTCAATGTCAATTTCCTACTAACAAACTCAATTTCCATTTAGTTACATTGCTTTCTAAAGTTCTTCATAATATTGTGACTGATCTCACATAAAAATTTATCTCCCACAAGATAAAAGTTTAAAATTTTACATGCTAAGCAAAATGGCTTTATTATTTAACCCTACTTTCTCTTAACAAATTATTTTTTACAGTCTAGTTTTTAAATTCCTGTGAGTTTTTTCTTCTTTTTTGCTCTAATAACATAGTTTTCACAAATATTATACAACCAAATGCAACACTTTGAGTCAAAATTACAAGTTGTTTGATACATTTGTTATATAGGAAAATATTCATGTAAATATTATATTTAAATATCACCATTACTATGACAATTTAATGATGAATAAATAGTCTACAAAAGATTAAGTAAGCCTTTATATTTCAAACATATGCAACTAAAGAAGCTTTGACTCAATGTAAGGCTGAATAATTAAATGCTCTAAATTCTTTCTAAAATGTACATTTGATCTCATATTCCATTTGAATCATTCACAACAGTAATAATTCATTGCTTCTATGATTCATTTCATTACCCTGGAAGATTTTCATTTAATGCTTTTTTGTCCTATTTCAGCAGATTATTATGTAAGTGCCCTAGAAGCATTCTCCAATGATCAATTCTATATCCCATGATATTATATCTGATGAGAAATTTTCCAAAAAAAAAGTTTTACTCATTTTATTATTTTTTTCTAATTTTATTCAAATTTAGTACATAGCCACTTTTCTCAATTAATTATCATGTTTTCGAGTGTTATTTAAATACAATAGTAATACATATCACCATCTTTTTGAACAATTTCAAATATTTAATGTTTAGACTAGCACTTTGAATATTCATCATATAAATTTCTCCATAAATATATATTTGGCATTTTAAAAAATTTATTGAAGCCCATCATACATACATAAACATATATAAACAATGAGTGTGTAGTAATAGTTGCCAACTTACAAAACAAATATGCATAACATCATACAGGAACATCTTACCTCACCCTACCAACAATACCTTGCATTCTTGTGAAATATTTTTAACTAATGATTAAACAGAGTGCTTAAAATATCAGTACCAAAGTATCATAACTTTAGTGTACTTTCCCCAACCCACCCTATTATTATTATTATATAATTTATATATGAACATACATAATCTATACATGTATAGCAAAAGATGTGAACTTACAATGAAAACATGCCAAACATCATGCATCATAAACGGGTCCCATCAACTCATTACCAATACCTTGCCTTGTTGTGGATATTTGTCAGAAATGATGAAAGAATATTACCAAAATCTTACTATGAACCATAGTCCTTATCTTAAATTTGGTGTATTTTCCCCAAACTCACCCCATTACTTTTTAAATATATTTTTATGATAGAAGTTGTAAACTTGCAAAACGGTTATGCACATATTCACTATTCCCAAACAACACCCCTCTATCAATACAACACACCATGGTGGAGTATTTGTTACAGATTATAAGATAATATCATCAGACTATTATCAGGTGCATAGCGTATATTTGGCACACTTTTTCCATACTCTGCCATTATCAACACAGTAAACACATTATTACTGTTAACCACAGTTCATAGGTCATTCCAGTTGTATTTTCCATGCTATTCCACATTCCCATGACCCTGCAATAGTGATGTACATTTACTCTAGCTCACAAAGGACACTCTTGCATTTGTACAATCAACCACAATTCTCACCCACCTCTGGTTTTACTGTTATTCAGTTCCTAGATTATTCTCTAGCTTTCTTTCAATTTACCTTTACATCCCTAGACTACACTTTTCAGTCACATTCTCATTTATAAGCCAATGTTGCTCACTACAATGTGTTACTATCACCTCTATACATTTCCACACTTTTATGATAAAGTTATTTAAAACTTCTACATACATTCAACATCAGTTGTCCATCTCAGTCCTGCCCTTATAGCCTTTAAATTCCACCACCTACCACCAGGTCTTGAAGATATTTTCTTATATTTCTTCTAGAAGCTTTGTGTTTCTTGATTTTATATTTAGGTATTTGATCCATTTTGAGTTTATTTTTGTATAAGGTGTGATAGAGGGTTCCTTTTTACTTCTTTTTGCTATGGATATCAAATTTTCTCATCACCATTTGTTGAATGGACTCCTCTGCCTGAGCTGGGTGTGCCTGACAGGCTCATAAAATTTTACTTGACCATAGATGTGAGGGTCTGTTTCTTATCCATCAGTTCAGTTGCATTACTCTATGTCTTGTCTTTATGCCAGTACCATGTTTTTGTTTTGTTTCTTTACCACTGTAGCTAGGTACTAAATTTTAAAGTCCAGAAATGAGGGTCCTTTGAGTTCACTTTTCCTTTTGAAGATGTTTCTCGCTATTCAGGCAGTTTAGCCTTCCAAATAAATTTGATAATCATGGTTTATATTTATTTACAACATGGTGGAATTTTTATTGGAATCACATTGAATCTGTATACCCATTTGGGTAGAATTGACATCTTAATGATATTTAGTTTTCCAATCCATAAGCATGGAATGTTCTTCCAATTATTTAGGTCTTTTCTGATTTCTTTTAACAGTGAATTGTTTTCTGAATACAAGTACTTTAAATTGTTAGTTAAATTTATTCCTAAATATTTGGTTCTTTTAGCTGATATTCTAAATGGAATTTTTACCTGACTTCTTCCTCAGATTGTGCATTACTAGTGTCTTTTAAAGGCTATTTCATCTAATATAAACACAGATACTCCAGAGTTTTGTTGTTTTTGTTTTGTTTCAATTTTTGGTTATTGAATGCCTGAAATATCTTTTTTTCAGCCTTTCACTTTCAATTTATTATTATCCTTGGGTCTAAGGTGCTTCTCTTGCAGACAGCATAGAGGTAGCTCATATTTTCTTATCCATTATGCCAGTCTGTGTATTTTGATTGGGAGTTTAATCCATATTACCATAAAGGCAGTTCTTATTTTATCCATTTTGACCTTTGGGTTTTATCTGTTATATTTTTCCCACTCTTTTGAGACTTTTACTTACTTTTATTGATATATTCTTCATTTCTAGACTCTTCTAAGCCTATCTTGCCACTTTTTCTTTTCAAACTGTAGCACACCCTTTACCATTTCCTGCAAAGCCAGTCTTTTGGTTACAAACTCTCTTAGTTTGTGTTTATCTGCAAATATTCTAAACTCACCTTCTTATATGAAAGACAATTTTTCTGGATATAAGACTTTTGGCTGGAAGTTTTCTCTTGCAGTATTTTACATATATCATGCCACTGTCTTCTTTTCTCCATGGTTTCTGATAAAAAAATCTTATTGGGTGTTCCTTATATGCTATGCATTGCTTTTCCATTGTTGCTTTCAGAATTATCTCTTTGCCTTTGAGGTTTGATATTCTGATTAGTATGTGTCTTGGAGTTGATCTATTTGGATTCATTCCGGTGAGAGTATGTTGTGCTTCTGGGACTTGGGTATCCATGTCCTTCAATAGGGTTGGGAAATTTTCTATCATTATTTCTTCAAAGGTTCTTTTTGTCCCTTTTTCCTTCTCCTTTCCTTTTGGGACACCCATGACATATATGTTTGCACTTTCCTTGCAGTCATTTGGTTCCCTGAGACCTTGTTCAATTTGTTCCATTCTCTTCTTCATGTGTTCTTTTTACTTTTTGGTTTCATAGACCATTTCTTCATGATTACTATTCCTGTCTTCTGATTCCTCAAATCTGGTATTCTGATTCCAGTTTGTTTTTAATTTCATTTAATGCACCTTTCATGCCCATAAGATCTACTATTTTTCTATTTTTGCTTTCAAATTCTTCTTTGTGCTCATCCAATGTCTTCTTATTATTCTTAATCTCTTTAGCCATCTAATTGAATTTATTAAGGAAATATGTTTGAACATATATGATTAGTTGTCTCAATTCCTATATATCATTTCAAGGATTATCTTGTTTTTTTAACTGGGCCATATTTTCCTGTTTCTTGGTGTGGATTGTAAATTTTTGTTGGCATTTGATATTTGGCTTACTAGATGTATTTATTCTGGATGAAGTTTCTCTCTTTAGCTTAGAACTTTCTTGCCCTGTCTCTTTTGCTGTTAGCATAGTAGGAGATGAGGATGTAGTTGATGCTGTAACTTGTGGAGGCTCGAGCTGCCCACATTGTTTAAAGGACTAATGAAACTTCTCTCAATTCTCTTCTTTGCCAGGGATAGAGACAGAGCCACAGCCATGTGTAATAATCCAAGTTGTGCAGACCTAGACTCTAATTGCCCAGAGAGTCTGATGAAGCTTCACAGCCCTTCATCCCCTGCCAAACCAAGGATGGTTCTGCAGGTTTGGACAGCAGTTTATGCCATCACATCCATAATGACCACAGTTACCCTGGGAGACTTCTGACTATTCAGTTTGTGCCAGCCTAACATACCTTCAGTTAACTGGAGAGGCTAGTGCAAGGCCTGCCAACTTCCTTGCTGCTAGAGGTGAGACTGAAGCCTAGGCTAGGACTGCAGCCCAATCTAAATGAAAGAAGTTAGTCCCTACCAACACTGTGATATTCAGTTAGTCAGGCATCCCCCCATGCTGGGGGAAGAGTGAAAATTGAAACTGCCAGTTCTCCTCTAATCCAGATAGGTTCAAACCACAGTTGTTCCTTGTTCCTAGGGTTGTACTCTAGCCAGCTGATCCCACCTATCAGTAGCTGAAGTCAGCATCCAACAATCTCTCCCTTCCCTGTTTTTTGGGAAAAGAGCCTTCCACTCTAGCCACAGAACATCTCCCAAGGCAGCTTGGGCCACCAGAGTAGAATTATTATCAGTCTCTCTAATGTGACTTGTATTTTCCCAGAGAGTCAGGTACAGGTCCTCCCAGTTTCCTTATTTCCAGAGGTGTGGCTGGGGCTTAGGCTACAGCTTCAGTCTTATCTGGATGGAAACAAGCCAGTTCTTACATTACTGTGACTTTCAGTCCATGCAGCTTCCCCTCATGACAAGGGCAGGGTAAAAATGGTGGTAACTGGCCTCTTTCTAACTAGACAAATTCAAACTTTAGCAGTTCTTAGGATTATACTTTATTCAGCTGACTTTACTAATCAGTAGCTGAAGTTGGTGCCCAACCATCTCCTCCTCCTCCATTTTTTGGAAGTGAATCTTCCCATACCAGCCATGGAATAGCTCCTGAGGTGGCTTGTACCACTAATGGAGGATGGGCACCAGCCTCTGTGGCATAGAATCATCTACTCATGAAACTATTCTGCAGATGGGTAGTATTTTCCTTTCATTCTTTCAAGAATGTTTCAGGATACTCTTCTGGTCTCCTGGAGCACCCAACAGTTGCTTTAGATAGTTCTTGGTGATTTCTAAATGCCCTGTAGCATAAGCTGATTCTAGGAGCTCCTTATTTGGCTGCCATTTTGCTTGTTGTTTTCCTTATATATTTCAACCAATCTTTTCCACAATTTCTGTATTCCCAGTGTGATGGTCACCTCAAATTTAAGCATTATGTAACAGTTTCAAGGTAAAGTTCTACTTAAACATTTGACAATTTTTAATGATTGGTGACAAATAGACAATCTATTCCAGGCACTTGGATATTAGTGTAAGAAGGACCATTTTGTGACATAATGACATAAATGAATAAAAAAATGTAAATAAAAAAGTAAATATGAAAAGTTGATAAAAAAACTCTGCTAAAAATATATGTAGAAATTCTTCAAGACTTCACTTTTCCATAATTATTACATGATGGAGGCAGGGCAAGATGGCATCTGAGTAAGTACACTGTCATCATCTCTCCTGCAAAGGACTGGCTATGTGATGATGGAATTCTGCTTGAGGGGGCTGTTTCGGGAATCTAAAAGGCAGGAGGTGTCTGGACGTTGATCTGGAGAGACTGCAGTAGAATTAGTGTTTGCTCAAGGTAGAATGGCATGTTCCTAACACTAAACTCAGAAGCTGTGGGAAGGGAACTTAGCCAAATAGGAAATAGAATAAGAAGAACAAAGTGACTTAGCACCCACACAAAAACAACAACTAATTAAACACCAAGATGAAGAAGCTAATCAATTGAATAAACCCAACAAGATAAAATGATGATCAGACAGCAAGAAAAAACTACAGACCATATAAATAATCAGGAAAATATGGCCCAATTGAATGAACAAACTGAAAACAAGGAAAAGAGTGGAATACTGAACAAATTATTAAAGCTTTCAAAACACATATCATGGACCAATTCACTGAAGGGAAGGAAGAGATTAAGCATATTAAGAAAACACATAGAAAGAACACAGAAGAAATTGTAATGATGTACAAAAAGATAATGGAGATGATGGAGATTAACAGCACAATCCAAGAAAATAAAAATACACTGTCAGCAAATAACAACAGATTTGAAGAGACAGAGGGAAGAATTAGTGATGTGGAAGACAGTATATCTGAAATCAAACAGATAGTAGAATTGATGGATAAAAAGATAGAAGAAATCCAGCAGGGACTTAGGGGACTGAATGACAATGCAAAATGTACAAATATACTCATGATAGGCATCCCAGAAGGTAAAGAGAAAGGGAAGGGGACAGAAGGGTTGTTGGAGGAAATAATGGCTAAAAGCTTCACTAACCTATTGAAAGAGAGGCATGTACATGTCCAGGAAATACAACACACCCCAAACAGCTTAAATACCAACAGGCCAACCAAAAGACATGTACTTGTCAATTTATCCAATGTGCAAGAGAAAGAGGAAATAGTAAAAGCAGCAAGAGAATAGAGAATCATCACAAAGAAGGGAGGCTCCATAAGATTAAGAGCTGATTTCTCATCTGAAACTATGGAAGCAGTAAGGCAGTGATATGACTTAGTCAAGGTACTAAAAGCAAAGAGTTTCCAGCCAAGAATATATCCAGAAAACTAGCCTTCAAAAATGATGGAGAGTTCAAAATATTCACAGATAAACAGAAACTAAGAGAGTATGCCAACAAGAAACCTGCCCTTCATGAAATACCAAAAAGAGTTCTGCAGGAGGAAAGGAAAAAACAGGAGAGACAGAACTGGAGGAGAGTGAAAGATCAACTAAAATGAGAAAAAGAGATTAAAAAATCAAACAATGTATGACAAGCGCAAGGCCAAAGAAATATGACTAATATAAGTAATTCCTTGAAAGTAATAACTCTGAATGTCAATCAACTGAACTCATCTGTTAAGAGACACAGATTGGAAGATTGGATAAGGAAATATGACCCATCTGTATGCTGTCTATAAAAAATACATCTTAGACCCAGAGATTCAAGGAGCTTGAAAAGTGATGCTGAAACCATAAGCTGGAACCCTGGGAAGTAAGCTCACAGAGGAAACAGAAGCAAGATCATGGCTGGGAGGAGCCCAGGAAGGCTGAACCCTTGCAGACATTAGCAGTCACCTTGTTCCAACACGTGATAATAGACTTTGGTGAGGGAAGTAACATATGCTTTATGGACTGGTATCTGTAAGCTTCTACTAAAAATAAGTATTCTTTATAAAAGCCAACCAATTTCTGCTATTTTGCATCAGCACTCCTTTGACTGACTAGTACACCATGTTTCCTAAACATTTTAATATGCTAATGATTATGATTTCCTAATAATTTTTGAGGATTTTTTAATCCTCAAAAAATAGGGTTACTCCAATTTTATTTTCCTGGGCTAACTTTGTCTTTGATATCCTATTTATAGGCTCATATGAAGGAGTAGAATAATCATGTGTGAGGAACATATAAATGAGTCTAAATCTGTTACATTGGGAATTAGGTTGTCATATAATCCAATGTAAGGTCCACCAATAGGAGGCTGAGTTCATGTGGTTGCATGCCTTGTCTATGGTGCCCAGGTTTCACCAGAACCCTCAGGGAATACCCAATTTGAGCCTTACTGGCAGCACTCTCATCACTGCAACACCTTCACACTACATCCACTGCTAATCCTCCCCATCCAACTTATAAAAAAGTTTTGATTACTTATTCATTCTCTAATTCTTTCTTATCTATGCTACTTTATACTTTTCATTGAAAAACATTTGGTAATTTATATGTTCATAGATCCTTCTCCATTTCCTCTAGATTATCTTATTTTTTAGTATATGTTTTTTCAGACTTCTGATATAATCCTTTTTTTTTATTTTGGTGATAATGCTTATGTTTTAATTTCTGTGTCTCCTCTCTTTTCCTTTGTTAGTTTTATTCATTTTAATAATCTTTTCAAAATTTAATTTTTGTATTTCATTGATGCCCTACTGCTTTTCTACTCTCTATTTCATTTATCCTCATTGTATTCTATGTCCTTCCATCTGATAAGTTTGTGTTTAATTTGCTCTTCTTTTTCTAACTTCTAATAGTGTTAAGTTGGATTTTTATTCAGAACATTTAAGTCTCTGAAATATATAAATAATGGGTATATGGGAAATAATATATTCAATAAAAGGAATAGAGGAATCATGATTAGGGGAAGTATAAATGTGTATAAATATGATATATTGGGGAAATTGATTACCTTATATCCCTAAATAGAGCCTATTAAAGAGGTGTTTTTTCATGTGGTGCTGTGTCTTGCCTATAGTGATTAACTGCACCTAAAGCACTAGGGACCACTTTTGTTTAAGGATTTGTTTACTGTGGCAGTTAGTGAAATCTGCCTCTGAGACCTACATTAACTAATACTCTTTGTTAGAAAAACACATCTTTTGTTAAGGTACACATACATAGGCAGCTATACGTTTCCTTCCATGCACTGACTTTGTTACATTCCAAATATTTTGAAATTTCATACATTTGTTTGTATTCATCTCTGCATAATTTTAATATCCATTGTGATTTTTCTTTAACCCATTAGTTGTTTAAAGAGTTTTTTTCTGAATTTTGAGTTTTCCTTCTAGATTTGCACTTATTCTTTTGTAAGAAACTTATATGATTTCAATAATTTATGTTTATTGAGACTTGTTTTTTGGCCTCACATATGATCTAATATGGAAAATTATCAATGTGTATTTGAGAAGAATGTGAATTCTGCTTTTATTATGTGAGTGTTTTATATAAGTCTGTTAGATTTACATAATTTATATCGCTGTGCAAACCACTCTGTCCTTATTGGTCTTCTGTCCACATGTTCTATTATTGAGAAAGTTATATTGATGTTTCCAAATAATATTTTATTTATGTCCATTTCTTCCTTCTAAACTTTCTGTTTTCTCCATAATTTTGGTGCTCTCTAGCTAGTTCTTTATATGTATTTATAATTGTTTTATCTTCTTTATAATTTTTTTAAATTTTTAAATAAGCTTTAGATTATATGCATTTTACATAAAAATCTAGGTGATTCCAATCTGCCCCATCCACACTTCTCCACTTTCACAAGATATTTCATCAGTGTGGTATATTTCCTACAATTGATGAACACATATTGAAACATTGCTGATAACTGTGAATTGCAATTTGCATGATAGTTTACACTCTGCCCCACACAATTTTCTAGGTAATGACAAAATATAAAATGAACTGTATCAGTCATTGCAATGTCATGCAAGACAATTCCACTGTCCCAAACAATTATTCTTCCCTCTACCTCTCCTCAGAACCTCTGCTGGTCACTGCCTTTATATCAATGGTAAAAGTTCTTCCATTGTTAGGATAATATTATTAATAGAATAATAAGAAGTTTACTTTAGTCCATTGTTCATCTTGAGGATTTGGAGATGATGATGCCCACTCTGTGTCTAATTAAGAGGATACTTAGATCCCATGAAGCGGACAGCTGGGCAATCTGTTCCTTGAGATGGGGATTTTCCATCATCTCCTTTTCAGTTGTCCTGGGTGAATCTAATGAACTGGAGAGTAGGTGCTACAACTCTGCTGAGATTCAGGGCTCAACTGGCAAATGAACAGACCGAAGATTTAAGTCTCTGAGGCATATTTATCATATATAGTATTAATTATAGGTTCAAATAAAAGGGACAGAAGAACCATATGTAAGAAAAACATAAATAAGTCTAACTGCTACACTGGGGAGCATAAATTCCAAATAAAGGTCCACTGACAGTGTGCTCAGTTCCTGAGCTTGTCATTTGGCCTAACAGCATTTAGATATCTCTAGAGCCCTGTAGCAGCTCAACATTGCTTATGAATACCAAAAATAGATATTGGATTATGTTTGTAAACTGATCTGTTCTTCTTGGCATATTAGATTTTGTTAAATTCAGGAGTTACACTTTTACTTAAGTTGTGATTAAGGCTTTGATTGGGCCATATCAGTAGTATTTTCAGTTCCTGTCTCCTTAGTCTCCTCAACCACATAGTAGAGGAGAGAGTGAGAGTTTGGGGTGCTGGAACACCAGGAATTAAACCCAAAGGAGAAGAACACAATGGAATAGAGACAGCTCCACAGACATGGCAAAGTCCCCGGGAAGAAAGAGATAACTATAATCTACAGCTGACCTTGCAGAGAGAGCAGATCAGCTGAGCCCAGAGAGGAATGTGCACCTGGAGAGAGACAAGACTCATAGCAGTTGATATTGGAATAAGCTGAGACCACAGAGCCTTAAGAGGTAGAGGGAGGCTGAACTATTTATTGCAGACATCAGCAGCCATCATACTACAACATGTGGGAACAGAACTGGGTGAGGGAAGTAACATATTTTATGGCATGTTAACTGTAAGCTTCTACCCCAAATAAATACCATTTTATAAAAGCCAACAGATTTCTGATATTTTGCACCAGTACCCATTTGGCTGACTAATACAAAATTTGGTACAGGGAATTGGGTTTTCATTTTGCAATTACCAAAGTGCTGGAGCAGTTTTATAAATGTATTTATAAATGTATTTTTGGAGGAATTGTGAAATGCCTGATGGAAAAGGCCTAGATTGCTTTGAAGAGACTGCTGATAATAGTATGAATGTAAAGATACTTTTTGTGAGGGCTTAGAAGTAACTGTTGAAACTATTACTGGAAATTGGAGGAAAGGCACTCCCTGTCCTAAAGCACAGAGTACCTAGCAAGACTGACTCCTGATGCTTTACAGAAGGCAGAATTTGAAAGTAGCAAGCCTGGGAACTGTGCTGAAGAACTTTCCAAATAAACTCTGAGAATGTGGCTTGGCTTCTCCTTGTAGTGTATAGCAAAATGCTAGATGAGAGAGATAAGCAGAGGAGTGAACTGTTTGTCATAAATAAATAAGAAACTGATTCTGGAAATTCCAAGCCTCTGTAAATCAAGCCCCCAGTTGATAGTGTCCCAGTTGAGGAATTAACTAAACTTGGAAGTTGTAAATCAGGATTGAAAATGCAGTTATCTAGGAAAGACTTGTTGAAAATCATACTGTTTGATGGCTTGGAGTCCTGCTTCTGGCATGCTAAACCAACAAAATTTTTGAGAGTTGAATAAACAAAATTTCTATCAGCCTGTAATAAAAGGGACATGAAAGTGAGAAATTGAAGGGAAAACAACTTTGAGAGGAAAACCGTGAAAGCTGAGTTATGGAATTAAGACATTTCCTCAGGCCAAGAGAGGAACCCCACACTTGAATACACATAGTTGAAATTGTGTGTGTTTTCCCCAGTAGATGAAAAGGGTGGGTTTTCCTGCCCATTGTTCAGGGAGAGTTTTGTTACCCCAGGGTACAGAGAGGGTGGGGTACATTCCCCAATGATTAGGGAGGATAATGTCATAATGCCATTTGTCTGACAGTGGTGGGCCTGTGCCTCATGGATTAAGGAAGGTCCGGTCATCAACACATTGCTATGGAAGCATTGGTCCTGTATGCCAAAGGTTAGGAAGGAGGTTGTATTCACACTAGTGTACTAGGGGGTTGAGACTGTACCCCAAATTTGGGTAAAGTTTGGTCATCACTTCAGTGCTCTTGGACTGTGAGGTCTGGTGCTTGGTTGCCACTCAGATTCTTGATGAGGATGAAAGTAATAAAATATTCTTTGGGAAAGCCTGTGGAAAGGGTTGGTTCATAAAAGTCCCCACAGAGAAGAAACCATCATCTTAAGAATGATTTTCACACTTTAACACTTAATGAAATATGCCTTTCAAATCTTCAGAATTGTAGGATACCCATGACTCATATTTCCTTTCCAGTTTCTCATTATGTAAAAGCAAATGATTATCCTTTGTCTATCCTTTTGTGTATTGGAAGCAGATAAATTGTTTTATATATAAGTTTCTGAGGTCTACAGCCAGATAGGACTTTGATCCAAGACAAACTGTATTTCTTTATACTGATTGTGATATGATTTTATACTTAGCATTGTTACTGAAATAAGGTTTTATGAATATCATAATGACTTTTTGGAATTCAGAGGGTAGAGTGTGGCAATTTGATATTGTTTATGATATCCAAAAATAGATATTGGATTATGTTTATAAACTGATCTTTTCCTCTAGGCATATTATATTGTGTTAGATTAACAAGATTCACTTTTACTTGATTAAAGTATGATTAAGGCTTTGATTGGTCTACTTCAGTAGGACATCGTTTCCTTGCCTCCTTTGTAACAAAGGAGATTCACAGAGAAAACTACCTGGCAGAGGAGAGAGTGAGGTTTTGAATGTTGGATCCTTGGGAAGTAAAAAAAAACAAGAGAAGAACACAGAAGAATAGTTTGTGCCTCCATACACATGGCAGAGGCCCTGGGAAGAGAGACTGATAGACTAAAGCTGACCTTGTGGAAAAAGCAGAACTACTGATCCCAAGGAGGAATCATGCTCTGGGGAGAGATGAAAGATTCCAGCCTACATTCATATTGCAAGAAGGTGGGACCACAGAACCTTAAGAGGAAGAGGGGTACTGAACTGTTGCAGTTGTCAACAGCCATCTTGCTCCAAGACTTGGCAAGAGACTTGGGTGAGGAAAGCAAATTATGTTTTATGGTCTGGTAACTGTAAGCTTCTACTGCAAATAAATACCCTTTTGTAAAAGCCAACAAATGTTTGGTATTTTGCATTAGTACCTCTTTAGCTGACTAATACAAGAATTCAGGTTTCCCACTGTTTGAGGCACTGTTTACTGTGAAAAGCAATGAAAGCCTGCTGATATTTGCATAAATTTAACATCTGGAATGAACTCCCAATTTACTTGGAAATCACTTAACCATAAAAACTATTTTTTATTTAATATTTTTCTTATTTGGTCAAGGTATTTTTCCAGATACATTGCTAGTTTGAACTTGGTAATAATCCCTCATTGCCAGGGATGTTCATCCCTGTGACTCATGTCTCATTCTAGGAGTGGGGGTGAAGGTAGTGCATTTATCTTCTTAATGAAGAGTTTACCTATTTTAAAAGAATCTGACTTCATTTGTAAAAATTTTTGAATTAGTATCTAGTTTGGTATTATTATAATCACCCAAACTTTTTGGTTTCTCTTTGCATGGAATACTATATTCTCCTCTTTTATTTCCAATATATTTCAATCTTCTCTCATATGTCCTCAATTACCACTTATGTTTCAGTTCATTTGTTCTTTTATTGTAAATCTTTTAAAATCCTTTAATTGTCTGTGCAATTTTAAAAATAATTTTGTGCCTACATATTGCTTACCTTAATAACCTAAATTTATAACATTTTATATTGTAGACATATGTTCCTAGAAACATTCATCACTCCTGTTTTTTGTTATTCTTGCCACAAATTCAATATTTATAGAATATAGGCACCTCTATAAATTTATAATTATTTTATATATTTGTATTTTAAATCACCTAAAAATAAAAAAGATAGTGTAAATATATTTAACAATGTACTTACCTCTCATAAAGAGTTTTATATTTATATATGGCTTCAAACTAATGCCTAGTATCCTTTCCTTTCAACTTGAATGAATCCCTTTAGCATTTCTTGTAGCACATGTCTGGTGGTAACAAATAGCTTCATTTTGTTTTTTTCTGGGGTATCTTAAGTGTCTTAATTTATCCCACAGGTTTTAAAAGAAATTATTGTGAGATATTAAATTCTTTGTGATAGTTATTTTTCCTTTTAGAACATTACATAATGTCATCACACTGCCTGCTATCTTCCATGGTTTCTGATGAGAAATTGGCTGTTATGCTTCTTGAGCATTAAATGTACATGATGACTGACTTCTCTCTAGCTATCCTCAAGATTTATTCTTTGTCTTTTGGCAGTCATCATTTTGATTATATATTGTCTTTTTAAGGATTTCCCTGAGTTTTTTCTTATTTTAATTTATTTGAAATTCTTGGGTGTTTATTGATCCCATGTTGCATAAATTGGCTTGCTTGATACATTCTTACAGCTCCCTTTGTTCCTTCATTTCTCTTCATTCTTCTTTTCTTTCTTCCCTTCAGACAGAAAATTTTTAGACAACCTATCTTCAAAATCTCTAATTCTTTCCTTGGCCTATTTAAATTTGCCATTGAATCAAACTAGGGAATTTTGTTATTTCAGGTACTGTGCTTTTGAAGCCCAGGAGTTTTGTTTGATCCTTTAAAAAAATTCTATCTCTTTATTCAAATTTTAAATTTGTTCAGATAGCATTTTCCTTTTTTCCTTTAATTCTTTGTCCATGTTGTCTTTAGTTCATCAAGCCTATTTAGGAAAATTTTCTTAATATAGTTGACTTTTGTTTCAATATCTGTGTTTCCTCATGATGATTTCTGTTGTTTAATTTTGCTCATTTTTATGAACCATCTTTTTCTGATTATTTGTTTGTTTCCTGAATATTTGCTTTAATCTAGACATTTAAACTTTTTATAAGTTAACCTTGAACATCAGATTCTTCCCCTTTCAAAGGACTTGTGATTTATCTATTTGTTTGCTTATTTTTAGCTTAACAAGGATTTATTCACAGGAATACAGGTAAGCAGAGAAATAAAATAGAAAAGCTAAACAAATAAAATGAAGCTGATCCACACCAACTTTCACTCTTTAGCTTTAAACTTGAATATCATGTTGGTAAACAGAAATACAAACTGGCACAACGTAGGGGAATGAATAACAGTCTCACTTTATGTGATGCAAACATTCTACTTTCCCATGAATTTAAATTAATTTTAATCGTTATGAGTCAGAAAGCATTCCTGAACATGAATCTTAAATTTCACATTAATAAGTACAACCATCAAATTATACCCTCTGTGTTATGTTTTCATACAGAATTAAGGTGTCAATCTTTAGTTTGATATGCCCATCTACATTTATTTTTCCCTCTCTGCCCTTTGCAAAAGTTAAAATAAATGACTAATTTGATATTTCACAGGTGATTCATTGTTTAAATTTATTTCATTTTATTTCCAAATTCTTTTAGATTATGTTAGATTGTAAGTTCAAAGAGTTGCTTCTACTATGTGTAGGCAAGCTGATTTTAACTATATTATCTTCATTTATGTACTTTATCAGCATGCAATACAAGACCCTATCATATGGGATATTTTATATAAAAACTTTTAAATAAAAATAAAGCTTCCTGTGGAGGACAAGGTGGCAGCAGAACTAGGAGCTCCAAAAGTCAGCTTTTCCTACAGGGCAGATAGTAATCACCCAGAGTTTTCTAAACACCTATTTGAGGGCCTCAGGAGATGTGAAAAGCATCCTGAAACATCTATTCCAAATGCTATTCTATGACTCCATTGTCCAAATACCTGGGAGGAAGAGATGGTTGGGCAATGACTAAAGCTACTTATTAATAAATTTAGCTGGCTAAAGTGAAATTCTAAGAACAGCTGAATTTTAAACATATCCAAGTCTGAAAGAGACTGATAGCTGCCATATTAACTTGGCCCCAGCTTGAGGTGAAGGGGCACTGATTGAAAACCACAGTGCTGGTAGGAGCAGGTTTCTTCTGACCCAGATCAGATTGGAGTGCTAACCTAAATCCCAGTCCCACTTCCAACAGGGAGAAAATGGGGGGACTTGCACCAACCTCTCTTGATGCCTTTGGCTGGCATGAGTAATTAGTCAGTAACCTAGGGATCCATCCCTGCACCCCAATAGGATTTTTGTTTCCTAAGCCTTTCTGGACAACTGCAAGTGCTTTCAGTCCATATGTACTGGTTTGTTGGGCACGTTCAATTTTATCTCCATGCCTTCACCCATAAAGGATAAGAGGTGTTGGTGTTTCTTCAGCCTTTCTGTGAAATTGCAGGTGTTTTCAGCACACAGGCTGGATAATTGAGCACCTGTAACTCCATGCCTGCCCTCAAGTAGGATAAGAAGTGAGCTGTGTTTTCTCAGCTTCTCCAGGCAACTGCAGGTACTTTTGGGCCACAAAAACTGGTTTGTTGCACATCTTTGATTCCATCTCCACTTCTACCCTCCCCATAAGAGAGGAGGGACCTGGTGTTTCCTCAACCTCTCAGGGAAACTGGAGGGCCTTTTTGCCTGCACAAACTTGACTGTTGGGCAACTATGGCTCCACCCCCCCACACCCCTGATAGGAAAAAAGAGAGATTGTTTCTCCAGCCTGTCTGGGTAACTGCATTTGCTTTTAGCCCAAAAAGACTGAATAGTCTGCCAATTGTAGCTCCAAACTGATTCCCAAGTAGGTTAAGAAGGAAGATGGGTTTCCTTAGTCTTTCTGAGCAACAGCAGACACTTTCAGCTTGCATGGCCTGGACTTGTTGGTAACTATGGATTCACTGGATACTCCAATAAGAAAGAAGGGGTCTGGGGTTTCCATAGCATTTCAAGGTAATGGCGGGTACTTTCAGCCTACAGGGCCTGAAATGTTGTTTAACCATGACTCTGCCCCCACCCTCAATAAGATAAGAGAGAGCTGGTGCTTCCTCAGCTTCTCTGGATAATAGCAGTCTTTTTGGCCTCCATGGCCTAAACAATTGTGTTTAAGTGGTTATATTCCCACTCCCTGACAGAATGCCCTCAGTCTCTCAAAATAACTGCAGGTATATTCATCCCACATGGATTAGATTTTTGGGCACTCCAGAGGTTCCATCCTCAACCTGGCAAGGAGGTGAGGCAATTGTAGGTCAATCTACCTGGGCAACAGTGAACATTTAAACCTGCATTAGAGATAGCTGCTCATACTTTGCAACTTCATTCCCACACTAGGCTGGAAGGAAGGGTTGTGAAACTACATCAGGCTCTCTGGGCAATTACAGAAGTCTTGGCCTGCATAACTTGGATTATTACACATAACTGTGGCTCTGTCACTACCACTGGCAGGGGAGAAAGGTGGGAGAAGTTCCATCAGTTCTTGGGGAAATATAGGTAGCTTCAGGTGCCACACCTTACAGCATCAACTATATCTATGGCTACTTCTACACAACCATCAAGGGAGAAAAAGCAAGAAATACCTAAACTAAAGAAAGACACTTCACCTTGAATAAACACATCTAGTAAGTCAGATGCCAGGACACCCACAAAAATTCACAATCCATACCAAGAAACTGGAATATATGGCCCAGTCAAAGGAAAAATATAAACCACCAGATGACATAAAGGAGTTGAGAAAACTCATCAGAGATGATCAAACAAATCACCTTAATAAATTCAATTCGATGGCTAAAGAGATTAAGGAGATTAAGAAGACACTTTTGAGCACAAAGAAGAATGTGGAAGCACCTAAGAGTTAACAGATCTTGTATGAATGGAAGGAGCAATAAATCAAATTAAAAAACACTGGAGGCATATAACAGCATATATAAGGAGGCAGAAGAAAGTATTAGTTAGCTTTAAGTCATGGCCTCTGTAAGCAAACATGCAAAAGAACAGATGAATTAAAGAATGAAACAAATCCAACAGTATCTCAGGGAGTTAATTGATAACAAGAGGCAGGCAAACATATGTGTCATGGGTGTCCCAGAAGGAGAAGAGCAGGGAAAAGGGGTGAAAGACTATTTGTAGAACTAATGGTAGAAAATTTCCCAATTTGATTGAAAGACATAGATATCTGTGTTCTGGAACAAAAATACCCCTTCCGAATAAAGCTGAATAGGCAGACACTGAGACACACACTTACCACAATGTCAAATGCCAAAGACAAAGAGAGAATTCTGAGATCAGCAAGAGAAAAGCAATACATAACATTGAAGAAATACCCAGTAAGACTAAGTTCCAATTGCTCATCAGAAACCACAGTGACAATTAGGCAGTGATATGATATATTGAAGATACTGCAAGTGAAATCTGCCAGCCAGTAATCTTATATCCAGCAAGATCATCATTCAAAAAAAAAGACCTTTAGAATTTTCACAGATAAATAGAAACTCATAGAGTTTATAAAAAAGATACTGGATTTGCAGGAAATAATAAAGGGAATTCTACAGCCTGAAATGAAAAGACAGGAAGGAGATGCTTGGAAGAGAGACTAGAAATGAAGATTTTTATCAGAAAAAGTAATTAAAGTGTCAAAATGTGGTGAAGGTAAAAAGATAAAAGCCAAAGTTAAAAATTGAAGAAAAAGAGAAAAAGAATTGCCTTTATAGTAATAATATTGAATGTCAATGGCTTAAACTCTACAATCGAAAGACAGAGATTGGCATAATGGATAAGAAAATAAAAGCTATCTATATGCTGTCTGCAAGAGACTAATCTTAGGCAAAAGGATACCAATATATTGAGAGTGAAAGTTTGGAAAAAGACATTCCACACATGCAGAAACAAAAAAGAAAGAAAAGGCTGGAGTAGCTATACTTATATACTATAAAACAGACTTTAAGAGATAAACTGTTATTAGAGACAGGAAAAGACATTATTTATTGATAAAAAGGAGGAATTCACCAGTAAGAAATAATCATAAATATATATGCACCTAACCAGTATTCCACAAGATACATGAGGCACACACTGACACAACTGAAGATAGATAGAGATATCTCTACAAAAATAGTGGAAGACTTCAATTCACCACTCTCTGCATTGGACAGAGCAAATGGGCAGAGGATCAAAGGAGAAACAGAAAGCATGAATAATATGAAAAATATATTAAACCTAATAGACATATTAAGAACATTGCTCCCCAAAACAGCAGAATATACATTCTTTTCAAATATTCATTGATCTTTCTCCTGGATAGATCATATGGTGGGTAACAAATTGGGTCTCAATAATTTCAACAAGAAGTAAATTATACAAAGCACTTTTTTGATCATAATAGAATAAAGTTGGAAATCAATAAGAAGTGTAAAAAATGGAAAATTCACAAATATGTGGAAATTAAACACACATTCTGAGATAAACAGTGTGTCAAAGAAGAAATTACAATAGAAATCAATAAATATAATGAGAGTAATGAAAAAGAAAACATAGCATATCAACACCTATGGAATACTGTGAAGCCAGTGTGGAGAGAGTAATTTATAGCCCTCAAAACATACAGTAAAAAGAAAAAGAGCAAAAATCAATGAACTAATTACACAGATGAAGTAACAAGAAACATAACAGCAAACTAATCTGATAGCAAGTAGAATGAATGAAATAACACCTAAGCAGAAATAAATTAAATTAAGAAAAAAGAGAATTTTGGAAACCAAAAATTGGGTCTTTGAGAAGATTAACAGAATCAACAAACACTTAGCTAGACTGACAAAGAAAAAAAGGGAAAGATGAAAATTAAAGAAATGAAAAATGAAAATGGGGTCATTGCTTGTGACCCCACAGAAATAAAAAAGAACATAAGGGGATACTATGAATAACTGTGCAAAAAATAAGAAAATATAAATGAAATGGAAAAATTACATGGAATTATGAAAAACATGCACTGATCCTAGAACAAATAGAAGACTGAAACAATTAAAGAAATGGAAAACAAAATTCTAAAACATATTTGGAAGGGTAAGGGATCCCAAATGGTCATAAACATATTAAAAAGAACAAAAAAATTGAGAACCATCACTTTCAAACAATAAAGCATATGACCTAGCTATAGTGATAAAAAAACAGCATGGTACTGACATGAAGATAGATACATAGATCAAGAAAAACTAAGGGATGGTTCAGAAATAGGTTCCAACATCTGGGGTCAAGTGATTTTTGACAAACTTTTCAAACTCACCCCCAGCTGGGGCAGAAGAGTCTATTCAAAGTATCGAGAACTGAATATCCAGAGCCAAAAGAAAGAGGACCCCTATCCAACACTTTATTTTAAAAATTGCTTAAAATAGATCAAAGACCTAAATTTAAAAGCAAGAATCATCTGGCAGGACCATAGAACCTGTGGGTCTCTGTAGCCCTCAGGAGAACCAGTACCTGGACTTCTATCTACTTTGGCTGTCTCTGGGGCCCTGCTGAGGCACGCATAATCATTACCTCTCTGATGACCTCCTGACTCTTTTTTGGAGACTCATAGCCAGGCCCTGAGTCTCAGCAGACTTGCAGCTCCTACCCTCTGGTTTATTGGACTTACCCTGGTCAGCTAACAGGGAGTTGAAGGTCAACCACCACACCATGGAGCCAAGAGTGCCTATAACTGCAAGTAGGAGAAATGCATCCATCATCCATGTGGAATCTAAGCCCCCTCTTGATATAGAGGGGAGTGAACATAACCATCCCAAGGTCCACAGGCTGGAGGAATAGAGTGTGGATTAGAGTGGACTTAATGATATTGTACTATGGAGCTATTGTAATTAGTAATGGAAAAAATTGTAGCATTGATGTGGAGAAAGTGGCCACAGTATCTGCTGGGGGTAGGGAGAGGGAAGAAGAGATATGATGTGGGGGCATTTTCAGGACTTGGAGTTGTCCTGGGTGGTACTGCCAGGACAGATGCTGGACATTGTATGTCCTGCCATGGCCCATTGGGTGGACTGGGGGAGAATGTAAACTACAGTTAAATCACTATCCATGTGGTGCAGCAGTGCTCCAAAATGTATTCTCCAAATGCAATGAATGTGCCACGATGATGAAAAAGTTGTTGATGTGGGAGGAGTGAGGTGAGGATGTGGGGGCATATGGGGACCTCATATTTTTTTAATGTAACGTTTAAAAAAATAAAGAAGAAAAAAAGAGAAAAAAGAAACATAAAAAAAATAAATAAAAGCAAAAACCATAAAGCTCCTTGAAGAAAATTAGGAAAAACATCTTCAAGACTTGGTTTTAGGTGATGCATTCTTAAACTTTATACTGAAATCAGCATGAGCAACAAAAGAAAACATGGATAAATGGGACCTTCTGGAACTTAAACACTTTTGTGACTCAAAGGACTTCATCAAGAAGTTGAAAAGGCAGCCTGCTCAAAGGGATAAACTACTTTAAAACCACTTATATTATAAGGGTTTGATTTCCATTCTATATAAAGGAATCATACAACTCAGCAATAAAAGAGCATGCAACCCAATTTAAAAATGGGCAGAAGTTTCAAATATACACATCTCCAAAGATGAAATACAAATGGCCAAAACACATGGAAAAATGTTCCATATCATTAGATATTAGGGAAATGTAAATCAAAACGACAATGAGATATTATCTCACACTTCATAGAATGGTCATTATTTTAAAAAACATGAAATAATAAGTGTTGGAGAATATGTGGTGAAATAGGAACACTCCTTCAATGTTGGTGGTAATGTAAAATGGTGCAGCTTTTGTGGAAGACAGTTTGGTGGTTCCTGGAAGCAAAATACAGAACTGGATATGATCCAGTAATTCCTCTACTAGGAATATATCCAGAAGAACTGAAAACTGACATGAACAGACAATGGCAGACTGATATTCATAGTAGCATTATTCACAATTTCAAAAGATGGAAACAACCCAAATGTCCATCAACCAATGAATGGATAAACAAAATGTGGTTATTCATATGATGGAATACTATGCTGCAGTTAGAAGAAAGGAAAATGGGACACGCATGAGAACATGGATGGATCTTGAAGACATGAAGCTAAGTGATGCAAGCCAGACATAAAAAGACAAATTTGCATAGTCTCATTAATATGAACTAATTATGAAGAATAACTACCAAGAGGTAAAACCTAGAGTATAGACTATTAGGAGATATATGAAGGCTGGAAGGACTACTGATAATGTATGTAGAAATTTTAATTAAATTGAATATAAAAGTGTGGGCATGGATAGAGTTGATAGTACACATTATAGTGAGTAACAGCTGGTTTAAAAAAGGAATTGCTATTGAAAAAAATTCTGGGTATGTAAATACCAATTAAAAAATAAACTAGAGAATAATCTAGGGACTAAATAACACAGCTAGCCCAGGGCTTGATGAGAATTGTTGATGGTACAGATACAAGCATGTGCTCTGTGAACTAGTGTGGATATATGTCATTATTGCAGGGGGGTGTGAATCTGGAGAAGCATAGGAAAAATATAAATGGAGTGACTGATGGACTGTAGCTAACAGCAACACAGTAATATCCTTGCATCAATGCCAAAGAGTTATAATGTTAATTATGGGGCTATGGAAAAGTGTGCCAAATAGACCATGGTTAATTGTAATGGTCTGATGATATTGTCTCATAACTATAATAAAAATTCCACTACAGTGTAGGATGTTGGTGAAGGGGTATTGTATAGGAATTCTACATATTAGTTCACAATAAGTTCACAATCTCTGTAATAAAAGTATATTAAAAATAATAGAGTGGGTTAGGGGGAAAATACACCAAATGTAAGATATGGACTATAGTTAGTAGTAATATTTTGATGATGCTCTTGCATAGTTTGTAACAAATGTTTCACAATAATGCAATATATATGTATTGGAAGATGTATGGAAATCCTGTATTATATTACACATGTTAATTTTTATCTTCACAATTTTTGCTATGCACTTACTGTTTTGTAGGTTCATGTATGAATATATACATCAATAAAATTTTTAAAAAGTTAAAACAAGCCTCTTTAGTGTTTGTAATCCCCATTTTTAGGTTTCTGTTATTGTGCACTATAAAATTTTTCCTTTCTTTTTCCTATGCATCATTTATGTGGTTCTTGTTTGGGTACAATTCACAATATTTCACAATGCAGTGTTTTGTGAGAAGACTGAATTTTTTTCCCTCTTCACCTCTGGTGTGGACTTGTAACTGGAGACCGTTTTCCACCCACAAAGAGTCCAGATGGTAAAATAATTCCCAATATCAACTTAATACAGTGATGGCAATACCTGCCTCTCACCCCTCCCCGTAGGGTTGGGATTGTACTGTATTTCTTACTGGTTTACCCTTCCCCCTGTAAAGGGCAACATTTTCCTTGAGTGCAGAGTTACCCTCATAGTTTCCAAGAATTAAGGACCACTAATTATTCTACTTTAGCCTGCGTGTATCAGATTTAACACCATAAAACCTGTAAGACCTTCTTTTAAAGGAAGCCAAAATTGATCAGAGAAACACCTCCAATTTTCATCCCCAAATTGATTATTTTTAAATTCATGAAAGACATTACAGAATGTGTCTCTGAGATCATCTTGTAACTTAATCCATGACTCAAAAGCATCACAAAAATATACAAAATCTTGGATTATGCAACTGAGATTCACAATGATCATTGTGAAAAAATATACAGAATGCAGAATCATTTTCCTCATTATCCCCTACATTTCTGAGGAACGTGCACTAGGGTCTTAAAAACTGCTGTAGCATGGGGTTCACCTCTTGAGGGCAAACATAGCCATGGTGACCGATTGTTATTGCTTATTCTCTATTAACATCTTTGTTGTGTTGAATCTGGTAATGATTTCTTTAAGCTGGTGCAAAACCATAGTAATATAAGGCTGCATCTCTCTATCTATTTGAATGGAAATTCTCCAATTGCCCATGGCAGCATTGTTACAGGGTGACAGGAACTCTGGATTTAGATTCATTCCCATTATTGGCATGAAATCAGCTATACAATGTTGAACAGGCTGAAAATAAGCTTTCATCAGGTCACTAACAGTGTGAAGGAACTCTGTGGAACATCTGATATTTTACCCTGAATGCATTTGTACATTAGAGTTAGAACGTTCCCTAGTGCTACTAGATGCTCAATATTGCCTCCAAATCTTTCAGCCAGGCCACTGAGGAAATCTAAAGCCACTATCATAAAATCTTAATCTGGAACCTTATATTGTTCTGTTTGAACATTATTCATATGGCTTATGCAAGACTGTTCTGTTCTAGATTTACACAATGTTGGTAAACAAGTTCACAATATGGAAGGAAAAAAAGATTGTACAGCTATGGAAACTGAAGATAAGCCCTCAAGTAAAAGGAAGTGATCTTTATCTTTATCTTTTAACACGTTCCCTTTCTGGATCTGTGAGGCATTAGCATCTAAATACATTCTGGTTTGTTTAATCAATATCCTACTGAATCTGCTAATGTCCCTATGGCATCACAAAGTATGAGCAGTAAATATGCTGATATTTATTAATGCAAAGACCAGGGTATCAAGTATATAAGCAAGGTAAGGGATATTTTCTGTACAAGACTCCTCTTATAGAGTAGCAAAGGCACCACAAGCAAGTTTATGTACTCTCTTGCTGCTATTCCAGATACACTTTAGCAATTATATAATTAATGGATCCAGGTAAGTGTCTGGGGGCTTACTGATTATAAAATATGTGTAGCAGCTAAGAGTTCAGCATGTTATGGAGTACACAAGAAATTATTTATCAGAGAAATACTGACTGAGGTGAGGAATGAGAGCAAGCACATATGGAATTATGCCCTGTATGAAACCTTTAGAAGTTGCTCCTAAAACCAAGATGCCAGATTCTCTAATGACCTACTTGTAATGAAAAAGTGGTACTTTCAAAAAGGGACAAAATATGTGGCAAAAGTTCATCATGAGAACACTGGATCCTAACTACTAGACCACCAGGGAGCCAACACAGGAGAGGGTAAAAAGGGGTATAAAATGGAGACATGTTTGGAACTTGGAAATGTCCTGAGTTACATAGCAATGACAGATACAGTCATTATGTATCCTGCCATAATCTACAGAATTGAGTGGGAAAGAGTGTGAACTTCAATGTAAAGTATAATCCATGCTTAGTGGCAATGTTCCAATTGTGTTCAACAATTGCCATTAATGTATGACATTAATGAAAGAAGTTGTTAATGTGGAGAAGAGTGGGAAGTGTAGGGAGTGAGACACACAGGAATCCTTAAATTTTTTTCTAACATTTAGTGTAACTCAAGTATCTTTTAAAAAAATGAAAAAAAAATTTTTTAAAAATTCATCACAAGATACATCTTCTGAGAATGTCTATGGCAACAACAGAACTTTTTCTTAGATTCTAGTCAGAAATTGTATCATTATCAATTTCATCATCATCATCATCTTCCTTTTCAATTCCATCTTCATCATGTTGCTGAGCCACTGTGCTTGCCTGATGGAAACATGGCCTTATAAATCCTACTCACTGCTCACTATCAGTAATTGTTTTATCTTCTTTAACATGACCCTTAAGTAGGATATCTATATCTGAATGCTTCATGGCATTCACTAACACAGGAATCGACTAAGGAAGATGTGTTATGAGTACAAATTTGTGTATTGGCTGCTAAAGCCAAAGCCAGTCAAAATTGACAAGTTTCTAAAGCCGTATTTACAATTTGATCTTGAGTCTTGCGTAACATGTACTCAACTATGTAATGCATGTGAGGAAACAAGCAATCCATTCAAACTTCAAGCAACATAACAAGAGCTTTGCACACATTTTCTGTATCTTTGGTTCATCACCAACCAATGCAAAGGGATCCTCAATAAAACAATCAACGTGAAACATCAGACCTTGGGCTTACTGATGATAAACTGATTGATACATGCAACATCATGAAAACTTATTTTTTGTCAACTGTGCTTGAAGAAGTATAAAAACTTGGGAATCAAGATATTGAGAGGACAATCTAAAGCAGCATTATTTAAAATCTCAGAAGAACCATCACTTTCTTCTGAATGGCACCAAATGCCCCCTCACAGGTTTTGTAATCTTCAAAATGCAATAGGCTACAGAATTTTGGAAAGAGGATGTGCCAATTCTGTAATACTCCTTTGGAGGCTATGGCTGTAACTTAAATACCTAGAGTGACTCTACTGAGAGAGGAAGAGTCCATAATATCATTTAAACATTCACTTTTAAATAAAGTCTGTTACACCATTTGGAAGTTTTTGAAAATGTGCTTTCACATTATTGTTGAAGACATGGTCACTCAATGATCTTTGGTTTCATATGCAGATTTTAATTTTGTAAAAACAAAATCAAAGTAGTTGTTGAAATCTGGTTATTGATCGAGCTGTTTCCGTTTCTGTTGCATGTTTTTCTAGATGGTGGTGTCTATGTCAGGGACTACTTCAGCAACTCTTGGATTTGCTGGAGACCTTGCTCATCAGGTTTCCCCTCAAACTCCATTTTGCTTTGACAGTTCTCACCATCCCATAGGTCTATGGTGCTCAGGTTATCTTACTTATTTATTCATCCATTTATTTATTTATTTTAAAAGTCAGTAGCAGTTTATTAAGTGATATTTCTAAATTATTTTGACACAGACTATATTCTTTGACATGTGTGGCCAGTGATATATCTTTCATGTATTTTCTATTTGGCTTGTGCTATGGCAGAAATTTCCTGGAATTCCAGGAGTGTACACAAACAAAATGAAAAAGAAAAAAAAATCACTGCTCGCATCCAATGCACATTGACCTTGTGCCAGTTGTTCTCTTCAGTACTTAGCCAGTTTTGCACAGAGCATGGATAACATCACAAGGTCAAAACTTATAGGGTCCTCAGTATTTTATGATCATGTACCTTGCTCTAGTTATCTATGGCTTTAGAAATTCCCTAAATGCATGTAATCAATAAGTACCAATTTTCCCAGAGAAATTCTCCTTAGTATATCCTCAGTGATCAAGGTGATATCTATGGTATGCCTGCAACTTGTGAGTTCATAGTGAATTCTGGAATATGGAAGGAAGAGATAAGCATGTTGGGTCTGTCCTTCTTGTAGCTACCACATGAATTATAATAGATATACATACACTCTGATTTACAAGTAAGGGAGGATCTGTACCTTCCAGAACCAGGGACCCACATTGGAACTCCTGAGTTATTCTAACCCACTCTGGTGGTGAGCTAGTGAGAGTGTGGAGGAAGGGCTAGTAAAAGTGTTACAATGCAATCTTACTCTCTTTAAGTTTCAATTTTTCTTGATTCAACATTCACTTGGTTGGTGTAAACATTTTAGTATTTTCCAGAATTCTGAGAATTTTGGTTCTGACTCTTTCAGCTTGTTTTTCAATATTTATGTAGGAGATCAGAATTTTGGAGGTTCTTGTTCCATAATCTTGCTATTTTCAGTTTCATAACTGATACTTTTTATGAACATCCCACATTAAGTATTAGTAAAATCTGCATACTCAATTTAAACAATCACTGGCATCACCTGCTATATATATGTGGGTAATGGTAATTTCAATCCCAAGTGCCTTCCTCATGACAAGGAGTGCCACTTACATCAGCAGGGGCTGCAGGCCCTAATCAGGACCTACTCAGAGCAAGTTCACCAGAGCATGCCTTCTAGTCTAGCTTTCTTCTCCTCTCTCTCAGAGTCCAAGTTCTGCGGAGGAAGATATTCTAACTAGTAGCCCATAAGAATTAATCTGGGAAATCAGAGGTAATTGCTTCATTGACAAAAAGACATGATATATTTCCCAGCTATTGTGTTGACTACTCTATGAAATCATCATCGACTCATCTTTTGTTCATGCCTGAGAATACCCCAGTCCAGAGGATATCCGTGGTCAGTGCCCAGAACCCAGGAGCAGCAGTGATGGAGCTGATGGCTTGATGGACTATAAAGTATGGGGAGATATGTGAGTGCCACTGAACTGTCTGTCCAACAAAGCTTCTTGTTGTTTTGGGGAGAGCCTGTGGTAGTGTCAGGAGACAGGACATCTGGGATATTGACTGACATCAGATCAGACAATTAGAATGGACAACAGAAGTAACAGGAGCAGGGTCCTAGGTATTCTCATTTATTACAGTCACAAACTGTTGGTGTCTGGATTATGAAGAAATCTGTATGGTAACAGTGTCACAGGGTGAGAGAGTTTAAACACACCTTGTAATGTATGTAGGGTTTTATAATCTAATGTGGACATTTTCTTCATTTTCACAACTATTGTGCATGTGCCTATTATACAACATAAAATCAGAGTATAAGCTTTAACCAAAGAAAGTTCCAAGTACTTCATGTAAATGAACTAAGTGGAAAGAAAAGACTAAAATTTTTTAAGGATGAAGATAAAAAAATTCCATAAAAGAAGGCATGGTTGTAGTGAAAATAAAAAAAGTAGAAGTATAAATGATCACTTTATATAAAAGTAGTAGTAAGAAATCATTTTCTTGATTACAGACAATTAAAATAGGGTGTATAACAAAGGTATCAAATATAAACAAATACCAAAAAGAGCTTTTAAATAATTTAATTATATTTGTATATTACTTTGAGGCTTATTCTCCCATTTTTTTAAATTTGTTAGAATATTTACTGAATTTCAGTAATTCAAAGAAAATTAACAATTGTGACACTGGAAAATTGAAGAAGATAGGAAGAGGATTTTAAATTTTCATTTTTATCTCCTTATACGACTCTATTTTTTATTGTTTATATGTATTACTTTTATAATAAAGTTTACATTAAAATGTAAAAACAATAAAGAAAAAAGAAAAGGAAGCAGGTAATTACACAAGGTCATGTGACACCTAGCAAAACAAAACAAGGATCAACACACAAATTTAACAGGCAGTTTGCTATATGTTGGTTTATAAAATCAAAAACACTCAGGAAAGTCCTGCTTATGATAAATTGTTAATTTTTAAATTTAGCACATAGCACTGTATATTCATTCAGCTTATGTCAGCTTTTAGTTGTTAACTGTGGTTATTTTTTGATGGTCAAATCCACAGAAACATTTTAATGTTTTTTAAACATTTTTGTAAAGAATGAATTTTCAAGGAATGTATATGAATAACAACAAGACTATCAAAACCTTAAAATGAGTTTGTAAACAACAAAGGGTTAACTGGCCTCTGCTGCTTATTGTTCAATATCTGAGGATTTCTGTTTTATATTTTATTTCTGTTTTGGTTTTTTTGTTGTTGTTGTTTGCTCAAGATAGGAAAGGATTTTGTGAGATCTATGTATCATTTTAATTTTTTTACTTAATTATCTTTATTTAAAGTTAATAAATCACATGAAACATTACATTAAAAAACATGAGGTTCCCACATCACCCACTCCCCACCCTCCCACCCCCATCAATTTTTTTAGTTGAAGATACATAGATCACAAAAAATGTTACATTCAAAAAACATAAGAGGTAAACATTACATTAAAAAACATAAGAGGTCCCCATATACCCCACTCCTCACCCCCCACCCCACCAATTTTTTTCACTTTATTTTTTAATGTTACATTAAAAAAATATGAGGTCCCCATATATCCCCCACCCCCCTCAACTCACTCCTCTGCCCATAACAACAACTTCCTCCATCATCATGAGACATTCATTGCATTTGTTGAATACATCTCTGAGCACTGCTGCACCTCATGGTCAATGGTCCACACCATAGCCCACACCCTCCCACAGCCCACTCAGTGGGCCATGGGAGGACATACAATGTCTGGTAACTGTCCCTGCAGTACCACCCAGGACAACTCCAACTCCCAAAAATGCCCCCACATCACATCTCTTCCTCCCACTCCATACCCCCAGCAGCCACCATGGCCACTTTCTCCACACCAATGCCACATTTTCTTCAATTACTAATCACAATAGTTCATGAATAGAATATCAGTAAGTCCACTCTAATCCAGACCCTATTCATCCATCCTGTGGAACTTAGAATGGTTGTGCCCACTCCACATCTATATTAAGAGGGGGCTTAGATTCCACATGGATGCTGGATGCAATTCTCCTGCTTTCAGTTGTAGGCACTCTTGGCTCCCTGGTGTGGTGGTTGACCTTCTTCACCTCCATGTTAGCTGAGTGGGGTAAGTCCAATAAACCAGAGTGTAGAAGCTGCAAGTCTGTTGAGGGTCAGGGCCTGCTATCACATAGTCAGTCCAGAGATTCAGGTCCCCTGGGTATACATTAAACCCAGCACCAACTACAGTTCTGGTAAAAGTAGCAGGAGAGACTTGTGGACAAAGAGCACATCTGAGTCCAGCTCCATCACAAAGAAACACAAACTCCAAAGTAGGGCCAGCTGACATGGCACTGAACTCCATCTGCCATGACTATAGAACATTTGGGTCTCTGCAGCCCTCAGAAGAACCAATACATCAATTTTTTTATTGTATTTTTTGAAGATACATAGATCACAAAAATGTTACATTTAAAAAATATAAGAGGTTCCCAAATACCCCCTCTGCCTCTCATCCAACTCTTCCCACATCAACAATTTCTTTCATCATTGTGTTTGGTGAATATATTTTGGAGCACTGCTGTACCACATGGATACTAGTTTACATTGTAATTTACACTCTCCCCAGTACATTCAGTGGTTATGGCAGGATATATAATGTTCAACATTTGTCCCATTCCTTTTTATACAGACTTACTTATCTGGTTCCAGTGTCAGTACAGACTGTTCTCTCTAGTGGTGACACAGCTCAGGAAGCAAAAATCTATGGCCTAAGTAAAAAAGAATTCCTCATAATCATGTTGTGGAGTACAATGAAATAATCAAATTTTATTTAATTCAAGTCCTTAGATTTTCTTAGAAAACAAGTGTAATAATTACAAATGGACTCAAGAGACATTTGGGATCAACCTTTACTTATTTAGTACAAGACTTTAAATAGCTAAAAACTATATAAACCTGAGTTATAAGCTTCCTGGAACTGGTCTTGTTAAAATTTTATGCAACTCCTCAAACATTTTACTTTTATTAAAGGTTACATTTTTTTTTCATATTTTTTAGAGTTGGCCTATACTTCACCGATAAATGACATTTCTGAGATATTTTTAGCAGAGCTTGTGCAGTGAGGTTTATTTCCCTGTTGTGAAAACTTTGCTGTGATCTAATAAAAAGACTTTTTCATTGTATGTCCCTTGTGGAAATTGAGAACTATTGAATAAAGTATTTATAACAGTCCAGCCTCATTTTCACCATACTTCAGTTATCCTTTAGCTCTGTCTGTTTAATGGCACTTAACTTAAAACATTAGAAATTATATTTTGATTTTCTAAATCATCTAAATGGATCACTAACAAATGTTTTATTCTTATGGGATACATAATATTATTTTCATGTGACTTTGTATTCCAGTTCCATTCATGTAGGCAACTTGTATTTAGAGCATAGAGATATCCCTCTTTTCCTTTCCATGGCATAGTTATAACACTAAACAAGAAGGCTTCATGATATTGAGGAAAAACATAAGGAAGACCTAAGGGCTAGAATAATGTAGTAAGGTTTTATATTCTTACAAAACTTTTGCTGATGAAATATTTGAACAATAATTTTGGGACTCATTAAGCTAAGTCAACAACTAATAACTATTGTAAAACTCATCCTCAGATGCCTCCTGAGTATGCACTTAAATTAATCATCATGGAGCAAGTGGATAACACCACAAAATCAGGCATCTGATGAAAGTAAGGGTCCTTTGGGAAGCTGAGATTATGATATGTCATTGCAATTCTGGGAATGAATGAATTAGCAGTCCCAAAGCACTTATAAGAAGGATGTTTCAAGAAAAAGGAAAGAGGAACCAGAAGACATTGGAGTAATTGAAAGAACAGAATTAGAGTCTGAGCCATTGCTTGAAAAGGCAGAATTTTGTTTACATGGTTCATTACTTTAATTTGATAAATATTAATTCTTGCAACATTATTGTATAATACCCAATAATTCTGCCTTTAACCTTCTTCTCTTGCTATTATGCCAATCCGTACACATTTGTAGTTAGAAGAAATCCTATAAGCATTTAATTTTACTGATTACATAAAAATCAATTTTTCTCACATAATTCGTGTCCATCTGCCTACCAAAAAATTAAGGAAACAAAGCAAAAACATTATTATTTGACAATAAATCTGCCATGTTGGTACTTTCAAGGCTTTTACAACAATCAGATTAGCATACCACTATACACAATCTCAGATAAGAAACCAAAAAGGACTTTAAAATAATAAAAATTTAAATGTTACAAGAAGCATAACATGAAAAACAAATTGGAGCAAAACAAATTTTTAACATGCAAAACAAATTTTTGCAAAAAAGGAGAATTAATTGGAAACATTAGTGAAGGAATTAAGATTATTTTTCCAAAAGACAAGAAGTCAGATAAGGGAATCAGAGATTTTATTTAAAACTCCAAAGCATAATGTGTTTCCTGGTTCCTGAGGAAGGTTGATTTCGCAAAATTAATCATCACTGTAATTTGTTTAATTTTTTTTTAATTTTTAGATTACATAAATGGTTACATAAAAATATAGGGGATTCCCATATGCACCATCCCCACACAGTTTCCCACATTAACAACATCCTTCATTAATGTTTTATATGTGTTCAAGATGTAATCCTCAAGAAAGAAATATCAGCTTTGGAGCAGTAATTTTATTTATTTATTTTTGTTTGTTTCTTTCTTTATTTTATTTTTTTGGAAGAATGTATTTTTTAATTGATTTTGTAAAAATATTACATTAAAAAAATATGAGGTCCCATTCAACCCCACCACCCCCACCACACCCCTCTCCCCCAGCAACACTCACTCCCATCATCATGACACATCCATTGCATTTGGTAAGTACATCTCTGGGTATCTCTGCACCTCATGGTCATTGGTCCACATCATGGCCCACACTCTCCCCCATTCCATCCAGTGGGCCCTGGGAGGATTTACAATGTCCGGTGATTGCCCCTGAAGCACCATCCAGGGCAACTCCAAGTCCCAAAGGCGCTTCCACATCTCATCTCTTCCTGCCATTCCCCATACCCATCAGCCACCATGTCCACTTTTCCCACTCCAATGCCACCTTTTCTCTGTGGACCTTGGATTGGTTGTGTCCATTGCACCTCTATGTCAAGAGGAGGCTCAGATTCCACATGGTTACTGGATGCAATCCTCCCGCTTTCCCTTGTAGGCACTCTAGGCTCCATGGTGTGGTGGTTGTCCTTCTTCAACTCCATCTTAGCTGAGTGAGGTGAGTCCAATAAATCAGATTGTAGGAGCTGGAGTCTGTTGAGGCTCAGGGCCTGGCTATCATATTGTCAGTAAAAAGATTCAATCCCCTAAATATATCTGAAACCCCAATACCAACTACAATTCCAGTAAAGTAGCATGATAGTCTTATGAAAAGAGATCCCCTCTGGGTCCAGTTTCATCACGCAGAAACACCAGCTCCAAAGAAGGGCCATCTGACATGGCAGTGAACCCCATCTGCCATGACCATAGAACCCGTGGGTCCCTTTAGCCCTCAAAGCAACCAATACCTAGGGATTGTATCTACTTTATCTGTCTCTTAGACTCTGCTCAGTTGTGCATAAGGGCAATCCTTCTGACAGCCTCCAGACTCTTTTTTTTTAGAGACTCATAGCCATATAAACTCATTTCTCCTTTCTATTTCCCCCTTACATTAGGTCAAACAGCATTTTAAAGTCATATTATTCTATGTAGACAGGGATATTCTACTGATCCGCATCGAACCTTCAATTCAAGGTCATTTTCCAGTTGCATTATCAGTTGTTAGTTGATAGTGATCCCTCGGTGCCAGTAATTTTAAATGAATATATTTCTGTGAGATGTTCAGGAATTCTACTACTTTTTTATCATAGAGGTTTTCTAAAACTTTGTCATTGTGATCTCCCCTCATTTGAAATTCCATCAGCCATTCACTTATACTCTGGGGAGCTGTCTTTATGTCAGATGACCTGGTATATTACATTGGGTGTGGCAGGACTTCTGCTTTTTTCAAAATTGTCTTAAAGTGGCTTTGTACAAATTAAGATTGTCACACAGGTCATCAAATAATATGCATAGGGATATATTCCAAAATCTTAAGTGTAGTTTATTATATTTATTAGCTACAATGATATTCAGACATAAGAAGCTAAAAGGAACTATGAAAATAGAATGCCTCCAAATGCACCACCATGAGATATGTGATGATGAACTACTGAATATATATATATACACACACAGGCACACACTCACATGCTCACACACATACATACAACCACACACAGAAATAGACAGAAAAATTTGATATATAGATACTGAAATAACCTTAAGGTACAGCTGTAAACTACAAAATGGATAGATCATAACCTAATGTTTTACATTTTAAATTTATGCATGTTTTATATAATGATTTTTTAAGTGTTTCAGTGTATCAACTTATAGTTTGCACCACTTTAAAATATGTAAATTTATTTTCATATACTGTTTATCCCATGATTGTTATGTAAAATTTTTAAAGTTCCCATTTAGAGTAGCAAAGTGAGAATCTAGGCTGTTGACTACATTTCTTGAAACTAGAGAAATAAGCAATTGAGTACAAATATATAAGGCCTTTATAAGATTTTTTAGAGATATAAATATATGAATATACATACCAATAAAACAAGTAATATGTATTAATGGAAGTATGGCACTTCTTCAAGGGAAGCAGAAAAATGTGATGTTTAGGCACTTTGGCCTCAGAACAATACAGCTGGCTTCATGGCTTCTCACTTTCTAGAATAGTAATCTTAGACCCAGTCTGCATCAAGTTCTATATCATTGTAATATTTTCTTTCTCATTTTTGTCATGACATAGAAAACAAAAGTGCAAAGTTTCCTATCACCTAAAATTTATAGAACTACAAGAAGAAATACACAAATCCATAATTAAAAATAAAGGTGTTAACACCTTTCACTTAATAACTGATAAAACATGGAGACAGAGAAAAATCAGCAAGGATATAGATGATTTGAACATTACCATCAACCAAACTGACCTAATTATCAACATTTATTAAATAATCCACACAATAACTGAGAAATAAAAATTTTAAGTGCATATGTAAAATATATAACGATAAATTACATTTTAAGCAAAATTCAAAAGAATTCAAATCATGCAAGTATGATTAATCCAAATAGGTTAAAATTAGAAATCAATAATTGAAATATATCAGGAAAATGTCCAAACATTTGGAAAATACTCACTAATAACCCATGTGCCATGAGGTGCAGCAGTGCTCAGAGACATATTCACCAAGTGCAATGAATGTCTCATGATGACAGAGGAGGTTATTGTTATGGGGGAAAAGTGGAGCAAGGGGGTTGGGGGTATATGGGGAGCTCATATTTTTTTAATATAACATTAAAAAAATAAATAAAGAGAAAAATTTTAAAAAGACCTCAAAAAAAAAAAAATAACCCATGGGTCAAAGAGAAAATAAAAAATCATTTTTTAAACTTACTGGAATAATGGAAACATTTTTAGGAGAAATAATTAAAGAGGTAATTAAGGATAAATTCACAGCACTACACAATTACTTAAGGATAAAAATAACTTTCAGATCAATATCCAGATATTCAACCTTAAAAAACAGAAAAATCTGGGAAACATTAACACAAATAAGTAGCAGAACAAAGAAAACAAGAAAGAACAGTAGAAAAATCTATTAAATATAAATAAAACTAAGGAAAATAAAAGGTATTATATGAAATAATAGATAAAATGGATACATTTCCAGGCATTCTAAATAAGAAAAAATGAGAGAATTTAATGAAAATTTTAATCACAAAATTAATATCTTATTGTATGATGCATTTATTAAAAATATAAGAATGAAATGCTATGAAAAGTTTGTTATTGACCTGGACAGATTATATGAAATGTAATAATATCTTGAAAGTGGCAAACTGCCAAAATCCATGCAAGAAGAAATAGATAACCTCAATAGCCCTACTTCTCTGAAAGAAATTGAATATATAGATTAAATCTTTTCCATAACAAAATCTCAAGGAATATGTCTTCATTTGTAAGTCTGCCAAATATTTAAGGAATCAATAATTTGGAATCTATTACAAATTTTATCATTTAAAAATAGTCATACAAAATTTAACATGATGAAAGTTTCCATCTCATTCCAGGGAATCACCATTTCCATAATACCAAATATAGTATTAATGTTACAAGAAAGGAAAGAAAAGAAAATTACAAACTAATATATTTCATAAACATAGATCTAATTATTCTAAACTTTTTTTCACATTGAATAAACAATATGTAAGGGTAACAGTATAACTTGAAAATGTGGGGTTTATCTAAGGCATGCAGGGGTGGTTTAATATAAAAAATTACTCATAAAACAAATGTAATTCACCATATAAATAAACATAAAAGAAAAATGTGATCATATCACCAGATTCAGGAATTGAATCTTTTTTTTTTGTAATAAAACATCTCAACAAACTGGGAAGTCAAAGGATCATCCAAAATCTGATAAAAGACAGCATGTTTGATCTTGAGTATTTTTCCCCTCTGAAGGGAAACAATACAAGGTTTTCTAGACTCATAGGTTCTATTCAAAATTTTAATAGATGTTATAGCCAGTGAAAGAAGGCATGAAATATTGGATGAAAAAGAAGAAATAAAAAAGAATAATTCCTCAGATTAAAATGGAAGGAATGATACTGAATTTGTAGATTTATTGTATATAAATAAAAGGTGATAAAACTACCAAAAAGCTACTAGAAATAACTGAGATTAGCATTTTTGAAGGAAACAAACTCAATGTATATATTGAAATTTAAGAAATTGAAATTAGTTTTTTAAATACCATTTGGAAAAGGCTCAAAACCATTTAATATGAATGGACTAATCTTATATAACATTCTGAAAGACTTGTATACTGAAAGCCATAAAACAAACTGGAGTTATTAGAGAAGTTCTATATAACTAGAGACCTCAACTCTGTCCATTTTTTCAAAATGCCATTTACTTCCAAATTGATGGGCATATTTTAAATCAATTCAAATCAAAATCCCAACAGCCATTTTTTCTGTTGAAATTGACTAATTGTTTCTAAAATTTATGTGGAAATGATCCAAAAGGAAGTAAAGAAGAAAGAAAAACAAAACTTGCCAAAATAACTTTTGCAAAAGAAGAAAATTTTGGAGGAATAACATATTTGATTAAAGATTTTTAAAATTACTGTCATCATGACAGTGTGATATTGGTGTATATAGTAAAAGAATGATCAATGAACTCCAGAATTCCAGAAAACAACTCACAGATGGCAAAAAAAAAAAAAAAAGCATGAAAATACTTCCAATACATACCATTTGTCATATGGGACATGCAAGTTAATACCACAATGAGATACCTCTATGAACATCTTAGAATTACTACATTTAAATAGTCAGAGAACATCAAATGTTAGCAAGTATATGCAGAATCCAAATCACTCACACGCTAATGATACAAATGTAAACTAAAGTATCTTGTTGGAGTGAGCATCACCATCCCAGAGGAAGAAATTAAATCATTAATATGGAGACTGTGGCCATTAGAGTTACTGAAGGCAGGGAGAGGGAAAAAGAGGTGTGATATGGGGACATTTTGGGGACTTGGAGTTTTTATAAATGGTATTGCAGGGACAGATGCTGGACATTATATATCCCACTGTAACCCACTGAATGGACTGGGAGAGAGGGTAAACTAAAGTGTAAACTATAATCCATGCTGTATAATAGTGCTCCAAAAGGTATTCATCAAATGAAATAAATGTACCACACTAATGAAAGAAATTAGGAGGGTTTGGGGAGTGGGAAGTGGGGCATATGGGAATTTCCTAATGTAACATTTTGTGTGATCTATGTATCTTTTTAAAATTTTTATTTTATTTCTTAATTATCTTTTTTAAAAGATAATTGATCACACAAAATATTACCTTAAAAAACTTAAGATATTACCATATACCACACTACACACCCCTCATGCCCATCATTTTTTGAATGGTATTTTTTGAAGATACATAGATCACACAAAATGTTATATTAAAAAATATAAGAGGTTCCCATATATTCCACACACACCCCACCCCACTCCTCCCACATCAACAACCCCTTTCATCACTGTGGCACATTCATTCATTTGGTGAATACATTTTTGGAGCACTGCTGCACAACATTGATAATAGTATGCATTGTAGTTTAACTCTCACCCAGTACATTCAGTACTATGTATATATGGTAGGATATATAATGTCCAGTGTCTGTCCCTGCAATATCATTTAGGACAACTCCAAGTCCTGAAAATGTCCCACCCTCATATCTATTCTTCCCTCTCCCTGACCTCAACACCTAACATGGCCAATGTCTCCACATCTA